>NC_140592.1:796408790-797008790 GCF_964204655.1 Triturus cristatus
GCTCTGCCTCACTTTCACTTGCATACATTCCCCTCATCCGCGAAAGCACAACTGTAGATTGCTCATTCTCCTACATTGCACCTAAGACAAGGAACAACCTCCCTCTGCACATACTAGCCTCCTTCTCACTTCTTGAGAAGCTGAAGATCTTGCTATTTGTGTAAGCACTTTAGGGACCACACATCTACACACCTGCCCAAATGCCTGGATCCCATTTTGGGTGATTAGTGTGCTATACAAATCAATATAACAAAACAAGAAGAGCTGATTGTGTTCTGATCGTTTGTGTTCCCATGTCCTAATTTTGTAGTGAATGCAGCATAAATATCCAATGTTGCATAATTTCAGGTGCATCACATAAATAAGGGTAACACAAATGACACCAGCATAATTTTAATTTACGCACACCTTATTTTTAAAATTGAAATTATTAGGTAGGCACAATCAAAACTGACTCCAACTTCATGTCAACCTCTATCAACACACAATATCGACTACAAGCATATTGCTAAGATAAGGAGATAATGTGTTTGAGTAGTAAATTCCCCTATGTGTAACTTGAATATATGTTGGAGGGCGATATTGACAGTCAACAATGGGCACATGCATATAAATGACCTTGATATGTTGAAACACAACGATTTTGAAGGCTAAAGGAGGTCATGGAATGAGTGCCACTTACCAATTTAAGAATACTGAGTCCTCAACAACAGCTAATTATAGTGTCTGTATCCTCATTTAATTAGATTCTGAACTCACTTCATTTTCCGGTACTGTGTTACTGTTGCTGTTCCTTATATTTCCTTCTTTGCAGAACAATAAAAAAACTTGTACACTCAGTTTCACCCTGTGAGGAAAACCTATTTTTAATGTAGAAATGGGATCCAGAAGAGGCTACCACATTCAAATTCACACATTCGTAGGTCTGGGGTTAGTCAAAATCTTTTGATTTAAAAAAAATTATATATGTATAACATACTAACTTATTGGGGCTTTTATCCTCCTCTCTTCATCTATTGGTCTGGGATTTTGTAGTTACATTTTTCTTCTGCTCACTACAACATGGGGAAGTGGATCTGCCCACTCCAGTCACTGGCTAGGTTCACTGTGTTGTTATGCAGATCTGTAGAGCACACTATCACCAGAGGAGGGATGCTGGTGTTGGGTAGGTATGATTGTAGCCAAACCTAGGGGCTAGTTGGACTACTCAAAAACCCAGGTCCTCACCTTCTAGCAAAATGTAAAAAATGAGGAGGAGGATCCTATGTGTAACAGGAGGTAATACCATACTTTAGAAGCGATGAAGGAGAAGGCTTGACCAACGGATCTTTTTCTGTATATGTAGGATTTGTGCAAGCAGGATTCCAGTAGAGCGGAGGTGTCTGGAAGGTTTGTGAAAGCAGATATGATTGCTGAGGTATGCTGGGCCAGTGTCATGTAGTGCCATGAAAGTCTGGGTGAGGAGTTTGAATTGTCCTTGTTTATGAATCGAAGGTTAGTGGAGCTCCTACAGGTGTGGTGTGATGTGAGAGTGGGGTGGGAGGCTGAGAGTGTTTCTGGTCATCGAGTTCTAAATGGTCTGAGAGATGGCGTTCTGCTCTTTCACAGGACGCATATCAACACAAAAAGTCGTTTCCTTCGGTGCCATGGACTACTGTGTGTGCTCTTTGAGATTTATTTGTTTTTTGCTTTTAGCCAATTTCTTTTATTTTGGCAAGAGCTCTTCCAGCTATTAAGTTTTACAAAAAAAATGACAAAACACAACGAGGGCTGACAAAGCCAAAATGCTGACAGCCACTGCCAGGAATATTGGCTTTGCCAATGTTTCTTTAAAATGCAAGGACCATCACCTAGTGTAAGCTGGAAAATAAGGAGGATATATCCAGATACGGTAATACTGTCACTGCATTTAGGAGGTTGGTTGTTAATCCCACATTTTCAATTTTCTGCTAGGCCAGTGCTAATAAATGGTGGAGGGAAGGTGTGGTACAATGGGTAGTAATGGTGCATTTTTGGCTTTATTACACTGATTGTACACCAGAGCCAAAAAACAGGGCAACTTCATTTGCACATGTTTTCCTGACTTTGTAAATAGTGAATCGAGCAAATGGTGTATACAAGATCCTTTATCCGCGGCAAAAGCATTACTAGCTAAAATGTCTCAAGAAACACCCACGTGCAAATGCGTGCCTGTTTTCAAACATTCACGAAAGAGACCATATCACTCTTGTAATAAGAATTGTATCAATTGGATGCTTGAAGCAAACCAAATCAACTTCCACACTTTGGAAAATCAAACTTTTGCACTGGGCACAGACTGATTTAAAATTGTTGCTGCTGTGTTCACAAAGTAAGAGGTTTTTCAAATGAGAAAAAATGGCACTGCTTGAGGGAAATTAATGTTGTTGCTTTTTTATTACATAAGGGGTTATTTGTTAAAATCTCTATTACGATGTAAAGAAAAAAAAAACAAGTGCATATATTTGTCAACGGTTCGATAATCTACTCTCTGATTTTTGCATTAGTTCTAAACCTTTCTGTAATGTGGAATGGAGCAATGTTTGTTTACCTTATTCTAAATTACATGGTCAGCAAAATAACTGCAATATTATTTTCTGCAGTACTGCTTCTGGAAGATAGCCCCAGGAGTCCAGCATTGCTGACATGAGGATAATCGTGTGACTGTCACTTTCAGACCTGAGGCAGTGTCATGATGGCATGTACAAGTGTGCTCAGAGTAAACTAGATCTGAGTGTTGTGCCCATTTTGACACGAAATTGATTTGTCTGAAGCACTAGCTGTTGCAGAGAGTACAGCTTGGAAGGGTGGCGTTTCTCCGTCCGTCTTTTCAAGAAATGGCTCAGTTTTGCTGTGCAGACATTTTGTTAACAAAAGAGCACGTCTCCGCTGCGTGTTTCTGAGAAGCATTCTCTGTAGTAGAGCAAGTGCTGTCGACAAAGCAATTTCCTGAAAAACAGGAGGTAATAACATGAATTCTAGATCAGTGCGCACTTGTCGGTATAAGGGTACTTATTCAAAATAGTGTATTGTCTTGGATGTTGTGTGCGGATACCTAATTTTAACTCTCCTGTCTTGTAATCTTGATGATTGCTGGTGGGTAGATCAAACATTATGTTGTTGGTATTTTTGAGCTATTTTGATCAAATTCTGGTATTTTCATGCAGGCGTACGTAATTGTATTTTAGCATGCATGGTGAACCAGTCTTTTCCGCGAGAACCGTGTATAACCAGTGTTTAACTTGAGCCAGTGGTTACCGGTGGGGGGGCACAAGAACTTATTTTTGGGGGACACAAATTTTTCCTTTATCCGATATTTACCAAGTGCAAGAAAGGGAAAAACTCACAGGGCCTGATTACGATGACGGTGAGACCGTCACCGAAAGCATGTCGGTGGCGATCTCGCGCCATCGTAAGCATATTTACCGCCCACCATATTACAATGGCGAATGAATGGTTGGCGGTCAGAAAGCCCGACTGCCAAGCATCCGACGGGCTCAAGGAACCCGTTGGTGCATCGGAGGCAGCCATAATCCCTACAATGGTGGCTTTGGTGGTGCTTGCCAGGTACCGCTGTAGGAATTATGTTGTCCCTCCCCACCAGTCGTTTCATGGTGGTTTACCCACCATCAAAAAGGCTGGCGGAAAGGGACATTGGGGGCCCATAGCAGGCACCCCTTCTTCCCTAGCCTTTAGTTTTAGGTGTTCCTACACATCCCTGTACCATGTGGCAGGCACCGCATGGCGCCTGCCACATAGTGCAGGGATATGTGTTATGTCTATTTTTTGTACTACGGCGTGTGCTGCAGCACGCAGTACCCGCCGCAATATAAAACATAGGCATTGCGACCGCCTTGGAGGCAGTTGCATTGTAATTTCATTGGCGGCCCGCCGACAGCAAGTCGGGCAGTCCCGTCTCTGATATGATGGCTGTCGGATGTAAGTCCGACCGCCATCACAATGAGTTCCACAGATCGGAAAGATGGAAGAAGAAAAAGAAGGCACAACCCTCCACAAACACAAAGCAGGTACCTGAAATATTCGGCGTGTCGAGGTATAATTTCACAACCTGGCTTCTGAGCAGAGCCTTGTGCACCAGCAATATTTCAATCAATCATTAAGCACTGCCTATAGACAAGGATAAGGCTCTCGCTAAAGACATTACACATTGCTTTGACGTCATATCCAACCATGTGAATATTTCAGTAATTCAATCAGTTAGTGCAAGACAATAAGAATGTAAATACCTCCGAATGAGACTATAATGCTGATTTATTATTCAAAGGCTATTATATTGGATGCAGGATTACTCAATTATATCCATTTTTATACACATATATTTCACTGTAACAACATGATGACAAAGGACGTTTTGTGTGAAAGGTGTTAATGCCACTGGCGAAGTGGTCAATGATGATGTTGATAGTGCGTTAGAATATATACAATGGAAATTGCGCAAAAGTTTTAACATAGTTTCGAAAAACCCAAATGCTTCAACAAGACCTGAAACGTCAATCAGTTCCAACACAGTGAATCCCTCAGATTAGATTTGTAAATGATTGTACCCCTTTCATCTGGAATAGTATGGGTCATCTTCAGGGTGATGTCTATAGCTAATATACATGTGAGTCAGGGGTCTCCAACGTTTTCTGTAAGAGGGGTTCAATGAAAATTTTACCGAGCTACTTATAATTTTAATGTGGTAATAGTGATCTTGTCTGACAAGAATACTATGATCACCTCTGTGCATCAGTCAGAGTTACCAGCAGGGAAAAAGCTTTATCAATTTGGAATGCCACAATATGGATTATAGATATAAAATATAGCTACAATGCCCCTGACCCCAAAGTCATAATAGTAATAATAGGTCTTTTGAAAGCCTCAGAAAATTATCACTAAGATATCAGCTTTAAATATATTTGGAAATCCAACCATTTTTCTCCAAACAGCAGGTTATGAGTTCTGAAGATAAACACATTTTTGTCACGTTTTTCAATTTTGGGATAAATATATCACTCGCAAAAAGAACAATTGATGAACAGAATGCAGAACAATGCCATCCATTCACCCCAGTACAGAGATCTGGGCCTAATGCCATTCAATCAATCAATCAATCAAAGACATTTATAGAGCGCACTACCTACCCGTAGGGTCTCAAGGCGCTGGGGGGGGGGGCTGGGGGGTGCCGCTACTGCTCGAACAGCCAGGTCTTGAGCTTCTTCCTGAAGGAGAGGTGGTCTTGGGTCAGGCGCAGGTCGGCCGGGAGGGAGTTCCAGGTCTTGGCGGCCAGGTAGGAGAAGGACCTTCCTCCTGTAGTGGCTCTGCGGATGCGTGGGACGGCGGCGAGGGCGTGGCTGGCAGATCGGAGGTGGCGTTTGGGAGCGTAGAAGTTGATGCGGTTGTTGAGGTAGCTCGGGCCTTGATCGTGGAGAGCTTTGTGTGCGTGGGTAAGGAGGCGGAAGGTGATTCTCTTGTTGACCGGGAGCCAGTGCAGGTCTCTTAGGTGTCCGGAGATGTGGCTGTGTCGTGGGATGTCGAGGATGAGTCTGGCTGAGGCGTTCTGGATGCGCTGGAGTCTCTTCTGGATCTTGGCGGTGGTACCGGCGTAGAGTGCGTTGCCGTAGTCCAGTCGGCTGGTGACGAGGGCCTGGGTGACGGTCTTCCTGGTCTCTGTGGGGATCCACCAGAAGATCTTCCGAAGCATGCGCAGGATGTTGAAGCACGACGAGGAGACGGCGTTGACTTGCCTGGTCATGGAGAGGGAGGAGTCCAGGATGAAACCCAGGTTGCGTGCGTGGTCCGTCGGTTTGGGTGCGGTGCCCAGGGCGGGGGGCCACCAGGAGTCGTCCCAGGCGGAGGGCGAGGAGCCCAGGATGAGGACCTCCGTCTTATCTGAGTTCAGTTTCAGGCGGCTCGTCGTCATCCACTCGGCTACCTCTCTCATCCCTTCGTGCAGGTTGGCTCTGGCGGCGGCGGGATCGTTGGTCAGGGAGAGGATCAGCTGGGTGTCGTCGGCGTAGGAGATTATGTTGAGGTTGTGTTGGCGTGCGATGGCCGCGAGGGGGCTCATGTAGACGTTGAACAGAGTAGGGCTCAGCGAGGATCCTTGAGGGACGCCGCAGATGACTTTGGTGGCCTCTGACTTGTACGGTGGTTAGCGGACTCTTTGTGTTCTTCCGTCGAGGAAGGAGACGATCCATTCCAGTGCCTTCTCCTGGATTCCGACGTTGCTGAGGCGCTGCACTAGGGTGCGGTGGCAGACCGTGTCAAAAGCCGCGGAGAGGTCTAGGAGGATGAGGGCCGCTGTTTCTCCGTTGTCCATCAGGGCTCGGATGTCGTCAGTGGCGGCGATGAGGACGGTCTCGGTGCTGTGGTTGGCACGGAATCCGGACTGCGATGGGTCGAGGGATCCGTTCGTCTCGAGGAAGGCGGCCAGCTGTTTGTTGACGGTCTTTTCGATGACTTTGGCTGGAAACGGGAGTAGAGAGATGGGGCGGTAATTCTTGAGTTCGGTGGGGTCTGCTGTAGGTTTCTTGAGTAGAGCGCTGAGTTCGGCGTGCTTCCAGCTCTCGGGGAAGGTGGCGGTGTCGAATGAGGTGTTGATGATGTCCCGCAGGTGGGGTGCGATGACAGCGTCGGCTTTGTTGAAGACGTGGTGAGGGCAGGGGTCGGTCGGAGATCCGGAGTGGACGGAGTTCATCGTGTGGACGGTGTCTTCGGTGTTGACCGGGGTCCAGGCGCGGAGGGTGGTGGTGGGTGGCGTTGCTGTGGTCGTGGCGTGCGTCGGTTGAGTGCTGAAGCTGTTGTGTATGTCCGCGATCTTGTTGTGGAAGTAGGAGGCGAGGGAGTTGCAGAGGTCTTGCGATGGGGTGATGTCGTTGTTTCCGGCGTTGGGGTTGGAGAGCTCTTTCACGATGTTGAAGAGTTCCTTGCAGTTGTGTGCGTTGTTGTCCAGTCGGTTCTTGAATGCAGTTTTCTTGGCGGTGCGGATCAATTGGTGGTGTTTCCGGGTGGCGAGCTTGAGGGTGGTCCTGTTGTCCGGCGTGGGTTCCTTTCTCCAGGCTTTCTCGAGGGCTCGGCAGTTCTTCTTGGAGCTCTTGAGTTCGTCGGTGAACCATGGGGCTCTCTTATTGCCGGGTCTGCTGGGCGGGGTCCTCAGAGGGGCGAGTTCGTCTGTGCATTTGCTGATCCACTTCGAGAGGTTGTCGGCGGCCTGGCTGGGGTTCGCTGAGCTGGCCGGAGGGTGCTGGCTCAGGGAAGCGGCGAGCTGGTCGGCTGTGATCTTGTTCCAGCTTCTTCGGGCAACCTGTTGCTGGTGGTGGTGGATCGACGTTCTTCTGAAGGTGAAGTGGATGCATCTGTGGTCCGTCCAGTGGAGTTCTGTGGCATGGCTGAAGGCGATGTCTTTGCTGGATGAGAAGATGGCGTCGAGTGTGTGTCTGGCGAGGTGGGTGGGGTGGACACCAGCTGCTTGAGTCCAAGGTTGGCGAGGTTGTCGAGCAGGGTGCTGGTGTTGCAGTCGTTGTTGTTCTCCAGGTGGAAGTTGAAGTCCCCCAGGAGGATGTAGTCAGCGGAGGGGAGGGCGTGCGGGCTGACGAAGTCGGCGATGTCCTCGCTGAATTGAGTGCGTGGTCCCGGAGGTCGGTAGATCAGGGTGCCTCTGAGGGTGGTCTTCGGGTCGGTGTGAATCTGGAAATGCAGGTGTTCGGCGGAGGGTGGGGTGTTGTCGGTGCTGGTCGTGATGCGGATGGTGTTCTTGTGGATGATGGCGATGCCTCCTCCCACCTGGTTGGCGTTGCGGTCCCTCCGGGTGATCTTGTAGCCTTCTGGGATGGCGATGGCGATGTCGGGCGCTGAGGAGGCGTTCATCCAGGTCTCCGTGATGAAGGCAACGTCAGGGGCTGTGGCGTCTAGGAGGTTCCAGAGTTCGATGGCGTGTCTGTGGACGGAGCGGGTGTTGAGCAGGATGCACTTGAGGTGGTTGCTGCTGGTGTTCGGCTTCGGCTTGGCGAGGCAGGTCTGGATGCAGGTGAACTTGCAGGCGTGGCAGCTGAAGGGTCCGTGGGTGCATCGTGGGGTGGCTTGGTAGCATCCTGGGAGTCGACCGGTGTTGAGTGCGCTGAGGGTGGCGGCGGTGTACGTCAGGCGGGTTGGCCGGGGTCCTCGTGGGCCAGGGGTCCTGGCGCTGGGCGTGGTCCAGGCGCGGACGGGCGTAGACGGGCTTGCCTTTGGCGCGCCTTCGGCGCACAATCGGCGCGCCCGCTGCGCGTGACCGCTGCGCGTTCGCACGGTCGCCATATATGGCGAAGTGCGCGGGTGGGCGGAGCAGCTGGGAGGCGGGAGCGGGGAGGGAACAGAAGGAAAAAAGGGGCGGGGTCAGCGGTGGTGGCGGGAAGAGGGGAGCGGGGAGGGAAGACGGAGGGTGGCAACAGGCGGGAAAAAGACAGTCAATACGGCGGATAAAACAACAATGAACACAAATACAATTCTACAGGCAATACGGCGGAAAAACAACAATAAGCACAAATAAGCACAACTACAAGTCTGCACAGAGAACCAGGGGCACAGGGAGAGGAGCGCTGATCACGGACCACGCCGCTCGAAGGAGGGGGCGTGGTCACGAGCCGGCAGTCGGGCAGCGAGGCACAAAGGAAGGGGGGGCACACGCAGCAGCTGGTGGCCGTGCGGCGCGGGGGTGTCCTAAAACTAGGTCACCAGTTTGGACCCAGCCATATGCAAATCAGTTTTGACCCTACGCCCAATTGGAACAGCCCAGCCCGAACTGCCAGGCCAGGTCCTCCCTGGACTGGAAATAAGCATCCTAGGACTAGTTTCGGGCTTTCAGGCTTCATCAGCCAGGATAGCTTGACTCCAGTGGCATGAAGAGCACGGGACCCACCTCTGGGCATACCCGTCCCACTCGGGGTGACAAATGCAAAAAGAATAATTGATGGACTGAATGCACAACAATGCCATACATTCACCCCAGTACAGAGATCTGGGCCTAAATCCATCGTTTTTGTGCTCACCATACCATTCCAGTTTGGACCCAGCCATATGCAAATGAGTCTTGACCCTACGCCCAATGGGAACAGTCAAGCCTGAACTGCCAGGCCAGGTCCTCCTTGGACTGGAAACAAGCAACCTAGAACCGGTTTCTGGCTTTCAGCCCTCATCAGCCAGGATAGTTTGACTCCAGTGGCATGGAGAGCACAGGACCCACGTCTGGGTATACCCGTCCCACTCGGGGTGACAAATGCAAAAAGACCAATTGATGAACAGAATGCAGAACTAAGTTGGCAGGGTATGCCCAGACGTGGGTCCCTTGCTCACTTTGCCACTGGATTCAAGCTAGCCTGGCTGATGAAGGGTGTTACCCAGGAACCGGTCCCAGGATGCTTGCTTCCGGTTCAGGGAAGACATGGCTTGGCAGTTCGGGCTAGACTGTTCCCATGAGGCACAGGTTCAAGACTGATTTTCATACAGCTGGGTCTGAACTGAGGTGGCGAAGTGAGCTAAAGAATGATGATGGATTCAACCCAGATCTTTGACTCGTGTGAGTGTCTGAAAAGTTTCAGCGCTCCGTCCAACATCTCCTTGTGTTTGATTTGTTCGCCCATAGTTGTCAGGGTATGCCCAGACTAGGGTCCCTTGCTCACTTTGCCACTGGATTCAAGCTCGCCTGGCTGATGAAGAGTGTTACCCCGAAACCAGTCCCAGGATGCTTGTTTCCGGTTCAGGGAAGACATGGCTTGGCAGTTCGGGCTGTACTGTTACCATGAGTCACAGAGTCAAGACTGATTTGCATATAGCTGGGTCTTAACTGAGGTGGCAAAGTGAGCTAAAGAATGATGATGGATTCAACCCAGAACTGTGACTGGGGGTGAGTGTCTGAAAAGTTTCAGCGCTCCGTCCAACATCTCCTTGTGTTTGCCTTAAATATATCACTCAACAAAGCAAAAGTCTCTAATTTTGTAGGCTGCGCACAGGAGAGCCACTTATAGGTAGCTGGAAAGTTACCAGTAGCTCATGAGCTACTTAGTGGAGATGCCTGATTTAATATATGTGTGACTATGTGTGTGTGGTTTTTGTATGTGTGGATGTGCTTTGTTCAGTACTGACCAAACTATTCCATAAAGTGGCATACTGGCCCAAGAAAAAGTGCCTCTGTTTGTGTTGTTTAATAATGAGGCATCTTTAGTAGAGGTGCCTTAGAAAATGAGAGTTCCTAAGGAATATTTCAAGTTATTGGATTATGAACAATGTTTTCCATTCATGAATATCATGGAGGAAAATTCAAAAGTTTTATATATAATTTGATTTGCTTCAGACATCCAACAGAAAATTCCTTATACAAGAGTGATATGTTCTTCATCTTGAATGTTTTAAAACAAGCCCGCAGTTGCACATGGGTCCTTCTTCAGAAAGTTAAGTAGGTAAATAATTAGCCCCAGAAAAAGGATCTTGGTACATTGATGCTATTACAAATAAATCACTTGCTGCTTCAGGAAGAACCCTGTATGAGAAGGCTAAATTAGGAAGGCTTACCTTCGAAGGACTGATATCAATGAAACATGCTTCCATTACTATCTCTACATAGGTTCTCTCGTACATTTTAAATTAAACACATACATTTATTTCACTTGTATGGATGGAATACAGCAGATGGACCAGGAGACTGATAGAATTTATTGGGTTCAAGCCTTGATAGGATTACCCACCAACAAGGGCCCTATTCTATTAAAAGCAAGCTTTAAATCAAATGATCACATCAAGGTGGTTTAGATTGCTTAGGTGCAGGCAGATATTATTATAATCCTAGTGGGGTGGAAGGGTTTCATACTTCCGAATGAAAGAAAGGAAAACAAATCTCTCTTTCACTGTACTTCTGGCACTAGATGAAAATAGATGATAGGTTTTTTGTAGCCTGTAGTACATTTTTAAAAATCTAGAAATAGGCACTTCTGGGACCCCGTCTGAATGAAACAAGCATTAAGTTTTTGCTCCAATGTATAAAAAAGGCTGCCGCCAATCGCCAAGTAACTAAAGAATGTTTGCCCTCCTGCACATAGAAGGGAAAAGATATGCTTGACTCCTAAACGAAGAACTTGAAGCCTGGTCCAGGGGAAACAGCTGGTTCCATTGGTTCTAATAGGCTTCCAAAATAACTTCCATACAGAGGATAACCTGCTGACCCTAACTTGCTTAATAGAGGACTCTATCCGGCCAAATGACCCGCCACTATATGTGGCATTTATCAAATTCACAAATGCTTTTAGTTGTGTACCAAGAGCACGGTATTGGTCCAAGCTTAATGGCTGGGGGATCGCTCCCCCGCCGCCAGAAAGCGCTGGATTCCCTACACAGTGAGACCTAGGTAAAAGTTAAACTGACCTCAAACTAGACAACCTCAGAAAAAAATCAAACAGATAAAGGCCTTAAACAAGGATGTAGCCTTGCTCCTCTATAATTTAACCTCTTTTTGGCAGGCTTGGAAAGTTATTTGACTAATACAAGTTCATGCCCTCCACGTCTAGCTAACTGGAAAGTACAAATATTACAATACGCCAGCGATATGGTTAATCTCCATCACACCCAAGTGGGCCTTTAAAGCACTCTTAATTCCCTGTTTGATATTGCAATATCAACCTAATTAAGATCAACCTTAATAAAACTAAAACAATGATAATTGGCAGGAAACTAATCAAAACAGAAGTGTGGTATGTTAAAGGGGTCAAACTAGAAAGAGTAAAAACCTTTAAATTCCTGGGTTTGCAGCTGGATGAAAAAGGGCACAAGAGGAGGTGATAGAGATCTCAGCAAAGCACCTATTACCTGCAATGGGGCATTTCTATTTTACCTTAGCTATAACAACGGCAACAAACACCTCGAAAGAACTTTTTTACACAGTAAAAAAGCTAGCTAAATGGCCCAAAATGATGAACACACCAACAAGTTAGATTTTCTGTAACTCATTAGCCACTTTCTTTCAAGATAAAGTTAATACAGTTTATAGTGGTTTTTCCCGCTGTTTCTCACAAGGGGCGTTTCCCTCTTCGGGTACACAAGTCACTTCCAGTGTGGAAATGGAAATCTCCTCAGCTACCCCAGATATCAGCGACTCCCCTGAATTATCCTTCTTTCCTTCACTGACATCTAACCAGGTTGTTAATCTCCTTTTGTCTACTAAATCTGACTCCCCATTGGATCCTTTCCCCCCCAAAATATTCCATCTTCTACCAGAAGTATTTGCTTCCCATCTGTCTCCTATCTTCAACCAAATGTTTTCCTTGGGCACATTCCCCACCAACTGGAAACTGGCTTCTGTTCTCCCCCTTCTAAAGAAAGCAAATCTAGACGGGGCAGATCCCAATAATTACCGCCCAATCTCAAGACTACCCCTGCCTGCAAAAATGGTTAAAAAAACCATGACTGTTGTAATATCGGACTATATTGAGATGCATGCCTCTCTGGAGGCCAGTCAGTTTGGTTTTAGAAAGCACCATAGCACCGAGCTGGCACTGATTTCAGCGTCCGAACAGATTAGGCAGACAGTCGATGCAGGGGGCAATGCAGCACTTGTGCTGCTAGACCTCTCTGCCGCATTCGACACAGTTAATCATCAAACATTATTGGATGTCCTGGAGAGAATTGACATTAAAGGAACAGCTCTTGCTTTACTTAGTTAATTCCTGACTGGCCGGGAACAGTTTGTGGCTCTTTTGGAATTCAAGTCGCCTAACTTTACATTGCCATGTGGAGTACCACAGGGGTCTTCATTGAGCCCCACCATCCTAAATATTTACATTGCCCCTCTGGCAAGGCTAATCAGATCTCTTGGTTTCTCTGCAATCCCTTATGCCGATGATACCCAGATTGTGGTTTCAGTGACGGGCTCGCCTTCAGATATAGCTGCATAGTTTTATTTGTCTCCGCCAGGTGGGGGACTGGATGGCCGCTAATTGTCTGAAATTAAATTCCAGTAAGACTGAGGTCCTTCTCTTTGGCAGCCACACTAATTTCTGGTCCCCCGCTTTGTGGCCTTCGGAGCTGGGCTCGCTACCTGTTCCTTTGAATAAGGTAAAGAATTTGGGAGTCACGTTTGACTCCATGCTTTCCTTTGAGTGCCACGTAAACCAGGTCACATCCGTATCTTTCTACACATTAAAATTACTTAGAAACGATCCCTACATTTATTCCGGTGAATTTGCGTGAGTTAGTGGTCTCGGCTCTCGTCTTATACAGAGCCGATTATTGCAACGGTCTTTTCATTAACCTTCAGAAGAATTGTCTGAATAAGTTGCAGATTGTGCAAAATGCTGCAGCGCGCATATTGCTGAACATTCCTAAACATAAATCTGCTTCCACGGCACTCAAAGAGTTACACTGGTTACCAGTGAAGAGACGGATCGAGTTTAAGGCTCCCTGTTTAGCTTTTAAAGCAACTCACGACATAGGACCTGTCTTTTTTAAACAGAATTTGCAGCCATACACTCCTGCTCACCATCTTCGCTCAGCTCACAATCACAATCTGATAATCCCCAGGTTCAATAAGAGCTCCTGGGGCAGAAGAAGCTGTCTGGTCGGTACGACCAGACTCTTGAATTCGCTTCTACAGTATTCTAAAAGATGAAACTCACCTGTTGGCCTTCAGGAAGGCGTTAAAGACGTGGCTTTTCAATCTCTGATGTGGTTTTAAGACTGTCTGGCATTTACCGTCTGTTGAGCTAGCACCTTGACACCTTCTGGTATATGTTTTGTGCTTTATACATTTCTTTTTCTTCTTCTTCTTCTTCTTTCTTTCTTGAAAGGAACTTGACAGGCACAATGTGCAATCCCTGCTAACTTTGGTAACCACCAAGGTAATACCTATCATACCCTATGGAACTATGGGGCATATTAACAAGGAACAGGGAAAATTAACACTAAGGGCGCTTAGCGGTAATTTTTTTAATGCCCGCTATTGCTGGATAATATCGGCAGGTTATCGGGTTATTAACAACGCTAACCGCCTAGGCGATAAAAAATCCAGCGATAGCGGCATTTTGGGAGGTTATCACTGGTAATGCAGTGATAAAACTACAAGGATAGGGATATCCTTGTTGATAGCCCATGGTGGATTTAGCCATGTAATCCACCTCCCATAGGATTACATGGCTAAGTCTGAAAATAAGCAGGCGTAAAAAAGCAGCGTTAACCGTTTTTAGTACTGCTTTTTTTGTCTCTAACAGTGTTAGCGTGAAGCTTGATAATAGGAGAAATGTCGCTTAGCGACATTTCTCCTATTATTTTGCTCTGGAACGCCCACTTTGCATCTCATTAGCGATGCAAAGGAAAGTGTAGTGAAAAAGGGTGCTAACATGCGATTTTGCATGTTAGCACCCTGTTGTTGATGGGGCGATATTTTTATCTCCGCTTCTTTGGCTTTTAAAGCCAAAAAAGCGGAGATAAAGCCCTTGTTAATATGCCCCTATAATGTTCAAGGATCAGCTTCTTGAATTATTTGACAAGAGGCAATGTGCTTAATATAGAACTCTGTTTGCCATGCCCGAGTGTACCAGCCAATCTCAAATCAGGCTGGAATTTAATATCTTGCAGCAAAATTTGGTGGTATGTGCAAGATGGCCTGTTGCTGAAAATTAAAAACAGCCTCAACTGGCATCCTAAAACAGACTATATGGAGAAAAATCCAAGAGCCGAACTCTGAATGAGGTGCATTCTTGCAGAAGACCATTCAGGTAGTGGACGTGGAGAATATCGTTAACTTAGAGCTCTCTAGAAAAATAATTGCTAAACTCATAATGAAGAATGCTAAAGAGCAATACTACCCTGGCTGCCTCCCAACGTAGCTGTGTTCATTGATCCCCATCAGAGCAAAAATCAGCTTCATGAGATGGCGATTTAGCTTGATACCTCTAAGATGCTATTGGATCAGACGCTGAAACAGGGACACAGTTAAGCAATGCAGACTGTACAGCAAATTTGAGGAGTCATTGACGCATGTGATTTCTATTTGTGAGTTTAATGCCACAGAGGAAGTTCTGGCTGCTACCAATGATCCGCATTCTAAATATTCGATTATGTGTCATCATCTGCTGCTTAAAGGGTGAATTGAACCAGCTCTCAAGCCAACCTATACGGTATATGAACGCAGTGTCAGATGAGCACAAACTTGTGGATTATAAGGACATTGAACCTTCACAGAAGGAACTGGAATACCGAGAGGGCTCATAATCTGATCTTGTCCGCAGACCCCTGGAAAGAGGTGATGAATGAGCCAAGAGCTAAGGCAGTATTGACATCAAACCATCAGAAAAAGGACTGGAATAAGAGAAGGCTTGCTTTCTAAACACTCCTCTAAAATGTTAGTAGGAGTTTATATGGGAGAAGTATAGTAACGGGAAAAGTGCAATATTTAGGACAGAGTGAGTTTGGGATGGGGCATGATCTAGGAATCTTTTGTACTGTGGTAACAGGAGGAGGTTAACATTAATATGGGTTGACTTGGTGTTGTGCTCAGGCAAGGCAGGGCAGACTACCCAGGGTGTTTTGAAATAGCCTTGTGCAACAATGGTATTAGAGCAAGGTCTATTGAAGATTCTCCCCATGGGCATTGTAAATGCCTGTGCTTCAACAGCAAGTATTAGAGATTGGGTATGGGTGAGGAATGGAAAGTGCCGTAGCACACCATAAAAGTTGTAGTGCATTAACGAGACCAGTGCAATACTTACAAAGAGGCCACTTTTTGGTAACAATGAGTTAAATAATGGGACTAGTGCAATCATCAATGAGCTGACAATTAGGGAGTTAAGTTTTTTTTAGAGATGAAAGAAAGTTTGTAAATAAAATGTGGAAACAAATGACAATTTGCGGACTTGAACGCATTATACATTTTTATTAGTGAGAATAAAGAGTGGGGGAGCGCTTGCATGTATATATTTTACTGTAATGATTTTAATTAATCAAACAGTCAATAAATACATTCTAAATTCTAAATTTTGCCTATGCCTCTCAAAAAGTCTAACTAGCCTGCACCACACATGTATGCATTTTTTGAGAAATAGGGAAAAATTACTACAATTTATGGTCTCCGAAAAAAACATGAAGTATGGGCTAGGAAGGCAGGACTTTGTTTGAATAGAAATGGCTGCTCTCTGAGATTGGTTCACCTGTTGCGCCCATCCTGGGACACAACGTCCTTGAACGTGCAGCTCTAAAATGCCTTATAAGTACTGCAAAAACATAAACAAATAGGGACCGGGGGCAATGAATGTCCAGCACACAAGCCCTAAATATGAACTATAAACCACGAGGTGTGCGTTCCTAACAGAGGAAAAAAGGGGGGATAGCTCTTATAAGGAGCAAGGGTCCTCACACACCACAGGGGTTTCCTGCTTCATCATAGGCAGCTCTTCGTTGGGCCGGCGCTGCAAGGCACAACGGGTCCTGCTGGGGGGCTCTTTGCGGGAGATCTTTTACCTGTGATCTTGGCCGTTGATGAAGCAGGTGTGTGTGGGATGTGTGGTGTATATACAAAAGTGGGTAGAGTGTGGGGAATGTGTACATTTTAAAAATAACAATGGGAACCACCTAAACCAACTTAAATTAGCGGTTCCCATGTCATGATTAAAAACCTATAGCACTTGCACATAGAAATTCTAATAGTCTCATCAAGCATTTAAGTGAGGATAACGGTTGACATATTTCATACCTTTTAGTGCCTTAGAGATCATGGCATTTCTTCAGGACCTAGAAACCCTACTAGCTACTCATAGGGGGGTGGTTCAAATCTATGTGGGAGAATTGCTATCCATTCCCTCACCAAATACACCAACTACAAGAAGGTTCTTCTTGAGTAGGGACCTAAAGAGACAATAGGGACAAAAAAGAGTGGGGGCGGAAGGTACAATTAAGTAGGAGATAGAGGACTTATTAAAATACCAACATAGTCCCCTATCGGTGGTGAAAGATTTAAAAGGTGGAACAACTCACAATCCTCTCTATCAAGCTGTATATACAGTACTTGGGTCAATGGTGTCCAGACACTAATGAGAATATATCCAGACATGGGTGTGCATATTAATCAGTCATTCCTCATAAGGGGTAGGTGGATCACAGGTCTAGCGGCACCAAGTCACCCCCGAATGAAGTACGGTATGCAAAGGGATGTACTAAAACCCCACCTGGTATCAGAATGGTAGCTAATCCCCTAAAGCAAGCTGTTCCCACAGTCCTTGATATATAGTCACCTGGGTAAGATACATCCGTATGTCAATTAAGAAAACCGCCATACTCAGTGTGTATAGTGATCAGACATAGTCTCAAAGGAGTTAGGTGGTTCATGGCCTGGCTACACACTGGTGCCCCCACTGGGAAGTAGCCCAGCCCTTAATTGTGCCCTCCGACGAGTCGGAGTTGGACACTGCTAAGGTGTTCCTCAAACTGACTTACATGGGGCGACCTCAAACGGACTCAAATGGGGCTGGATTGGCGTACCCTAGGGGGATCCTCATCATTACTGTACACGGATTCTGGAGCGGAGCGGAGTTCCAAGGTGTACGGTGAATAAAAATGACATATTGGGTAGAAGTACCAGGTCAAAGAGCAACGTGTTCCAGTGAAATGCTAGAACATGACTATGCACCAGGGCTGACTCAATGGGGCGTTGTGCGGGCACCATGATGCAAATGACAAAACCTAGGGGTGGTCTAGGGAACCAACAAAGTGTGTTGAAACACGATAGAGATTGGGGCCCTGGTGAATCGGGGGCCAAGGCATAGGATATACTAATCGATCATCCTATGGTGCCATAAGAAGGGGGGGGTATGACCATAACTGAAATAGTGATGGCGGTGCCCAAGTTTAGAAAGGCACCGGAAACAAGGGGATGGACACCACTGTGGTGTCAGGGCGGTAATACAAAGAAGACCTAACTCTCCAACTAAAGGCTTGATATTCTAAGGGGAGTGATAAGCAGTGAATGCAGGTACTCCGTGCCATATTTAATGTAGGTTTTGTGTCGCCCTGCACCATGCAAGGCAAAGCAGAGTGACCCAAAACCTACCATGAAATTAATGAACCCAAGCAAGGTTACCCTATCTGGCCCTTTGTAGCTTGGTGAATCAAGTGTAACCCAAAAAAAACAGCTGATGGACAGAATGCAGAACAATGTCATACATTCACCCCAGTACAGAGATCTGGGCCTAAATCCATCGTTTTTTTGCTCACCATGCCATTCCATTTTGAACCCAGCCATATGCAAATCAGTCTTGACCCTGTGCCTCATGGGAACAGTCCAGCCCGAACTGCCAAGCCAGGTCCTCCCTGGACTGGAACCAAGCATCCTATGACCGGTTTCGGGGTTTCACCCCTCTTCAGCCAGGATAGCTTGATTCCAATGGCATGGAGAGCACGGGACTCACGTCTGAGCATACCCGTCCCACTCGGGGTGACAAATGCAAAAACAACAGTTGATGGACAGAATGCAGAACAATGTCATATATTTACCCCAGTACAGTGATTTGGGCCTAAATCCATCGTATTTTTGCTCCCCATGCAATTCCAGTTTGAACCCAGCCATATGCAAATCAGTCTTGACCCTGTGCCTCATGGGAACAGTCCAGCCCGAACTGCCAAGCCAGGTCCACCCTCAACTGGAACCAAGCATCCTAGGACCGGTTTCGGGATTTCACCCCTCTTCAGCCAGGATAGCTTGATTCCAGTGGCATGGAGAGCACGGGACTCACGTCTGAGCACACCTGTCCCACTCGGGGTGACAAATGCAAAAACAACAGTTGATGGACAGAATGCAGTACAATGTCATACATTCACCCCAGTACAGAGATCTGGGCCTAAATCCGCCGTTTTTTTGCTCACCATGCCATTCCAGTTTTAACCCAGCCATATGCAAATCAGTCTTGACCCTGTGCCTCATGGGAACAGCCCAGCCCGAATTGCCAAGCCAGGTCCTCCCTGGACTGGAACCAACCATCCTAAGACCGGTTTTGGGGTTTCACCCCTCTTCAGCCAGGATAGCTTGATTCCAGTGGCATGGAGAGCACAGGACTCACGTCTGAGCATACCCATCCCACTCGGGGTGACAAATGCAAAAACAACAGTTGATGGACAGAATGCAGAACAATGTCATACATTCACCCCAGTACATAGATCTGGGCCTAAATCCATCGTTTTTTTTGCTCACCAATGTTTGCATTGTCAGCATTCCGTCCATCAATTGTTTGCTGTAACACCTTTCGCCCTAAGTGGGATGGGTATGCCCAGACGTGGGTCCCTTGCTCACTACGCCACTGGATTCAAACTAGCCTGGCTGAAGAAGGGTGACATACCCTTAAACCGGTCCCAGGATGCTTGTTTCCGGTCCAGAGAGGACCTGGCCTGGCAGTTCCGTCTGGACTGTTCCCATGGGGCACAGGGTCAAGACTGATTTGCATATGGCTGGGTCCAAACTGTGGTGGTGTAGTGGGCAAAAGAACAATGGATTTAACCCAGATCTTTTGACTGAGTAGAATATTTGCATTGTCAGCATTCCGTCCATCTTTTGTTTGCTGTAACACTTTTCGCCCTAAGTGGGATGGGTATGCCCAGACGTGGGTCCCTTGCTCACTGCACCATTGGATTCAAGCTAGCCTGGCTGAAGAAGGGTGACATACCCTCAAACCGGTCCCAGGATGCTTGTTTCCGGTCCAGAGAGGACCTGGCCTGGCAGTTCCGTCTGGACTGTTCCCATGGGGCACAGGGTCAAGACTGATTTGCATATGGCTGGGTCCAAACTGTGGTGGTGTAGTGGGCAAAAGAACGATGGATTTAACCCAGATCTTTTGACTGAGTAGAATATTTGCATTGTCAGCATTCCGTCCATCTTTTGTTTGCTGTAACACTTTTCGCCCTAAGTGGGATGGGTATGCCCAGACGTGGGTCCCTTGCTCACTGCACCACTGGATTCAAGCTAGCCTGGCTGAAGAAGGGTGACATACCCTGAAACCGGTCCCAGGATGCTTGTTTCTGGTCCAGGGAGGACCTGGCCTGGCAGTTCGGCCTGGACTGTTCCCATGGGGCACAGGGTCAAGACTGATTTGCATATGGCTGGGTCCAAACTGTGGTGGCGTAGTGGGAAAAGAACAACGGATTTAACCCAGATCTTTTGACTGGGGGAGAATGTTTGCATTGTCAGCATTCAGTCCATCATTTGTTTGCTGTAAAATCAAGTGTAACCCAAGGCAGCACAAGTTGCTGCCTTGCATTACACTGTGGTGAGGGCGTGAAACGGGTGGAACGTGAGTGTTCCTATGCATCCACCCATGCATTTTGACAAATTCTAAGATTTACCAATAGTGGTAGACCTGGGAATGCAACCAAACTCTACGCCTCACCACTAGAGGCACAACGAGGAGAATTATCTTTACTTTTCATCATTGTTTTCTCTTTCTAAGAAAAAAATGCCTCTTAAGATTTTTTTTCTGCAGGAAGGAACGCCATCCTGCACAAAAACAATCCTGCTTACAATGCAGACACTCTTGCACCATGGTGCAAGGGTCCCTGCATTGGTGCTAGGCAGCACATTGGGTGCCATGTGAGGTAAAAGACAGGAATGTGCTATACAATGTTAGGTACAGTGCATTCCTGCCCTTTCCCTATCATGCAGTGCAGCTCAGCAAGGTGACTTGCTGCGACACGTGATTTGTTAATTAATATGCCTCTTAATGCATACAACACTCAAGTTCAAAGAAATATGTGGTTGTTATTCTTAAGAGAAAGTTGTTGCCACACAAAGTGTCCAAATCTTGAACAGATCAAATATGTGTTTGGCAAGATAAAATCTGTTGATAAAACTTTGATTGTAGGCAATGTCTCTGCTACCAATAACAGTAAGCAAACCTTCGACTCACAAGTATTCAAACTTTTCACGTAATTCAGCAAAGTGTGAACCATTGCAGAGGGCAACAGGAACCTAGCATTACACCATGTAGTAGATAGATATGGTCTTTTTGACAAACATAATGCCAATAGCAGGGCCTTGGTATAAGATATTTTGAACAATGATGGACTAATTTTATGGTGGTTACTACATCCAAAGGAGAAAAACTATAGTTTCATGTCCTCTGAATATGGCACATCTCATATCAATAATTTTTTGGTTGCTGATTTGATTCTCTCAAATATCGTACATTGTGATAGTGCTAGAAGGAAGCTATCTGAACAACCCCTTGAACATGTAGGTCTTGACTTTGAGCACATAGCTTCACCTGTGGCTCTGATGCATGCAAGTCACCAGATATAGACCACCCCAAATTACACATACACTGTTCTCCATTATAAGACCTTTTAAAGAGGAAAACAATAATTTTGTCTCTTCGGCATGGTTCCTGTGGGTGGCAAGAAAGGCTTTCTGGAGGGGCCTGATGAACTCAATTTCAGCTATAGTTAGGTGTAAACCCAGAGCAGAACAAACTCAACTACAAATATCTATCAAATTCCAAAATGAAGGGTACAATAGTAATTCCTCCCCTCTTATCTGCAATTGTTAGAGGGTGAAAAATTCTCCCTCATCTAATTGTTTACCACAAATCGATAGCAAGCTCTCCGTAAGCTTTACCAGATAAATTATGAGAAAGGAGAGCAAGCGGGCAGGCTGTTGGCCAAGCAGTTGTGACAGAGAGAATCACAGATGGAGATTGCATGAACTAAGAGTTCATAGGGGGGCAACTCCTCACTCATCTGTAGTCATTAATAAACATTTGACACATTCTACAGAGAGTGTTACAGCTCCATGGTTGGGGACAACAGATAAAATAGGGAAGTGTTTTGCTGCCACTCCAATGATCCACCCTTTTCCCTAGATGGTCCCTTTCTTCTAGAGGGTGAGGATATCTTTAAGAAGATTTAGGCAGCTATCGTTAGCGTACATGCATGTAAGTTTCAAAGAGAAGACAGATTTCCTGGAGAATAGCTGAGACATCTGGGTGGCTGTGTGTTATATTTAAAAGGGCCATTACCTTGCGTATTCCAAAAGAGGGGAAAGATCATCTGTAATTTACCATGTATCCCCCCATCGCACTGTTGAAGGTTGTTGTTTTGATGCTGGGTAAAATAAAAGCAAATAGTTTACATAGTTGATCCCATCAATAGTACATACCACACAAGTAGGGTTTGTACCAGGATATCTGTTCATAAACCACCATAAAGCACTAGCACAGATACTGTGGCAAACTAAGTGCCTACCTATCAATGTGTTGGCTCTCTCTCTAGAGGTAGAGAAAGCCTTTGATAGAGTTGAGAGGGGACACCTCTTCTACACTTTATAAAGAGCGGGGCTTGAGCGATTACATTTTTTTAAAGTATAGTGGCTATACAATGACACAACACAGACAAATTTGAACAGGCTTCTATCACAAACCATAAAGGTAAGTAGGGGAATGCTGTCAGGATGCCTGTCATCCGCCGTCTTAGTCATGTTGTCTGTTGAATCTATATCTACGGCAATTTGTGAGTCTGATAACTTTCCAGGTCCTCGTTTCATTTTTATTTATTTAATTTTCATGCAAAGTTAATTAAACCAATTACATGTAAAACTCATTGAAGCACAATAAAATGGCAGAGCAGAAAAAAAGACTAAAATGGTGATACATTGTGTTCTTTTAAAATTATAGCTGATCCCAAGCTTGAAATTGAGTTGAAACTATCCACAAGTAAGTTGTTATGCTAAATTCAGGGAAATGGGCAAAAGTGCCAGAAACGGAAACGTGAAGAGTTCCTATGTTAATTACTTTGTTGATGCTACTATCATTTAGGTAGAAAATCGGTCACTATTTTTTTAAGAAGCTGAAACAAATATTATCAAGTGAGAGTGTAGTAGAGTATGCATAGCCATGATAGAATCAGTTAAACTGCTGTACAAAACCTTAGGTGTACGTTTATGGGCTGGTAGTTATTGTGGTAGAACCTAACTCACTTGCAGTAAGAACCTGTCTGTTTTGCAAGCTAACTGAATATTGTGTCCATTTAAAAGAGATATTACTGCGGGACAACAAGACCTAATTTGCAAGGCCCTTAGAGCTGGGCGTAACAGTTTTTGCCGGAGGGGTAAAAAATGGGGAACATGTGCTCAACAGATGACGTATGCTTTCTTGGCTATAGCCGCAGAAGCAGCATTGAGTGTCCAGCCAACACTGTTCCAAGAGGGTACACAGTCCTTTAAATAAATGTCCCCAAGCAGTTTAATAAAAGTGCAAGTTAAACAGATGCTGCGATGTAAGTCATCAAGTACGTTTGTGGAGACCATGCAGAATATGATGGCAGCACTACCCACCCAAACCTTTTCTGGGCAAACTCTGCTTTGTCGGTGATCCCACAAGAGTTGGTTTGTGGCCCTATTGGTGATTCTTTTAAAGGTGCTAAATTCCAATTTGGAGGATCAGTCTTTAGCAAGTTTTAGCTTGTGAAGGGCCGTTTGCAACACCGTCTGCCAATAGAATTATTACCCAGGTGGCTGCCTCTCCATTTCCGTCCAACACCTGGCAGCAAGCGAGGCTTGGGGAGCTGCTCTTAACTTCCACCAAAATGTAACTATTGCTTCACTTCTGACCGGACCTTTGTGGAACAAACCAAACTCCAGTCTGATTTGTGCTTGGGTTATCCATTGTGGCAAATAAAAAAGGTTTTTGAAGAGCAGTGATTGCAGCAGATTTAGAGAGGTTGTGTCATTTCTGTTCATTAATTCGCATCCATACGTTAGCGTTGGTAAAAAGTTTGCTCTGGTGACTTGGAGCAAGTGGTGCTGAGATGGGCTGGCGATCTTTATTTGCAGTATTTTGAATGCAAATTATAATTTATTTGCTGTGACTCTTCTGTGCATTAGATGTTCTCTAAATTATGTTTGAGCATCATTTGTACACCTAGATATTTGTAGGGCTTGACCAGTTCCGATTGTATATCAAGAATTTTCTACATGAAGTTTGGAAATGAGGACCTACATGATGAAGAAAAAAAGACCACTTTAGTTTTATTGTGGTTTAATTCTAGTTCCCACATTTGAATGTATTGTGCCAGTTTGGTGGTTAAACGCTGAAGGTCAATTGTGGTTTGACTTAGTAAAAGGATGTCATTGGCATATTGAAGGCATCTTAAAGGTTCGTCTGCTAATTTCGATGGGTGACATGGAACTTCGGAAAGATAGATGTCTTGTCCAAAGACAAGACTTGGATGCCCCAATTAGGATTTAGTAGATCAGGCTGGTCATCAAAGAGTTGGCAAGGGTTAAGTTACCGGGAATGGATGGCTTTACTGTAGAATTATGTGACACATATACAAAGAGGATACCACAGCTCTTACTTCAAGTATATACCGAGGCCAGCAAAAATGGCACCCTACCGGCCTCCATGAGAAAGTCCTGATAGTGGTTCTTCCTAAATGTGGTAGAGACTCCCCTAACGTAGTCATGTAGACCACTGTTGCTCCTAATCCTTGATTACAATGTGCTTGGAAATATACTGCGATCTCACCTTATACCCATTGCACAGACAATTATGCACCTCCCCCACCAGAGTGGTTTCATCCGGGGCAGGGACACATTCTTAAACTTGAGATGCTTGTTTTGTGTAATGGATTGGGTTAAGTGAACAAATTACCAACACTGGTAAGCATTCCTTGATATCGAAAATTGTGTATGATACGCTAAGCTAGCCTTTCCTCTTTGTAGTACTTCACAAAATGGAGGTGGGTCAGTAATTTTGAATATTGGTATCCTTGTGTACACAGACCTGATAGCAAGAGTACAGATGGGTGCATAAATCTTGGACCCCATAGCGACAGGGAGAGGCAACAGGCAAGCCTGTCCCCTCTTCCCTGTAATATTTGCACTAGCGATGGAACCCCTGGTATGTTTGCTACATTCTAAGGGCTCGGACGGGTAATCACCATCAGCTCACAGACACACAACATATCACTATATGCTGATTTACCTGTGCACAAATTAATCTAATGACCCATGGTTGATCAAACTCCTAAATGGGTTTGGATGTATCTCAGGTCTTAAGATCAAATGGGACAAATCTTGTATGTTCCCCTTGTTAAAAATCACATAGGGGCCAACACAGACCTTACCAATCACCTCCCCTCCCCTGGAGACTGGATGCAATTACGCATCTGGCCTCTGTGTGTACCATGAAAAGAAAGACCTTAATGATGGAAACTTAGGGAGAGTCTTAAGGTCGATGAGGCAGTCCCTGCCACTTTGGACCCAATTACCGTTGTTGCCTATGGGGAGGATAGCAATTAAAAAAACGTTGATCCTTCCCAGGTTGCTGTAACTTTTCCAGTCATACCGGTTGTGAGAAGTTGGCCTGGTATATGCTTTCCACTAGTTATAGTGGGCACCTTGCGCCAGTCCAAACAACCCCTTATTGGTGATAGTTTAAAGACAACCTTTATTGAAAGCTATCCTAGTGGTAGCTATGGAGAGCAGCCTTCAGGCTAAGTCTTGAAGGAATGTAAAGCAGCTTGTTTTACCAGTCTATAATCTCTTGAGTGGCTGAATGAAAGGAGACCACACCAGGTATATATATATAATATATGTATTTATTCCTAGACACACCCTACTAGTCTCTTTATGAGGCTAGAGGTAAAAGCACATATGTTACATTTCAAATATTACAGTAAATTAGAACAATACACGTTAGGCCCTAGGGCCGGACCAAACCATATACTAAGAAAGTGGTATAAGAACCACGATGGGGGATGAAGTCCCCAGACAGAGCAGCAAAGTGACTTGTAAAGGAAAGGGCTCTTTTCAAGTTATTAAATATAGTGCAAAGAGTTTGCCGGAAAGATCCCCGGTGAAATAGATTTTAAAAAGCAGACTCCCGCTGTCGCTGTGCTGCCTCCTAATACACCCTCAGCACACACCAGGGTGCCCGTAGGAACTGGAGACCATCCCGAGCAGCCACGAAAAGCCAGCTTCTAATTCTCAAACATCCGCTATCTCTACAACACCCTCTGAAATCCACAAAGCCTGGAAAGGGGACCTCCAAGCTGGGGGCAAAAAACAACAGCTGTTCATGATAATGATGGCTCCTCTCTTATGTGCAGGTTTTATAGTGATGGAGGTGTTATTGCCCAGAGTTTTCTTGCCTGTTGATTCCAATTTGAACATGTTGTTGAAGTTTGTTCTATTAGGAATATTTGTTGATCTCCTTCAGGATGGCTTGCTCAAATGTCAGCACTTCGTGGGGAACCATCCACGAGGTCTGTGTAAATGTGGATGGGTTGTGTAAATCTGAGTCCGTCGTCTCCATGTCTGGTTTGTCTTGTAAGAACGTGTGTAAATGTATCTTCATAACAGAAGCCGTGCAATTCTTACGTGGTGCGATATCGGTCATCACTAGGAGCCGGGACAAAGCCCATACCTTTCTCTAGGAGTGTGATTTCTGTCAAGGTTAATGATCTCGCTGATAGATTAACTATTCGTTTTTCTTTCTCTGACTCAGTGTTTGCCGTGATGTTTCTGCTGTTGTCTCCTGCCATTGTGCATGTTTGTTTGGATGATCTCATCTTCTTCCTCTCCCTATGGCCCAGCATCTGCCTAAAAAAGGCGGGTAGAATGGTTGTGGGAAAGCTTGTGGTGGTTCTTGTTGGAACATCTGGTAAGGGGGTGCCATCCCATTGGGGGCATTGGTACAGGGGTAACCCATAGCCCATTATTGGAGGCGGTGGTTGCGATTGATGGGCCTGGCTGGAATTACTACTATATGAAGGGTACCTTCTGCGTGAGGAGTGGCTCTTGTCAGAAGACAGGGATGCATAGTCACGTTCTAGCATATAGCTGGAACACCTTGCACTTTGTCACGGTATTTCTATCCGACATGCCCTTTTTAGTCATCGAACACCTTTGGGACTCAACACCACTTCGAAGTCCACGGAGGGTAGGTGTGTTGCGTACTGTGTACCCAACAGACATGAGTAGAGGCTCGAGTCTTTTTCTGCATCTTTCCCTACTTTTAGCCGTGCAGCTCCCTAACAGTGTGCTCTCCTTTTTATCCGTAGGAATCGGAAGCGATGATATTGAGCATTCCGTGACTCCGGAACCTTTGGTTCTTCCCCCTCTTTCACTCCCGGTAAGTGACTCTGTACTAGTGAGGCTCCCCTTAGGGTACGTCAATCTAGCCTCATGTGAGTCCATTTGAGGTGGCCCCATGTGAGTCTGTTTGAGGCACCCCTTAGCACTGTCTGCCCCGACTCGTCAGAGGGCGCAATTAAGGGCTGGGCCATTTCCAGGTGAGGGCGCCAGAGTGTAGCCAGGCCGCACACCACCTAACTCCTTTGAGACTATGTCTGATCACTATGCACACTGAGTTTGGTGGTTTTCTTAATTGAGTTAAGGACGTATCTCGCCCCGGTGACTGTATATGAATGTGGGAGCAGCTTGCTATAGAGGATTAGCTACTGTTATGATGCCAGGTGGGGTTTTAGTACATCCCTTTGCATACTGTACCTCGTTCAGGGGTGACTTGTTGCGGCTAGACCTGTGATCCACCTACCCCTTATGAGGAATGACTGATTAACATGCACACCCATGTCTGGGTATATTCTCATTAGTATCTGGATGCCATTGACCCATGTCCTGAGTATACAGCTTGATTAAGAGGATTGTGAGTTGTTCCACCTTTTAAATCTTTCACTGCTGATGGGGAACTATGATGGAATTTTAACATATCTTCTATACCCTACTTGATTCTACCTTCCTCCTCCCCTCTTTTTTGTCCCTATTTTCTATTTGGTCCCTACTCAAGAGAAACCTTGTTGCAGTTGGTGTATTTGGTGAGGGTATGGTTATCATTTCTTACACACAGAAGTGAACCACTCCCTTATGATAGCTAGTAGGGTTTCTAGGTCCTGAAGAAATGCCACAATCTCTAAGACACTAAAGGGCCTGAAACATGTCGAACATTATCTTCACTTAAAAGCTTGGCGAGACTATTTGAATCTCTTCGTGCAAGTGCTATGGGATTTTAATCATGACATGGAACCCGCTAATTAAAGTTGGTTCAGCTGGTTCCCATAGTTATTTATAAAATGTACACATTACCCCCACTCTACTCACTTTTGTATACACACCACACATCCCACACACACCCGCTTCATCAATGGCCAAGATCACAGGTAAAAGTTCTCCAGACTGAGCCCCCCTACGGGGACCGGTGGGCATTTTAGCGCCGAACCAACGAGGAGCTGCCCTATGATGCAGCGTTCATTTAAGTGTTTTTCACTACCAGGGAATGTAAAACCTAAAACTGTGTGTTCAACTTTTCAAGTACACTGCACCCTGCCCTATGGGCTGTTTGGAACCTACCCTAGGGTGACTGGTATGAATTAAAAAGGAAGGTTGAGGCCTGGCAAAAGGTCAAAATGGCAGTTTAAACTGCGCACACAGGCTGCAATGGCAGGCCTAGAACATGTTTAAAAGGCTACTTATTTTGATGGCACAATCAGTGCTGCAGGCCCACTAGTAGCATTTAATTTACAAGGCCCTGTGTACATATACTACAACTTTACTAGAGACTTACAAGCATGTTAAAATTCCAATTGGGTGCAAGCCAATGTTTCCATTTATAAAGGAGGGAGCACAAGCACTGTATCACTGGTTAGCAGTAGTAAAGTGTGCAGAGTCCTATGGCCAGCAAAAATAAAAGGCCAAAAGTCAAAAAGTTGGGGAAAAGTATGCCAACAATGTTAGTTCCAACATTCACAGAAGAACCAGATGTCATCCCATATACAAAGTCACTCAGCTGCCACCACACTCACTTGACGGAAGTGCCTTGCTCTTGTTTGACAACTGGAGTAAAATCACAGGTGTAGAAAATGCGAAACACATCAACAGTCCAAACTGGTGTTGTCTTCATTCCGTCATGGCTCCCTTCATAACACTTGCATTTTTTGGAGGCCATTTCAGGGGCAAAACCATAAATCGAGTGAAAAACCAAGGTATACCATCCTGTACACAATAATGAATACGTAAAAAGTTTCAGGACTTCTATGAGGAAGATGAAAATTGAAGTCTTAAAGAAATCTAGTGAAATCCCTTCCACACTCAAAGACTCAACCTCTTTTCATATTCATCTAGACTAGAGTACAAGAAAAAAGCAATTTTGAGAAGTGGAAAGCAGTCTTATAAAGGATTTGTACGAGGGTCTGACTTTTGTAGCCTCTGCTGCAAAATCCTTGACTTAGAGCATCCCTCGAAATGAGGCAATGTCAGTTTTTATTGAATTCCTGAAAAAATGGGAAACATGACATGATTGGCTTCTTGATCCCCCAGATTCCGAACATGCAATTCCAGGAATCACTTGAATTTTAAAGGGCCTGTATTATTACTGATATAACTAGCATGAGGACCTCATAAGAAAGACAGACTGCGTCCCGTCGACAATTTGGGATCATGATGATCGCTACAGACAACACTTATCTATCAGTAATCAGGACCATCGGACCCTGTGCTTGACTCTCATGCATGATGACTGTTTTCTTGTATATTTCTTCCCATTGTGCCTCAGAAGCACAGGCAGGTGAGGCTTGAGTAAAAGAAGTGGAGGCCATCTACGCAGATTCTAAATTTTGCGCCACACTCCAGCTTGGGTGCATGAAACCACAGACCTTTGCTCTATCTGCCCTCCTAATTTCATACACTCCCCCATCCTTCCACTCCCCAGGTTTGAAAACCAGTTTCGACTTTTTGGATCCTTAGAATACTACTACAAAGAGTCACTGTGTCAATCTTTACTTTGACAGTGCCCCTCTGAGAAGTGCTGTATTGACAAGACTTTAAGTTTCACAACATTTTATCATGTTGTGTTTATATCATATTTCCAATACCATGCATGGCAGAATACCAAGGGATTTTTTTATGTTATATCATTGAATGGTAATGGAACCTCTCATTTTATCAAGAGGGCCCCATTATCTCAGCACTACAAATTATTGCACTCATACATGAATTCACCTATCTTCCACAGAATTAAAAATCCAGAATCAAGACTTAGTGGGTTGAGTGATAAGCAGTAGTAATATCCAAATGAATGCAGGTACTCAGTGCCATATTTAATGTAGGTTTTGTGTCGCCCTGCACCATGCAAGGCAAAGCAGAGTGACCCAAAACCTACCATGAAATTTATGAACCCAAGCAAGGTTACCCTGTCTGGCCCTTTGTAGCTTAGTGAATCAAGTGTAACCCAAGGCAGCACAAGTAGCTGCCTTGCATTACACTGTGGGGAGGGCGTTAAACGGGTGGAGCGTGAGTGTTCCCATGCATCTACCCGTGCATTTTGACAAATTCTCAGATTTACCCATAGTGGTAGACCTGTGAATGTATCAGACTTGTACGCCTCACCACCAGAGGCACAACGAGGAGAATTATCTTTACTTTTCATCATTGTTTTCTCTTTCTACGAGTGCTGCATTCTGCAGCACACATAGAAAGAGAAAAATGCCTCTTAAGATTGTTTTTTGTACAGCCTTCCTGCACAAAATCAATCCTGCTTACAATGCAGGCACTCTTGCACCATTGGTGCAAGGGTCCCTGCATTGGTGCTAGGCAGCACATTGTGTGCCATGTGAGGGAAAAGACAGGAATGTGCTGTACAATGTTAGGTACGGTGCATTCCTGCCCCTTTCCTATCAAGCAGTGCAGCTCAGCAAGGTGACTTGCTGCGACACGTGATTTGTTAATTAATATGCCTCTTTATGCATACAACACTCAAGTTCAAAGAAATATGTGGTTGTTATTCTTAAGAGAAAGTTGTTGCCACACAAAGTGTCCAAATCTTGAACAGATCAAATATGTGTTTGGCAAGATAAAATCTGTTGATAAAACTTTGATTGTAGGCAATGTCTATGCTACCAATAACAGTCAGCAAACCTTCGACTAACAAGTATTCAAACCTTTCACGAAATTCAGCAAAGTGTGAACCATTGCAGAGGGCAACAGGAACCTAGCATTACACCATGTAGTAGATAGATATGGTCTTTTTGACAAACATAATGCCAATAGCAGGGCTTTGGTATATGATGTTCTGAACAATGATGGACTACCTTTATGGTGGTTACTACATCCAAAGGAGAAAAACTATAGTTTCATGTCCTCTGCATATGTCAAATCTCATATCAATAATTTTTTGGTTGCTGATTTGATTCTCTCAAATATCGTGCATTGTGTTAGTGCTAGAAGGAAGCTATCTGAACAACCCCTTGAACATGTAGGTCTTGACTTTGAGCACATAGCTTCACAAGTGACTCTGATGTGTGCAAGTCACCAGATATAGACCACCACAAATTACACATACACTGTTCTCCCACATAAGACTTTTTAAAGAAGAAAACAATCATTTAGTCTCTTCGGCACGGTTCCTGTGGGTGGCAAGAAAGGCTTTCTGGAGGGGCCTGATGAAATCAATTTCAGCTATAGTTAGGTGTAAACCCAGAGCAGAACAAACTCAACTACAAATATCTATCAAATTCCAAAATGAAGGGTACAATAGTAATTCCTCCCCTCTTATCTGCAATTGTTAGAGGGTGAAAAATTCTCCCTCATCTAATTGTTTACCACAAATCGATAGCAAGCTCTCCGTAAGCTTTACCAGATAAATTATGAGAAAGGAGAGCAAGCGGGCAGGCTGTTGGCCAAGCAGTTGTGACAGAGAGAATCACAGATAGAGATTGCATGAACTAAGAGTTCATAGGGGGGCAACTCCTCACTCATCTGTAGTCATTCATAAACATTTGACACATTCTACAGAGAGTGTTACAGCTCCATGGTTGGGGACAACAGATAAAATAGGGAAGTGTTTTGCTGCCACTCCAATGATCCACCCTTTTCCCTAGATGGTCCCTTTCTTCTAGAGGGTGAGGATATCTTTAAGAAGATTTAGGCAGCTATCGTTAGCGTACATGCATGTAAGTTTCAAAGAGAAGACAGATTTCCTGGAGAATAGCTGAGACATCTGGGTGGCTGTGTGTTATATTTAATAGGGCCATTACCTTGCGTATTCCAAAAGAGGGGAAAGATCATCTGTAATTTACCATGTATCCCCCCATCGCACTGTTGAAGGTTGTTGTTTTGATGCTGGGTAAAATAAAAGCAAATAGTTTACATAGTTGATCCCATCAATAGTACATACCACACAAGTAGGGTTTGTACCAGGATATCTGTTCATAAACCACCATAAAGCACTAGCACAGATACTGTGGCAAACTAAGTGCCTACCTATCAATGTGTTGGCTCCCTCTCTAGAGGTAGAGAAAGCCTTTGATAGAGTTGAGAGGGGACACCTCTTCTACACTTTATAAAGAGCGGGGCTTGAGCGATTACATTTTTTTAAAGTATAGTGGCTATACAATGACACAACACAGACAAATTTGAACAGGCTTCTATCACAAACCATAAAGGTAAGTAGGGGAATGCTGTCAGGATGCCTGTCATCCGCCGTCTTAGTCATGTTGTCTGTTGAATCTATATCTACGGCAATTTGTGAGTCTGATAACTTTCCAGGTACTCGTTTCATTTTTATTTATTTAATTTTCATGCAAAGTTAATTAAACCAATTAAATGTAAAACTCATTGAAGCACAATGAAAAGGCAGAGCAGAAAAAAAGACTAAAATGGTGATACATTTTGTTCTTTTAAAATTATAGCTGATCCCAAGCTTGAAATTGAGTTGAAACTATCCACAAGTAAGTTGTTATGCTAAATTCAGGGAAATGGGCAAAAGTGCCAGAAACGGAAACGTGAAGAGTTCCTATGTTAATTACTTTGTTGATGTTACTATCATTTAGGTAGAAAATCGGTCACTATTTTTTTAAGAAGCTGAAACAAATATTATCAAGTGAGAGTGTAGTAGAGAATGCATAGCCATGATAGAATCAGTTAAACTGCTGTACAAAACCTTAGGTGTACGTTTGTGGGCTGGTAGTTATTGTGGTAGAACCTAACTCACTTGCAGTAAGAACCTGTCTGTTTTGCAAGCTAACTGAATATTGTGTCCATTTAAAAGAGATATTACTGCGGGACAACAAGACCTAATTTGCAAGGCCCTTAGAGCTGGGCGTAACAGTTTTTGCCGGAGGGGTAAAAAGTGGGAAACATGTGCTCAACAGATGACGTATGCTTTCTTGGCTATAGCCGCAGAAGCAGCATTGAGTGTCCAGCCAACACTGCTTCCAAGAGGGTACACAGTCCTTTAAATAAATGTCCCCAAGCAGTTTAATAAAAGTGCAAGTTAAACAGATGCTGCGATGTGAGTCATCAAGTACGTTTGTGGAGACCATGCAGAATATGATGGCAGCACTACCCACCCAAACCTTTTCTCGGCAAACTCTGCTTTGTCGGTGATCCCACAAGAGTTGGTTTGTGGCCCTATTGGTGATTCTTTTAAAGGTGCTAAATTCCAATTTGGAGGATCAGTCTTTAGCAAGTTTTAGCTTGTGAAGGGCCGCTTGCAACACCATCTGCCAAAAGAATTTTCCAGGTGGCTGCCTCTCCATTTCCACCCAACACCTGGCAGCAAGCGAGACTTGGGGAGCTGCTCTTAACTTCCAGCAAAATGTAACTATTGCTCCACTTCTGACCGGACCTTTGTGGAACAAACCAAACTCCAGTCTGATTTGTGCTTGGGTTATCCATTGTGGCAAATAAAAACGGTTTTTGAAGTGCAGTGATTGCAGCAGATTTAGAGAGGTTGTGTCATTTCTGTTCATTAATTCGCATCCATACGTTAGCGTTGGTAAAAAGTTTGCTCTGGTGACTTGGAGCAAGTGGTGCTGAGATGTGCTGGCGATCTTTATTTGCAGTATTTTGAATGCAAAGTATAATTTATTTGCTGTGACTCTTCTGTGCATTAGATGTTCTCTAAATGATGTTTGAGCATTCATTTGTACACCTAGATATTTGTAGGACTTGACCAGTTCCGATTGTATATCAAGGACTTTCTAGATGAAGTTTGGAAATGAGGACCTACATGATGAAAATAAACAGACCACTTTAGTTTTATTGTGGTTTAATTCTAGTTCCCACATTTGAATGTATTGTGCCAGTTTGCTGGTTAAACGCTGAAGGTCAATTGTGGTTTGACTTAGTAAAAGGATGTCATTGGCATATTGAAGGCATCTTAAAGGTTCGTCTGCTAATTTCGATGGGTGACATGGAACTTCGGAAAGATAGATGTCTTGTCCAGAGACAAGACTTGGATGCCCCAATTAGGATTTAGTAGATCAGGCTAGTCATCAAAGATTTGGCAAGGGTTAAGACTCCGGAAATGGATGGCTTCACTGTAGAATTATGTGACACCTGTACAAAGAGGCTACCACAGCTCTTACTTCAAGTGTATACCGAGGCCAGCAAAAATGGCACCCTACCGGCCTCCATGAGAATGTCCTAATAGTGGTCCTTCCTAAATGTGATAGAGATTCCCCCAACGTAGTCATGTAGACCACTGTCGCTCCTAATCCTTGATTACAATGTGCTGGGAAAGATACTGCGTTCTCACCTTATACCCATTGCACAGACAATTATGCACCTCCCCCACCAGAGTGGTTTCATCCCGGGCAGGGACATATTCCTAAACTTGAGATGCTTGTTTTGTGTAATAGATTGGGTTAAGTGAACAAATTACCAACACTGGTAAGCATTCCTTGATATCGAAAATAGTGTATGATACGCTAAGCTAGCCTTTCCTCTTTGTAGTACTTCACAAAATGGAGGTGGGTCAGTAATTTTGGATATTGGTCTCCTTGAGTACACAGACCTGATAGCAAGAGTACAGATGGGTGCATAAATCTTGGACCCCATAGCGATGGGAGAGGCAACAGGCAAGCCTCCCCCTCTCCCCTGTAATATTTGCACTAGCGATGGAACCCCTGGTATGTTTGCTACATTGTAAGGGCTCGAACTGGGTAATCACCATCAGCCCACAGACACACAACATATCACTATATGCTGATTTACCTGTGCACAAATGAATCTAATGTCCCATGGTTGATCAAACTCCTGAATGGGTTTGGCTATATCTCAGGTCTTAAGATCAAATGGGACAAACCTTGTATGTTCCCCTTGCTAAAAATCACAAAGGGGCCAACACAGACCTTACATCACCTCCCCTCCCCTGGAGACTGGATGCAATTACACATCTGGCATCAGTGTGTACCATGAAAAGAAAGACCTTAATGATGGAAACTTAGGGAGAGTCTTAAGGTCGATAAGGCAGTCCCTGCCACTTTGGACCCAATCACCGTTGTTGCCTATGGGGAGGATAGCAATTTAAAAAAGTGTTGATCCTTCCCAGGCTGCTGTACCTTTTGCGGCCACACCGGTGACATTGACACCCCCGTTGTTCTTTTGAGAGTTACAGGGGCTACAGTCTTCATTGATATGGGGGCAGGTAGACACAGAGTGGCACTGTCTAAACTCTATGCTCCAACTGAGGGAGGTGGGTTGGATGCTCCCAACTATGGCGTGGCCCAGCTGCAGTGGACCATGCGCTGGCTGGCATATGTCAACACGTGGGAATGTGAAGACGAGTTGACTCGGCTGGGAGAATACAATATTCTTGAATACTAGAGCACGGAACAGTGTGTCAAACCCAAAAACATATTACCTGAAGTGGAGGAGAATGTTGGCGAAAATACATCCCACTTAGAGAGGGACACCCAAAATCACCAGACCTCACCTGACCTGCCTCTTTGTCCTTATCCCAGACCAGACCTCTAAAAGTCTAATATCAGATAAGTAATTGGACGGAGGTTGGAGTGCATTCCTCGGATGTGTTGAACGGGAAGTGGATTTCCTTCACATGATGTGGCAATGTCCAGTGGTAACTCGGTACTGGGAGGACATACTTTGTTACATATGGGGGTTGACCAATACCCTCCTTCCTCTTCATTCTGTTCAGAACTAGGTCTGGGCAGAATTTTTAATTCTGCCAATGGAATTAGAGGAATTGGGTAATTCCGCTTTACTCTTGTAATGTGGAATTTCTGATAAATTCTACTGCTCCGTTGGTGGAATTAATCTGCAGTGGTTGGCTTCTAAACAGATCTGGAAGTGGGAGCAGTACCTCTATGTTAAAAAAACACTACAGATTAAAGTTCAATCTGCCATGGATTTTAAACATAGAGGGACTGCTCCCTCTTCTGGCCCTGTTTAGAAACCACTGACTGCAGTACATACCCCTCGACGCCCTCACATACTCTGCAGGGATTACTGCAGAGTATGTAAGGGCGCCGAGAGGTATGCACTGCTGTGATCACTAAACAGGGCGGGAAGAAGGAGCAGTGCCTCAATGTTTAAAATCCACTGCAGATGCATAATCCTCTGCGCCCTTACATCTTCTGCAGTAATCACAGTGGAGAATTTTCTTGAGGCCCGACACACTCAACACCCACCGATTATTATCTTCTGTATCTAGGATGCGATTTAAATGGGTTTGAACACTCATGTAAGGGTTGGGTCCAATAACACCTCTCAGTAGTCAGTGTATACATTCCTATGAGTGTTTGAAACTCCTGGTTACACAACAGGCCAAGGAAATGTTTGTACTGATTCCTATAAATAATTAAGTCTCTTGAATGTGAAATCTGAATATATAATGTATTCCAAGTGTGTTGAAAAGCTTAGGTTATATTACTGAGTATATTATTATTCTACTTCACCCAGTCTATTATTTCTTTGTTTCGTGTGATTTCTAAAATCTGTCAGTGGAATTCTTAAGTAGAAAGAGTAGGTGCAGTTTCAAAAGCGTGTGTGAATATAGTTGAGTCTTTTCTTGACGCCCGACACAATTGAGAACTGCTGATTAATACCCTAATTCCATACCGAGGATTTGATTCAAATGGGGTTGAACACTCATGTAAGGATTGAGCCAACAATACCTCAGCTTTTGCAATTGCTATTTGTCTCCCATCAAATTGAACAAGGCACGCAAGCTACAACACTTGAATTTGTGTAGGTGCAACCGACTTAGATGCAATCTGTTAAACGCTTGATGGTTCTGCTGCAGGTTTGCTAACTACTCGAAAGATACTTGAGACAAAATGTCTGCCATCAATAGTTTCAGGAGCGAACATTCAGCCCGCTCAGTTATGTTACATGATATGGCAGTGCTTAATTTGAGCTCGTGGATGCACTTATTTTTGGGAACAAGCACTTATTTTTCCATATCAGATATTTACGGAGTGCAGGAGAAGAAAAAACACGCAGATCGGAAAGCGGAGGATGAAAAGACGGAAGATCCATGACAAACAGAAAGGAGCAACCTGTAAGAGTGACAGAAAAGAGCAGGGAGTGTCTGGTTGTGGATTAGAGACTACCGACTTGGTTTTTGCTGCACCAACGTTTAATTGCATTGGCCGCTAACTATCTCTGCGGGTGGAGGGTGTCTTCACAGGCAGCTGCCAAAATGTGCATATTTTAAGAAACTGGATGGCAAATTAATTTAATCCTTAGTGAATCAACTCTTTGCCCTACTAAATGTAACCATAGAAGCTTGGTCCCTGCTATCAGAATAAATAGAAAACCATCATACTGAAACCAGTACCATGCTGCGAAGCTACTGATGACAAAATGGGCAGATTACAGTTTCTGATAAACTGAGCAAAGGGTAAAGTGTATGAATCTGCCAAGAATTGTGACTTCCCTTTTTCTTAGACAAGTTAAGCTCTCGTCCAGCAATATTGCAAACCGTGGTGGAAGATTTTAAAAGAGAAAACTCAGCCAATCCAAAATGCCACATGCACGCCAATTCGGCTCCAAATCAATGTAATACCCTCCAAGTTCTCAAGTAGTAGCAAAGCCAATAGGTCTTACTTTGGCGATAGATAGAGCTATTGGAGTTGTAAATGACAATGTCTTTTACCCATGTGTTATGGAGGGGAGTGGATGTATGTGGTGTGGAGTGGAGTGGAATTATGAGGGTTGGGTTGGAAATATTGGTTTTGGAATTTTGTGGCGTGCAGTAGTATCATGTGGAGTGAATTTGTGTAGTACAGTAGAATGGACCTGACCTGAACCTCACGGGAGGAATCTACTCACTCGAAATAATTAAGCTTTGTGGTGTAGTCTGAATTCTAAAGTAGCATGCTCATTAAAAAAAGGACTCACACGAGCCCCCGGCTTTATTGCAGGCAGGCGCACCATCTTGTGATATCCGGGGATGCCCGATTAATGCAGCGTTGATGGATGCTGCTTTCTGCATGATGCAAAGCCCTGTTGTTTGGGAAAGCAACAGTCTCATTACGCTTTTTCTGTACTGTTGTGTACCTTATAGAAAGCCCTGTGCTTTAAATCTACCAGCTTATTTTTTTTTTGCAATGCAAGAGACCCTGTGCATGAACGTGCGTTATATTCATTTTTTATCACTGTAGGAGGATGATGCCTGTGTAAAGCATCGCTACGCAAACAAATGATGGACAGAATGCTCAATTATTATTGTTATCTGTACTTATAAAGTGCACTGTAGCCCTGCGGGCATCCTGGCACTGAGATACATGTGCACTACCGCCATAAGTGCTGCAGAAGAGCCAAGCTGCGTTCAAAATGCTTATACTCTAGGAAAGAGCCAAATTGTTATCTTCTTTTGGAACAGCAGCAGGTCCTGCATCTGTCTCAGATCAGTAGGAAGACCATTTCAAAGCTGCGCTGCTGCAATGCTGAAAGCTCTTCCCCCGGATTTTGCTCTTTTAATCCTGGGTACTTTTACCAGGTTGGCCCAGGAAGAGAGAAGACTGCGGGTGGGAACATACCAACCAAATTAGCTCTGAAGCGGTTTAGGCCGACATACAATCACCCCCAGTGAAGAGATCTGGGTTAAACCATCATTCTTTTGCTCACCATGCCACCCCAGTTTAGACCCAGCCATATGCAAATCAGTTTTGACCCTGTGGCTCATGGGAACATTTTAGACCAAACTACCAACTCAGGCCCTCTCTGGAGCCGAAACAAGCATCCTGGGACCGGTTTCTGGGTATTACCCTTCATCAGCCAGGCTAGCTTGAATCCAGTGGCACAGTGAGCAAGGGACCCACGTCTGGGCATACCCATTCCACTTAGGGTGAAAAGTGCTAAACAAACAAATGATGGACAGAATGCTAAATAAATCATACATTCACCCCCAGTGAAGAGATCTGGGTTAAATCCATCGTTCTTTTGCTCACCATGCCACCCCAGTTTAGACCCAGCTATATGCAAATCAGTCTTGACACTCTGCCTCATGGGAACAGTCCAGACCGAACTACCAAGCCAGGTCCTCCCTGGACCGGAAACAAGCATCCTGGGACTGGTTCCTGGGAATTACCCTTCATCAGCCAGGCTAGCTTGAATCCAGTGGCACAGTGAGCAAGGGACTCATGTCCGGGCATACCCTTCCCACTTAGGGAAGCAGCAACAGGCAGGATTGGGGAATGGGGAGATGGCACCACACAGGGAGATTAAAGGAACTGCAAGCCACAAGCGAGTGAGTGGCAGTACCAAGGGAGCATGCGAGAGATCTGGGAGGAGATTGAACGGCCAAGGCTAAGGAAGGCAGAGGCAGCCACACTGAGAAAGATGCTTGCAGGGCACTCTGAGCAGCCAAAGTGAGAACGGGATAGGAGGTGGCCTCAGCAGACTGAAATACAGTGGGAGGAGCCCTGACCATAACAACAGACGGGGGACTAAAAGCAGAAGCTCAGGAAAAGGCTGTGGCAGCGACAGAGCAGTGAACAAGTTGTGAATGTAAAACAAACATGTGCAGGAAAGGCAAAAATAGTGGAACCATAACAGTAGGTAGGCGCTGCTCACTGGGCGTTATAGCTGAGGAAAAAGAGGGACAAAGAAGAAAGATTACCCACTAGAAAGCAAGCCTTTTTGGAGGGCAGTTCAAGTTACCAATAAAAAGACAATGGGTGGGCTGTAAGATCAGACTGTGAATACAGGATGTCTCAAGAAACAGTGCATGCGCTAGCTAGGCTCGACCTGAAAAGCAGGTGAGTTGACAGATATGCATAAATGCAAAAGAAAAGCAACATTTCCCCTGACAAATAAGCAGTCTGAAGGACAAATGTTGTCAAAATATATACATTGTCTTACGAATTTATTTTGCTCTTTTGCTTCTCTTGCTTCCCTCAACTAACTTGTGCTCAATGACGCATGGTGATAGACAGATGTAACGTCAAATGATGCTAATAAAAGTGTTGGAACTAACCTATGAAAGGTGATGGGCCTCCCCTGTGCATCCAGACATTTAGATTTACTGCGATTCCTACAATTTACAGCCACACAATATTGTGTTTTAAATCATTGATAAACCCACTGCAAATCAACGAGCAGGCGACATATACTGCGTAGAAACAACTCAATAGGTCAGTACAGTCTCTCATGTTACAAGTCAAAATGAGATATACTAAAAGTTCATAATGAGGGTCCAAGTAGTTATTAAAAAGAGTTGGTTAGTAGTTTTGGTCACTTCAGTAGAAAGGCAAGGTTCCCAAGCCTGTCATTGGGCCTTAGCAGCGGCGGCTGGTCAACTTTAAAAGTGGGAGGGCGTAAGTAAATACCTTCTTCAAATTTGGACAAGCAAGTAAACATAGCTGGAAAACAGAGCCTACTAAAAAGGTTCTCCACGGCAAACAGTTTGTAAAAAAGAGTGTCAAATTGTTCATTTTGGAGCCCAATCTCCACATGAACTAACTTATAATCTAAAGGTTTTGAAAGGACCCTGATGCATATTCAATTATTTTTGTGATGTGCTAGGTAAGCGGTGCCTTTCCTAGGTATATTAGGACTTACCTGCTACATTTGGTTGCACTAAATGCATCACGCTACTGTTTTGTCCTTCATCATTCACTAGATTAATTTATAGCAGGACTAACTCGGCCCTTCAGATGAATGAGGATATAACAATCGGAAGAAATCCCTCCTGGCGCTGCACTGGTAAATAGTAAAAACTATACCTTCGTGAATTAAAGTTAGAGAAAGAAATAAAAATAGGCTTAGCTCTCTAAAAGGTCAAGTGGGGTCGCTGCAGACGCAATGCCAAATGTACTTCACAACACCTTACTTTAAAAAGAAAAGAAACTTTTAACATGATTATTTTTTTTCATGCGCCTTGTAATTAATGAGGGAAGCCCTTAAAATGAACTGAAATGAAACTAACCCAAATGCCACCTTTCCAGTCAGCTGACTGCAGGCCAGCTTGTTCACGGATCATCTTCTCTGCTTCAACGAGACTTCTGAAGCCATTTGTCTCGAGATCAGGGGCTGATTGTTGAATGTCAAATCAAAAGGAAGGATACGATTGGGGCTGATCCTACTTCACTCTGCTTTATCCTGGCATTTGACAGGGCATGGTGCGACTGCGTCAAAAACACGTCACCGCCTGAGCAGGATGCTATGTTAAGACATGCTGGATGGCACTAAGAATGCGCAGCATGTGTAATGCCTAGTCAATGGAAGACAGGAGCTGAAATTAAAAGCGGCCCTAAAATGCGCAGTCCACCTAAACTCCTGCTCGCTAGTGCTGTGTGCGATGACATGCGCACTTTAATCTGTGAGGAGCAGGCCTGGAAAAGTAAACAGACAGACTGAGAGAGGTGCAAATACGTCTACTTCCAGTCCTGCCGCCCGAGCAGCAGAGAGCTGTTTATTTTTCTGTAGAAGATAGTGGAGCGCCGCTCCAACACCCCCTATGGACCAGCCGCCCATGGGCCTTAGTGTCTGAAGATCGGGAAGATCAATAGGACCTAGGGGGTGAAACACTGCTCCCACTACAGACATGATAGCAAGTCGCCATGCACAGAGCTGGATCGGGCACACCGGTAGGGCCAGAAAAAGAGAACGAGTGGCTAGTAGTTTCAGGATGACCAAGTCTGGACCCCTGTATGTAAAAGGTGAACAAGTGGGGCTTGTAAGTCTGTAGGATCTGGAGGACATGTTAATATACAATAGTAAGACTTAGGTCACCTTGATTTTGGGGGCGCGGCAAGACATATTTAGGTCCTGTTTGAAACAACCATGAATTTTAATAACCATTTTCTGCTAATTCAAGCCCCATCATCTCAAATAATAATGAATTATACATTAAAGGTTGAGATTGAGAAATAGGCAGAAGTGTGAATGAAAGACAATTCTTTTTAACCAAGGCCTAACAGTAGCGGCTCCTGGAGGGAGTGCTGCGGGGAGTTGAGGCGGGGCGGGGAAGAGGCAGGGTGGGGGTAGTAAACTCCGGCATACAGCCAAACGGAGGTAAGTACATAAATAAATAAAATGAATTACATTGTGCACGCTGTAATGTGTTTTATTTATTTACTTACCTCCGTTCGGCCGTATGCCGGAGTTTACTACCCCCCACCCTGCCCCTTCCCCACCCCACCTCACCGCGCACAGCACTTCCTCCAGGAGCCGCTACTGAGGCCCAATGGATCTTGGGCAATTGCTCATGTCTTAAAATGTCTCTGGATAGGATTGGACAGTCCAGAAATAAGGTGGACTACTGCCAGGGTTTAAGTGGGGCGGGTCCTGCTAGTACTCGGTAAAAACAGAAATACAATAAAGACATTCAAAAGGGTCCCTATGGTTCCCTCTGTTTATGCCTTAACTTTACAAGTTAAAACTATGATCTCTTTTTCGGCAATGTGTAAAAAGAACACTTCATTAACATATTGTTATTTTTCGCACCTTTTACTTTATGTGGCCCGGTGAATGGGCCCCTATTTCCTGAGGGTCCTTCCGTTTCCCAGATACGCTCTCAGTAGTTTAGTTTTTGTGGGAAAGTGAGCCTTTGAAAGGTTGATACTATACCAGGGTTTCTAAACCTCTCATAACTGGTATGTAGTCATGTTACGTTGCATATATTCCGGTTTAATAAAAAGGCACTTTAACACCGTTTTGAGTATCGTAACTGGATCCTAATCCATCCGCTGTGTCCCCTCTGTCTGCCTGACAAAAGCCAGCTTCGACTTTGAGCCTGCAGATGTTTTGAAGCGGGGCAGTGATTCCGGAAACGTGGAAACAATGTTATAAAGGGATAGGATTCAAAGTGGCTAACTTCTTTTAAACATACACTCATCTTTATTTAAATGTGCGTCTTAGTTGAATAGCCCACAATGAGCAGGTATTAGGCTCGAGTCAGGAGCTTCATTTCTATAAATGTAAAAAGTGGGCGCCTTCAACGCCTCCGTGCACTCGACTCCAAACACTATGGGGCATATTATCAAGACAGGCGATACAATTATCGCTGCTTTAGCGGCAGGAAATTGCCGCTAAAACGGCAATAATGGGCACTGACACTGACGTTAACGGTGATAAGTAAAAAACTTTTAATCTGGTGCATAAATAGGAACAATAGTTAGAAATGTCTTTAGCACAATCTATGTTACTGCAGACAAAATCAGCTGGTGTTGTTAAGCCACCATCATTTATGGGGCGAGAGTAGTGTTTCATACATCATTTATCACTCTTGCTCAGGCCCTTTTCTGCTAATGAAGCACGGAAGCCAAGACAACATGCCGAACATGTGATAAGAACTTGAGCAGTCCAATGCCTTTTTGGTGGTAGACAGAAAATGTATGCAACATAAAAAACAAACACAAGCAGATGGCATATGTTTTCCCAGATTGAGGAGCGGGTGGAAGCCGTGTTCAACTGCTGCTGGGGGAGTGCCATCGGGACGGACGGTCAGCGAGACTAACAATCAGAGAGGATCTACCCGCACTGCAGAAGGAGCAGACTCACGAGCCACCATTTACACACAAACAACAAGCGCCCTGCAACCGCCGCAGCCCCTCTTTAGTGAGAGCCACTGAGGAAACAATCGACAGTGGAGGAGTACCAGCCGCACCTCCGCTGCCTCCCTCTCACAGGCTGGGAGGGAGCATCTGAGGGCAGAACACACGCCATGAGGATGTAGAGGGCATGCACATGCACAAACACAGACTGCCATGTACTGTGTTGATAAAATAAATGGCGCACAACGGTGAAACATCAAAGCGGGCTCCCTGCTGCTAAAACTGAAACACAATCGTTTGTTTTCAGAGCTCCAAAAAAAGAGTAGTTCCCAAACAAATGTTAAAATGGTAACAAGTGGATTATATATTATACTTGGTCCCTGGTCTCAGGGAAAGATCATCACTGTAAGAGGCATGTCAACCAAAGCCATCAGACTGTTTTTGAGGAAAAGTTGCACTCATCCTCTAGTAATAGTATTAACAAATATACCACTATTAACAGCATCAAGTCATTGCTAAATGACCAGCTTGAAAGCATCTCTGAAGAAACAAATGACAGAGGACTCTGTCAGCACACAGTTCAAGGAGGAGCATAAAACCATGAGGATTGCCATCCTAGAAACACTGCACTACATGGCCCCAGTCTCATCAACTTTATTTTAAGCAACGACTTCTATTCATTGCCTTCCTAAGCCAAATTCTTTTTTTTATTATAAGCATATCCAGGAAATACAAATACATACAAATTCATTAAATTAAGATGGAGACAGTTTACAAAATGCGAAAATCGTTGTTGATTGTGAAAATTTTACACAGACACAAGAAAGAACAACTGACATTCCAGTACAATTTACCCAGAATTATCAATTAAGGTGCGTGGAGAAGCTCAGCTAGTACGTCCTCACATCTCTGCTCCATTCAGCGATATGCGCCCAGATCTTCCTGCCCCGGTTCCTGGCCTATCTGCCTCTACAAGCATATATAGACATCTCTTGTTTGTATATCCCAAGGAGCCTAACAAGCCACATATGAATGGTTGGTGGCTCCAGGTCGTTCCATCTTGTGGCCAATAATAACCTGTATACTGCTGCCCCCAGGAACAAACCATATTTTTGTTCGGTGTTGAGACCCATAGTACTATCGTATCCGAAAATCAGCAGGGTCGGAGTTAATTCTGGTCTAAAACCAAACAATACTTCCCAAAAACCTGACAGGCCTTCTTTAAGTAGGGTCAGCTTGTCGCAACCATAAAACATATGTATCAAAGTGGCAGGTCCAATCCCACATCTAGGACATTTGTCATCAACCCTCTGCATTATGGACACTGTAGTGCGGCAAGTAAAGGGCACGTGCTTCATCTGGGACATTGCACTTTCAAGACTATACCTTTGAGAGAGGCAATTATCTGAAATGCGTCAGGTGGTTTCTATCTTCATTGCCTACGCCAATAGAAATAAAGCTAATGATTCCAGTAACCGGGCTGTGACAATTCTTCTTGGTTGTATTAATTACGGGAAATGCTGTCACCCATTCGCCACGGCCGCTCTGCAGGGTCGGGGGCCCCCGACGACAGGATCTTGCGTGGATGTATTTAGAAGGGGGGCATGACCCGCTCTCACCACCACGAGCCTGAGCATTGTCCGGCGATATTTGTGGAAGGAAGAGAGAAAGGGCACCGAGTGAGGCTGATGCCTTTGCTCGGCAGGTACTGAACTAAGCGTTTATTGACACTGAAGGGCAATGAGGAACGCAATGAGTGCACCAGCAATCCCTGCAGTTGCCATACTTACCTTGAATACCTGGATGGGATGAGCGAGCAAAGATTAACATCATTTTGATTCTATGAACATTTGCAGCTTTCCTTAAATGCATTATGGACACTGTAGTGCGGCAAGTAAAGGGCACGTGACTCATCTGGGACATTGCACTTTCGAGACTATACCTTTGAGAAAGGCAATTAGCTGAAACGCGTCAGGTGGTTCCTATCTTCATTGCCTATGCCAATAGAAATAAAGCTAACGAATCCAGTAACCGGGCTGTGCCAATTTTTCTTGGTTGTATTAATTACAGGAAATGCTGTCTCCTGTTCGTCACAGCCGCCCTGCAGTGTCGGGGGCCCCCGACAACAGCATTTTGTGTGGCTATATATATATATATATATATCACCAACTTTGCTCAGCAAATTGAGGCCGCGCACCACTTCAGGTGAAAGAACTGCCTGTTTTTTTTTTGTAATAAAAGATGTTCTTTCACCTGAAGTGGTGCGCGGCCTCAATTTGCTGAGCAAAGTTGGTGATATATATATATATATATATATATATATATATATATATATATATATATATATATATATATATATATATATATAGCCAGGTTTTTATGGCTTTTCTAAAAGACAACAGCGAAGGGCTGCTTTTTTGGCTTCTCTAGTGTAGTCCTCTTGCTCAATGACATTTACTGATCGCCCATATCAGCTTCATGCGCCTCGTTTTATGCCACAAAGTGAAAGTAACAACAGTCCAAACTTGCGGGCGATGGTTCAGAAACCTCAGCTCGTGCACATAGTAGTGCCTCGACTTGTGTCAGCTGTCCGGCTGTAAAAACCACACTTGCGGCAAAGTTTATAGTGGTTTTATTCACCGCAGGAGTGTCCTGTTCCAGCAGAAATACTGTCTGTCTCTCTCCCACGTAAGTATGTCTGTCACCGCTGGGGGGGAGCACCAGGTTGTGTAGCACCGAACAACTCTTCCACCACTTGCCGGCAAACCTAGTGCACCTGACCGAGAGGCGTGTCAGATGAAGCGCCGGCAGCCCCCAAATACAAATTCAAAAAACTGCTTCAGAATAAAAACAGCTCCGACACTCCAGGTACACAGACGGTGAATTTAATGAACCACCAAGACATGAGATATGCTCTGCTCTCCTCGATGCGCTATAAATATATATATATATATATATATATATATATATATATATATATATATATATATATATATATCCACCAATGTCACCTCCATGCAGAAATATATACATATATATATATAAGACTTTGTCCATTTCTATCTCGGCATGGATAGCACTATGTTAATCCTATGCTTAAAGACTTTGATAGAAAAGCAGACATTTGAGGTGAACAGATCTAGAGTGTCGCTGGTGTTGAGAGTGCTCTATACAAGAGCTGCTTTCCACCTAAACTTGAGAACTACCCAGAGTTCTCTTCTTCTTTTTTGCATAATTTATTCGTCACTCTATGCCTGAAAGGGTATTTTTTTTACTTATTCTGGGTGCTCCCTTGAGTCTGGACAAAGCTATACATCTCTGAAGAGCTCTAATTAGAGCGAAACTCTGTGTCAGGGGTTACTTTTACTCATTTCAGGTTCGCTTGGTTGGTGTTTTACCAATTCAAAGCTGTAATATTGTGCCTGGAGTGGTAAATGGCTTTTGTTGTTTTACAGCTCGGCAAGGTCAGCACAGTGCTAGTCCTATGCTTAAAGACTTTGCTGTAGAAACGGCAAAAGACTTTGTCCATTTCTATCTCGACATGGATAGCACTATGTTAATCCTATGCTTAAAGACTTTGATAGAAAAGCAGACATTTGAGGTGAACAGATCTAGAGTGTCGCTGGTGTTGAGAGTGTTCTATACAAGAGCTGCTTTCCACCTAAACTTGAGAACTACCCAGAGTTCTCTTCTTCTTGTTTGCATAATTTATTCGTCACTCTATGCCTGAAATGGTATTTTTTTATATATATATATATCGTCTCTTGCACTTAGATGCCGTGCGGTTGGTGAGGCGATTCCTTGTGGCATATATATATATATATATATATATATATATATATATATATATATATATATATATATCCTTCTGAGATTGTCCATGCAGTTAGAGGCGCACTCCTCCAGTCGGGGTTAAACAAACTTTATTTCTTGAAAGACAGGTTTACAGCTCTGACCTTCTTCCATCTGCCTGCCTGACGCGTTTCAGAGCTATCGAGCTCTTTCCTCAGAGACAGTTCGAGTGCACAGCTTCGTTACGGGTCTCCCACAATTCCTTGCATGCTTTAACCATTCTATCAGCCTCAGGTGTGCTGTTCACGGTGAGTTCATAATCACACTGCATTCTGGGAATCGTGGTCTCATTACCCTGCTCAATGCCTCCAGTGGCCGTGTGCAACCCGAACATAATAATGGACCAATTCCTGCCCTCCAGTGGGCCTCAGGGCTGGAAGTCTGTCTTTAAATTAAAAGCCAACTGCGCCGTAACTTTCCCCAGTGTTCCAAGAAAAACGGACCCCCGTATGTGTGCAAGGGGCGGTGCGATCTCCTGCGGCTTGGACGTGCCGCATCTAAATCCTTCTGAGATTGTCCATGCAGTTAGAGGCGCACTCCTCCAGTCGGGGTTAAACAAACTTTATTTCTTGAAAGACAGGTTTACAGCTCTGACCTTCTTCCATCTGCCTGCCTGACGCGTTTCAGAGCTATCGAGCTCTTTCCTCAGAGACAGTTCGAGTGCACAGCTTCGTTACGGGTCTCCCACAATTCCTTGCATGCTTTAACCATTCTATCAGCCTCAGGTGTGCTGTTCACGGTGAGTTCATAATCACACTGCATTCTGGGAATCGTGGTCTCATTACCCTGCTCAATGCCTCCAGTGGCCGTGTGCAACCCGAACATAATAATGGACCAATTCCTGCCCTCCAGTGGGCCTCAGGGCTGGAAGTCTGTCTTTAAATTAAAAGCCAACTGCGCCGTAACTGCATTCTGGGAATCGTGGTCTCATTACCCTGCTCAATGCCTCCAGTTTCTTGGAACACTGGGGAAAGTTACGGCGCAGTTGGCTTTTAATTTAAAGACAGACTTCCAGCCCTGAGGCCCACTGGAGGGCAGGAATTGGTCCATTATTATGTTCGGGTTGCACACGGCCACTGGAGGCATTGAGCAGGGTAATGAGACCACGATTCCCAGAATGCAGTGTGATTATGAACTCACCGTGAACAGCACACCTGAGGCTGATAGAATGGTTAAAGCATGCAAGGAATTGTGGGATACCCGTAACAAAGCTGTGCACTCGAACTGTCTCTGAGGAAAGAGCTCGATAGCTCTGAAACGCGTCAGGCAGGCAGATGGAAGAAGGTCAGAGCTGTAAACCTGTCTTTCAAGAAATAAAGTTTGTTTAACCCCGACTGGAGGAGTGCGCCTCTAACTGCATGGACAATCTCAGAAGGATTTAGATGCGGCACGTCCAAGCCGCAGGAGATCGCACCGCCCCTTGCACACACACGGGGGTCCGTTTTTCTTGGAACACTGGGGAAAGTTACGGCGCAGTTGGCTTTTAATTTAAAGACAGACTTCCAGCCCTGAGGCCCACTGGAGGGCAGGAATTGGTCCATTATTATGTTCGGGTTGCACACGGCCACTGGAGGCATTGAGCAGGGTAATGAGACCACGATTCCCAGAATGCAGTGTGATTATGAACTCACCGTGAACAGCACACCTGAGGCTGATAGAATGGTTAAAGCATGCAAGGAATTGTGGGAGACCCGTAACGAAGCTGTGCACTCGAACTGTCTCTGAGGAAAGAGCTCGATAGCTCTGAAACGCGTCAGGCAGGCAGATGGAAGAAGGTCAGAGCTGTAAACCTGTCTTTCAAGAAATAAAGTTTGTTTAACCCCGACTGGAGGAGTGGGCCTCTAACTGCATGGACAATCTCAGAAGGATTTAGATGCGGCACGTCCAAGCCGCAGGAGATCGCACCGCCCCTTGCACACATACGGGGGTCCGTTTTTCTTGGAACACTGGGGAAAGTTACGGCGCAGTTGGCTTTTAATTTAAAGACAGACTTCCAGCCCTGAGGCCCACTGGAGGGCAGGAATTGGTCCATTATTATGTTCGGGTTGCACACGGCCACTGGAGGCATTGAGCAGGGTAATGAGACCACGATTCCCAGAATGCAGTGTGATTATGAACTCACCGTGAACAGCACACCTGAGGCTGATAGAATGGTTAAAGCATGCAAGGAATTGTGGGAGACCCGTAACGAAGCTGTGCACTCGAACTGTCTCTGAGGAAAGAGCTCGATAGCTCTGAAACGCGTCAGGCAGGCAGATGGAAGAAGGTCAGAGCTGTAAACCTGTCTTTCAAGAAATAAAGTTTGTTTAACCCCGACTGGAGGAGTGCGCCTCTAACTGCATGGACAATCTCAGAAGGATATATATATATATATATATTACCTACTGGCGGTCGCCAGTAGGTAGTTATAGTTAGGACCCTGTTTCTATAGGAAAACCGCAACATTCTATTTGGAATAACTTTGGCGCCGGTCGACGAATCCTCGCGAACTTTTCAAAACTAATGGGGCGCTCCGCTCCGCTCCTACCCTGAAAGTCTCGGGGGGATTCGTCAAGCGGGGGCTGAGAAAAAAGGGGGGTCCCAAAACGCGTTTTTCCCATGCATTTTTCCATAGGACCTTTAGACACAGCTACAGCCCGAACGGCTGAACAGAGTTACTTGAAATTTGGCAAAGAGGTAGTGTACAGGTCAAGGAAGTGCCTTTTGTAGGTCTGGTGTAAATCTGTTCAGTAGTTCCTGACAAAATAGCATTTAAATCAATATATATATCTGTGGCAGCTTACGGTGCGCTTACCGTGCGCTTACGGTAAGCTTACCGTACGCGTACGGTGCCGTGCGTGAGCACGATTCTGATTGGCTGTTAGATCTTAGTAAACATTCGAATCGGTCGAAACCAGAAAGCGGCGGCCGCCATTTTTTCTCTCGCACTCTGAGGGGGGGAGGAAAAACAAAGGTTGAAAACATGCAAAGGGGCAGGTTAAACAGCTCCCAACCGCCTAGACTTGATCATGGTGTACCAAAAGAACCCCCCAAGCAACAAATTCAATTTCATTTTTTTTCGAAAAAACGCCGATTACGCTAACCGTACGCGTACTTTAAAAAATAATTTAAAAAAAAACAGTATCCACACTTTCCCACCCCCGTGTGCAATTGGTGCCCGCAGTGCACCATTTGTGCATGGCATACGGCATCAATGAACATTTAATAGATTACCTTTCATAACGAAGGGCATAATATGTTCTCCGTGAGCGGAAGGTGCGCGAAGCGCATCGTGCGTACATTGCCCATCCAGCGTAACGTGGGCACGCGGTGCGCGTAGCGCACCGCGTGCCCACCGTGCGTGCATGGCACTAACTGCGTAAAGTGGGCGCGCGAAGCGCACCGCATGCTCACTGTGCGCGCACGGTGCGCGAAGCGCACCATGCGCGCACGGAACGAACTGCGTTAAGTGGGCGCGCACGCCACGAACGGCGTAAAGTAACTTAGCATTTAAAAAACCGTACAAATTCACTGAAAAAACCATAGGTTTCACACACGTTATAGTTAGGAATTAGCATTTAAAAAACCTTGCAAATTCACTGAAAAAACCATAGGTTTCACACATGTTATACTTAGCTGGAGATTTTACTCATAAAAAACCAATGAAATTCCCCCGTTATAGTTAGTGCAGGCAACTATATCTCACGCGACCGCAATCCTCTGCTGATGACATATGTGTCTTTATGAAAAAAAAATATTTGTAATATATGTATAGCTAAAATTTAATGGAAGAAGACATGGGCAAATAAGTGTCTAAATACAGTATTAGCATCAGCAGAGGATTGCGGTCGCGTGAGTTATAGTTGCCTGCACTAACTAACGGGGGAATTTCATTGGTTTTTTATGAGTAAAATCTCCAGCTAAGTATAACATGTGTGAAATCTATGTTTTTTTCAGTGAATATATATATATATATATATACATACATATATACACTGAAAAAAACACAGGTTTCAGGGATGTTACAGTTAGGAATTAGCATCTTAAAAACCTTAGAAATTCACGGAAAGAAGCAGAGGATAGAGGGATGTTATAGTTAGTCTGACATTTCACTCTCACAAAACCAGAGAAATTCAGCTGTTATAGTTAGCTGAGCTAACTATAACTCACACCCCCGCAATGCACTGCTGATGACGTCACATATTACATCACTCATGACATGGTCAGTGACATCCCTGATGACATCACTCATGACATCTCAAATGACATCACTGATGTCATCACTGATGACATTGTCCAGTGGCTGTGAGTGTTTCTAAAAAGTTTAAGAATGTCATATATATATTTATATATACGCCAAGGTGTATTGAAGAATGAATGGGTGTATGAGTGTCTGTATGGATGATTCAGTGGGTGCATGAGTGAAAGTGAGTGATTATACGTGTCTCAGTGAATGTATGGGCAAGTGACTAATCTGTGTGAATGTCTGTATCAGTCTGTCATGTGGTGTATAAGTGGCTGCATGGGTTGGTGAGTAGCTACATGAGTGTCTATATGGGTTATTAATTGGTTGTTCGAGTACCTGTATGGGTACCTGACTGTCAGTGTGGGTGGCTGACGGGGTGTATGGCTCCCTGTATGGATGGGTGAGTGGGTGATTCACTGGGTGTATAGGTTCATGAGTGCATCTGTGAGGGGTGTTTGGGTGAGTGAGTGTGCGTAAGGCTGTGTCAGTGAGTGAATGGATGTCTCAATGGTATATGGGTGAGTAACTGCATATGTTAAAGGCAGTATGTGTGAGTGCTGGAGTATATAAGTGACTGTATGTGTGAGTGAGTGATATTGAGAGTGGTGGTATGTATGAGTGTGTGCTTGTGTGAGTGATTGTATAAGAGAGTAAGTGTGTGTTACTATCTGCATGAATAAGTGAGGTTGTGTGTGTATAACTGTATATGTAAGTAAGTGGAATTGTGATTGACTAGGGTAAGTGACTAGGTGTGTGAGTAGCTCTATGGGTGAATGGCGGTTTCTGAGTGTCTGAGTGGATAAATCAGTGGCTGTATTGGTGAGTGTCTGGGTGTATTAGAAGCTGTATGTGTGAGTCAGTGGATGTGTGTGTAGGCCTATGAATCAGTGAGTGAGTATGCACATACTGGTATTTATGTGTCTATGGTTTCGAGAATGGTAGTGTGAAATTTGGAGTGGGCGTAAGAAAGGTTAAATTGGGATGTGAGTAGGTGCATCAGAGAGTATGTGGATGTCATCACTGATGTCATTTGAGATGTCATTAGTGATGTCACTGACCATGTCATGAGTGATGTAATATGTGAAGTCATCAACAGTGCCTTGTGGGGGCGCGGGTCATAGATAGCCCAGCAAACTATAACATCTGAATGTCTATGGTTTTGTACAAGTATAATGTCAGACTAACTATAACGTCCCTCTATCCTTTGTTTTTTTCCGTGAATTTCTAAGGTTTTTAAAATGCTAATTCCGAACTATAACATCCATGGAACCTGTGTTTTTTTCAGTGAATTTCCAAGGTGTTTAAAATGCTAATTTCTAACTATAACGCCCCTGAAACCTGTGTTTTTTTCAGTGAATTTCTAAGGGTTTTTAAAAGCTAGTTTCTAACTATAACATCCCTGAAACCAGTGGTTTTTTTAAAGTGAATTTCTATGTTTTTTTAACCAGCAGTCACGTTTGCAGAGTGGTGCGAAAGGTGGCTGGGCCTTCAACCAGCGCTCAGAAATTCCGCTGCGTAGGACTTACAGGAGGTACCAGGAGGGAATATTGGCCCCCAAGGTCCCTCAGGAATAAAGTGCACTTCATCCCCCAACCAGTAGTGCGCCAGGAGGTGCTTTTGCAGAGTGGTGGAGAAAGGGGGGCGTGGCCTTTGAAAACCTCTTAGCAATCCCACTGTGTAGGACTTACTGGAGGTAACAGGAGGGGTAGTTGACCCCAAGGATGTCCTAGGGGGTCAACTACCCCTCCTATTACCTCCAGTAAGTCCCACACAGCAGGATTGCTGAGAGGTGGTCACAGGCCACGCACCTTTTGTCCAGCACTCTGCAATCGCTCCTCCTGGCGTGCTCTTAGTTGGGGGATGAAGTCCCCTTGCCTCTTAAGGGTCCCTGGGGGCCAACCTATCCTCCTGTTACCTCCAGTAAGCCCCAAATAGCAGGATTGCTGAGGTAGTCAGAGGCCACGCCCCCTATTCACACCACTCTGCAAACGCACCTTGTAACGCACTGCTGCTTGGGGGATGAAGTCCAGTTTAGTATTGAAGTACTCAGGACACAAGGGGACCTCATCGCCCCACCAGCAGTGCGCCAAGAGACCCGTTTGAAGAGTGTTGAAAAAGGTGCATTGGCCTGCGACCACCTCCCAGCAATCCCACTGAGTGGGGCTTACTGGAGGTAACAGGTGGGCTAGTTGGCCCCTAAGGACCCTCAAGAGCGAATGGGACTTCATCTCACAACCAAGTGCGCCCAGGAAGGGGAGTTGCCGACTTTCTTTTTTTAATTTAGGAAAGGTGGCTGTGTAGCCCCCCTTCCCTTGGTGCTTTTGGGCCCTGTGGACCCATCCCCTGGGGCCTGCCTGACCCATATATTTCTTTGTAATATAATGGCAGGGGGTCTGCGTGGCCCCCTTGCCGAGGCCGATTTCTGCCCCTGGGACCCTATCTCCCAGGCTTGGCCTTTGCTGTCTTTTTTTTAAACTGGAGGGGGGGACCAGGCCTGACCTCTTTCAAAATGTATTTATTTATTTATTGTTCCATGGGTTTGTTTTGGCCCCGGGAACCCCAGGGCCTGCCCTTTATTTATTTTTATTTTTGTATTTTTGAAGGGGGTCCGCACAGCCCCCTTCCTGAGGCTAATAGAGCCCCAGGGACCCCCATCCCCCGGACATGGCCACATCCATTTTTTTAATGGTTAGGGGGCCTATACGACCCCTCTGTACCCGGGCTATTTTTGGTGCTGGGTGATGAGTACAGGCCCCAGCTAGGCCCGCAGAATACAAGGGTTCGCTCTCCTGTAACGAAAACTAGAAGGAAGTTGGCACGGAAACTGCAAATACAAAGACAGAGTTTATTAACCCTTAAGGGTGGTCCTACAACCTACACAACACTCTTCAGTATTGCATAGAGTAGCACAAAGAACTTGCGTACGTGGTCCCCTTTTATACACAACAGAGGGGCTCATAAGTGGGTGGATACAACATAGAGCAAAATTCATTACCATTTATGGACATTTTCGATACAGGATCAATATATGGGCGGAGTTAACAATTTCCTGAGCCCGCGAAAACATGGTCAAACAAGAACTAACTGATAACAGATGTGGTCAAGTCTGGGCATGCGCCAGACGGACAAAGGAGCTATTTATAGACTGTTACTAGGCAGATTACAAGAGCAACTAGCGAAAAGGTAGGACTCTTCTCGTGCAAAGCACGTGGAGACATAATCAATATAAATGGAGTCCGGACATTAGTCAACATAAGACAAGAAAACATGTTTTAACTAGAGAGAATTCATGTCTTTAGTGAATGCTTAATCATATCGCTGTTTTAGTTTTCAACACTGGGGACTCTATCTTCTGGGGTTTTGCCTCTTGTTGGGGATTGCAGGGGAGCCTCAAGGCCTCCACGGCCCCTGTCGGCTCCCCGCCTCCTGTGGGAGCCAGCATTGCTTTTGGGCAGAGGGAGTTGCAAACATGCAGCTCCCTATGCACAAAAGCAATTCTGCTTCACTTCATGGAAGCAAAAGCATTTTTCTTGATCTCGCTTCGATGAAGCAAAGCAGAGTTTGCTATGGCATGGTGTGAGCAATGTTCCAGCCATGCCATAGCAAACTGCAATGTCCCCAGGGTGGGCACCCTGGGACATTGCTGGTGCCGGCCCTGGGGGTGGCTGCCCCCAGGGCCATGAAGGGCTCCTGGAAGGAAGCTGTGCGGCCCCCCTCCCATCTACTCTGTAGTCCCAGGGAGGTGGTGGTCCCGGGGCAGCTGGGGGGGAATGCCTCGCACATTTTATTAAAAATAGCCTCGGGGAGCCCCCCACGCATTTATTTTAGAAAGAAAGCCCCATGGAGGTGGCGGTCCCTGAGGGTGTGGGGGGGCACGTTGCCGCCTGCATTTTACAAACCACCAAAGTGGCCTTTCAAACCTATCTCAGGCCTCTGCCATTGCAGGGCCTGTGCACGCAGTGTTACTGCCGCTGTGACGTGGCACCTAAAGTGTGCGCCATGTCCATGACCCCCCCTTTTACTACATGGCAGTCACCCCTAAGGTAGGTCCTAGCTAGCCCTATGGGCATGGTGCTTTTTAGGTAAAAGATAGGACCTGCACCTTAAGTGTGTGACATGTCCTGGTAGTGACTAACAGCCATTTTGGTTTCTCACTACTGTAGGGCTTCCCTCCCATAGGAATGCATTGGGGATTTCCTGATAAGTGTTTCAGTGGTAATTCCTGATATGAGAGGAGCAGCATGGTCATGTTTGGTATGTTTGATATAGTAATAATAAATGCTACGCAATGGTGTGCGCAGATTTATTATGACTATTTTCGAAATGCCACATCTAGAAGTTGGCATTTCTGTGTGATATGTGTCTGCCTGCCTGATGTGAATTGTATGTCTGGCTTTTAAGTGACAGGGGCTGGTGAGGTGTATGTGGCTCCAGGAGGGGCAGGGTGTGTCAGCACTAGGCTGAATGGGACGTCTGCATTTGGAGTAGTGGGAGGAGAAGTTCCTGGTCCCTAAATAGGTCAGTGCCTGGCCTGTACAATGCTGGCTCTGCCCCCCTGTGGTGTGTCTGATGGCAGAGCCCCATCTCTGAAAGGAGGGTGTGAGCACTGTAAGCAGAGCGCTCCAAAACACCCCAGAAGCAATTGAGACTGGTTCCCCCAAGCCCTGTGCCAGGGCAGACAAAGGAAAACTAAGTATAAATGTAGGGGCTGTGACCCCATCTTATTGTTGTGCTGTTCCTGACTTGGGGGGGCCTGTTGCTGTTGCTGGGCTCCAGGAGGAACTGCCACGAGGGACTGCCTCCCTGCTGGAGGGCCCTGTGTGCTGGCCTGCCTGGGACCAGCGTTGCCCCCTTGGACTTGAAAGAACTTTCTAGCGCCTTGTGAGCGCTATATGCTGATTGCAGCTGAGGAGGAGCATGTGGCCTGGCAGCACGGGGCTGTGACGTGCCCCGAGGGAATCCCGGCATGTGGGATTCCCCCTGCGCTGTTTACTGGTGCGGAACCCCACCCCGCATTTGTTTATTTCTGGCGGGTGCCTAACCCGCTGTTTGTGTGCTCGTTATAGTTAGGAATTAGCATTTAAAAAACCTTGCAAATTCACTGAAAAAACCATAGGTTTCACACATGTTATAGTTAGCTGGACATTTCACTCGTAAAAAACCAATGAAATTCCCCCGTTATAGTTAGTTCAGCTAACTATAACACGCGCGCCCGCAATCCACTGCTGATGACGTCACATATTACATCACTCATGACATGGTCAGTGACATCACACATGACATCACTGATGACATCTCAAATGACATCACTGATGACATCACTGATGACATCATCCATTGAGTATGTGTTTCTCAACAATTTTAACATGTTTAATATATATAGGGAAAGACCTGTTGAAGAATGAGTGGGTGTACAAGTGTGTAAATGGATGATTTTCTGTGGTGTGTAACTAACTCTATAAGTGAGTCATTAAATGTATCTTACTGCAGAGTAGTGACTAAACTGTGTAAATGTCTGTATGTTGGTGTATAAGTGGCTGCATGGTTTTGTGAATACCTATATGAGTGTCTATATGAGTTATTGATTGCTTGTCTCAGTATCTGTATGGGTTCCTGAGTGTTTGTGTGGGTAGGGTGTGTGTGACTCTATGCATAGATGTGTGAGTAGGGGACTCTATCGGTGCATGGTTTTAAGAGTGCATCTGTGATGGACTGTATGGTTGAGTGAGTGTATGTATGGGTGTGTTAGGGATTGAATGTATATCTCAGTGGTACATTTGTGACTAACTACATATGTGAAAGGCAGTATATATGCGTGTAAGAGTATATAAGTGGATAGATGTGAGAGTGTGTGATTGTGAGAGTGACTGTGTGGATGAGTGTGTGCTTGTATCAATGATTCTATTACAGCGTAAGAATGTGATACTATTTTTATGAGTAAGTGAACTTGAGTGTGTATAACCGCATAGGTGAGTAAATGGGAGTGTGATTATTTGCATGACTGAGTAGGTGTGAGAGTACCTCTATGGATGATTGGTAGTGTGTGAGTGTCTGTATAGGTGTATAAATGCATATGATAGTTTTGTATGGAGTGACTGTAAGTATGAGTGACTGTACAGGTGAATGAGTGGAGGTGTATGTAGACCTAAGAGTTAATAAGTGGGTATGTAGTTATTGGTATTGCAGTATGTATGGTTTTGAGAATGGAACTCTTACATTTTGAGTCGGTGTATCAAAGGTTATATTAGGGTGTGAGATGTGGTAATTTATCACATGGATGACGTCATCAGTGATGTCATCAGTGATGTCATTTGAGATGTCATCAGTGATGTCATGAGTGATGTCACTGACCATGTCATGAGTGATGTAATATGTGACATCATCAGCAGTGGATTGCGGGCGCGCGAATTATAGTTAGCTGAACTAACTATAACGGGGAAATTTCATAGGTTTTTTACGATTGAAATGTCCAGCTAACTATAACATGTGTGAAACCTATGGTTTTTTCAGTGAATTTGCAAGGTTTTTTAAATGCAAATTCCTAACTATAACGTGTGTGAAACCTATGTTTTTTTTAGTGAATTTGCAAGGTTTTTTAAATGCTAATTCCTAAATATAACGTGTGTGAAACCTATAGTTTTTTTAGTGAATTTCAAATGTTTTTTTAATGCTAATTCCTAACTATAACGTATGTGAAACCTATGGTTTTTTAAGTGAATTTGCAAGGTTTTTTAAATGCTAATTTATGAATGTATTATTATATTTTTTAAATATTTATTTTACAATAAGCTACTTAGATATATAGTTATAAATTAACTTTATCCTGTAATATGGAATGGCTCAGTTTTTTTTTGTTTTATTTGGATAGAGTTGAACAGCATAGTTAATATCTTCTATAAACGTAAAAACACTTAAAAAATCATTTTTTTTTTTTAAGGGTTTTTATCCGTGCGCGCACGGTGTGCACGCCGTGCACGCATGCGTATGTGCTCCGTGTGCGCATGCGTACGTGCTCCACGTGCGCATGCGTACGTCGTGCGTGCTCCGTACGCGCATGCTCCGTATGCGAATGTGTGCGTGCTCAGTATGCGCATGCGCGCGTGCCCCATACACGCATGCGTGCGTGCTCCATGCGCGCACCGTGCGCGCACGGCAAGTCATGTGATTTAGAAACAACACTTTTCATTGGTTTATAGTAGTTTCAGTTCCAGAAACTTCCAACACCACACCCACTCCCCTCATTATTACTTCTGATTCCCTGGGAGAAGGAGCTGAGCAGCTTTTCCAGTACTCCAGTACTTGAGAATGGCAGAGCAGCAGTCATCTTCTGGGAGTGAGCAGGAGACCCTTGTTAGACAGAGACAGAGGAAACAGACAGACTCTTTTAGATGGCAATTTTTTACATTTCCAGACGGGCAGAAGAAGGTGAATGCACCAAAAGTCAACTGCACTCTTTGTGATCGTGTCTTATCAAGAGGAGAGCCTAAAAAGAAATACTCTTTTAGTATCTTCACTATGATCAGGCACGTTAGAGATGTACATCCTGTGGCTTATGCTCGAGCTGCTAGAGAAAACCCTTCAGCAGCTCAGCCGAGCACATCCGCAGAAGCTCAGCCAAGCACATCATCGGCAGCTCAGCCGAGCACTTCATCTGCGGTGGCAGCTTCACCTGCTTTGGTTCCTCTGGATATACACCCTCTGTTTAAGAGGGTGCAAATACCGTGCAATGTGTGCAATGCTCTTCTCTCTTATGGAGACACCAGCATTCCCCTAATAGAGAGCAAGATACAGCAGCATACGTGCGGCACCCCATAATTTTTGCCATGTTTTTTGTTCCTCTGTCCCTCAATTAACACAATGGCTCTTTTTAGAGCCACCTAACATCTAAACACTTAAATTTGATTTTTAACTCTATTTTTTTGATGATTTTTTTTCCGCCGTGCGCGCACCGTGCACGCACCGTACGCGCACCCCGCGATTTAAAAAAAAAAAAAAAGTTTTTTTCACCCTTCATGGTCCTTCAGGAACCCCCTGACAAAAGCTAGGGGGTCAGGAACTCTGTACCCTGCCCCCTTTTCACGTTCTCCACCTTTCTTTTTCACTGTCACACACAAAATGGCGGACAACACTTCCTGATTTCGACCGAGTCGAATGTTGACTGACATGTAACCACCAATCCGAATTACGCTCGCGCACGGCTATAGATATTTATGTACTTTTAACTGCAATTTTCTCAGGAACTACTGAACAGATTGACACCATATATGCAAAAGGCACATCCCTGACCTGAGGACTACCTCTTTGCCAAATTTCAAGTAATTCTGTTCAGTCGTTCGGGCTGTACCTTCGACTAAAGGTCCTATGAGAAAATGCATGGGGAAAACGTGTTTTGGGACCCCCCTTTTTTCTCAGCCCCCACTTGACGAATCACCCCAAGCCTTCCAGGGTAGGAGCTGAGCTGAGCGCCCCATTAGTTTTGAAAATTTCACGAGGATCCGTCAACCGGCGCCAAAGTTATTCAAAATAGAATTTTCAGATTTCCTATTGAAACACGGTCCTAACTATAACTATCTACTGGCCAGTAGATAATATATAGATAGCGCTTTAAAAAGGAAGGTGGGGCTCATTGTACACTCGTTGACTGCTTGTGCTTTGAAGAAGGGATTTTCTCGAAACGCGTCGGCGTTTGCAGTCAGATGCTACATAGACTGAAAGATGTTGTTTTTCATGCCGAAAAAATGAGCTTTTGGGAAAGCAGACTCGCGTTCGAGTGCGGTTCGTGAATGGACACCCCACTGAGCAGAATATATATATATATATATATATATATATATATATATATATATATATATGCCACACACCTCCCTCCTTGCAGAGAAGAGCAGAGGACACCAGGGGGGGGGGAGGGGTTGATAGCTGTTTATTGTAGAACAAACGGCATGACCGGTTTCGGCTTGACGCCTTCTTCAAATGCCTCAGTTCCATTAGCGAGTGCACTGGTAGGTTTCTAAAATAGGCCCCTCCTACCATGTGATGAAAGGCTCACCTGCAACCTCTTTGCTGATAAAGTGTCTCCACAGTTCAATGTCCGGACTGCAGATCCCACAATGCAGCGTGATGGCCAATGCCCGGTTGCAGCAGTGAAACTTGCGGAAAATGCTGGGCCAAACAGCCTCAGGTCCCCAACTTTCAACCAGCCCGTTCACACTGTAGCCAAGACAGGAGACATAAGGCAAATTCCTAGCATCTCCCCAAGCAATCCTGGGCCGCCCAATGACAACAGTCTCACGGTTCTCAGTGGATGGGCATGGGGGGCCTCGAGCATCCAATCCCTCGGCTTAAAAAGAAGAAACAAAGTTCCATGTTGCCCATGAGCTCAAGACCACTTCACATAAGGGTCACTCTGTTGCGCACCATGAGCTATATATATAGCTGATATGGAACTCCTCCAAGATATGATCCAATTAGGAAATATAGAACAAAACTATTCAACATCAGCATCAGCAAATAACAGCAATCTTGACAGTTTCCCTTTTGAACAAACCCCTTTTAAACCAAAATCAATTTTTACTCCTGTAATGCCAAGAGATGGCCTCGACATATTTGCAGATAATGTCATAAAAGACCTCAAAACCCTAGCTCTAAAAAGCAGCCAAGAATTTAATCGAACTTTCGATGCAAGCAGGAGGGATTACAACATTGTCATCAACAAAATCAAAGAAAGACAAGACATTGTGGTAAGGTGGTCCGACAAAGGCGGAAACGTGGTTCTGTGGCCACTTACAAATTATAATGCTGAGGCTCACAACCAACTGAATGAAAAAGAGTGCTACAGTCGTACTGCACCAACTACCCTTATAGGAGTAAAAGAAAAATATCATAAAGTCCTCTATGAATGGAGAAGTCAAGGCCTGCTTACCAAACCAGAATTCGATTTTCTTAAAAACGATTACCCAACAACGCCACAGTTGTACTTAATCCCGAAAATTCATAAAAATGCTGACAATCCACCGGGCAGACCGATCATATCTGCCATAGGTGGACTATTTGAAAATACATCCTGATACATTGACTTTTTCCTTCAGCCTTTTGTCTGCGGCTTACCATCATACATTAAAGACACAGGAGATTTTTTGACCAAAATGTATGATGTAAAATGGCATGAAGATTATGTACTCATGACACTGGACGTATGTTCACTATACACGAGCATTAGACATAAAGATGGGTTACATGCATTAGAGTACTATCTTAGCAAAAGACCGATACATCTGCACAAACACACTTTTATGCTTTTGCAAATGGCGGAATGGTGCCTTGATAATAATATTTTTCTATTCGACAAATTGTTTTATAAACAACTGCAGGGCACAGCCATGGGTACTTGCTTCGCCCCCAGCTATGCTAATTTGCATATGGGCTGGTGGGAGGAGCAAGTACTCATGCAAACACACAATGCAATCATGAATGAAAATGTGATTATATATGTCAGGTATATTGATGACATTTTTGTCCTATGGCGAGGTAGTCAAGAAAGTGCTGAATTATTTGCACAAAAACTAAACGACAATACTCTCAACCTTTCCTTCACTAGCCATGTGAGCAAAGAGTGTATTCAATTCCTGGACATAGAAATGTACATAGAAAACAGCAAAATCCAAACAAGAACGTACAGGAAACCCACAGCAGGTAACGCCATCCTACATGCTAATAGTTTTCACTATGACAGTGTCAAGAAAGGCATCCCCTATGCAGAGTGCATTAGAATGAAGCGTAACTGCAGCACCGAAGATAGTCTGAACAAGTCTACCAGCGATCTTTTCAATAGACTACAAAACAGGGGTTATGAAACCAAATGCCTTGACAATGCCAAAGTAAGAAGCAAGACGATTACTAGAGAGGAACTTTTATTCCCTAACAAAAAAGACAACTCAACCAAACACGAGCCTGCCAAAACAGATATGCCAAGAATGATCACAGTATTCAATGCATATCATGCTGCCCTACGCAAAATTCTGTACAGACACTGGAACAATGTAAGAAATGACCCTATCATAGGACCAGCATGTGCCAAAATCCCTTTGATTAGCTTCAGACGCGCCAAATCTATGCGCCAAGAGCTAGTACGTAATGCACCCTCGATTACCAAAAAACCAAATTGGTTTCAGACACCCAAGGGATTCACCAAATGCAGCAAATGTAAGGCATGTAAACATGGTACTAACATCAAATTTGTACACATGCCTTTTAAAAACAAACCCTATGAAATAAGAGGTAGTTTTAACTGCAAAACTGATTTTGCAATATATGTTCTCCAGTGCACATGCGGTAAAAAATACGTAGGAAGCACCATTCACCCAGCACATGTCCGTATCCTGCAACATCTTAGAGCCATCACGAATAATGATCAATCATACCCTGTGGCCCCACACATAAATTCACAACACAATGGGAGATCTCAGGAACTATCCTATTTTGTTATCGACAGTATCCAAAAAAAACCACGTGGTGGAAACAGACAATTGGCTCTAAGGAGACTTGAGTCGAGATATATTATTCTCCTCAACTCTAAAATCCCACATGGGATGAATGCTGATGAAGCGCTTAATGTCCATCTATGAAAACACCTCTACAGTCTGCCGCCTCTCCGCTCCTCCCTGTGTCCCCCCTCGGGGGCGTTCAGTTCACACATGACACATCTTCTCTGTTTTTAATAATATAACTTTTTGTCACTGCCTACTCTCTACCTCAAACCGTCAAGTTTTGACCCTTCTTGTTTCTAAAATAATCGCTTGTCAATCTAGGCCCACTTGGGCTCTATTACCACTAAAAACAGTCTCTGGTATGATACCTAATATACGCATACACCTAGGATGCATACTCCTTGCCTTACGCACAAAGGTTAAATTATTATCGTTTTGGTTATTTATTATATATACCATTGCATTAAGTAGACTATTTTTCCTACAAGCGTATCCATGTGTTTCAATAACGAATAAGTCAAAACTTTAGTGGATTCTAAACGTATATATTTCTCCGTGAGGAATCCCATTGAGTAGGTGTATACCAACAACCGACATTTACATGTACAATATGGATTATATAAATTTTTTTACACTGTCTGTTTTTCTCACCATTTTGGTTTTCTTAATTTTCACTGTTATCATGCAATTATAAACTAATGGTACAGTGTTTTCCTTATCCTTAACACTTCGTTTTCGATTTGGTTCTGACACTAAAAACCCGCCAGGTCGGTTTCTTGTGGTTGCCATAACAACAACTCTAACATGACCTTCACTATGTCTATGATTTTTTGTTTGGTTGCTGTGACAACCGCAGTTGAGTGACGAGCGAATTATGTATAAATAATTATGTTTGACCACTTGTGAATTGGATGCAGTGAACAAGGCGGCTGTTCCCGCCGAAACGCGTCTGTGCCACATTTGGAAATAAATCCTTCTTTGCTGAATCTACTCACGGTGTCGGTGCCTGTTTGTTGGACGCTGTCAGGATCGAAAACATATATATATATATATTATCTACTGGCGGTTGCCAGTAGATAGTTATAGTTAGGACCGTGTTTCCATAGGAAATCTGAAAATTCTATTTTGAATAACTTTGGCGCCGGTTGACGAATCCTCGCGAAATTTTCAAAACTAATGGGGCGCTCCGCTCAGCTCCTACCCTGAAAGTCTCGGGGGGATTCGTCAAGAGGGGGCCAAGAAAAAAGGGGGGTCCCAAAACATGTTTTCCCCATGCATTTTCCCATAGGACCTTTAGTCGAAGGTACAGCCCGAACGGCTGAACAGAATTACTTGAAATTTGGCAAAGAGGTAGTCCTCAGGTCAGGCATGTGCCTTTTGCATATATGGAGTCAATCTGTTCAGTAGTTCCTGAGAAAATTGCAGTTAAAAGCACATAAATATCTATAGCCGCGTACCGTCCGCCCACCGTACGCGCATGGTGCGCGCACCGTACGCGCACGGTGCGCGCACCCTAACGTGCGCGAGCGTAATTCTGATTGGTGGATTCATGACAGTCAACATTCGAATCGGTCGAAATCAGGAAGTGTCGGCCTCCATTTTGTGTGTTGTGTGTGTGACAGGGAAAAAGAAAGGTGGAGAACGTGAAAAGGGGCCAGGGTAGAGAGTTCCTGACCCCCTAGCCTTTTTCAGGGGGTCCCTGAAGGACCCTGAAGGGTGAAAAAAACATTTATTCTTTTTAAAAAAATCGCGGGATGCGCGCACGGTGTGCGCACTCCCCAGCCGCCATTTTGAGTTTTAGAGGCAGTAGAGAGCTAAAAACACAAGTGGAGAACGTGAAAAGGGGGCAGGGTGGAGAGTCCCTGACCCCCTAGGCCTTCTCAGGGGGACCATGAAAGACCCCTTAGGTCACAAAAAAAAACAAAAAAAAACAATATCGCAGGGTGCGCGCACGGTGCGCGTATGGTGCGCGCACGGCAGCAAAAAAACAATTAAAAAATAGATTTAAATATAAAGTTTAAGTGTTTAGATGTTGGTTGGCTCTAAAAAGAGCCGTTGTGTTCATGGACCTACAAGTAAGTACCGATGCAGAGTCTAAAGTTCAAGAGGAAGACTCTGTTGCCTTCATCTGTGAAATGAACACCGTCTCCTCTATAAATGCCTTGCATGTTGTAACGCAAGTTGTTGTGGTAGAACCCATACCATAGTCTCTGAGGAAAGCAGAAACAGACTTATTGACGTGCTTTCTTGCTTTGTCAATCTGTGGACAATATTGGTTGGACCAGTTCCACTTTTGCCTTTGGCATATATTCGAATATACAAAGGTGTCCTTAACAAACATTTCCAGACCTACCCCAGTTAATGTGCCTAGGTCATTTCCACCACAGTGCACAATTATAAGGTTAGGCTGTGGGAGATGTAGAAAGGATTTCACCAAAGGCATTAATTGGTGCCACTTTAACCCTCTCTGACCAATCCATTTAATGTCTACATTTGGCAAAGCAAGGTCTTTCAAAATACCTCTTTTTTCTGCATACTTTTCACTCCAGAAGACATAGCTATGACCTACAATCCACACTGTGAACATCTTTCAAGGAGATCTGGATGCACTCAGAAGGTGTCTTTCAGTAGAATGGCAATATGAAAAGAAAGATAGTTGTAAAATGGAGGCTTACATACTTTTTTTAAATTAAAAGAGCACATTGGCTGTTTCAGATCATTCTACACTAAAAACTAGGCTGTATGTTTAAATTTTTAAAAGCATGTTTTGTATTGGTTCAGAAAAATGTGTTCCCACAGAAGATTACTTTGGATATGCTGTTAGGTTTGAAAAGCCAAGCACTCTTGCTCTTTGGATTAGAAACATTGTGTGCTGAACTTCTGACCTCTCTGCTCACACCAGTGTTCCATGACCTGTTGCTATGGTAGGAGGCAGAAGTCATGTTGGGGGTAGGGATCATTTGGAAAGGGTTGACATTTGCAACCAATAGAAATGTGTGTTTCCATTTGAAAAAATGTGGGAAGCACTGTCATTTGAAGTTAACATGTATATGTGTGAAAAAAGAGAGCGAAACATTGCCATTTACTGGTTCTGTTGAGAGGTGTACAGTTCAGTGATTCTGGCTCTGATAATCTGCTGTGTGAGTGCCACATTTCTTTCTCATCTAACTACTTTTAAAGGTGAGTTATGAATTTGAGAGGGGATGTATGTGGTGCATTTTGATATAAAAAATATAAATGAGATTCTTGTTTTAAAGTTGTGTTTTACATTTTATGTTTTGGAAGATATTTAACTGCCTTGAACTTGTCAGATATTATGGAGTATGCCTTCACCACAAGTAAAGGTGTACTGGTATCACCCAGGAATATTGTTTTCTGCCTAGAATCACACCATGAGTCTGTGTGCACAAAGGAATTGTTATCAGAGATTTAATTTGTGGTGGTCTGGTTCTGTAAGACTTGCATTCGCAGGAAAGGGGCAGCTTGTTTTCTTGATCTGTGATGGCTAGCATTCAGCACAAATCAATATCTCACAAATGAGAGGCAAATGCTAACACATTTGAAAACAACACGGTAGATTTTCCTTACACTCCTGCAATGGTTGAGGTAGTTCCTACATGTTCAAAAGCCCAATTAACCCTTACCACATGTGCTCTTACATACATGTATGCAGTCTTCATGCAGTTATGCAAGCGTCCATGCAGATCTCTCTTGCACCTGACAATACACAGTCTCCAGAAACACACTCTTAGCACACAGGCAGGTGCTTCTCCTGCACTACAAAAAGAGGGGGGGACCGGGAGCGTAATTGGAAATAGGTCCAGTACCCGTGCTCCCTCAGAATCACGTATATGTATTAAGAGGGTAACTGTTCCTAAAGACGATTGTGTGTGTTCTCAAGATGTAGACAGGTAGGGTAGAGTGTGGGGAATTTCTCCTTTTGAATATAGTGCCCTCACACACCCTTTCGAGTGTCCTACTTCATCATAGGGCGGTGCTCCTCGTGGGGGTGGCACTGCAGTCCCCCACGGGCCCCGCAAGAGGGCTCTTTGTCGGAGATCTTTTGTTTGGAGACGCCGCAGTTGTGCATGGGGGTGTGTGGGCCTATCTAAAGGGAGGTGGATAGTGCGTTAAAAATTACTGAATAGAGTACAAGACCTTTATTCACAACTCTACCTGGTAAAAATTAAAAATAGTGATCCTGGAGCTCCTCTTGGAAAAGAAATAAAGAGGGCAGATGTGAAGATAACTGCTGCTCTCAGGATGGTGCGTGAAAGTCCTAATAATAAATGGTCAACATGTTTCGCGCTTCAGGGTGGGTCCTTAAGGGATCCCGATGCGCTTCGTCAGGACCAAACTATAAGGTGGGTGAAACAATTGTGAATAAACGAAACAGGTTTCAAATGAGGTGCTGTGTTGTAAACCTGTGATACCTTAATAATAGGTAAAAACAGCGTCCTCGCGCTGGTAGGTACTCCTTCTTGTTTGGATAACCTTTACCCAACCTGGTAGGGTAGAAATACAAAAAGAGAGACACACATATGGATAGGGGAGAGGGAAATAAAACATAACATCTGGTAATCAATAAACATAGTCTGTTGTGATTACAACTCAGCACAAGGAGTATAATTTTACACCATGCTTCTAATGATTACATGCAGGTACAAACGACTTGTGTTAGAAAAATATCCAACATCGTGCAGTATACCGCTATAGTGGGGTGCGAGTAGTGTTTGGTCAAATTGCAATACTCGAGTGCCATCAAACAGTTATCTGACAACTTGTGTAAAGAGACTAGCAGCGGTCATACCGTGATAATGGAACACTATTATTTGTGAGAATCTTACAAAAAACGGAGCTACATGATAAAGCCTACCCTTAAAGTATAGGGAATGGGCTCCATCAGCAACGCGGAGTAGGCAGAAAGAGAGACTGGATAAGGGAAACAGAAAAGTATACCATGGATGTTGGTTTTATGTCTACTGTCGTAAGACTCAGAGCGCATGAGCTCACCTCTTTGTTATAAGTGGATACTCACAGGTGCTCTTTCGCCAAAGGTGTGGTAACCTACCCCTCCTCCGGACAGCGCTGGAATGGACGAGTGAAGATACGGGAACGTGCTTATTAAGTATGTTCCTTCATTAGTGCTGAGTTCCGGGTAGGGGCGGTCCCGGGACGCCGAAAGATGACGTCATGACGTAGCGTCGTGTGTAGTCATGGTGATTCTGGTAGTCTAATGACGCTATTGGTGGATGTGCTAGCGTGATGCGATTATTTGCCTAGGAAACAGGGGGAGTAGCTCAGTGCCAGAAAATGACGTGGTGGATCTGAACACTCCGTTGTTATGGTGACCGGGGGTGTGTCTGACGTGGTGGAATTGCAACGCATTCGTAAGGATACAGGCTTGCATTCGTCGAGAGACATCAATAAAGTTTTGAGACATAAAAAAATGTCGAAAGGAATCTGAATGATGTCCCTAGGGGGAGTGTAATGTGAAGCCATGGGGGTCAGTCAGCGCCAGGGAATGGCGTGAGTATGTCACGTTCATACAATGCTTCTGACATTCAAGTTCGTGTTATAACTAGTTTCTCATTTTATGCATCAGAGTGTTTATCATGTTTTGATTTAGTTTTGATGCGCGGGATGGAATAGAGGGCGGTCTCGGGTAGGGATATGATATTACATTAGTCTAATTGATATTAGCATAGACAAATTCAATATAGAAAATGGGACGTCATGTTAACTCAACCCAAGGAATTTCGTCATTCAAGCCCCTAGTGTCTCATCCCAATCTGTGGACCCATCGTTGTTCCTGTCTGAACAGAGTGCGTTTTGTCCAGTTAGGATTGGAGACAATGATGGTCCATCTTAAACTGTTAGCTGTATGTCCTTTTTCTGCGAAATGTGTCAATAATTTTGTGTTTGTTTTCCCTCGTCTTATGGTGCTTTTGTGCTCCCCCATACGAGTCTTGACTGCTCTTGTGGTCATTCCCACGTATCTCATGTTGCATGGGCAGACTATAGTGTAGACACAATTGGTCGTGTTGCAATTCATGTGTCTAGTTTGGCGCCACGGTGTCATGAGGCCCAAGTCGATTTCTTTTGAAATCGTGGTCTCTGCACATGTAGAACAGGAGCCGCACGGGTAGTGGCCTACTACTGGTGGTAAAGACCAAAGTGTGGATTGAGGTGTAGTTTGTAGTCTTGGCCTAGTATGTACCAGGTGGTCTCTCAAATTCTGCGTGCGTCTGAATGCAAACAGAGGTGGTGGGCCAGGGTCAAATGAACCTGAATTCAATATTGGCCAATGTTTTTTGATCGCCTTCTGTACACTGTTGGAGCTAGGAGTGAATGTAGTGACACAAGTCATGGTGTCTAATCCAGATTTCTCTTTTATCTCAAGGAGAGATGCCCTGGGGCTGTTTCTGGCTCTCTTTTGAGCTTGACGGATGATGTTTCTCGGGTAATGTCGTTTAGCCAGATTGTTACTGAGAAGATCAGACTGTATCTCAAATTCCTTGATAGTGTCACAATTCCTCCGAAGACGTAAGAATTGGCCAACTGGAAGGTTGTTTCTGAGTGCCCTCGGGTGGTGACTGTCATAGATCAGGAGATTGTTCCTGTCTGTCGGCTTCTTGTAGTTAGTTGTGTGAAGGCAACCATTCTCCAATGAGATAAGGAGGTCCAAAAAGGGGATTTTGTGGCGTGATCTTGTGCTAGTAAAATTCAAATAAGGGTTGAGAGTGTTGACCCAATTGCAGAATTCTATGCATTGTTCTTCGTTCCCTCGCCAAAATAAGATGACATCGTCAATGTAACGATGCCATAGAAGAATGTGTTCCTTAAAGGGGTTGTTATCTCCTAGAATGTGTCGTTCTTCAAAATGGGCCATGTAAAGGCATGCCAGACTCGGCGCGAATGTGCTTCCCATGCTCGTGCCTTGTATTTGATGGAACAGTTGCGATTTAAAGGCAAAGAAATTTTCTTTAAGAGCAAGGGAAGCACAGTCGCAGATAAATGGAATAGGAGTTATGAAAGGCCAAGGGTTGATGTTCCTGAGGGTGTCCTCTAGTACTTCCAAAGTGGCATCCTGCGGTATGTTCGTATAAAGGGCTTCCACGTCCATGGTCACTAGGAAGTCTATTTTGTCTGCATCTGGAAAGAGTTCAATGAGATTGAGAACCTCTGTGGTGTCCCTCAGGTAGGTGGGAGTCTGACTCACTAAGGGGCGTAGATAAAAATCGCAGAATTTGCTTAGTGGTTCTAGAACAGAGTTGATGCCAGAGACAATTGGACGGCCAGGAGGGGGGGTTACCCCTTTGTGGATCTTGGGGAGTGTATAAAAATACGGGGTCCGAGGGTCTTCTGTCGTAAGAAAATTGGCTTCCTGTTGTGAGATCCAACCTTCAGCGGATGCCTCGCAGACCATGCTCTTAATCCGGGTCAAAAGGCGCCTGGTGGGATCTTCTGTAATTACTTCATAATATGTGGTGTTGGCCAATTGGCGGGTGCATTCTCTGTCATAAGTATCCTGGTCTTGAATGACAATTGCCCCTCCCTTGTCAGCAGGTTTGATTATAATATCCCGATCTTCGGTGATTGTCCGGAGTATGGTTCTTTCTTCTTTGGATAGATTGTCATACGGTCGTTTCAGATTTAAAGCTCCTACTTCTTTGAGGACCGCTTGTTCATAGGTAAGGACCTCGTGAGGTGTCATAGCAGTTGTGGGGGTGAATTTTGAGGGTTTTTTCAGACCCGTCTCAGTGGGGGGGTTGTCCGGTTTTCCTTGAAAAAAAGCCTTCAGTCTGACTTTTCGGAAGAACTGATGAAGTTCTTGATGTAACCTGAAGGGGTCTTCTTTGGGTGTAGGGACAAATCCCAACCCCTTTTCCAGTAGCGTGGTTTCTCTGTCTGTGAGTGGTCTAGATGAAAGGTTCACCACTAAGGTCTCTGACCTCTCGTCTGGCTCCGTAGCGTCATTGGTTCCTGGTCTTGCCATTGTACCTTCTTGTAGTTTCCTCTTCTTCTGCCTCTTCCTTTGCCCCTCCCTCTGTTGTGAAAAGGTGGGTTCGGGAAGGGAGGAAAATCGCCTAGAATCAAGTGGGAGGTCCTTACTCGGCCCTATATTCAGGGCGGGTTTGGGGTACCTAATTTTGAGCTATATTTCCAAGCAGCGCAGGCCCACTACGCCTATTTCTGGATTCACCAGCCGAGATATATGCCCCAACTTGCTGCTGAGCATTGGCTTTCGCACCCGGTACCCATAGAGGGTGCATTGTATAGCCTGCTACGGGGGGAGGATGCGCTGGCTGCGACGGTGGCGAGTACAGTGACGGCCTGGAATAAAATAATTGCTAAACTAAAGGCCCCTATGTTATATGCACCGCTTCTGCCCCTTATTTATCATCCCAGCATGCCCCTGTTGCAGGAAGGGGGGTTCCGGAGGTGGGCTGGCTCTCTCAATGTTAGGACGTGGGGAGACCTATACCATAATGGTACATTCCGCACGCTGGAGCATCTATGCGGTGACACCCAACCTTCTCCTCTGGAGGTTTTTTTATACATCAGACTTCGGCAGGGGATTAAGGCCTTAACGACTGACTTCCCGAATGAACCCCAAGCTGTGGCTCCTCTACAGCGCATCCTTCTTGATGAGGCCCCCGCTAAGTTGGTCTCTAAGATCTATAGCTCGGTACATACCCTTGTCATTGCCCCGCAGCTGGAGGTTCGGGAGAAGTGGGACCAGGAGTTGCAGGCTCCCTTAACAGACAAGCAATGGGAGTTCTGCCTGCAGCAGACAGATCGCATTTCTGCGAGTAGTCGCCTCAGAATAATTCACTATAAATATATCCACAGAGCGTACTACACCCCTGCTCGACTTTATAGATATCGCCTTCGTGAAGATGACAGATGCGATAGATGTCGCGCCCCTATGGCGGATTTTCTTCATTTGGCGTGGGCGTGTCAGGCAGTGAACCAATATTGGAGCAAGGTATTTGAGGCCCTCTCCCTAATGATTAATTCGGAGATTGTACCCTCGCCTGTTCTGGCGCTCCTAGGGTATGTGGAGCCGATACAAGCTGCGTACCGTAAATTCGTGGCGCTCGCCTTCCTACTTGCCAAACGGAGTGTTGCATGTAGATGGGGCAGGGGAAGGGCCCCCAAGTTTAAGGAATGGCTGCAGGATCTCACTTACTGTCAGGAACAACTTAACACATACTCTGAACTCTTACCACCTACATCGAGACCTGCAGATATATGGGCTCCGCTGCATTGTTACTTATTGAGGGCGGGACATGCTGATGAGGCTGCGTCGCCTAACTAATTACCTGATGTGAGGTTCGCTGATGGCTGGACTTTGAGGGGGTGGGTACCCCCCCCCCTATCACGCACGATGAGGCACTCTGAGTGCTTCATGCCTTGGGACGGTACTGTGATTCTCCCTTTTATTACATGGGGTAGGAAACTGTTGGAGGGTGGTGGGGTGGGAATGGCCTTGAGAATGTCACGAGATATCAATGTGGAGTTGCTTTATTGATGGGGTCTGCATTATCGTTGCCTGCCTATTATTACGTCCCATGTACTTTGTATTGCTCTTGGTTGTACACTGAACCCAATGTCTAATATATATGAGGTGCTGTATGTTCATGTGTTAAATATTGAAAATAAAGTTAAAAAAAAAAAAAAAAAAAAAAAATGTGGTTTCGGGAATTGTTGGAAACATACTTTTAGCACACAGGCAGTAGCTTCTCCTGCACTCCCATGCTAAGTATACAGCACTGTGTGGTATTTCAGATAGTAGTGTGTAACGCTACCGCATCCAACATCACCAAGGCTCATTTCTTTTGCTCTAGTCTAATCACTCACCCAGGTTCCACATGCTCATGCTCTAAAGTAGCTGTTAGGACATGTGCTCTTTTCTGTCTCTCTAAACAATAAGGAAAATGTGTCATGCTGTTACAGTAATTATCACTTGCAAAACCACAGTGGTAAATGTGCTTTGAAATTGCCAATCAAAAATCGTTTTCTGCCTAGAATCACACCATGAGTCTGTGTGCACACAGGAATTGTTGTCAGAGATTTAATTCGTGTTGGTCTGGTTCTGTACGACTTGCATTCGCCGGAAAGGGGCAGCTTGTTTTCTTGAACTGTGATGGCTAGCATTCAGCACAAATCAATATCTCACAAATGAGAGGCAAATGCTAACACATTTGAAAACAACACGGTAGATTTTCCTTACACTCCTGCAATGGTTGAGGTAGTTCCTACATGTTCAAAAGCCCAATTAACCCTTACCACATGTGCTCTTACATACATGTATGCAGTCTTCATGCAGTTATGCAAGCGTCCATGCAGATCTCTCTTGCACCTGACAATACACAGTCACCAGAAACACACTCTTAGCACACAGGCAGGTGCTTCTCCTGCACTCCCATGCTTACTATTCAGCACTGTGTGTTATTTCAGATAGCAGTGTGTAACGCTAACACATTCAACATCACCAGGGCTCATTTCCTTTGCTCTAGTCTAATCACTCACCCAGGTTCCACATGCTCATGGTCTCAAGTAGCTGTTAGGACATGTGCTCTATAAACTATAAGGAAAATGTGTCAGGCTGTTAAAGTAATTATCACTTGCAAAACCACAGTAGTAAATGTGCTTTGAAATTGCCAATCAAATATTGTTTTCTACCTAGAATCACACCATGAGTCTGTGTGCACACAGGAATTGTTGTCAGAGATTTAATTTGTGTAGCTTTTATTGTGTAAGACTTGCAGTCGTAGGAAAGGGATAGCTCATATGATAGGTTTTGAAAAGCTCATAAAAAATATAGTAATATATATAAATTACATAAAGGTATTTTTTTTTTTAGTTTCTTTCAGGTATTGCTGAACGAGACTGAAATAAATTAAAGATGCCTATAAAATCAAGAAAGAGAAAAGAACAGCAACATCATCTATATTTGAAGACAATTGGACAACAAAAATTAGTTGAAGAACCTCATGTTGGAAAAAAGAAAAAGCCTTCTGGTAAGCAGAATTAGGATTTTTTTAAAAATATCCTCAAGCAAAGAAAAAATGTAAAAAATATATCCACTGGAAATAGTGTTTCAAGTAGAAAGCAACAAGACAATCGACTAAATATACTAAATGCTAATGTACAATCAGAAGTAAGAAAGAATGACTTAACCTCTTCGATGCCGATGACGGAACGGTTCCGTCATGCACGCCGGTTGGGCTGTGCTTATGACGGAACCGTTCCGTCATGGCCCCGCCCGCGCTCAGATCTTTCAGCACTGCGCGGGAATCCGCGCAGCGCTGAAGAGGTTAAAAAGAAAAATAGATTTTAAAAACATTCGGAGAAAAATGTTTCAGAGAAGAGTGATGTTCAATTTGCTAAAGGATGTGAAAAAATATAGGAAGAAAGCCACATTTTATAAGAAAAAGAAACATATTGAATCAATTGTTGCAAAGGCTTTGGAATTAAAAAGAAAACTATTCATTTTAATTTTGAACAGGATCCGTACATTAGATAAATTAGTGAATGTAATGAAGTCAAAAAGCAAAAGAAAAAGAGAAGTGAAAAAAAAACTTTTGTAAAGTGTTCTTAGGAGAATGGAAGCATAGTTCAAGTACTGAACCATTTTTTAATGAAGAGAGTTATCTTCAAAGTAATAGTTTGCTGCATGCAGTTGACACCAGTGGTCGAGCATATGAAGTTAAGGATGGTTGTGTAATGGAAAAGGAGAAAATGGTTCCAAGAAATGAGGAAGAAGTGTTAGCTGATGAGGTTATGGGGAAACGTCCTAAAGCCCCAGTGTACACTTGGAATTGTAGTAGTATTTGTACTGTGCGACAGGAATCTATTGATAAATTTTGTGACTTTCTAAGAGAATATAGTAAAAAAGTGTTAAACAGAAGATTAAGGTGCTTCAAAGACTAGATCCATGCAGAGTGAGAGAGATTACTGATTTGCAAGGACATCCTCTGGCTTGTCTTTCTAGGAAAGTTTGTCAAAGTGTTTTTCACCATTTTAGGATGCTGGCAGTTCATCATACTAAAATGAGAAAGTTTGTGAGAAGATTGTATTTTGCTAAAAGTCCAGCACTAAAGTTACATGAGTTGAATAGTGCTCTGTTCCATGGATCTGTAACAGATGTGAAGAAGGTTTGTGAGGATATTGAGTTTTGTTACTTTGGTCCAGACCAAGAAAGTGCAGGAAATGACACAGTTATTGAAGAAAATGTGGAAGAGAATGTAGAACTCACTGTTAGTAAAAATGTTGAAGATCAAATGACAAAATTTACTATCATCTCTAATGAAAGACCAAATATTACTTGTATTTGTTGCCGGAGAAGCCATTATAAAACTCAAACAAGGAATGTTGATCTCTATAAAAAAAGTGAAAAAGAAAATAATTATGAGTGGAAGGATTTTGCTACATATTTGTTTCTGGAAAATTGTTTTGAATTGGGTGAAGATCAGCGAATTTGTAAATACTGTTATAATAAGTTAGAAGAAAATAAAATGCCAGCTAGAGCTGTACATAATAATTTAGAATTGGTTGATATTCCTGCAGAACTTAGTGATTTAAATACATATGAGTCTATACTCATTCAATGTGTCCATCCATTTCAGACTATAGTTCGTATGGAGTCCAAAACAGGCAAATTACCTCCTTCAGATTTACAAAGAGGTTTAAAAGGAAGAGTTGTCTATTTGCCATTAGATGTGAAAAAAAAATATTGAAACAATTGATGCAGATAGTTTGGAAACTGAACCATTAGTTATTCTGGTTAATGGTGTACTTACAAAGAATAAGAAAATTTGGCAGGAGCTGGTGGATGTACGAAAAGTACAAAGAGCAAATTTATTTTTGAAAAGAAATAATAAATGGTATGAATAAATTTATATGGATGAAGATGAAGAAGATTTACTAGCAGGCACAGGAATACCAACTGGGCAAATTGAAAAAGTGGATAAGTCAAAAGAAGAAGAAATTTATGAAAATTTCAGCATACATCCTCTTCATTCTAAAGAAGGTATGGGAACCACTATTGATCTCTTTCTGATGAAAAAAGAAAAAGGAACTCCCGTGAGTGTACAGGAGGAGAGCTTGGAAGCTCGTTGTTTTCTCCAGCTGTTTCCTACTGGAAAAGGTGGACGATATGATGAACGTCCAGTACAGATTCCTGCTTCCGAGTATCGGACTACAAGATTATATGCAGAAGATCCAAGATTTCGTCAAAGTATTCCTTATTTGTTCCATCTTTTATTTGAAAGTGACTTATCAGCACTATCTTATGCAGTAAATCATATTTTGAAAACTGGAGTACATCTACATAATGTGTCTGCAAAGGATTTTCTGAACAAAGTGCAACAGCGAGATGATCATTTGGAATCTCAATTGATTAATCTAATGGCTTGTCAGCGTGGGACTAATGAATATTGGTACCAACGCCATGGAGAATTGAAAAGTATGTTACGGAATTTAGGAACTCCTACATGGTTCCTTACCCTAAGCTGTGCTGAGTACGCTTGGGATGATTTACTGGATTTTCTTCGAGAGGCAAATTCAAATATTGAAAACATCCAATACAAGACAGCAGGAAAATTGTGCTCATTGGATCCGGTTAATGTTTGCAGATATTTCAATCATAGATTTGAGGCTATGATGTCCTTCATCTGCAATAAAAAAAATCCACCTCTTGGAGAAGTTGTGGATTTCTTTTGGAGAAAAGAGTACCAAGCAAGAGGTGCTCCTCATATTCATATGCTGTTGTGGATCAAGGATGCCCCAAAATTTGGAACAGATTCTGATGATGCAGTTTTATCTTTCATTGAAGGATATGCAACATGTGCTATACCTAAAAGCACAGAAGAAAAAACTTAAAGAGCAAGTTTTACGTTTCCAAAGTCGGTGTGGAAAATACTGTCGACGAAATTACAAGAGTAAAGATAAATTCTACACAAAATGTCGATTTGGATTTCCACGACCTGTTCTTTCAAAAGGAAGAGTAAACAGTTTTATGTCAGCTGTGTGACATACTATTACAAGAAAATCGCCTAAAAATACCTACAACCTAAGAAGAAAAGAAGAGTCAAAATATATAAATGACTACAACCCAGTCATTTTATCCATGTGGAATGCTAACATGGATATTCAGTATGTAGCTGACAATTCTATTGCTGTTGCTCGGTATGTCACATCTTACATCACTAAATCTGAGAAAATGGAATTGAAAGAAATGTGGGAAGAGATTTCTCACGAGAAGACTGTCAGTAAAAAGCTATACAGTTTCAGTTTAAAGATGTTATCGCATCGAGAAATTGGCTCTTACGAATGCTCAGATAGGTTATCATCTGCAAGTCTGTACTCCAAATCCAGAAGAATAATTTGTGTAAGTTTAGGCCTTGCAGGAATGCGAAATCGGGTACTGAAATCTATTCGAGAAATTGAATATTTAGCAGAGTACGAACCTGAAAGTACAGACATTTTAAGAACAAACATGTTGAACACATATTACCCAAAGAGAAGTCATCATCTTGAGAACATGTATCTCTATGAAGTGCTGCAGAACTACATTTATAAACGGAATGCCACAGAAGACATCAACAATGGAAAATATAAAGTCATTGGTGAGGAAGGATGTTTGGTAAAACAAACAAAAGGAAGTTAATCACAGAAAGCTGAGTTGCAACATTACTGACAAGAAGGAATTTTACCACTTAGCACTTTTACAGTTGTTTAAACCATGGCGCTCAGAGGATGAATTACTTGGACATTTTCAAAGCTATGAAGATTCCTTTAATGCATGGAAAGATACCATAGAATGCAGTACTTTCACAACTTATGTACAAATGTTAAATGAAGAAATTGAACAAGAAGTAACAATAGCAGCTGAAGGAGCTACAGACAGTTCTCAAGACAGTCAAAGTTCTGGGACGCTCAGTCAAGATCCCCTAGGACAACCAATCGTAGAAAATGAAGCTGCAATAGCCATGACTGAAGTGGAAACAGCTATGAATCAAGCTCAGGAAGATTTAATAAACTTACCAAATTTGGAACAGCAACTGAATGATGAACAACAACAAATTTATGAGGAAGTCACAAAACAAATTGATCATGGATTACTACATGAAAATAAAGAGTGCTCATGCACATCATTTGAACCAATCAGAATGTATGTGAGTGGACAAGCTGGAACTGATTAAAGTAATTAGAAGCTACCTACAGAAAAAAAACGGATTCAACTTTGTCTTGTGTTGTTACTGCTCCAACTGGGTTAGCAGCATATAACATAAAAGGAATTACCCTCCATCGTTTGCTAATGTTACCAGTAGAGCATGAGAACAAAATACAATACCACAAGCTAACAGGAGAAGCATGTTTTGAAGTTTCAAGAGTATTGAAAAAAATGAAAGTTCTCATTATTGATGAGGTAAGCATGGTATCAAACGTAATGCTTGACTTTGTGCATTTAAGATTGCAGCAAATTCTAAAGACAAACTATGACGTGCTATTTGGAGGAAAACATGTTATAGTTTTTGGGGATCTACTGCAGCTCACACCAGTTAAAGGACAACCAGTATTTCATACTCTTACACATGAAGACATGAAAAAGTTGTTAGGAAGTATAGGTAATGTGAATATTTGGACATACTTTGAGTACAAAGAACTCATTACCAATATGCGGCAAGCAAATGATGATGATTATGCAAGTATTCTCTAAGATATCAGAATTGGACTACTCACAGAACATGGAAGAAAAGCTTTACAGAGTCGATTGCTATGTAATTTGTTTCCAACAGAACAAATAGTTCCAGAGAAAATATACAAGAAAATTGCTGGGAAAAATACTGTAATCTGCTTAATGCCAACACTACATGAATGCTCTATATTCAATCAAGAACTTTTGAAATTGGAAAATGAAGAGATTGTAAAACTGGAAGCTGTGGACAAAATACAACATGAAGGAATAACTATTATATTGACAAGCAAATTGACAACTAAATTGGATTCTCTAGAGAAAAACATATCGAAAACAGCTGGTTTAGAAAAGAATCTTTATGTATGTATGAACTGTCGAGTAATTTTAAGAGGTAATTTGGATGTAGAAAAAGGTTTAGTGAATGGAGCTATGGGTAAAGCTGTGGGTCTTGTTAACTACCAGAAAAAAGATGGAATTGAATTTTTTAAAATAAAATTTGATCAGATTGAAGAGGTTAAAGACATTAGTCGTTGTTCAGTTCGTTTCTTGCTTGTGAAAGACTTATATGTACGTAGGAAGCAGTTTCCATTTTCTCTAGCATATGCTGTAACTATTCACAAATCTCAAGGATTAACTGTAGATAGTGCTTTTGTAAACATTGGATCTAGTGTGTTTAAAGAAGGTATGGCATATGTTGCTTTGTCACGCATGAAAAAAATATTTGGTTTATTCATGATAGACTTTGATGAGTCAAAAGTTAGTGCTGATGCAAACTGTGTAAAGGAATACAATAGATTAAGAAGAAGCTATGCTCCTCATTTAGGTCAGTATCCTGTGTTTGAAAAACGTGTTTATCGGAAAAGGAGAATTGAGAATATCTGTAATGAGGATGTACAGAAGAGAAAACAAAAGGAGAGTGATGTGATTGTAAGCAAAAAGAAAAAGGACAATGTTGAAGAGGTTGTTGGTTGTCATTTTGAAAATAGCTCTGGTGTCAACTGCTACGCTAATGTAGTGCTGAATGTTGTATTTTGTCTTGAAAGTTTTCAAGAGCAGATAATACTAAATCATGAAAAAAGATTCTGTTCTCTGCTGAGTTTTCTTTATGAGAAGCTGAGTAATGATAAAACTAAAATAGAAAGTGCTTCTGGTGTTAGAAATCTTTTAGATGTATGTTCAGGATGTACACACTTTACTCAAAATGTCCAGCAAGATGCACAGGAATTCTTAATGTATATGCTTATGGTACTGGAAGATGCAGGGGTAGAAATAGAAAATATGTTTGGTCTCTCTTATAAATGGGAACATAATTGTGAAAACTGTTTGAACACATGCAGCTCTAATGTTGATTCTGAAAGGTTCATATATTTAACATTACCAGAGAGTAAATCAGTGACTTTTAGTAAATTAGTTAAAGATGCAAATCACAACATGGAATGTTCTCAATGTAAATCAGAAATGTCATCAACGTTATTTTTAAAGAAATATGGACAGTATGTAATTTTAATGATGCAACGTTGTAGAGCTGATGGAACAAAATTGGACACTTTAATAAAGAAGTTTACAGGAAATCAATTATCAATATCAGGAAAGACTTTTGTTGCAGTTGCAATAATTTTCCATGATGGACCTTCTATAACTTCTGGTCATTACACAGTTTATCTAAAATGTGAAAAAGGCTGGACACTGTGTAATGATTCACAATTGATTTTCAAGCAACGTTTGCCTGCAGAATTACCAAATTCCTACTTAATTTTTCTAAAACCAAAATTTCAGATACAAATTGCAGCATCTGAAGAAACCATTATTTCGATTTTATAGGATTACCATTGGATATTTCACCAAAAAAGAATTTAAAAATTACCATTTGGCCTCATGGAAAGGTAACTGTTTTTATTGTGGACTTCTTTGACAGATAATATTTTGGTGTATGAGCTTAAGCAACAAAATTTACAGACGTTATTTATTGCAAATAGTTATTGTTCTTAGATGATATTTTTAATATATATGTTACATTTCTATCAAGGTATGCTTTACTGAGTAGAGATTCAGGGCTTTTTTTCAACAATCTTTCAGATTGTTAATTGTTTTGCCCGCTGTTAAGTGATGAATGCAATTGATTTCACAATTTGCAGTGAAATTCAATATATTCTGAAAACAGCAAAAAAAAAAGGGCAAAAAATGACTTTGTTAAATATGAAAATATGTGTACTGTATTCTAAAATGTATTGTTAAATATTACTATTTTTTTCTTTTTTTTCAGATCGAGAAAGAAAATCTAGGAAATGTAATCCTTTTTTCTAGCAATTAAAAAAAAACATCTATTTATAATTAAGTTATTTTGTTGGTCAGGTAAGTTTGAAATATCTGTATTTCTCACCCCTTCACTTTCATGCTCCCTTTTCTTCACTTCTCCTCACTCTGCTTTTCTCATTCCCCTTCTCTCTCTTTTCTTCCTTTACTGCTCTTTCGTAACTCCCTCACTCCTTCTATACTACTCCCCTAGGTTTACTGCCTCCATCACTACTTTTTCAACCATGTATCTCTCCCTGTCTCCATGTGTATCAGTCATTCTAACTGCCTTACTCCTTCTCAGTTCCTTGCTCTCTGTCTCTGTTTCTGTCTCTCTCCCTTTGTCTGTCTTACCCTTAATTTGCTTAACATCTCTGGGGAAAATTAACAAGGCCCCTGCGCCACCACTATGTCACTTTTCATAACGTACTGGTGGCGCAGGGAGCTCCTCCATATTTACAAGGAGAGGAAAAGCCACCCTGCGTGACTTTTCCTTTCCACATAAATACAGCCACTTCACACGCAGCACTGTGCGTTGAAGGGGCATTCCATGGGTGTTGTTGTGGGTGTTCCCACGCAACACTCAAAGATCTAGACACATCTCCAGGTTTACGAGAAATCGTAACTCTGGAGATGCGTGTGAATGCTACGGTGCGCGCACCGTGCGCGCACGGTGCGCGCACGACGGGGAAAAAAACAAAAAAAATAGAATTAAAATAAACATTTAAGTGTTTAGATGTTAGGTGGCTCTAAAAAGAGCCGTTGTGTTAATTGAGGGACAGAGGAAAAAAAAGACATGTCAAAAATTATAGGGTGTCACACGTGTGCTGCTGTATCTTCCTCTCTATTAGCGGAATGGTGGTGTCCGCATAACAGATAAGAGCATGACACAAGTTGCACCGCATATGCACCCTCTCAAACAGAGGGTGTATATCCAGAGGAACCGAAGAAGGTGAAGCTGCCGCCGCAGATGAAGTGCTCTGCTGAGCTGCCAATGATGTGCTCGGCTGAGCTGCTGCGGATGTGCTCGGCTGAGCTGCTGGAGGGTTTTCTCTAGCAGCTCGAGCATAAGCCACAGGATGTACATCTCTAACCTGCCTGATCATAGTGAAGATACTAAAAGAGTATTTATTTTTAGGATCTCCTCTTGATAAGACACGATTACAAAGAGTGCAGGTGACTTTGGGAGCATTCACTTTCTTCTGCCCCAGTGGAAATGTAAAAAATTGCCATATAAAAGAGTCTTTCTGTTTCCTCTGTCTCTGTCTCACAAGGGTCTCCTGCTCACTCCCAGAAGATGACTGCTGCTCTGCCATTCTGAACTACTGAAGTACAAGAAAAGCTGCTCAGCTCCTCCTCCCAGGGAATCAGAAGTAATAATGAGGGGAGTGGGTGTGGTGTTGGAAGTTTCTGGAACTGAAACTACTATAAACCAATGAAAAGTGTTGTTTCTTGATCACATGAATGGTACAAGCACGCATGCGCGTACGCACGACGCGCGCATGCGCGTACGGAGCACGCGCGTATGAAGCACGTCCGCATACGCGTACGGAGCAAGCGCGTACGCATCACGCATGAAGTACGCATGCGCATGTAAATCACGTACGCATGCGCACACGGAGCACATACGCATGCAAGACACGTGCGCACACCATACGCGTACAGTGCGCGCATGGTCAAAAACCCTTAAAAAAAAAAAAAATGTTTAGAGGTTTATAGAAGATATTAACTATGCTGTTCAACTATATCTAAAATTTAAAAAAAAGGTGAGCCATTCCATATTGCAGGATTCAGTAAATTTATATTTACATATGTAGGTAGCATATTGTAAAATAAATAAATAATATAATAAAACATTCATAAATTAGCATTTAAAAAACCTTTCAAATTCACTGAAAAAACCATAGGTTTCACACACGTTATAGTTAGGAATTAACATTTAAAAAACCTTGCAAATTCACTGAAAAAACCATAGGTTTCACACACGTTATTGCTAAGAATTAGCATTTAAAAAATCTTGCAAATTCACAGAAAAAACCATAGGTTTCACACATGTTATAGTTAGCTGGACATTTCACTCGTACAAAACCATTGAAATTCCCCCGTTATAGTTATTTCAGCTAACTATAACTCGCGCGCCCGCAATCCACTGCTGATGACGTCACATATTACATCACTCATGACATGGTCAGTGACATCACTCATGACATCACTGATGACATCTCAAATGACCACCACCCCTGGGGCTTTTTATATTGTGGGAGGGGGCCTGCGTGGCCCCCTCCTGGAGCCGTCGATGGCCCTAGGGACCTCCACCCCCAAGGCTCCTGCAGTGTCTCGGGGTGCCCACCACCAGGACACTGCTGTTTGCTATGGCAGGGCATGAGCCGAGGCTCCCACCCTGTCATAGGAAACCTGCTCTCTCTTTCAAAATGCAAAACATATTGCTTTTCCACACGGGGAGCTGCATGTTAGCAGCTCCCTGTGTGGAAAAGCAATGCCGGCTCCCGAAGGACGCGGGAGCCAGCTGGGACCGTGGGGGCATTGGGGCTCCCCCCACCGTCTCCAACGTTGTATATAGGCCCCGGGGGATGGGGTCCCCCGGAAGAATATAAATTAGTGATAGGTGCTATTTTTTTTATGGGCAAATTAGGAGTCGCGCACCCAGCGCGGTGCTCAGCGCGACCCCCTGGTGTGCATGCGTTGGGTGCACAACTCCTCTCGCGTTGGGTGCATGATTCCGCTCGCAGAAAACTGGTGTGCACGCGTTGGGTGCACGACTCCTCTTGCATTGGGTGCGCGATTCCTAACGCGTCTGGTGCGCGACTCCAAGCAAAAAAAAAAGTTATATATTTCAGATAAACATCAAGCTTATGTGTTTAGATCTTGAGTGGCTCTATAAAGAGCCATTGTGTTTATTGAGAGATTTTGGTACCTACAAGTAAGTACCTATACAGAGTCTAAAGTTGTTGAGGAAGACTCTGCTACCCTCATCATTAAAATGTACACCATCTCTCCTATAGATGCCTTGCATATTAAAATGCAGATTGTTGTTGTAAATGGACCCCAATCTATAATCTCTGAGATAAGCAGAAACAGCTTTATTGACATGTTTCCTAGCTTTCTCAATCTGTGGACAAAAATGATTGGACCAGTTCCATTTCTGTCTTTGGCATATGTTAGAATACACAAAGGCAGTTTGGGGGAAAAGTGACATTAATTCGCCAAAGGTGACCTTCATAAGCATTTCCAGACCTACCCCAGTCAAAGTGCATAGGTCATTGCCACCACAGTGCACAAATATGAGGTCAGGGTGTTGGAGATGCAAAAAGGATTTAACCAATGAAATCAATTGGTGCCACTTTAATCCTCTCTGACCCATCCATTTAATGTCAACATTTGGCAAAGCTAGGTCTTTGTCAATACCTGTGTTTTCTGCATACCTTTGGCTCCAGAAAAAATAGCTGTGTCCCACAATCCACACTCTAAGCATCTTGGAAGGAGGTCTGGATGCACTCAGAAGGTGTCTGTATGTGAAATGGCAGTTTGAAACGTAAGATTTTTCTAAAATGGTGGATTAGATGCAGTTATGAAAAAAGAAAATAAATGATTGGCTGTTTGAGAACATTCTAGACTGAAAAGTAGGGTGCATGTTTGTATTTGTTAAAAGCATGTTTCTTATTGGTTAACAAAAACTATTTGAAAGAGACATTGCATAGGATAAGCTGATATATTAAAAAGTCAAGCACACTTGCTGTTTGGAGTAGCAACATTGTGTGCTGAACTTGTGACCTTTGTGCTAACTGATCTTAGATAATCTTTTAAAGTAATGTATTAACGACTCTTTTAAACATTTTTTTTTCTCCTTCTTTCTTTCAAGTTTTACAATATTTGTAAAGATTTTAATTAATCGTGTACAAATAAACAATTATTTATCTATCTTGTGCTCAGTTGACTGTTCCATGAACTGTTACCGTGGTAACAGGCAGTAAGCAGGTTGGGGTAGGGTTCAAACTTATGTCAATTGGAAAGGGTTGAAATGTGTAACCAATAGAAATGTGTGTTAGCTTTTGAATTAATGTGGGAAGCAATGTGATTCGATATGTATATGTATATGTGTGCAGAATGAGAGGGAAAGTTTGCCATTTTTAGGTTTTGCTAAGAGCATTGCAGTACAGATATTCTATATAAGAAAATCTCATGTGAGACTGACATACTTCCTAATCTACAAATTAATTTGAAAGGTGAGTTAATAATTTGTGAGGGGTTGTATGTGGTGCCTTTCTTTTTAATGAGAGTTTTGTTTCTCCTGCTAAAAGTCCAGGGAGTAGTTTTGCTTGTGTAGTATCACATTGTGAGTCTGTGTGCATTTGGGAACCATTGTGACAGAAGCATTTGGGTATTTCATGTCTTTGGATACACATAACTGCTTAAAAACCTATCCTGTTCTCAAGTTTTGGTACAATTAGAAGCCAGTCATTGCTTATGCATTCGGAAAATGAGTCAGGCTTTGACACTATAGTGCAGTACTGAAATATGTAGAATGTGTGCAGTTACCTTACCCCTTCCAGAGTAGTGAATGTGTTTTGGTAAAGTCCAAAGGATAGTGTTGCTTGTCTAGAATCACACTGTGAGTTTGTGTGCATTTGGGAACCATTGTGAGAGAAGCATTTGGTAACATCATGTATTTGCTGACAGATAACTGCTTTAAAACCTGTTATGTTGTCAAGTTTTTATTGCATTAGAAGCCAGTCATTGCTTATGCATTCACAAAATGAATCGGGCTTTTACAGTAGTGTGCAGTATTGAAATATGTAGAATGTGTGCAGTTACCTTACCCCTTCCAGACTACTAAATGTGTCTTGGAAAAGTACAAGGGATAGTTTTGCTTGTCTAGAATCACACTGTGAGTCTGTGTGCATTTCGGAAACACAGAGAGAGAAGCATTTGGGTACTTCATGTCTTTGCATAGACATGACTGCTTAAAAACCTTTCCTGTTCTCAAGTTTTGGTAGAATTAGAAGTCAGTCATTGCTTATGCATTTGGAAAATGAGTCAGGCTTTGACACTAAAGTACAGTACTGAAGTATGTAGAATGTGTGCAGTTACCTTATCCCTTCCAAAAATAGTGAATGTGTTTTGGTAAAGTACAAGGGATAGTTGGTTGTCTAGAATTATACTGTGAATCTGTGTGCATTTGGGCAACTATTGTGAGAAAAGCATTTGGTAACATCATGTATTTGCTGGCAGATAACTGCTTTAAAACGTGTCATGTTGTCAAGTTTTACTAGCATTAGAGGGTAAGGCTTTCACAGTAGTTTGCAGTATTGAAATATATAGAAGGTGTGTAGTCACCATACCCCTTTTAGACTAGTGAATGTGTCTTGGTAAAGTATAAGGGATAGTGTTGCTTGTCTAGAATACCACTGTGAGTCTGTCTGTATTTGGACAAACATTGTGAGAGAAGTATTTGGGTACTTCATGTCTTTGCAAAAACATAACTGCTTAAAAATAAAATCGGTTCTCAAGTTTTAGTAGTATTAGAAGCTGGTCATTGCTTATGCATTTGCAGAATGAGTGAGGTATTCACACAAGAGTGCAGTAGTGAAATATGTAGAATGTGTGCAGTTACCTTACCCCTTCCACTCTAGTGAGTTTCTCCTGCTAAAGTCTAGGGAATAGTGTTGCTTGCTTAGAATCACACTGTGAGTCTGTGTGCACTTTTGCAACCATTGTGACAGAAGCATGGGGTTACCTCATGTCTTTGCTGAGACATAACTGCTGAAAAACCTATCCTGTTGTCAACTTTCAGTAGTATTAGAACCCAGTCATTGCTTATGCATTCACAGAATGAGTCAGGCATTCATGCTAGAGTGCAGTAGTGAAATATGTAGAATGTATGCAGTCATCTTACTCCTTCCAATCTACTGAGTTTCTCTTGCTAAAGTACAGGGAATAGTTTTGCTTGTCTAGAATCACACTGTGAGTCTCTGTGCACTTGTGCAAGAATTCTAACAGAGCTATGTGGTTACTTCATCTGTTTCCTGACACATAACTGTTTAAAAACCTACTCCCCTTGCACTCCTCCAGTAACCCATTCAGCACCATGAACTAATGCATCCACTGCACCAAAACCCAACCACTTATATTTTCACCCAGGCACTCTGTTTGCAGTACTCTAATCATTCAGTCAGGAAACAAGTACTCCTGCACTGACCCAGTCCTTAGCACATGGACTGCTTCAAACCCTTATCGACTATGCATGCAGACCTCTAACCACCTACATACTTGTCTTTCACACCTTCAATTCCCTAGTCAGTATCTATACACTCCAGCAAACACCCTGTCACTCCCCTAGCACTCCTCTAGTCACTCATTCAGCACCATGTACTAATCCATTCACTGCACCAAAACTCAACCACTTATAAATTCACCCAGGCACTCTCCTTGCAGTACTCTAATCATTCAGTCAGTACCCAAGTACTAATGCAGTGAGCCGGGCCTTAGCACATGGACTGCTTCAAATGCCTATTTAATATGCATGCAGTCCAGTAACCACCTACACACTTGTCTTTCACACCTTCAATTCCCCAGTCAGTTTCTATACACTCCAGCAAACACCGTGTCACTCCCCTTGCACTCCTCCAGTGACCCATTCAGACCCATGAACTAATCCATTCACTGCGCCAAAACCGAACCACTTTTAACTTCGCCCAGGCACTCTCTTTGCAGTACTCTAATCACTCAGTCAGTATCCAAGTACTCATGCACTGAGCCAGGCCTTAGCACATGGACTGCTTCAAACTTCTATGCACTATGCATGGAGTCCTCTAACCACCTACACACTTGTCTTTTACACCTTCAATTCCCCAGTCAGTATCTATACACTCCAGCAAACACCCTGTCACTCCCCTTGCACTCCTCCAGTGACCCATTCAGCACCATGTACTAATCCATTCACTGAGCAAAAACCCAAACACTTATAAATTCATCCAGGCACTCTCCTTGCAGTACTCTAATCATTCAGTCAGTACTCAAGTACTCATGCAGTGAGCCAGGCCTTAGCACTTAGACTGCTACAACCCGCTATCCACTATGCATGCAGATGTCGAACCACCTACACACTTGTTTTTCACACCTGCAATTCCCAGTCAGTATCCATACACTTCCAGCAAACACCCTGTCACTCCTCTTGCACTCTTCTAGTGACCCATTCAGCACCATGTAGTAATCCATTTCACTGCACCAAAACCCAACCACTTATAAAGTCACCCAGGAATTTTCCTTGCAGTACTCTAATCATTCAGTCAGTACCCAAGTACTCATGCAGTGAGCCAGACATTAGCACATAGACTGTTACAAACCCCTATCCACTATGCATCCAGATGTCGAACCACCTACACACTTGTCTTTCACACCTTCAATTCCCAGTCAGTATCCATACACTTCCAGCAAACACCCTGTCACTCCTCTTGCACTCTTCTAGTGACCCATTCAGCACCATGTACTAATCCATTCACTGCGCCAAAACCGAACCACTTTTAAATTCGCCCATGCACTCTCTTTACAGTAACAAGTACTCCTGCACTGACCCAGTCCTTAGCACATGGACTGCTTCAAACCCTTATCGACTATGCATGCAGACCTCTAACCACCTACATACTTGTCTTTCACACCTTCAATTCCCTAGTCAGTATCTATACACTCCAGCAAACACCCTGTCACTCCCCTAGCACTCCTCTAGTCACTCATTCAGCACCATGTACTAATCCATTCACTGCACCAAAACTCAACCACTTATAAATTCACCCAGGCACTCTCCTTGCAGTACTCTAATCATTCAGTCAGTACCCAAGTACTAATGCAGTGAGCCGGGCCTTAGCACATGGACTGCTTCAAATGCCTATTTAATATGCATGCAGTCCAGTAACCACCTACACACTTGTCTTTCACACCTTCAATTCCCCAGTCAGTTTCTATACACTCCAGCAAACACCGTGTCACTCCCCTTGCACTCCTCTAGTGACCCATTCAGAACCATGAACTAATCCATTCACTGCGCCAAAACCGAACCACTTTTAACTTCGCCCAGGCACTCTCTTTGCAGTACTCTAATCACTCAGTCAGTATCCAAGTACTCATGCACTGAGCCAGGCCTTAGCACATGGACTGCTTCAAACTTCTATGCACTATGCATGGAGTCCTCTAACCACCTACACACTTGTCTTTTACACCTTCAATTCCCCAGTCAGTATCTATACACTCCAGCAAACACCCTGTCACTCCCCTTGCACTCCTCCAGTGACCCATTTAGCACCATGTACTAATCCATTCACTGAGCAAAAACCCAAACACTTATAAATTCATCCAGGCACTCTCCTTGCAGTACTCTAATCATTCAGTCAGTACTCAAGTACTCATGCAGTGAGCCAGGCCTTAGCACTTAGACTGCTACAACCCGCTATCCACTATGCATGCAGATGTCGAACCACCTACACACTTGTTTTTCACACCTTCAATTCCCAGTCAGTATCCATACACTTCCAGCAAACACCCTGTCACTCCTCTTGCACTCTTCTAGTGACCCATTCAGCACCATGTAGTAATCCATTTCACTACACCAAAACCCAACCACTTATAAAGTCACCCAGGAATTTTCCTTGCAGTACTCTAATCATTCAGTCAGTACCCAAGTACTCATGCAGTGAGCCAGACATTAGCACATAGACTGTTACAAACCCCTATCCACTATGCATCCAGATGTCGAACCACCTACACACTTGTCTTTCACACCTTCAATTCCCAGTCAGTATCCATACACTTCCAGCAAACACCCTGTCACTCCTCTTGCACTCTTCTAGTGACCCATTCAGCACCATGTACTAATCCATTCACTGCGCCAAAACCGAACCACTTTTAAATTCGCCCATGCACTCTCTTTGCAGTACTCTAATCATTCAGTCAGTACCCAAGTACTAATGCAGTGAGCCGGGCCTTAGCACATGGACTGCTTCAAATGCCTATTTAATATGCATGCAGTCCAGTAACCACCTACACACTTGTCTTTCACACCTTCAATTCCCCAGTCAGTTTCTATACACTCCAGCAAACACCGTGTCACTCCCCTTGCACTCCTCCAGTGACCCATTCAGAACCATGAACTAATCCATTCACTGCGCCAAAACCCAACAACTTATGAATTCACCCAGGCACTCTCCTTGCAGTACTCTAATCATTCTGTCAGTACTCAAGTACTCATGCACTGAGCCAGGCCTTAGCACATAGACTGCTATAAACCGCTATCCACTATGCATGCAGATGTCGAACTACCTACACCCTTGTTTTTCACACCTTCAATTCCCAGTCAGTATCCATACACTTTCAGCAAACACCATGTCACTCCTCTTGCACTCTTCTAGTGACCCATTCAGCACCATGTACTAATCCATTCACTGCGCCAAAACTCAACCACTTATAAATTCACCTAGGAATACTCCTTGCAGTACTCTAATCTTTCAGTCAGTACCCAAGTACGAATGCAGTGAGCCAGACCTTAGCACAAAGACTGCTACAAACACCTATCCACTATGCATGCAGATGTTGAATAACCTACACACTTGTCTTTCACACCTTCAATTCCCAGTCAGTATCCATACACTTCCAGCAAACATCCTGTCACTCCTCTTGCACTCTTCTAGTGACCCATTCAGCACCATGTACTAATCCATTCACTGCGCCAAAACCCAACTACTTATAAATTCACCCAGGCACTCTAGTTGCAGTACTATAATCATTCAGTCAGTATCCAAGTACTCATGCACTAACTCAGGCCTTAGCACATAGACTTCTTCAAACGCCTATCCACTATGCATGCAGTCGTCTAACCACCTACATACTTCTCTTTCACACCTTCAATTCCCCAATCAGTACTCATACACTTCCAGGAAACACCCTGTCACTCCTCTTGCACTCTTCTAGTGACCCATTCAGCACCATGTACTAATCCATTCACTGTGCCAAAATCCAACCACTTATAAATTCACCCAGGTACTCTCCTTGCAGTACTCTAATCATTCAGTCAGTACCCAAGTACTCATGCACTGAGCCAGGTCTTAGCACATGGACTGGTACAAACCCCTATCCACTATGCATGCAGATGTTGAACCACCTACACACTTTTATTTCACACCTTCAATTCCCCAGTCAGGATTCATACAGTTGCAGCGAACACCCTATCACTCACCTTGCACTCCTCCAGTGACCCATTCAGAACCATGAACTAATCCATTCACTGCGCCAAAACCGAACCACTTTTAACTTCACCCAGGCACTCTCTTTGCAGTACTCTAATCACTCAGTCAGTATCCAAGTACTCATGCACTGAGCCAGGCCTTAGCACATGGACTGCTTCAAATGCCTATTTACTATGCATGCAGTCCTGTAACCACCTACACACTTGTCTTTCACACCTTCAATTCCTCAGTCAGTATCCATACAATTCCAGGAAACACCCTGTCACTCCTCTAGTGATCCATTCAGCACCATGTAATAATCCATTGACTGACCAAAAACTCAGACACTTATAAATTCACCAAGGCACTCTCCTTTCAGTACTCTAATCATTCAGTCAGTATCCAAGTACTCATGCAGTGAGCCAGGCCTTAGCACATGGACTGCTTCAAATACCTATTTACTATACATGCAGTCCTGTAACCTCCTACACACTTGTCTTTCACACCTTCAATACCCCAGTCAGTATCCATACACTTCCAGCAAACACCCTGTCACTCCCCTTGCACTCCCCTAGTGACCCATTCAGCAACATGTACTAATCCATTCACTGAGCAAAAACCCAAACACTTATGAATTCACCCAGGCACTCTCCTTGCAGTACTCTAATCATTCTGTCAGTACTCAAGTACTCATGCACTGAGCCAGGCCTTAGCACATAGACTGCTACAAACCGCTATCCACTATGCATGCAGATGTCGAACTACCTACACCCTTGTTTTTCACACCTTCAATTCCCAGTCAGTATCCATACACTTTCAGCAAACACCATGTCACTCCTCTTGCACTCTTCTAGTGACCCATTCAGCACCATGTACTAATCCATTCACTGCGCCAAAACTCAACCACTTATAAATTCACCCAGGAATACTCCTTGCAGTACTCTAATCTTTCAGTCAGTACCCAAGTACGAATGCAGTGAGCCAGACCTTAGCACAAAGACTGCTACAAACACCTATCCACTATGCATGCAGATGTTGAATAACCTACACACTTGTCTTTCACACCTTCAATTCCCAGTCAGTATCCATACACTTCCAGCAAACATCCTGTCACTCCTCTTGCACTCTTCTAGTGACCCATTCAGCACCATGTACTAATCCATTCACTGCGCCAAAACCCAACTACTTATAAATTCACCCAGGCACTCTAGTTGCAGTACTATAATCATTCAGTCAGTATCCAAGTACTCATGCACTAACTCAGGCCTTAGCACATAGACTTCTTCAAACGCCTATCCACTATGCATGCAGTCGTCTAACCACCTACATACTTCTCTTTCACACCTTCAATTCCCCAATCAGTACTCATACACTTCCAGGAAACACCCTGTCACTCCTCTTGCACTCTTCTAGTGACCCATTCAGCACCATGTACTAATCCATTCACTGTGCCAAAATCCAACCACTTATAAATTCACCCAGGTACTCTCCTTGCAGTACTCTAATCATTCAGTCAGTACCCAAGTACTCATGCACTGAGCCAGGTCTTAGCACATGGACTGGTACAAACCCCTATCCACTATGCATGCAGATGTTGAACCACCTACACACTTTTATTTCACACCTTCAATTCCCCAGTCAGGATTCATACAGTTGCAGCGAACACCCTATCACTCACCTTGCACTCCTCCAGTGACCCATTCAGAACCATGAACTAATCCATTCACTGCGCCAAAACCGAACCACTTTTAACTTCACCCAGGCACTCTCTTTGCAGTACTCTAATCACTCAGTCAGTATCCAAGTACTCATGCACTGAGCCAGGCCTTAGCACATGGACTGCTTCAAATGCCTATTTACTATGCATGCAGTCCTGTAACCACCTACACACTTGTCTTTCACACCTTCAATTCCTCAGTCAGTATCCATACAATTCCAGGAAACACCCTGTCACTCCTCTAGTGATCCATTCAGCACCATGTAATAATCCATTGACTGACCAAAAACTCAGACACTTATAAATTCACCAAGGCACTCTCCTTTCAGTACTCTAATCATTCAGTCAGTATCCAAGTACTCATGCAGTGAGCCAGGCCTTAGCACATGGACTGCTTCAAATACCTATTTACTATACATGCAGTCCTGTAACCTCCTACACACTTGTCTTTCACACCTTCAATACCCCAGTCAGTATCCATACACTTCCAGCAAACACCCTGTCACTCCCCTTGCACTCCCCTAGTGACCCATTCAGCAACATGTACTAATCCATTCACTGAGCAAAAACCCTAACACTTATAAATTCACCAAGGCACTCTCCTTGCAGTACTCTACTCATACAATCAGTGCGTACGTTTTCATATGATGTCTCAGGGCTTAACACAAACACTGGTAGGAACCTTTTTCTATTACACATGCAAACCTGTAATCACCTATACAGTTAAATATACACCTTGAATTACAATTTCAATTAGTGATGAGAAAAGAAAGTGGTTAAATGTTTTTATATAGAATGTGTATGTATAATAATTGAGAAGTATAATTTATAATTTTATTAAAATACATTTATTTATGTAAATTTTTTACAGATATTGTTTATCATCATTACAATAAAGTTATCATGCCTTAAAAATCAAGAAAGAGAAAAGAACAGTTAAAGGACACTTATGCGAAGAAAACTCAACAAGTATTGGATGACCAAAATCATGTGGCTAAAAAGAAGAAGTCTTCCGGTAAGACAACAAAAGCATTCATTAAAAAACGTACAAAGCCTATAAGCAGTGTGCGGAATGTGCAAACTACTGAGAATGGTTCGACCACAAAACAGAGTACAAATTATAGGAAAGGAAAAAAAGAAAATTTTAATTCAAAAGATTTGATATATGGTAAAAGAAGGCAAAATCAGGATAAAGAAATCCGTTAAAAAAAAATTATAATAGAGTTGTTTTTAACTTGCTTAAAGATGTGAAAAAATATAGAAAAAAGAGCACTGTTTTATAAAAAGAAGAAGCATATTGAATCCATTGTTCAAAAGGCTTTTGAACTAAAAAGGAAACTATTTATTTTAGTTTTAATTCGATCATTGGATAAACCAATCCATTTAATGAAGGCCAAAAGCAAGAGGAAAAGAGTAATTAACAGAACTAATTTTTGTGATGTTTTGGGTGAATGGAAACACAGTTCAAGTTCAGAACCTTTCTTTAATGAAGAGAGTTATTTACAGAGCAAACATTTATTGCATGCATTTGATACCAGTGGTCGAGCTTATGAGGTTAGAAATGGTTGTCCAATTGAGAAAGAGAAGATGGTTCCCAGAAATGTAGAAGAAGTGTTAGCTGATGAAGTTCTAGGGAGACATCCTAAAGCCCCAGTGTATGCTTGGGATTGCAGTAGTATTTGTAGTGTACGACAAGAATCTATTGATATTTTACGCAATTTCTTACGAGAATATAGTAAAAATAAGTGTTAAACAAAAGAATAAGATGTTGCAAGGACTAGACCCTTGTAGAGTGAGAAAAATTACTGGTTTGCAAGGTCATTCTCTGGCTTGTCTTTCTAGGAATGTATGTCAAAGTGTTTTTCACCATTTCAGGATGTTAGCAGTGCATCATTCTCAGATTCGTAAGTTAGTCAGAAGATTGTATTATGCAAAAACTCCAGCACTAATGTTAAACTAGTTACACATTGCTCTTTTGCGTGGATCAGTATCAGATGTGAAGAAGGTTTGTGATGAAATTGAGTTTTGTTACTTTGGACCTCAACAAGAGAGTGCAGAAGCTTACACATTAATTGAAGAAAATGTTGAAGAGAATGTCCAACATACTACTACCAAACATTTTGAAGAACAATTGCAAAGTTTAAGGTGATATCAGGTGAAAGGCCAAATTATTCTTGTATTTGTTGTCGAAGAACTCACTATAAAAATCAGACTAGGACTGTTGATCTATATTTAAAAAGTGAAACAGAAAATAATGATAAGTGGAAGCAATTTGCAACTTATTTGTTGGTAGAGAATTGTTTTGATTTGGGTTCTGATCAGCGTATTTGTAAATATTGTTTTGGATGAGAGTAAAATGCCTGCTAGAGCTGTGCATAATTATCTAGAGTTAGTAACTATTCCTCCAGAACTGTTAGATTTAAATACTCATGAGTCTATTCTCATTCAATGTGTGCACCCATTTCAGGCTATTGTTCGTATGGAGCCTAAAACAGGTAAATTGCCTCCTTCAGATTTACAGACAGGATTAAAAGGAAGAGTTGTATATTTACCTTTAGATTTAAGGAAAAATATTGAAACAATTGGTGTAGAGAATGTAGAAAATGAACCACTGGTTATTCAAGTTAATGGCGTTGCTACTAAGAGCAAGAAAATCTGGCAAGAGTTAGTAGATGTTAGGAAAGTACAAAAGGCAACATTGTATCTGATTAAAAACAATGAGTACTATGAAAATGTGTATATGAAGAAGAAGAAATACTTTTAGGAAATGATAGTGAAACGTCAACTGGTCAAATTGAAAAAGTGGACATGTCCAGAAGTGAAGAAATCTATGAACATTACGGTGTACATCCACTTCATTCCAAAGAAGTGATGGGGAATACTATTGAGTTATTCCAAATGAAAAAAGCAAAGGGAACTCCCATGAGTGTATGGGAAAAAGCTTGGAAGCTCGTTGTTTTCCACAGTTGTTCCCAACAGGAAAAGGTGGACGATATGATGAACGACCTGTGCAGATTCCTGCATCTGAATATCGCACAACAAAATTGTATGCAGAAAAAACAAAATTTCGACAATGTATCCCATATATATTTCATCCTTTGTTTGAGAGTGACTTGTCTGGACTTTCATATGCAGTGAATCACATATTGAAAACAGGAGTACATTTTCAAAATGTTACTGCGAAGGAATTTATTGATAAAGTAAATCAAAGAGATGATCATTTAGAATCTCAGCTGATTAATCTGATGGCATGTAAGCATGGCACTAATGAGTATTGGTACCGTTGTCATGGAGAACTTAAATGTATGCTAAGGAACTTAGGAACTCCTACGTGGTTCCTTACCCTAAGCTGTGCTGAATATGCTTGGGATGATTTACTTGAATTTCTTCAAGAGGCAAATTCGAATATAAAAAATATTGAATACCAGACACCTGGAGAATTGTGCTCTTTGGATCCTGTTAATGTATGCAGGTATTTCAATCATAGATTTGAAGCTATGATGTCTTTTATCTGTAATAAAAAGAATCCTCCTCTTGGAAAAGTTGTGGATTTCTTTTGGAGAAAGGAGTATCAAGCTCGACGTGCTCCTCACATACATATGCTCATATGGATCAAAGATGCCTCCAAATTTGGGACTGATTCTGATGATACTGTTTTGTTGTTCATTAAAGAATATGCCACATGTGCCATACCCAAAAGCACAGAAGAAAACAATTTAAGACAACAAGTCTTACGATTCCAAAGCCATCGATGTGGAAAATACTGTCGACGAAAGTACAAGTCTAAGGAAAAGTTTTATACCAAGTTTCGTTTTGGACTTCCACGTCCTGTAATATCAAAAGGAAGAGTAAACAGTTTTATGTCAGCAGTGAGACATACTATCACTAGAAAATCTCCCAAAAATTCCTACAATTTGAGAAGATGTGAAGAATCAAAATACATAAATGATTACAGTCCGGTTATTCTCTCTATGTGGAATGCTAACATGGATATTCAGTAGGTAGCAGTTAATTCCATTGCTGTCGCTCGGTATGTAACATCCTACATTACAAAATCAGAAAAGATGGAATTAAAAGAAATGTGGGAAGAGATTTCTCAAGAGAAGTGTCTAAGTAAGAAACGATACAGTTTGAAGATGTTGTCCCATCGAGAGATTGGAGCGTATGAATGTTCAGATCGGTTATCATCTGCAAGTTTATACTCCAAATCTAGAAGAATCATTTGGGTGAGTCTAGGTCTTGCTGCAGCACGAAATCGAGTTCTTAAATCTGTACAAGAAATTGAATATTTAGCATTAAATGAACCAGAAAGTACAGATATTCTGAAAACAAATATGTTGGACACATATTATCCAAATAGAAGTCATCATCTTGAGAACATATGTCTCTATGAAGTGCTGCAAAACTACACTTTTAAACAGAATACTACAGGAAACATCAATGATGGAAACTATGCAGTGATTGGTTCCGAAGGATGTTTGGTGAAACAAAGGAAAGGAAATTTAATTAATCACAGGAAACTGAGTTGCGACACTCCTGATAAAAGGGAATTTTACTATTTAGCACTTTTGCAACTGTTCAAACCGTGGCGTTCAGAATTGGAATTACTTGGAGATTTTCACAGCTATGAAGATTCCTTCAATGCTTGTAAAGATACCATAGAATGTTCTGTTTTTGCAAATTATGTGAAAATATTGAACGATGAAATTGATCAAGAAGCTACTATTGCAGCTGAGATTGCTAGGGACAGTTCTCAAGACAGTCAAAGCTCTGCTCCACTGAGTCAAGATCCACTAGGACAACCAATTGTTGAAAATGAAGCAGCAATCACCATGAATGAGGTGGAAACAGCAATGCATCAAGTTCAAGAAGATATTATGGACTTAGCCAACTTGGAAGAACAACTAAATGTTAAACAGAATGAAATATATCAGCAAGTGAGACCACAGATTGACCATGGATTTCTTCATGAAAAGAAAGAATGCACATGCACCTCATTTCAACCTATACAAATGTATGTGAGTGGACAAGGTGGAACAGGAAAAAGTTTCTTAATTAAAGTAATCACCAGTTATCTACAGAAAACAACAGACTCACATTTGTCTTGTATTGTAACTGCTCCAACTGGGTTGGCAGCACACAACATTAACCCCTTCCCCGCTCATGACGGAACCGCTCCGTCATGAGCCACGGTTGCCGTGTGCTCATGACGGAGCGGTTCCATCATACCACGACCGTTGGCGGCCGCTCCGCCCACGCGGCGCTGTTTCCCCGCCTGTGCGGGGGGACAACGCAACTGGGCGGAGTCATGACGGAACCGCTCCGTCATGAGCACAGCTCAACTGTGGCTCATGACGGAGTGGCTCCGTCATGAGCACAGCGCCACCGCGCTGCCCCCCCCGCACCCCCCAGCGCTGCGGCGGAATTCCCGCCGCAGCGAAGGGGTTAAAGGAATTACATTGCATTGTTTACTCATGCTACCTGTGGAGCATGAAAACAAATTGGAATATCACAAGCTATCTGGAGAAGCTTGTTTAGGAGTTTCAAGAGTACTAAAGAAAATGAAACTTCTGATTATTGATGAGGTAAGCATGGTCTGAAACTTAATGCTTGCTTTTGTACATTTAAGAATGCACCAAATTCTTAAAACAGAGTATGATGTGTTATTTGGAGGAAAACATGTCATAGTTTTTGGAGATCTACTGCAACTTACTCCCGTAAAAGGACAACCAGTATTTAAAACACTTGACATGAAGACACCAAAAAGTCCTTGGGAAGTGTTGGAAATGTTAACATTTGGTCATATTTTGAGTACAAAGAACTCACGAAAAATATGCGACAGGCAAATGATGCTGCATATGGAAGTATTCTTCAAGATATAAGAATCGGAGTACTGACAGAACATGGCAAACAAGCTTTGCAAAGTCGACTACTTACAAACTTGTTTCCAAATGAAAATATACTTCCTGAAAAAATATATAAAAAAGTTGCAGAAAATAATTCTATAATCTGCTTAATGCCAAGAGTGCGTTAGTGCTCTATTTTAAATGAAGAACTTTTGAAGCTAGAAAATGAACAAATAATAAAAATATAAGCCATTGATAAAATAGAGCATGAAGGAATCACTATTATTTTGACGGACAAATTGAAAACAAAGTTGGATTCTTTAGAAAAATCTATTTCTAAAACTGCAGGTTTAGAAAAGAATTTTTATGTATGTGTTAACTGTCGGGTTATTTTGCGGCGTAATTTGGATGTTGAAAAAGAGTTAGTGAATGGAGCAATGGGAAAAGTTGTTGATTTTGTGAATTATCAAAAAAAAGATGGAATTGAATGTTTAAAAATTAACTTTGATCAGATTGAAGAAGTGAAACAAATTGCTCGTTGTTCTGCTCGTTTTTTGCTTGTTAAAGATTTGTATGTACGTAGAAAACAGTTTCCTCTTTCTTTTGCATATGCAATGACTATTCACAAATCTCAAGGAATAAGTGTAGACAGTGCTTTGGTGAACATTGGAAGTACTGTGATTAAAGAGGGTATGGCATATGTTGCTTTGTCGTGAGTCAGAAGTTTATCTGGTTTGTTTTTGATTGATTTTGATGAGTCAAAGATTACTGCAGATGCAAACTGTGTAAAAGAGTATAATAGGTTAAGAAGAGTGTATGCTCCCCATTTAGGGCAATATCCTGTGTTTGAAAACCGTGTGGTAGGTCGAAAAAGAAGATATGAGAATATCTGTAGTGAAGTTATAGAGAAGGGAAAAAATTACAATAATGTTGAGATTGCAAGCAAAAAGAAAAAGGATACTGTAGAAGAGATTGTTGGTTATCAGTTTGAAAATACTTCTGGTATCAACTGCTTTGCTAATGTAGGGGTCAATGTTGTATTTTTTCTTGAAAGATTGCAACAGCAAATTGAGGAGAATTGGGAAAAAAGATTTTGCTCCTTGTTGCATTCTGTTTATGAAAAATTGAGAATAGATAAAACTAAAATGCTAAGCGTTTCTGATATTCGTAATCTTTTGGATATATGTTCTGGTTCTACACAATTTACGCAGAATATCCAACAAGATGCTCAGGAATTTCTAATGTATATGCTTACCGTATTGGAAAATGAAGGCATAGAAATTGTAAATCTTTTTGGCCTTCGTTATAAATGGGAACATCAATGTGAAAATTGTATGTTTACATGTAGCACTGACATAGACACTGAAAGATTTATATATTTGACAGTACCAGGCTGGAAATCAGTGTCTTTCAATAAACTAGTTAAAGCAGCAAATCAGAACATGGTCTGTAGCCAATGCAACTCAGAAATGTTATCAACATTATTTATACAAAGATATGGAAAATATATAATTTTAATGATGCAACGTTGTACAGCTGATGGAAGAAAATTGGAAACTTTGATAAAAAAAATTGTAGCAAGTCAACTATCAATTTCAGGAAGAACTTTTGTAGCAGTAGCAATAATTTTCCATGATGATCCTTCTACAACATCTGGACATTACAATGCGTATTTAAAATGTGATAATGGATGGGCATATTGTAATGATGATCAATTGGATTTTAAACAACGCTTGCCCTGCAAATTACCAAATTCCTACCTAATATTTGTAAAGCCAAAGTTTTAGGAACATAATTCAGTGTATTGGGAATATGTTAAAATGTCTTAATATGATTACTATTGGACAATTTCAGTTTAAAGATTTCAGCAATCCCATTTGACCTTGAGGAAAGGTATACATTTGAATTATGGACTTCTTGTTGCACATTTTCACAGCATATATTTATTAAAACCTCATTTACAGTGTACAGAAATTATAAAAAGAATTCTTTATTGAATCATTATTTGAGTACTTTCAGATTCAAGTAAAAAAATTTGCTTAGAAGGAACCATTTTAAATATATGTGTGATTTGAATGAAATGGTTTGTTATTGACGATGTATGAGTAATAGTGTATCGTATTGTTTGATTTCTTTCATATTCAAGTAAGAAATTTCTCTTAGAAGAAATCATTTTACATATGGGTGATTTGTATTATATGGTTTGTTATTGAGGATGTAGTTTTTGTGGAATATTCAAAAAAAGTTGGATATATGATAAATATGTTAGATAAAGGTTTTTTTTTTTTAAACAATCTACTTGATTGGGTTTTTTTTGCCCGCTGTTATGTGATGAGTACGATTGAAATCACTGTTTGTAGTGAAATTCAATTTATTCTGAGAACAGCAAAAAAGGCAAAGAAAATAATTTAACAAAATGTTAAAATTATGTTGTGTTGTAAAAAATATATTATTATATATTATAACTGTATTTTTTCTTCTCTTTTACAGATCCTAATTCTAACATTTGACATTTTCTGAAATTTAAATTATAAAAAAAAATGAAGAAATGTTTTTTTTTTTCAATTAATGTGAAGGTAAGTTTAACTAAGTATTAATATGCACAAAGGGCCATGTTTCCACACTGGTGAAGAAAGGGGAGATGGATGGAGTAGATATGTCTGGAAAGATGCTCAGTGTGCATTTTAAGTTACAGGATAAAGTTAACATGAATACTGAGTGTCCCTGTGGCCAAGTAACCCACCAGATATATGCAGAAAGTGTCAAAGACTTGCATTGGAGATAGGTATAAAATGGGACATGGTTTGCCAAAACGTTAGTACTTATACATTTATCTTGTTCTCTGTTTGCAGTACTGAAATTACTCTACTTATTACTCATATAGTTAAGGATTGGCCTAGCCATTAACCCTAGTCCAAGAAAATGTCTATATATACTTTGCAAAAAGATCTGCAAAAAAACAGATTGGACTGGTTCATAATATTTCCCATTCTACCTATTGAAGGACCGCAATCTTTTCAATCATTCTTCTTTGAGCATCTTTGGAGACAATAGTCTGCGCTTAGCTCCTATTTTAAAACAATGTACTACCAAAATGTTGTTATTGTAGTAGTCTGCCCATCCCTAAGCACTTATAGGGCAAGTTTAGAAGCATCCTGTGCCAAAAATATGTCACTTTTTGTAACATACTTATAGCGCAAGACAATCTTTCATATTTACAAAGAGAGGAAAAGGGACTCTGTGTACCTTTTCTTCTCCATATAAATACAACTTCATCATACACACCACTTTGTGTTGAAAGGGTGTTCTATAGGTGTTGCTGTGCGTGATTGCACAGAACATTCATAGAACAAGACACATCTCCAGATTTATCAGAAATAATAAATCTGGACATGTGTGTGAATGGTGCACCATCCTCCAATTGTTGTAGCAAAGCACAACAAGGAGATTTGTTTTAATTTCTCCTCATTTTTTCTCTTTCAATATATGCTACAATGCTCAGCATACATTAAAGGAGACAAATGCCTTTACTGATTGTTTTTGTGCTGGAAGATGTGTCTTCCTGCACAAAAACAAACTCCACACGACACAGATATCCTTGCACCATGGTGCATGGGTGCCTGTGTCACCGCATGGCTGCTGTTTAAGCAGCAGTGCAGAGGGAAGCATAGACTTGCAACATATTTATGTAAATATGTTGAATCCCTGTGCTTCGGAAGTACCACAGCACACTGCAGCTAAAGAACTTACTGTGTGATGCTGCAGCACTTCCTCATAGTTCTGCACTTAAACATTCACCATACACTACTAATGCATTCTTTCAGTCAAATATGCACTACACATACATTCATCTCAACTTTCACACACTATCATACAAATATAGCTCTTTTTTAACCAGAGAAGATAGTTCTGACAAGAACTTTTTTTTCCTTCTTTTTTGTTTTATATTTTTTTTGATTTTCTGAACAATTTTTAGATTTTTGGGGTTTTTCTTCAAAAAGGAAAAAAACTGAACTGGAGAAACAAAACAATGAATTTCAGGGGAAAAAAACCCTCTAACACCGATGATTCTCTTGCAACCGGCAAATTAAATCAATGGACTGCTCTCTATAGGACAGTAATTTGTTGCACTTCATGCAGAGCACTTTTAGGGTTGGAAATTGTGGACGTATGTCCAAATCTTCTTCAGAGGCAGTCATCCTGGAAGTACTTGGTGCTGCAGGTGGTGGAAGAACGTGCATTCTTCGACTCTCCTTACGTGCCAGGTTAACAGGATGCAAAGTCTTCAGATGTTTCATCATGCTGGCTGTACCGCATGAGTACTTCTTTGTGGGATCACCGTGTGAAAGCACTCTTTGACAGATTTTACATGTCACTTTGGTGGCATTGGTCTTATTTTGTCCCTCTGGGAACGAAAAAAAATTCCACACAACGGAAGTATACCTCTCAGGGCGTGGAGGTTCAGCCAAAAATTCATCATCTGATGAATGCTGAGATTGAGGTGATGACTGTTGTCCTGAAGCCATTGTTTCTGTCCAAAAATCAGTACTAAGTGTCCACTTAGCCAAAAAAAGGTTCTTCAAAGAACAGAGATGCTCCTCCAAAGAAGGTCTAAGAAGAATGATTGAAATGGGTGGGGTCTTTCAATAGTTAGAATAGGAAGTCTAATGAACCAGTCAAATCTCTTTTTTTCAGGTCACATGGGGTCGGCGCACCCTGTGCATAGGCAGCACGCTCCCAGCGCGACTTCGCGAAATTGCATTAAAAAGTAATATAGGTTTATTAAAAGTAAAAATACATTATTTTTATAAGTAGCTCAGATTATGTCTTGCCTTAATACTTATATTAAATACATATATATATCTTTTTTGACATTAAAAAATTTTGCGGGACTCGCGCACCCACCACGCCAAATACGTATATGACGTCACGCGAAAGCGCGCGAGCGTCATGTAACGTAGAATGTATGCGTCGCGTATGCGCTTGAAGTCGCATACGGGTCGCATAGCAATCGCGCAGGAAAATACGTATCCATTGCACACCCTACGTGGATCCTGAACAACAGTCGTAAATTGGCGGCTAGGTTCCGTGCATTCTTCGTGAACGGTACGCACTGGGTGCGCGACTTCCTAAAAAAATGGGGGAAAAAACCAATTAAAAAATAATAACAATGTATTTTAAAAAATATTTTAAAAAAAAGAGAGTTAAAATATTTTTAAAAATATTTTTTACAAATGTAACATTAAAAACATGTAATGTAATTTTAAAAAAAAATGTAAAAAAAGAAGTTTAAAAAATGAAGAAAAACAGTATAAAAAAACATAAATACGACAATTAATACACTTAAAAATTATGATTGAAAAAACCTATGAAATTCAGTAAAAAACCATAGGTTAGAGATATGGTATAGATAGGAATTAGGTTTTAAAAAACCTTAAAAATTCACTGAAAAAAACATAGGTTTCAGGTATGTTATAGTTAGAAATTAGCATTTAAAAAACCTTTGAAATTCTCTGAAAAAACCATAGGTTTCAGGGGCATTATAGTTAGGAATTATCATTTAAAAAACCTTTGAAATTCTCTGAAAAAAACATAGGTTTCAGGGGGTTATAGTTAGGAATTAGCATTTAAAAAACCTTTGAAATTCACTGAAAAATCCATAGGTTTCAGGGGTGTTATAGTTAGCTGGACATTTCACTCGTACAAAACCATAGAAATTCCTCCGTTATAGTTAGTTCTACTAACCATAACTCACGCGCCCGCAATCCACTGCTGATGATGTCACATATTACATCATTCATGACATGGTCAGTGACATCACTGATGACATCACTGATGACATCTCAAATGACATCACTGATGACATTACTACTGAACGCAATTACCCCAAATTTGGCTCAAATGTAGTGCGTGGGTCAGAAAGCAACCTTTTTTTTAAATGGTGTATATCTGTTCAGTAATTGCTGAGAAAAGTTTCGATATCTGGGCGGAGCCTAAGTGCCGTGTACGAGCTTCACTGTGATTGACTGCCAACACTCCAAACCGGTAAGTGTTGGCAGCCATCTTGTGACTCGGTAGAAGCGAGTCTCTAGAAAACAGAGAAACAAAGATTTAAACAAGAGAAGTGGCCAGTGTAGAAACACCCTGACCCCCTAGGCATGCTGAGGGGTCCCAAAAGGATCCCCAGGGCCCAAAAAAGCATTTTTAATTAAAAACAAAATTCAGCGCAATTGGCGCTGGGGTCGTGGGTTCCAGCGTTTAATTTTAATGAGGTCCCCGGGTGGATAGGTCCCGGGGGCATTTGTTGAAAAATAATAGCGGGGCTTGCTGGGGCTGCGGGGGCCCGCTGTGGTTCCTGCAGCTCCGGGGCTTCAGTCACGTTGGGAAGGGTGTTGCGCGGCCCCCCTCTTGGAGCCCTGCATGTGCTTATAACTTTGGCGTCGTTTGACGAAGGTTTACGAAATTATCCAAAAAGTTTCTCTCTTTTGATCAGCTCCTATATTGAAAGTTTGAGGGTTATTGGTCTAGGGGGGGTTGAGAAAAAAGGGGGTCGCAAAACATGTTTTCTCCAAACAATTTCCATGCGAAATTTTAGAGAAGACTACAGGTGAAACTGCTGAACGGAATTACGCCAAATTTAGCAGGGAGAAAGGTGATGGTTTAGAAAGCAGGCTTTTGTTTAAATGGTGTAAATCCGTTCAGTAGTTTTTGGGAAATATCAAATTTTACAGATATTAACATTTGAGAATTATGACATCTGATTGGCTGAGGAGTTACGAGTACGAGCTTGCGGCTGATTGGCTGTGAACTGTTGAAACTAGGAAGTGTTGGCAGCCATTTTGTGATTCTGTCCGTCAGCTCGTACCTGTCCGTGTAGAAGCCATTGGGTTCGTAGTTTTACCTCTGCGAGGCAACACTATTGTCTGTGTCTGTGTGAGATACCCTTTTCATGCTGCCTCTCCCTACATCAGCAGGTCGCGGCTATGCCTTTACAAGACAGTGCGTCGGCTCGGAGCTCTGTGTGTCAGTCTGTCGGCACGATCCGCTGCACTACCGAAACACCACTGCACTACATTAAATCCTAAAACACTATTTCCAGCATGAACCTTCAAACACTACACAAACACACTGCACGACTAAACACTACCCGCAGCACAATCCACTACAGTACACAAACACCACTGTACTACCCTAAACCATAAAACAGTACCAGTCCGTCCAGCTGTGCATCTGCAAGCCGTCGGGTCCACAGCTGTACATGTGCGAGCCAGTCCGTTAGGTTAAAATTGTAAATTGTAAATTGATACTTGTATAGCGCACTACTCACCCGCAAGGGTCTCAAGGCGCTTGTACGAATACTGCTGTGGAACCCATCCTGGCTTTCCCTGTGAGGTGTCCACTCCTGGGCACCCCCAAGGTGGAGGCCAGGCATCCTTAGCGTTGTGGTGGCCATTGTGGAGATTAAGCAAGCTATTGCCCAGAGTTGCAGAGTGGGACTCCATGATTGGAATGGCACCGAGGCGAGAATTATCAGGTCCATGGATTTTTTGAGCCCAAGACCCACCGAGGCAGGGAATTGAACCCTGGTCCCGGGCTAGACCTCTGCATCAGGGTCTGCCACTCTAATCATTGAGCCACACTTATAGGTGTGTCTCTGCTAGCAGGGTAGTTGGCCCGTTGCTATCCCTTTGCGAGTTAGATCGGAGCTCTCCCTCTGCGAGCCAGCACACTGCTGTGGGTTTGAGACCAGACAGCCCTTAGCTCTCCTTATGCGAGGTGAGCCCACGGGCCGCAGCTCTCCCTCTGCGAGCCTGCCCGATGGCCCGCAGGTCTCCCTGTTGTAGCTGAATCGCAGCTGTCAGTCTGCAAACCGATATTGGGATTATAAGGCAGCTCTAAAAAGAGCCCTTGTATTTATTAGTTGGAGCTACATATAAGTGTGGATGCACAGCTTCAGATTATTCAGAAAAACTCGATTTCCCTGATCTGTGAAGTGTACTCCATCACTTCTGTAGATATGAGCCATATCAAAATGTATGTTGTTGTTGTTGTTGATGAACCCCATTCTATGGTCTCTGAGGTATGCAGACACAGCTTTGTTAACATTCTTCCTAGATTTTTCAATCTAAGGACAAAATTGGTTTGACCATTTCCACTTCTGTCTATGGCATATATTGGAATATACAAAGACAGTTTGAGGGAAAAGCAACATCAGTTGTCTAAAGGTGTCCTTCATAAGCATTTCCAAACCTACGCCAGTCAATGTGCCTAGGTCGTTTCGACCACAGTGCACAATCATGAGGTTAGGGTGTTGGAGATACAAAAAGGTTTTAACCAAAGGCAACAATTGGTGCCACTTCAATCCTCTCTGTGCAAACCATTTAATCCACATTTTGTAAACCTAGGTCTAAGTCAATATGTCTCTGTTCTGCATACCTCTTGCACCAGAAAACATAGCTATGTCCAACGATCCAGACTAGCATTTTGAAGGTATGGCTGGGAAGTATGGATAGATGTCTGTAGCTCATGCAGTCCATTCGTAGAATAAGAGATCTGTTTAATGATGGGGAACTACTTTTTTTTACCATACAAAACGATAACTGATTGGGAGATGAAAAGCATTGTTTTTTAAAAGTAGGGTGCACATTCGTTTTGTGGAAATGTATCTTTGTGATTAGTTAAGAAAAAGCAGTTTAAACGTGGAGTACATATCATAGGATAAACTTTGCTCAACTTAACCACACCTGCCTCTTGCGTTTGGAAGGTACTGTTCGAACTTAAAACAATCGTGAACTTTTAACCTGCACATGCAGTTAAATATTCGAGAAAATGTTGCAAAAAATATCGTTAGGTTAAAAAAAAAATTATAAACTTTTAACCTGCACGTGTTGTAGAATGTTCTAGAAAGTGTGTTGATAGAATACATTGCACTTCTGACTTCTATGTGTCCTTGAATATTACACTGTTTATATGGAAAATTCAAAAATAACCAATAGAGAGAAGTTTTGCAATCTAAAATAATCAAGGAACTATTCTAATTTGTTCTTTACATGTATTTATGTGTGGAGCAACAAAATTACAGACACAACAGCACCAGGAAGAGGAACAAGCAGGGAGTGGGGGGATGGGAGGAGATGGGCACAATGGCACACATGCACAATTAAGTACAGCACAACTACAGACAAACCATGGCCAAAATGAAACACACCAACAAGGAGCACAAGTCACACAACCCGCCAACATCACACCACTGAACAAGCACAGAAGTGAAAACCACACTGCCTGAAGGGGAGAAGGGTGAACAAAACCTCACATGAAGGGACATCTCACACACAATGCAGCACACACACATAGGAAGCAGAGCACACCAACATCCAACACAATGTTGTCCAAACACAAACATTCGCATAATCGAACACAGGACAAAAATGCACTCACCTAGTGGCTGATAAACGTCCAACGTATAAGTACAAGCCCACAGTCCGTATCGGGTAGCAATTCACGTATGGCAGGCAGCCAGAGAGTCCGTGACACACACATTGGCATACAAATGAGGACACAACACATTTGGAGACAAGTGAAAATGTGGAAACTTTGTAATAAAAAGTGCATGTCAGTATGGCCAAGAATAGTGCCACGATATGTAGACAAATGCAGCAGCATGCCTGAATAAGGAACATGGGAAAACGTCCATGTTCACCTCGGGGTAGTCCATCACCAACACACGTCAGTGTCAAGCAGCGTTGGTTGTCCGCGCCTCGGACATGAGTCGACGCCAATGCAGCCATGTCCACTGTCGTCTTGGGACATGTGACCAGATGCACAACGTGCAATGATGTGGTGGGACATGTGCAATGTGGCCGCTCCCGTATGGCACGGATGACGTTATCAGGGTGTGCAGCATAGCAAACCAAACCGAGCCTACGGATACAGCTTTTGACATTAATATACTAAGAGCAGAGATTGGCACACTGAAAAGGATGTTAGAGGATCTTACAACAGTAGTTATATCTATAGCAAGGAAGGTCGATCCTCACAAACAAAATGTTACCATCGCACAATATCACTGCCCACAGATCACCAATAGTGGCCCTAAACAATCCGCCCCACCAATTTCTAGTATAAAAGGCTCCACCCACGACCCCCAATGCTCATCAACTAGCCACCTTTGCCCCTCTGACTCGTAAATACGTTTTTAATGAACCCCAGAACCAGGACCAGGGCGTGAATAGGTCTAATAATTCTATACAAGATAGGCTTAAGAGGCTGGCAGTTCCACACACCCTACAGGCTCCCGTAATGAAACACACTGCCCAGAAACGACAGGCCCAATCATCTACTCAACACCCTACTCACGATATTCGGGCCCTGCAGATCCCACCAACTGCTACAACGGACATTAATGTGCCACAATCCAGTAAAATTTATATGACTAATGTCCCAAGATTAAAAACTGCCACTAAAAATATCTATGAGAGTGAAGAATTCTTAATCAATAAAGTAATTCATTGGATTTGTCACACTAGGTGTTGTAAATCGATGATCAAAGATGACATACTCAGAGCACGGCGGTGTCTTGCACCTTTTACCCAACTGGATGACATTGAGATCATCTTAAAGGATTCTGAGACTGCGGGGAATCTCCTGGCTCTGGAGTTTCGCACCTGCCCTCCAGGTGGTTCTTCCATCCAGTTTAGACACCAGCCTTCGCACAAGCAGAGCAGATTACAACACATGCAGGCAATAATACATTTAGCAGGTACTTCCTCTTTGGAGTCCAATGATTGACTACAAGATTCACCGCTTCTGACTCGCCCTAACTGTCTAAACTACTCCATGCACAGCCCCCAAGGCTCAGTGGGCAGAAGCAGGGCTAAAATCTATCCAGATGTAGAGCTAGCCACAGATTTACATTTAGCTATAGATTTACCAGTTTCAGTTCCTTTAACAGAAAACATCTTTACCCCTCCGCAATGCTTAACCCCTATACTAAACCAGCAACTGAAGATCGTATCTTGGAATGTGGTGGGACTGAATAGCAAACTCCCTCTTCCTCACTGGCACGATTTTGTAGGGAATTTTGACATTTGTATTTTCCAGGAGACATGGAGCCTGGTCCCCCTAAATAACCTGGTTACACTTGCCATTTTATCCCTGCAACATTTGTCAGGAGAGGCCGCCCCTCAGGGGGCTTGACGGTTTGGTCGAGTATTGCTCTCGACTGCCGAATCATCTTTCAGCCAAGGCCTAGCCCAGATATTCTGTGGCTGAGTATTAGGGGCCCTAGGGGGGTAGTCAAATTGAGCTCTTCAATGTTTATGCAAGGGGGACTAAATGTGGCAGGCCCTCGAATATAATTTCTGCACTAAAGGACCGCCTAGATAAATGCCCACCATATGCAAGAACAATAGTCGCATGTGATTTTAATTGCATCTATGAGCCCCTGGCTATAGAGGAATTGACAGAAATTGAACCTCAAGATGTTAGATGGGCAGTACCTCAACTTGATCTCCCCCCGATCAAAAAATAGACTCAGCAGTTTCTTCAATTGAATTCCATTACTATGGAATATGGCCTAAGAGCAACTAATGGCAGGTCACCTTCCGACAAACAAGGGGCAAATACCTACAACAGAGTGAGCTGCCCATCTCTGATCGATTACATCCTCCTCGATATTAGATTATGGGGGCACTTGATTGATATGCTAGTGGGCTCAACCACAGAAAGTGACCATAATCCTTTGTGCCTAACTCTGAAACTGCTCTGGGAAGTAACATGTCATCAGCAGAACACTCAACCCCAGGCAGTTACTAGGGAGGTAGTGCAATCAATTTGCAAAAGGACCTTGAAGTGGAAAAAGGTAGCACTAAACGAGGGGAAGATTGACGGCATTAGACAAGAGCTAGCATCTGGCACGGCCGAGCTTCAAGCTGCGGTACACAGTGCAACAAGATCATTGGATGTATCTAGGACCGATGAGAGCACATTCACTCAAATCACTTCATACTTTTTGACCCCACCTCAAAAAGAAAATTCCAGTGATTCTACTAAGGATCCATATTCCTGGTTCAATAAAGATTGCAGGGAAAATAGGTCAGCTCTAATCAAGGCAATCAAGGGGAAAGATAAAATGCAAATAAAAACTGCAAGAAACTCCTATAAAGTGGCCCAATGCGAGGCAAAGGCATCCTGGGACGAATCAAGATGGGAGCAATTGAAAGATGCATGCTCATCCAAAGATAATAACCTCTTTTGGAAATTGGTCAGTTGGGGTAGTAGGTCAGGTCCGTGCCCACCCCCCCGGGTCATATCACTAGTCAAGCTTGGTTTAACCATTTTGAAGCGCTTTATTCTGTTGACGGGGACAGTCAAGAGGGGAAACCAATAGAGTATTTTGGGCACCCGAAAGAGGAGGAGTACTTTACAATTTTGGAGGTAGAAGCTGCAATCAACAAAATAATCCCAGCAAAAGCTGCAGGCCCGGACGGCCTGCCCCGGGATATATTTCTGGCTGACCGCACTCAATGGGCACAATACATTTTACTATTGTCAAATGCCATAGCCGAAGGAGCTCCAGTCCCAATTTCATGGAAATCTGCCGAAATAGTCCCCATATACAAAAAGGGAGCAAGAGATGACCCCGACAATTACAGACCAATAAGTCTGATTTATGCTGTGCAGAAGGTCTTCAGCCGGATGCTTCTGCACAGGATCCAGACATGGTCTGAGGACGGGGATATCCTTTCACAGTTCCAGGCAGGCTTCATAACTAAGACAGGGACAATTGGCCAAGTATTCAGATTCCTTCTAATTTACTGGAAGGTTGTGGTGCTAGGCAGAGGCAGTCTTTATTTCGCATTTATTGACCTGAAGACTGCCTTTGACCTGGTTCCCAGGTCCAGGCTATGGGATACGCTTGGCGAGATGGGCGTACCCCATTTTGTTCTTAATTTACTAGTCCGGCTGCATGAGGGAACTTTGCCCATGTCAGATGGGGCGAGCAGGGTCAATTTACAGAGCGCATTCCTGTCAAGAGAGGAGGAAGGCAGGGATGCGTTCTGGCTCCAACCCTCTTTTCCCTATATGTGAACGGAGTAGTGGATTTCCTTCTGGAGGAGCCGGCTGACTCACCTGTTCTGGGGGGGGGGGAAAGATACCAACCTTGTTGTTTGCGGATGACACGTTGTTGATATCCAAGACCCCAGCTGGGCTACAGCGTCTTACTGACAGATTCCATCTGTTCTGTGAGAACCGGGGCCTGATTATAAATGCCAACAAAACCAAATTTATGGCTTTCAATCCCCATAGGATATGCAGGATTGGCCCTCTCCTAGGTAGAACTCCCCTTGAAAAGGTTGTCACTTTTGATTACCTAGGTGTAAGATTCTCTGAAAAAATGTCATGGAAACCCCATCTAGGTAAGATGTTGATAGCCCATAAGCGTACGGGAGGTGCAATAGCAAAAGAACATCGCCTTTCCCATACCAGGCCCGTAGCTCCAGCCCTCTAGATATATGACACCAAGGCTGTTAGCGCTTCCCTCTATGGAGCAGAAGTCTGGGGATTTGATAATCTTGACGAGCTCCAGAGATCTGAATATAATTTCCGAAGAGATCTAATAACAGCAGCGCTTTGATGTGAGTTTTGGCCCGACCTGATCTCCGCAGAAACTACCTGGACCAGAAGCAGCCGGGGGCAGTGTTTCAATTAGCAGCCCCTCCCCTTGCACCAGCGGCGAACTTTAAAAGGACCTCGCGCCTCCCGCTTCGCGGGACGCGCAGCGCTTTGATGTGAGTTTTGGCCCGACCTGATCACCGCAGAAACTACCTGGACCAGAAGCAGCCGGGGGCAGTGTTTCAATTAGCAGCCCCTCCCCTTGCACCAGCGGCGAACTTTAAAAGGACCTCGCGCCTCCCGCTTCGCGGGACGCGCAGCGCTTTGATGTGAGTTTTGGCCCGACCTGATCACCGCAGTAACTACCTGGACCAGAAGCAGCCGGGGGCAGTGTTTCAATTAGCAGCCCCTCCCCTTGCACCAGCGGCGAACTTTAAAAGGACCTCGCGCCTCCCGCTTCGCGGGACACGCAGCGCTTTGATGTGAGTTTTGGCCCGACCTGATCACCGCAGAAACTACCTGGACCAGAAGCAGCCGGGGGCAGTGTTTCAATTAGCAGCCCCTCCCCTTGCACCAGCGGCGAACTTTAAAAGGACCTCGCGCCTCCCGCTTCGCGGGACGCGCAGCGCTTTGATGTGAGTTTTGGCCCGACCTGATCACCGCAGAAACTACCTGGACCAGAAGCAGCCAGGGGCAGTGTTTCAATTAGCAGCCCCTCCCCTTGCACCAGCGGCGAACTTTAAAAGGACCTCGCGCCTCCCGCTTCGCGGGACGCGCAGCGGGACTCGCCGGGCTAAGCCCGGGCAAAGGGCGGGCCTTCTACGGCCGTCCAAGGCCGATCGAGGCTGGGCTGGGCCACCCCCCCTTCGTTGGTTATCTAAACGCCACATCTCGCTTGTGAACCAGGTGATTGTTATATATTTAGTTTCATGTTTGGTTACAAACGGGCCGTTTCTAGTAGCCGCTGACTCTCATTTGATTTATGTGTTCCTCTTATTTCACTGTATGTTAGCTCTGGCCCGGGGATTAATATTATAACAACAAAAGAAAAACAAGAGATTAAATAGTAAACCAACATGGCCACACAATCTATAAAAAAAAGGCCGTCCCTGGTAGGGGGCTCAGTTCGGGGGACTTTAGACCATTTTATTACTAGGGCGGCTTCTGTGTTAGAAAAAGAGATCGCTATCACGGAACGCCGTCTCTCAATGGACCCTGTGTTTCAGAAACGTTCCTCTCTGGGCCATATTCAACAGGTCCCCTCACCGTCAACCAGGACTTTGGATCCTGAACTATCCATCGACCCTGGTCTTCCTGCGCAATCGTCTGATCCAATGGATATCATGCCTATCTAAAATGAAACTGGCATATCTTCTTCTAATTTGCAACCCTTAACGGACACCTCCCCTGTGGACTCATCCCCTACTTATGTCGCTACGACTTCCAAAAGGAAACCCGTTAAAAATAGGCTTCCTTGCTCAAAGCCTGCAGCAAAAAAAACCCTTACTGTTCCAACAAAAAAAAGGAGAAAACTCCGCCATTTGGATGTGCCCAAAACCACGTCCCAATCAATATCAGCTCCCCCACGAACTAGGCATCCTACCCCATCAATACAGTCCCCCATCACTTCTTTTTCCAATTTATTGACAGACATAGAGTGCTTGGTAAGATCTCTACTCTTGCCTCTAGTAGAGAGAGTTAAGAACATTGCGATACAGTTAACATCCTTGGAAGCTTCTCATGCCTCCCTTATTGCATCAAACACCGATCTGAACTCTTACTTACGTAAAAATTTCACTGAGGCTATCACGCACCTTCCCCTCACTCAAACAACTACTCAGCCTAACATATCGACCCATACACAGAACACACAAGTTTCTCCGCCTATACCAGACAAACAATTCACCGCCAAGGGGGACTCAAGAGAAGATCATCCTTCCAACCCCGCAGCGCCCCCGGGCAATAACATCAATAGGCACCCTTTCCCAGATCACAAACTGGATAAAAGTTCACATATTGACTTGCCACCCGAAGCCGCTCTATATGTAGTGACTCTTATCGGGGTCCCAGTGCTCGCCCCGGGTAAAACAGAGAGTTACCAGGAACTCAAAAATAAAGTAGTGCACTGGTTGACTCAAAATAGACCACTCCCCCCTGAAATTAACGGCGAAATTCTACATGTTAGGAGACTGAACTGGCTAGGTCCTAGACCTAAGGACAAACAGGGCGATGTCATTATAATTAACTTTCGAGACCGTAGGGTGCTACCATATATATCGGACTGGTATACCCCGGGAAGGGGTCTTGGAATCACAACGGCTGACCTTAGTTATTTTTACCCCCGTTCTCTTTTGACAAATTATACCCTCCCATATCCACCATCGAGGGTTATCACCGAGACACCGCATTTCACTATCCCAACCTCAAACAGATATGCCACCTTATCAGGTTTGGACGAACAGGATTGACTTACCCACAGTGAATCCACGACTGACAATCTCGTTACCATGAGCATCTCGCTGATCAACCCAGTACCATTCAACCCCAATCTCAAGAACAACACCTTGCACATCAATAACACGGGGCGGTCGCCAACCCCTGTCATTGTTCCCCATTTTTCACTTTTTGAGTCAGTGCCTTTGTCCGTTGGCCCGATCACCAATCTTTCTCTCACTCATTCGGCGCACACAGATATTCCCCTCCCTAAAAACTCCCCGCGTTTCTGTGAAACTGCTGAGCCTGCATTAGATCTCATGACTGGAATTATTGGCACGGATGAGTCCTCCCAGGGCGATAGCCTTTTGTCTTGGAACGTGGCAGGTCTCCGCGACAAATTGTCTAATGCCGCTTGGATCCAAATCGTCTCACGACACAGTATTATATGCCTGCAGGAAACATGGACCACAACAGAGCTTCATCTTTTAGGGTACCAGACTTTTCATACTCCAGCTTCTCCCAGCGCTCACGGCAGAAATAAGGGAGGACTTACGACCTATATTTCTGTAGAATTTCGACCAAAACCAACTTATATCACAGGGTCTTCATACTACCAGTTAATCAGTTTGACTGGTGGCTTCTTTAAAAACGTTGTCCTGGTCAACTTTTATAATAACATTCCAAATTCACATGTTGACTCGGTGCTCAATGGATTAAAATCCGATCTAACTAAAAAAGAATCTCAAAACAACTCTGACACCTTAATCATCCTGGTAGGCGACTTCAATTGTCCTTTATGTCCTCAGAGCCTTAAGGGCATTTGTGGCCTGACAACTGATATGGATGACTCTCCCAACCATTTTTGCCACACAAAATTGGGAGATCTCTTTAATGGATTAATATCCCATTTTAATTTATCCTTTGTCAATGACCTATGCCTTCCACCTAAATGCTTCAAACCCACTTACAATGGGAGAGGCTGCCATACCACGATTGATTATTCACTTATATCTTCTAGGTACTCAGGGGCGATACTTAACTGGGAGACCCTCGACACTGTTATTAGTGACCACTATCCTATCGAGGTAACTCTAAAGTTAACCTCGTATTCTAATGACTTGGTCAGGCAGAATTCCCTTTACTCCCCCCCTGCAGCTGGGAACCACCATGGGCCTTTTTCTTAAATGGGACAAAGTGGTCCCCCCTATTTTCCTTAAAACCCTGGTTACCAACGTTTATGATCATATCCAAACTTGTCTGTCACCTACAGAAAACCCGCAGATAATTTCCAACTCCTTCTCTGCTATCCTATTGGAAATCAAAACTCTCCTTGCTCGAGCCCCAAAGAAACCGGCCTCATTCACTCACGGCTGGTTCGACAAGGATTGTTCTAAAGCCCTGCGACTTTTGAAACTAGCTTTGAAGTCTAACCCTAGAAATCGTTTAGAGGTCCAGCAAGCCAGGCATAATTACCGTGTCAAGCGTAAAGCAAGGAAAAACCAGCTGAAGTTGCTGGCATGGTCAGCCCTGGTGGAACCCTCTGAGAGGCGGGATAATACTGCCTTTTGGAGGGCAGTTAATGCCCCCTTCTTTCGATCTTCCCAGCCCCCGATTTTGGATTCAGCTATCACCCCTGAAACATGGGTCAAACATTTCAGTACTTTGTACAACCTTACTGATATGGACAATCGTCCACTGGAGCGGGAAGCAGACTCCAACTCCTTTACTGACCAATCTATTCCTACTTCTTTTCCCCTAAACATCTGTTTTGACCACACTGAAGTACTGATGGCCTTAATAGACAGCCCCTCCGGGAAGGCCCCAGGCCCAGATTGCGTCCCAATAGACGTTTTTAAGTCTCAGCTTGATCTATGGGCCCCACTGCTAACCAATGTGTTGAATTCTTTGAACACCACCGGCTTTATCTCCACCTGGCCAGAGGCAATCGTCGTCCCGATTTTTAAAAAAGGCGCTAGAGATAATCCTGCCAATTATCGCCCAATTTCACTTTTAAATTCCCTTATGAAGGTAGCCGGGCGAATCATTTTAAACAGAATACACGATTGGCTAAGCACTCAGGATATTGTTTCTGATATGCAATACGGCTTCAGAAAAGGCAAGGGTACTATTGAACAGGGCCTCAATCTGACTTTAATAATAGCCAAATACACCCAGGCAAAAAAAAGGTAACCTCTTTATAACCTTTGTAGACCTTAGCTCCGCATTTGATTGCGTTGATCACTGGCAGTTATGGGAATCCCTCACAGAGATTGGCTTAGATCCTTTCATTCTATTATTCATTAAAGAGCTATACAGGGATGCATCGGCCCGCGTGAGATATGGCAAAAATGGAGAATGTTCTGACAGGTTTTTTATTAGACGAGGTGTCAGACAGGGTTGTATTTTAGCTCCTTTACTTTTTACTCTTTATATCAACTCTGTCAGCCACCATCTGACTAGAACCTTCCATGATTACCCTATGATCAATGGTAAGCCTATTCCCATTTTGCTCTACGCAGACGATGCGGCAATTATGTCCCAGACTCGCATTGGCCTACAAAGGGCAGTTACTGAATTTACTGACTTTATGTCAAAGAGAGGCTTAAATGTTAATACCTCTAAAACATACACTATGTCCTGTGGCCTCGGGATTGGAAAAAAACCATGCACCATTTTCCTGAATGGCAAAAAATTAACCAATATTGATAGTTTTCCTTATTTGGGCATTACTTTTAACAAGAGAGGCACTTGGCGAACAGCCGCTCAAGCTAGAGGCCTAGCAATGTCCAAAGCTACAGGTGCACTGACCAACTTCTCTAAAAAATTAGGGGGACGTCCAATAGGCCCATTAGTCCAGATCTATCGGGCGAAGTGCATCTCAACTGGAACCTATGGATCTGGGATATGGGGGATTGACCCCGTAGAACAAATCCAGCGACTTGAGAATGCTTTCTTACGCTACCTTTTGGCGGTCCCCCCAGGTACTTCTACCTATATGGTGCACACTGAACTGGCTCTCACTTACATTGCGGACACGATTAATTCCTCCCCCCTTCTTTTATGGCATAAAGTCTGGACCAATGAAGAAACTTCATTTAATAGGGAAATTATTAGAGACTGTCTAAAACTGAAAGAGGTCAAGAACATTAAATGGTTGAATTACATAAAAAAATTGTCCACTGAAATTGGGCACCCTGAATTTTTTGTTGACCCATCAACCCTATCTAACACAGCTAAACCCGAGTTAAAGCGACTTGTGTTAAATCACCTGTGTTCCAAACGATGGTCCTTAGAAAAACAGAAGAGCTCAATTGTAGATTACCAAAATACGATTACGGCAGGTAGTATACAGCAATACCTACTTTTAGAACCATCTCCGTTTACTCGTATGCTCCTGACCCGCTTTCGTACTAACACTTTTTTTAGACTCCTAACTTTTCCCGATCCAAATTGTTGGTCCAATGACTTACAGAAATGCCCTTGCGATGGCCTGTCGATACAATCCAACATCCATTGCATTTTATTTTGTAGATTTTATCACCTGCCAAGGACCCTCTTTTTGAAACCTTTGCTAAAATCATGGGGATTACGTTCTTGTAAATTGGCTTATCAAAAATTAAAATCCCTGGAAACTCCCTTAGCCCTGGCAGCAATCTCAACCTATCTGAAGCTGACGATGAGGTTTAGGACATCAATGCAGACCTAAATGTCCTAACCCCTTGACCCTTGATTGTATTCGCCTTTCTGTTTTCTGTGATTTTAAATCATGTTACAAAATGAATGTAATTTTTACTGTTTTTATTGATTTTATATGTATGCACTTTTCTGATATTGTTTTTATACATATCGAATAAAGTTCAATATCTATCTATCTAATAACAGCACCAAAATACACCCCCCTCACTCCACTACTAATGGATATGGGCAGGCGATCAATAAGTGATGTAGCCAGGTTGCGTCCCCTGCTCTTTTGTGCCTGTATTAGGAGGACCCCTGAGCTTTCTCCCTACGCAGAGGCCCTCACTGAGTTTATTATCCTCGATACTGGGGGGAAAATATGCTGGAAACGTTAACTACAATCAGACTTTGTGGCTGTTGGGCTAGTCAAGAGCCCCCAAGGAGAGAAGTTCTTAAACGCCTGTACTGGGAATGGGTGAACCAGCGAGAGATCAGTAGACCCAATGTGGGCAAGTTGACAACTAAGTTCTATTCCCATAAACTAAGCAGATACTACGAGCTTTACCTCGACTTAATCAAAGACCCTAGAGACAGAATGCTTTACATGCATTTCAGGTATGGCTCCCTCCCAGTGGGTGAAGTGATAGCGAAATGGTCCGTAAATAACGGAAAACACTGTCCTAGTTGCAAAACCCCTGTGGAAAGTATTGCCTACTTACTGTTCGTCTGCCCGGTGTACAAAACCTCACGGAAAAAATGGCTGAGCCCGATTTGCAGGCAACTTGGCACGCGAGAGCACCATGTATTATACTGTGTTTAAACAAAATGATGAAATACTGTCTGTTTTTTAACCAGATTTTAGGATGATCAAGTGTACATTTACTATTGGATCTACTTTTACCTATACTTATTTGATTGGCTATGCTATCTTTGCTCTATGTTGCTTTTATGACTTTTTATGTCGAAATAAAGCTTGTGATGATTAAATATATATATATATTTTATTTTTTCAAGGTACGTTGTTGTGGAGTTAATTAGATCCATACCGCCCTCTGTGCACTTTTGTCCCCCGGCAATCTGCTCATTGCTCATTATTTTGTGACCCTTCAATATTCTGCCTTTGATATTCCCTAACACAATCGTGTGTATTGAACTGTTAAATGCTCGCAACTGCTTTGGGCTTTAAATAAAAGACACCAAATGGACTCCCTCATTCCCTTCACATATGCTTGCTCGTGCAAAGTGGCTTTAAACTATTTTCTTATACAGGGAAATTCACTGTCCAATTAAGGCTAGAGAGCGATTTGTTCCTTCAAACATTTACAAGAAATTGTGCTGAACAGAAGATAATTTAAACCAGCAAATTTCAGCATTGGCCTGCACCAGAGAATAAAATGGTTTACGTCAATAAGCATTTGTTTTCAGTAATTGAAACTCTCAGATGAAGTAAAGTCAATATTTGTTTACAGATTAAAAGTAAAACACCATGTAACCTTATCAGGGAAACACCAGTAAAAGCCTTGTTAGAGAACATTTCATTTGAAGAAAATCCAATATATTTGTCTGACATTCATAAAACCAGTGGACATAAGAACTGGCTTAGTAAAAGGTAAAGAATCCTATGCAAAGAAACTCTAAATAGACACATAATAAACTCCATAGTAATGCAAAAAAAAACTCTCAACATTCACAAAACAGAAGTTATTTAAAGATAATTGTATAAAACAGCAGTTTTGGAGGCAGAGCATAAGGAAGTAAATATTTTTGAGCTCTGTGAAGGAAATGGCTCAAGAAAATGTTGGAATTTCATTAATGGGCTTGAAGACATCAGTAGTATAACTATTAATTGCACTACTTCATTAGTTTGCAAATCTTACATCAGGACATTATATATAAGGGTGTCTAAAATTCATAACTTGCTTTTGTGTGATTATGCACAACTTCAGGAAAATTATGTGAAATTATGTAAATGTGCAAAATGCAATCCGTCATTTAGCTCTATATAATAACGTGAAATGCATCCTTGTGTTACTTTTTGATGTAAAGACAAATTTTGCCCTAAAAACTAGTTAAAAAATCCTCAATTGCCGTGAATACCAGTCACTGGCTTTCTGGTTGTTCATGCTGTTCCCATGTTACATTCCTATATATTTACTGCAAACTGCATTGTGATTACACACTGGCGTAATGGCATCATTTTCTAAATGAAATTTTGTGCAACAAATAAAATACGAAATTTCCAAAATTATGTAAATTACACTAACGTTATTAAAATTTCACCTGGGACTAATTATAAGTCATTGCAGTTCAAGATGAACCATTCTTGGGTTAGACCCGGGAAAAATATCAAAGCTTTCCTCGACAGAAAAATAAGTGCAAAAGGTTATAAAGGCCCCTCGCTCAGATGGTTTACCTGACCCTAATGAGTTTCCTGTTGCCATATTTAAATCATACATTCATATTTGATCCATATGGCTTTCTTCATTATTCCATAACTGTTTTCTTAACGCTGCTTGTTAGACCTGTCAACCTTAGGGTGGTCTTCCCCCCAACTGTTTGCATTCCTCCTCCATATTTTTACCTCGTTTTCGCTGGCCTTAGAACTCTGATCACTTTACCACTGCTTAGCAGTGCTAAAGTGCATGTGATCTCTCCTCTAAACATGGAAATATTGAATCATACCCAATTGGCATATTTAGTTTATTATAAGTCCCTAATACGTGCAGTACATATGCCCAAGGCCTGTATATTAAATGCTACTAGTGGGCCTGCAGAACTGATTGTGCCACCCACTTAAGTAGCCCTTTAAACATGTCTCAGGCCTGCCATTGCAGAGCCTGTGTTTATCCAGTTTATACTGCCATTTTGGCCTGGCAAAATAAGTGTTTTGCCAGGCCCCTTTCTTCCTTTTTATACATATACATCAGCCATGGACTAGGCCCTGGACAGTCCAGCGGGCAGGGTGCAATGTAATTAAAAAGCAGGACATGTACTTTTAAGTTTTACATGTCCTGGTAGTGAAACATTCTTACATTCGTTTTTCAATACTACGAGACCTATCTCTCCTGTAGGATAACATTGGAGTTTTCCTTATTGCATTTTATGAGTGTAATTTCAAAATGGAAAGAGATAAGACATTCAAGTTTGGTATCTCGTTAATCACAATTTGAAATCCTAACTTATGGTGAAGTCGAATTTTAAATTACAATTCTGAAAATGCCACTTCTAGAAAGTTGTTCCTAAGGGCATGAAAATATACAAGGTCAGGGGGATTTTAGGTTTTTAGTGCATACCACCCAGTTCTGGCAGTGAGGGTAGGTGAGACTGCGTGCACACATAGGAGTGCGGACACTAACTACTGGTGTTCATTTTATCGCGCCAGAGACTGATGAGGCTTAACTAAATAGGCCATTAGGTTTCGTGACAATGGTGGGACATTGCCCACTTTACCACGATGTGGGAGATAGGTTTCCCCTCTCACTGTGTGTAGATAGCGTTTTCTTAACATGGTCCTGAAGAATTGCCAGTGATCCTCCTGACAATAAAGGCAAGAAACATGTCGACCTACTGAGAGTAGGACGTAGATATCTAGGCACATTACTCCTAGTTTTACGCCACTCCATATATTTTAATCAGGCAGTTTACCTACCAGAATAAAGACAGTTCAAGGATTGACTGACCTGTTTTAACTCACCCACACCACATCTACGCAACTAGGCCCCTCACCCCCACTGCACCGAACGGCAGGAACAAAAGATCTCAGATAAAGAGTCCTATTCATGGGAGCCCGTCGGGCATTGCAGCGCTGGCCCGACGAGGAGCAAGCCCAAATGATGAAACATGACACCTAGCTTGCTGGGTGTGTGAGGGCTCTAGTTCCGAGGAGGGTCTTCCCCCTCTAGCCATAAATCACAGGCCATTCACTTGTGCTCCTGCACTTAGAACCTAAACCCCCCCTGACCTTGTATATTTTCATGCCCTTAGGAACTGCATACCCTTCTTTAATACATTGCCTTTGGCACGTATGCTGGACCTAGTTAAAAAGCCCTACTGTCCCCCCTCTTGTTGATTCACTTCTAGAAAGCTGCCCTTCATGTTCTTGCCTTTGTCATTTGATGCCTGCAGCCTATCTCTGGTTACATGAGTATGTGTAGTTGGCAGTTGGGCTTTGTGTATTCCCCTGAGACAGCCACACACAATGGGAGCTTAGGTGTGACTGAGTGGGCCATCATTGGCAGGGTAGGAGGTAGGAGCTGGGCCCAGACTCACTTACACCTGAATAGGCTATGTCCTGTCTCCACACAAAGGATTACATACCCACTGTAGTTAGTCTAGAGCCAGGGCAGGGAAGGCAGGGCATCTGTGCACTTCAAAGGCATGCCTCTAGAAGCTTCTCTCCACTTCAAAGGCACAATTGTGAATAAAAGAAGAACCTCAGACACCACCACTTCAGTACACTTCTGGACCTGTGGATACTCGGCCAGGAAGAAGGACTGCTGTGCTCCTGAAGGAGTGCCACTTCGCTGGCCTGCTGCTCTGATGGAACTGCTGCTGTGCTATGCTGACTTGCTGTCCTCTTGCCTGTGTGAAAAGGACTGGACCTGCATCTCTTGAACCCAGAACTCACAGTGACTGCAAGGGCTAGACGGCCAGCCTCAGGGATATAACAGGCTTCCAACAACCTTGCACCTGCATCTGGACTCTGCCATCTGAGAGTCTACCCTGCCAAGTGGTGCCACCCCAGCCCTAGACCCTTGGAAGTGGGCCTAAGGTGCTTGCAAGCAGAACTGGCACATCTTCTCTGCTAAGCGACACATCCCCAAAGAGAACTGATGCATCTCCTCTGCTGATCGGTGCATCCCCGAGCAGAACCGATGCATCGCCGCTGCTGTGTGGTTTGGATCCATCACCTCCGCAGTCCTCTCAAGCGATGTATCGCCCTTACTGCTCAATGTATCCGGAGCCCGGTCCTCTCATCTCTCATCAACTGCAGCCTCGAACGATAATGACGGACTTTGCATCGTAAGCCCCATTTATGGGATCCTCAACAACGATGTAACAGTGTCTTGCATTGCAGCTTCGCCGTATCGCAGAACCAGCAAATTGCTTGGGCTGTGTGGCACATCTTCGACGCAAATCCAAGCAAACACTCCAAAACCAGCATTTCAGGTACTCTGTTCAGCGGGCCCAGCTGGGTCCCTGTAGTCAGCTTTTGCTCCATCGTGGTCGGCCTGAACTTGTGACTTTGTCACGGTACTTGCTTTGTGCTTTTTGGCTCTATTTTCACTACAAACTTCAACATTCAATATCTATGGTTCTAATATTTGGATTTTTATCATTTTGGTTTTGTTTTATTTATTAAAACTGCTCTTTTCCTAAATCTATTGTGGGCTACGTTTGTGGTGTGTTGTCACTGTTTTACTGTTTGAAGTGTTGCGCAAATACTTTACACATTGCCTCTGAGTTAAGCTACCAAGGGGGTAGAGCACAGGTAAATTTAGGGTTTGCTTGTGCATTACCATGAAAAGGATTGCGGTTGCTGCTTGACCAGGGCTTACACCCTTGTCAACCAGCAACCCTAATTTCATATACTGTTATAGATGATTCATGGAAGGAGTCAGTGCTGCTCCTGAAGTATAAAGAAAAGCCCCACACAGACTCATTAAAATAACGACTCATTGCTCTACTTGATGTTGAAACCAAATATTAAATAAACATCTTATTACATGAACTAGAAACGTGTATTGCACATCAAAATCTTCTGCTATTCTTCGAAAAGGTTTCAGTGCCAAGAATCAGACATTAAAAAGCATTCTTTTACTGTCTATTGTGATCCACAAATATGTTACTGCTGGGGAACTACTTTATGCTTTTTTCATAGCCTTTAACCCGCATTTGATGGAGCTCATAGGAATTTATTGTGGAATAAAAGGAATAGTTGGGGGAATCCAGACATATTGTTATGAGCGGACCAGCAGTAATACAATGAAACTTTGGTTCAAAAAAAGTATAGATCTAGCCCCTTGGATCTATCGTAACAGGGGATCAAGACAAGGTTATATTCTCGCACCACTTCTGTTAAACCTCAAAAGTCTTCATTATGAGTGGCCTGAAAAATGGGCCATATTTTCTCCACCCTCAAATTACCAATACTTTGAGTTACAGCATCTCTAGGAGTGGGAAAATCCAACCATTATGAGATGGACATTGGGGGTCCACTAATAAATGAGATATTAACAGGTGAATCTGTGATTTCGGGTCCCGTTCCCCTGGTTTTTACCCATTTTTTCCCAGACATTCACACAGAGGTTCCAACTGTTTTCAGCACCCAAAATCTCTGTGTGAAATGTAAAAAAAAGTATAAATTCCATGGGGATGGGAACTGCTTTATTGGCCCAATCCGAATTAAGAGGCCACTTAGGGCTATTCTGCATAATTATAGGGCATGCAGTCCCAAAATTGGGGGTTGTGAAACCTGACACCAATGTTACAGTATGTGGTTGACACAGTGTCATTGGACAGAAGTGGTATTGATCTACAGCATCACCGAAATGCCCTTGATATGTATTCTGGGGACAGCAAGATGGCAATAAATTTACCAAAGACAAGTGTTTTAGTATATTGCAAATGGGTTAAGAAACATTTGCAGATGTTTATAAATGTTCAAGCAATTGCCAGATTGCCAGCTTATATATCTTGGTATCTACTTAAATGGAAATGGCGGGCATCATAATCAACTGGCATTGCTAGAGACAAAGATGCTTCTTCAATATATAGGTCGCACAACTTATTTATCCACCTCTGGTATCCATTAGCAAAGCTAATTATTGATGAAAAAGGCCAAATGACTGAATACTTTTTGCTTGTGGTGCAGAGGCCTATCAAGGAATGCTCTTAAGGATGTTGGATTCTGAATAGGGCAGTGTGTTCAAAATCTTATTTAGGTTATATAAACTGACCTTAAAATAGCACATTATATTGGAGTTGAATGTAACCAAGCAAACATTGGAAATGGAAGCTTGAGTTGACTTTACCTGGCACCAAATTAGACATGCAGAGAGAGATCCACTAAAATCACTAATTTGGTTGTTGTTGCTTGTTTGGAGGTCTTCCCACACACTCATGTGGTGTACATATTTATCTAAAGCACTAGCAACACTCAATATGTAGGAGACTTTGGAGATGGGATTGGCACGTTGTGTACTTGAAAGAGTATTGACAAATCATATTAAAAGGACATATCATGCACATTAGCTCTAACTGGATTTGCTGAAATAAAATATGCTGATCTAGTGATTCCTACCTTTGCTTGTAATCAGCCACAGTGGTATATGTTAGATTTGCCTCCTATCTCTAGTAAAGTTAAGTTTTATGATTAATGCATTGGGCTTTTCTGATTTGGGGAATAATTGCAAATTTGGATTAACCCAAACCTCATACTTACTGTATATTCTGCAACACTAAAGAGGCTCTTATGAATGCTGCTTTCTGCTACCTTAAGCTACAAAACGAATAAAAAAGAGATCGAAATTCTTTATTCCTTGCATTAGGTATTCAAAACTGTGCTTTGAGAGTAATGCCTTGATTTGGCAAACTAGTGGTTTTTGTGAACATTGCTGATGTAACATTGAAATTCATGATGGAAACGTAAGCCCACTGGGCTAACGAATATTGCATTTTTTCAGTGTGAGCTGCAGACTTCGGGGCCGATTCCGAACCGGGTCGGAAAGCACTCCGACCGAGTCGGATCCGGAGTGTTTTCTGACCGAGCCGGACCCCTACAGTCCGACCGAGCGAGTACGATGCGCACGTATGCTATCGGACTCGGTTCGGTGGGACTCCCATAGAAGTCAATGGGAGGCGGTTGTACGACGCGTACATGGGCTCCCATTGACTGAATGGGTACGTTTCAAACAAGTGCGCCCCCTACAGTGGGTACGCATCGGTGCCACCCGCAGCGTACATGCCTGTGTTGGAGAGACCCATAGGTCTCCTCCTGTGTCCGAGTCGTAGGGCTGCGGGTGTCAGGGGGTCCGACGCGGACCCCCAAAGTCCGACTCCGGGAGCTTTTGAGAGCCGGACACTCTGGCTCACACAGGCTGTCCGACGCGTGCATCGTACTGGCTCGGTTGTAAATCGCATCCATTGCACGCCACGGTTAGCTTCCGACTGGGACGTACGGAGCGGTTCGGACCCGGAAACGATTCGGTCAGTGAATTTCATGTAGCTCGCATCGTACTTGCTCGCCCGTACAGCTGTACGAGTCGGTCGGAAAACAAGCGTACGGCTCATAGTTTTCCGACCGAACCCGATTCGCTGCCCTTCCGACCGAGATCGGAATCGGCCCCTAAATGTGATTAGAGACTTATTTTAGCTTTTGTGGCACGGCCTGCACTGCCTGCCTTTAAGCAGTAATTGTGACTGTATAATTCTCAAAAGCATATTTATATTTAATCAATTTGGAGAAGCATATATTTATACTCTTAATGATCACCTTTTTGAAGGGAGTGAGGTCACTGTGGCTCAGACCCAGTAAGTAACATTTTTCCTATTTTATGTGGTGAGATACCTATCCAGGATGCTTGCTTCTGGTGGGCATGCGGGTCAGGAATACCACCCTAAATGAATGTCATATGGTTTATTGTGTTGCACACGGTGCACAGAGGAACATGCACAAGGTGCCTCACAGATGTGCAGACATGACTGCCTGGTAAATGGATCACGTTCACTTCCAGGAGTTTGAGGCTAAGAGCCCAGTTGTTAAGATAAATTGCAGCATGTTTTCACTGGAACTATGGTGTTCTTTTATTTTTAGAAACATCTCTGACTTTTCGATTTTTCTTTTTAGTTTGAAAGTTTAAACTATTGGAAATGTTGCAGTTAAGATTAATGAACGCACATTATTAGGAGTGTAAAACACAGAACTCTAATGGATTTTTGCTTTCAATGTTTGCAATGCTTGGAGCATAGTTGAGCCTATTTGTCATTTTATTAGTTTTGTTTTCTAAGTGATCAAGTTGTTCTTTCTTTAAAATAAATTACATTCGTGTTTGACGGTATGCAATATTAAAGGTCGTCAAAGCGTATTTTTAGAAAGTAAGAACACTACACTTTGCGATATTAGGTGATTGTAAGTGAGCTATGAAAACCTATTGTTTCTTACAAACCATATATGAAAATAAAAAGATACTGAGTTTGTTAATGCTGTGTCTATACTGAACGACATGCACGGATGTAGAGTATGCTACTAATCCACACGTTGTGCACTCACATTTGAGCTATGTCTGGGCACAGAAGGCAAACAAAAATATTGTTGCTTCATACTTTCAAAGAATGTACTACATGCATGCATTATGTCCAACTTCTCCTGAACAAAGTGAACACAATTACAATCATCGTCCAAATGTTACATTCATCTCTGATTTTATATTTCAACATATGTTGCAGTCATAGCTCCAGTCGTAGCTCCAGAATACAATATTGGTGAGAGAACCTGCATTGTTTGTTTGAAAAGTGCTGGTGTGTGATGATGCAATGTAGGTTGAGAATTTTTATTTTTTTATTTCAAAAATAATATTTCTAGGACAAAGCATGTATGCATTTCTCTGGGGATGTAATGATCTATGTTAATGGTTGTGTTTGTTGGGCTTAGTGCAGAACCCAAAACATCCCCAGTGTTTAGTACTCAAACCCAATTGTTTATTATTCCTATCAAATGAGGGAATTCATTGTGCTGAATGCTAGATCATCAGAAAACTATCCCAGTTAAAAAGCTAGTCCTTCTACCCTCTACCCAAACACTCAGATCATCTACTTATATTAATCCTTGCTTCTTGGCAGCTTGTTACTGACTAAGGTCTTACCTAGAACTGCTGATAGAGTTCATCAGTACCGTGTACAGGCTCTACGCAATACTTCACTACATAATTGATAAAATGGGGTATTCCTATCTAATTCTTTTTAATAAACAACCATTCATCACAGTAAGGTGTATAATTCTCTATCAGCATTCAAGTCATACCTCACTGTCCGTAATTTATCAATACAGAAAGGTTCTTTATATCTTAATTCCAATTCAAGGTCCCCTCTTCATCTCCCTAATGTTATCTATTCAATTACCGGAACGTTAACAGGTATGTCTGTGCATGCCCCTTGTTCCTCATGTAGTGCACTGCAATGCTAATCACCACATATTAAATCCAATCCAATTTTTCTTTATTTTGGTCCGTGGACTATAAAAGAGCATTGCCAAAACATACAATATATAAAAACTAATTTAAAAACTAAAACCCAGATAAAACCAAAGAAAGTTATTTACGGAATCAGATAAAAAGTCAGTCAATGTTAGATCCATTGCAGGTTCCTAAAAAAGCCTTTCGCGCCCACCACATATTAAATCACTCATGATAACATGTTCTAAGACATCATTTATATCATCACTTCCATATGAGAAATTACATAATTGATGAAAACACTTTGCATTGTGGGTGAGGGGGCAAGTAATAGTTACTTTAGAGTTATAGTTACTTGAGTTAACTATAACTGGTATATTTCCATGGTTTTTTTTGTCCTCATCTCACCAAAAGACATCTGCAGATTTAACAAGCCGTCATACTTTACAACTGGGCGCCTCATGGCTAACTGCCTTTGCCTAGGTCGGCCCGACCTGCCCCGGATTGTAGAGGCTTGGTGTAATCAAAGGACCCGGGGGGAAAACCAGCACTCTTAAAAAGTTACCAAACACAAGCCCCGGCCCCAGTTTAGCAAAGGATGCCAAATGCTAAGCGAGCTTTCCTTGCTTCCATCTTGTTCTAAGCGTGCCATACCAAATGAGGCTTTAAGCCAGCCCTCTCTGTTCGGGGGGGGTAGAATCTTTCCACTTTATACAAATCTCCCTCCGAGCGAGCAATATAAGGTATAACAACAGTCCCCTGTGGATCTGGGATAACACCCCGTTAGTAGAATCATTACCCCAAAAAAACAAATGATGAAGATTAGTCTTGATGTTGATTTCAAAAATGCCTGATAAGGAGTCCCCCACATCTTTCCAGTAAGATCTTAGCTCTGGACTATCAAAAAAGTTGTGGATGTCATCCGCATTTGGTAATTTACATCTAGGGCATTTTTGGGGGGGGGGGGGGGGGGAGCGGAGCAAACTTATCTATCTTGGCCGGGGTGTAGTAGAGTCCATTAAGGACAAAAAGATGATTCTTTTTTAAGCTGGCTGGTTTGATGTGTTTATAAAGTAGTTTAAAAGATGGCTCAAAAAAGTCTTTATATTGTGGCCAAGCGGTGATTTGTTCCAAACCGATGCTTGAGGTGAATGTCTATATCATCTGCTTCAAGAAGCCTTGTATACCACATGGATATCTCTTTCTTTTTTGACTGGACATTTTGTAGTAGCCATTCTAGCTCCCAATTACCGGATATTTCACCCACTTCTGCCTCGTACCATGATTTGAGTTGGAGATACTTAACCTTAGAGAGTGTGGGACCTATCTTAGCTCTTAAGACCTCCCATGGAAGGATCCCATCTACATCCAACAAATCAGACCATTTAGCCACACCCGCTCTCTTGATTGGTATCGCTAAACTATCTCTCAGACAGAGTGGGGTCCCCAGAGAATCCCACATGGGGGCAAAATCAGAGAAATATCCAATACCCCATCTACATCTTACTTTGTACCATGTCTCTAGGGTGGCTTGAAGGACCTTGAGGCGAACACGTTCAAAGTATCTTGGGGCCCCAAACTTGCATAGAAACCCTTCACCTCCGCTTCCCCCCTCGACCATGGCCATCTCACCCAGGAGCCTACCCCATGTTGTATCCTCTGGTATTGACAGCAGCATCCTGATACCCTTAAATTGAAAGGCCATAAGGTACCAACTGATGTCCGGGAGGGCCAACCCACCTTTTAAGAGCTTCCTCCTCAGCTTTTTCCAGGACGTCCTGGCACTTTTATGGCCCTAAATGAAACTCCCGATTTCCCCCTGGATTTTACTAATTCTCTTACTGGGGAAGGTTAAGGGAATAGCATTAAATAGGTACGTCAGCTTAGGGAGAATACTGATCTTCACCAGATTGACCCTCCCATAGATCGTCAAGGGAAGATTCCTCCATCTGGTGAAGAGGTGGTTGATTTGCTTTATGGTTTTCTCCAGATTAATCAGGGGAATTTTATTCAGGTCTTTAACAATTTTTATACCCAGATACTTAAATTCATTACTAACGGGGCCTCCCCTATAGTCGATGTTCCAACACATAACTTCCATTTTAGCTGAATTGGCTAAGTAACCAGAAATTGAGCCAAATTCCTCCAGCAGATTTCCGAGCCGTGGAATAGATCCCTCCGGATCGCTGGTATAGATAATAACATCATCAGCATACTGTGCTATTTTACACTGATAATTGAGTGATTTAAAAGGACAGATTAAGTCATCTAACCTAATAGCTTGTGCCAAGGGCTCAATGTAAATACTAAACAAAACGGGGGATAGGGGGCACCCCTGTCTAGTCCCTCTCTGGATGTCAAAACTGGGAGTCAGGGTGCCGTTCAGCAGGATCTTTGCCCAGGCTCACTGGTAACAATTCCTTAAGGTCTGGACAAAGAGAGGGCCCATGCCCAGCCCCTCAAGAACCCCCCAGAGAAACCTCCAACAGACCCGGTCGAAGGCCTTAGCTGCGTCCAAGGCCACTACTGCTAAAGGGTCCACTCTCACCACAGCCAAGTCGATATTCCTGATCAGGAGTTGAGTCTGTTCCTGAATAAACCTCCCTACCACAAAGCCTTTCTGGTCGATGTTAATCAGACTCAGAACCAGTTTCGCCATTCTCCCTGTCAGAATGCCCATAAAGATCTTATAATCGGCATTCAGCAGGGAGATAAGGCGGTAGGAATCAGCCTTTAGTGGATCTTTCCCTGGCTTCAGGCTCAGAATGATAGTTGCTTCCTTCCACGATCTGGGTACCACACCTGTTGGACTGTAAACTGTGTTAAATAAAGTATGGAGTACCGAGGTCAATTCATCCGAAAGAAGTTTATAAACTTCGTTTGGAAGAGTATCCAAACCAGAAGCTTTATTGTTTTTAGATCTCTTTATTTGATCCATAAATTCTTCTGTGGTTATAGGGGCATCAAGGGAGACCCGACTGACTTCCGTTAAGGTGGGTAAAGATTTGTCCCTTATCCAGGAAATATTTTATCCTGAGAAGGAACCAAATTTTCCTTGTACAGATCTGAAAAGAGAGAAAGAAGACACCTTTGTAGGTCTTCAGCCTTACAGGATTTATCTCCATTGCTATTAATAATTAATTAATTGATGTTATTTTTCGAGCGATCAGTCCTGGCCTTCCAGGCTAATAGAGCACCTGCTTTTTCCCCATATTCAAAATTTTCCATATTCTTCACTAACCATTGTGCCCTACATTTCTGGTCCAACAAGCTCCTAAGCTCCTGCCTAGCCCCCTCCAAGTTTTTCTGAACTTGTGTCAGTTTTCCTAAGTTCTCCTGATTAAGACTGCTCCTTTCCATTTCTAATTCAGTTATCCTGCTCTGGATGGAATGTAGTTCCAAAGCCTTGGCTCGATTTTTAGAGCTTATTAGACCGTGTAGCATGCCTCTCAAACTAGCTTTATAAGCATCCCATACATAATCTATAGAGGTGGAACCCAGGTTGAATGAAAAAAAATTCTAAAGTGGAGGATCTGATGGACTGAACAATACCAGGATCTGACAACATCTGTTCAATGTCCATCTAATTTGTGGACTGTTGCCTTCCTTGGAATACGAAAACATGATAGGGGCATGGTCAGAAAGATGGCTGGGTAAGACAGATACATCACATAGATTATCTAAGACTTCCCTATTAACTAAAATATAATCTATTCTGGATGAATGATGATGTTTTTTACTATAAAAAGTGAACTCCTGGAGATCACCCTTCTTGGCGCTCCAAAGGTCTACCAAGTTCATATCAAGTAGCATACTTTTCATGGCCCGGCGAGATCGCGGTGTCTCCGCTACATGGCTCAAATTAGACCTGTCTTTGGATGGATCTAGATGGACATTAAAATCGCTTCCTATTATTAAGGGAGGGGTTGCCATCATCAATTTATCTTGTAATTTACTTAGATATGAGGAATCATCAACATTAGGACCATAATAAGAAGAACAAGTCAAAGCCAATCCTCCAAAATCCATCTGAGCCACAATCCATCTCCCTGTTTGGTCTGTCTGTACAGATTTAACTACACAGGGGGTCCATTTCTTCACAAAGATTGCAACACCTCTGCTGTTAATTGATTGCAGCGAGTAACAGGAACAATTTATCCAGGGAATTTTTGAGAAAATTGCCTGCAATTCAATAGAAGTCAGATGTATCTCTTGTAAAAGACAGACCTGAACAGGGGAGAGTTCTAGATACTTGAATATCAACCTTTGCCTACGTGGGCATCTTAAACCATTCAAATTCCAGGAGATACAACACATTTTACTGTCCCTTTTAGTATTACCTGCCGTCAGCTAATGCACCCCTTCTTTGAATTATACGGTATTCTTTAAAGTACAGATGAGATGAGGAATCTTTTTTTATTTTTTCACCCTCTGCTCCCCACCCAGTGACCCCCCATTCTCCCCTCTCCCCCCCGTGACCCCCTACACCCTGAGGAACCTTCCCTTCCAGTAGGCTAAGCCTATTCGGTCGCCACTCTCTTGGGTTATATATTACTGATGTTTCTAGAGACTTGGGGGCTCGAAACTGAGCCCTCCTGAACCTCTAATCCTTCCCCTATTTCCCTTCCTCCTTTTCGTGTTGTATCCTAGCAATTAGATCATCGACCTCTTCAGTTGCACGAATTATATGCATGTGATTATTCCACATCACACGTAGTGTTGCGGGAAACCTCAATTAGGCCTTTGCCCCAAGACTATTTAACTCTGCTAACCTCTTCCCCAACTCCCACTGTCTTGTAGCCATTATGCGTGAGATATCGGATCTGATGGAAAAGGAGAAGGAGGGCATGTCCGAAAACGGGGAAGATATCATCCCTTCCTTAAGTGCAGCAGTCAAAATCATCTCCTTAACTGAATAGGACAGAAAATTTACAAGGATTTTCCGAGGTTTCTGTCTCCCTGGGTTTCTCTTAAAAGGATCCCTATGGACTCTTTGGATTTCATATGCTAGATCGATGTTTGGAAATTTTTGGAAAACAGAGCTTTTTAATAGGGAAATCAGAAACCCCTTTATGTCTTCCCCTTCAAGAGCTTCCGGAATATTTAAAAACTTCTAATTGTTTTTCCTAGAGTGATTTTCCAATCGCTCGAGATCGTCCTTCAGTTCCTTATTTTGGGTTGATAATTTTGCCAGGTCAACAGAGGTAGTTTTAATTGTTTCTTTTAGTTGGGGTATTTCAGCCTCAATTGCTTCGGTCCTCTGGGTGACTTCCTCCAACTTCTGTGCCAATACCTCCATGATGAACGGATAGCAGCCTGATTCGCTTCTGATACAGAAAACCTACTGGCTAACTCAGCTTGATTTTTCTCCGACACAATAAACCTGCTGGTTATCTCTTCTTTCATAGCTAGAAGTAAGTCGGCTAATGAATGTGTACTTCAAGCTGAAACCGTATGGTCCTTGACCATATGTTCCTTAAGGCCAGCAGTGTTTAAACTATTGCTACTGTCTTGGTGAACGATTTATACCCCTTGTTCCTGGTCATGCTCCCGCTCCTGCACCTGGCCTTGCTCATCATGCAGTCCAAAAACTGTGTATTTGTTAGTAAGATTAATCATCGGATGGACCACAGACTCAGTTTCGGTTTCAAGCAATATGCTGGAGGAGGCCTAAGAATCCGTTCCCACCCGGCTTGTCTGCGTAGTGTTACTTGAAGGCTCACTACCTTTAGAGATTGATGCCTTCTAAGGTAGCAACGAAAACAATGAAATCATCCGGGCTTCAACTTCGGCCCCTATGTGGAACCCGAGGGAGCACGGCCGCGGCCGTTAGTCAGCGGCCGCCATGTTCCTCCTCCAAAAAAACAAAAACATTTCCATGGTTTTGTTAGTTTAAAATAGCATCATTTAAAACTCACATTTTAATCTAACTAAAATGTCCCTTTAACCTTTGTTTTTGTCAGTGAATATATATATAGAGAGAAAGATATAAATATAGACATATGTTTAATATGTTGCGATTACGACTAATTTGAACAATATTCAACACCTCCTAGGTGGTATCATGATTTGTGTATGGTCTCCTGTGAGCATGTTAACTATCTACATTCTACATTAGTGGCAATTTTGACATTTACCCTCACATTCACGTTGGTATTAGACTTCTGAAAGAAATTATAAAGTTAGGCGACTTGCTTTATAATGTGTATAAAATGTTACTCCTGTACGGTTGATGGTATAGGATGTCAAAGCAGTACTGTCAATGCCACACTTAACAATCTGCTACGATGATAGACTAAACAAGTGCATGGCGTGCCTCTATGTTTAAGGTAGCAAATTGAAAATGTCATGTGTGTTTTGATAACTCTGTCTTGGTAGATTGGATAAGTTGTCTTTCAAGAGTTTGTGCGGAAATTCTATTGAAGATGTCATTATGTTTATGATGTTAGCAAAGACAACTGAATTGAATGTTTATTATTGGCACATTCACTTTCAACTATGCTACACATTAACGTGTTTTGGCTATTCAAATGAGTGCATGCAATGACTTTGATATAAAATGTAAGTTACTGTCATTTAACATAGAAGAGTTTTTCATTTAAGGTTTATGACTAAGTATTAGAGAAATATTACAGAGTTCATACTAAACAATAAAAATGTCACCTATTTGCAGACATATTTTAATGAGATCATGTTACATAAGCAATAAGTAGGATTTCAATATACTGCTTTAAAAATAAAAAAATAAGGAATTAAGGTTTGCATAAATTGCTCAAAAGTCTTACTTGGAAGCTATGTTTTAAAGCTAATGCATGAAACAATTCAAATTGCATGTGTACTATATCATCAGTCACCATGATTGTAAACTAACTAGATACTGATAGACAATTTACATGTGAGAACAAAATATGTCTTGCATGGCTATTTAATAGGTGATACACATATTTTTTCTATATTAAAGTATGTACAAAGGAAGTTAATAATCAATCTCTTTTGGTTACATTTTTGTAAAATAAAAAGCTTAACACAATCCATCCCCATCCAAATCTGTGTCTGCTGTCTCACTATAATGTTAACAGGTAGACCTACCCTTAGTATATTTGAGTCCAAACCTAAAGCTCTACACATATCTGCATTTATTTATTTTTAACCCTGTCATAGGGCCCATTATTAAAATTCATTCATAAATGTGACCCTATAGATAGTTTTAACACCACATTCACTGCACCACTCTACCAAAAAAAACACCCACTCTGCTGTAGTTCAGGCTTCGCAGAACACCCATGGTGCGCTCAGCACCTTGGGTGGGACCCGATGAAGCATGCCACCAACTAGGTTGGTGGGTGAGGGTTTTCTTAAGAAACCTAATGGTTTCTCACAAACACAAACTTGAGACTTCAAACCATGAGCCAGTTCTTTTTGATTACATTTATTCATATAGGTGAAATGAACTATAATACAGCATTTTCTAGAGCGCAAACAGCTACCTCACAAGGAGGTGTCCCGGCGCTAGAGCGGCATAGACACAGAGGCCAATTTTATGTAGCTAGCGCGGTTAAGAGAAGAGCCATGTTTTCAGCAGCCGTTTAAAACAGGATTCAGAGGGGGCCTGCTGAAGCGGCGGAGGAAGGGAATTCCATAGCGCCGCCACCTTGGCCGAAAAGGTTCTTCCTCCTAGCCGGGCCCTTTTCATTCGTGGAACTGCCAGCTGAACACGGCAGTTGGAGCGAAGAGAGCGAGCCTGAGTATATCTCGGTAGCCGAGCTCTCAGGTAGTTCGGGCACATGCCCTACAGAGATCTAAAAACCAGCATAAGAGCCTTAAATTTGATCCTACTGGCTACTGGTAGCCAGTGAAGAGAACGAAGGTGCGGAGAGACTGAATGCTTAAATGGAATACGCATTAGCAGTCTCGCAGCCGCATTCTGGACCAATTGAAGTCGCTGGATTAGGTACTGTGGCAAACCCAGATAGAGGCCGTTGGCGTAATCTAATTTTGACGTTACTGTGGCATGGATTACTGTTTTTCGGCAGCTCTCAGGTAGAAGTTGCAGAATCTTCCGTAGGTTCCTCAGCTTTCCTAGACAGCATCCAGCTACCTGTTGGATGTGTGAAGCAAAAGACGGATTATCGTCCCAACGCACCCCCAGATTTTTTGCTGTTTTTCTAGGCGAAGGGGCCGGTCCCATCGCTGACGGCCACCAAAACTCAGAAGGGGGGGAAGAACCTTTTCCAAAGAAAATCACTTCTGTCTTGTACGCATTAAGTTTTAGTTTGTTGGTGTTCATCCAACATGCGACGTCTTGAAGACAGCCCTTAAAGCTTGAGAAGGCCGCCTCTGACACCACCCAATATGGAAACACCAGTTGGGTGTCATCAGCATATGAGATTGCCTTGACCCCCCAATTGGCAATCAGCGTGAAAAGCGGAGCAAGATAAATATAAATAATAGTGGGCTAAGTGCCGAACCCTGAGGGACACCACACCTGAGAACCTTAGGTGTGGAAGAAACGGTTCCCAGTGCTACCTTTTGGGTTCTCTGCGTTAGATACGACTGAATCCAACCCAGTGCCTGGTCCTGGAGGCCCACCTCTGCCAATCTGCAAACTAGCTCCTCTTAACTCTTCCGCTTTCTCTTATTGATTTGCATTTACTATAATGTTATTCTTGTCGGCAATTTACAACGACCCAATGTCTTTCTTAGTCCTTAATTCAAATGGTATGTCTTGAACTACTAGATTGCAAGGGCTCCATCATTATAGTTCAGTATACAACACATGCCATATACATTACACTAGGAGGCTTTTTGATATTCTAATTAATAAGGTTATCAAAGGTACAGTCATTCATGCCTCTTATGACATTTGATAGAGAGACTGTTTTATATCCATGACAAATTACTTGACTTAATGTGCATGAGTGAGAGGTGATGTTTACATTGTGTTCTCAACAGTAACGACCATTATTACTACTTCTAAGCAGAGGATAGAGGCAAGAAAAATTCACCACCTTCACACAGAGGATGTGGCTAAACATTTCAAGCACATGGTGGATCTGCTGGAGAAGGAGCACTTGCAGAGGATAGGTGAAGCGTTGAAGCTACCACTACCAACTCAACCTAGTTAAAGACTGAATGCCCAGCATCTGTTTTAAAATAACACACAGGGGGTGGCCAGGAGTAGGAGAAAGAGTAGTAAGAGGCAGAACATTGAAGACAACACATAGACACTCTTAATACATTTCAAAGAAGTGAGATAAATGAGAAGGAAGACAGACCTACGCATGAGGGTTTAATGTTAGATTTTAATGTTTTATTGTGTGGGTTGGTTCATTTTCTATTTTTTTAACATTTGCATTTTGGGATAGGGTTATTATCATGACTACATGTCTGTGACTGTGAATTTGCTTATTCTACATTTTTTATTAAAAGTAGTTTAGCTCTTATTCATGTGGTGTTGAGGCAAAATTATTCAGAAACTGTCATCTCATCTTTTGCTAAAAAGAAGTATCTATGCCACATTATTTATATGAGGGCTGATATTCACTGTACAGTATTAAAAATGAATTTTTACGGGTGCTAATGTTAACACCTTTGTGCATAATATCTGACTTCTCATTTGCAAAACCATATCCATTTGCAACATCAGAATGACATCAGCAGAAAGATGCAATGTGTTCTAGACACATATTTGTGCATATACTAATGTAATACGTGGTAGATTATCACAAGGAACACATGATGCTGAAGAGATATATATATTTTAAAATTAATATAACAAATTTGAGAAGATGCATTGACTGAAGATACAGGCATGTTGTTGTTATCTATCTAATGTGGGCATGGATTATGCACACCAACATTCAGCTGCACTGATTATATGAAGAATCTGTGAAATACCTTGGCATAACAAATGTGTATTACATATGCTGGTAGTGTGCCATCATTGACCACCTTGAGCAAGGGCATCTGGCATGGAGCAGTGATACATAATAGTATACTGTATGGCTACATGTAACTGAAATATTTACTGGTTTACTTATTCCATGATTTATTTACATATGTGCTGAAAACATTGTATACATCATACAAATGTGCATGCAGGATAATATAAGTGCTCATAAAAATATGTGGCACTAGATGATTTAACATAAGAATGCATGGGCCTGTCTGGTGGTTTACAGACCCATGATTTTGCATGTCATGAAAGTGTCTTACTAATATTTTTAGTAACATGCCTTTTTTGGGTCATAATGAGTTGCAGTTTAGTGGAACAACAATTTCCTATGTAGTTTTGACAATGACTGTCTTGGCCAAAGGTCTGGAGCACATTCACGTGATAAGCTATGGAAAGTTGCTGCTGACATATGTTTTTGGCTGTGTACAGTAATTAATGTTTTCAAACCATATTTAAATACAAATATATTTTCTAACACCACTTATAAGTGGAGGTTAAAGTTGAGGAGGAGTCAGCCATTAAATGTTATACTAGTCACGGTTGACGTGGGACCTTTCTTACTCCCCAGTGGCATCCCCACTGCATCAATTAGAACAGGAGAATGGGGGGGGGGGCAGTAGTACTGCATTAAGAGATGCTTGGAATAACTAGACATTACAAGAAAGGGTGCTTTCAGGTCGTTTAAAAAAGAGTGCCCCTCTGCTTTCTGGATCCTGCCACACAGACAGAAAGAGGTGGAGCAAAGCTGTGACTGCATGTGTACAGGGTCTGCAGCTGGCCCACGTGAAACACCCAAGACCCCGTTGTAGGAGCAGAGAACTAGTCCAGAGGCGGAAATCTCTCCTTGATCGGTCTCAGACACCAGTACTCTGGGCTCAGTATTGCTACTAGTATACCATGTGCTCTACCCTTAAAGAGGGATCGGCACAGTAGGTGGCTGCCTAGTACATGTATGAACATCTTGCCTATGCTCACAAAAAAGGGGATCTGGAGCTAGTACAAGAGCTGAATATGACCTGCTGTACTGTGGAAAATCAAAGTGCCATTCCCTCTACTAAGTGATAAAGTCTTGGAGTCCAGCTTCTGGTAATTAACAGTAAAATTTGAGTGATGCCTACGTAAATTTAGACTCTGGGCTGAGTTCAGTAAAGTTACATTCCGTCACTTATACTGCACCATACATCTGTATCGTACCATACACCTTCTCACTTACAATAGAGGGACCTGATAAACATACAATGTCAATCAATCGGCATTTGCATAGCGCAGCACTATAACCCCTAGAGGTATCTGGGTGCTGAGGGTGCCATGTGTCCATCGAAAAGCCAGGTCTTGAGTTTCTGATCACATCTCTAGCCAGTGCAGTGTTCTCAAACTTACTTCATGAACCTTATTCTGCTGGTAAATTCATTCTGTATGGAATTAGGTGCAAGCACACTTTGCTGCTATGTGGTGCTGCTGAAGGTCTCATTCTTGGTTTTTCATGCCCTTATGATGTATGAAATGCATTTGTAAATACCATGACAGTGTATATGTGAGTACTTCATATAGTGCTTTATTACTCATGCAATGTTCCATTGAAGAGTCTGTGAACCATCTTTCTCTGCACTTGTATCTGTCTCTGCTCTTCTCCTTGCGTGGATTTTTACATATGCACAACATATACATCTTTTTAAAGATACAAACGTCACATAGCATATGTGTTCATTCATCATCAAGTAGCACAGTAACGTAAATGTTGTACAGAATAGACATTACAGACTGGCTCATTACAGAGGGGTCTATTTGGATGGTGGGCGGAAAACCAGTTCGACTGCTGTGGTAGCAGAAATGAACCATCCGCACGTACCGCGGCAAAACCAGCGGCCAGATTAGGATCAAGCGCCAGAAAAAAATGACTGCGGCGGAATGATGCCACAAAAGACCGCGACAGTCAGATTTGCGGCGGCAGTCAGATTTGCGGCGGAAAAAAACAAAATCAGCACACGGCCAGCAGATTGACCGCACATGCAATTAGGATACCATTGAGGTGACAGCAGAACAATCTGCTGTTCCTGACCGCCGTTATCGCAAACAGTGATGAATGGGAGAGCCGGCGGAAGGGCGGTTGCATACCCACTGCCACGGATGCTCCGGGACAATTATGGCGGTCGACAAAAAAAACACACAACAAGGCCACCAAGTGTACACATCAAACTAACTCAACCCCCAAAACCACCTAACACACCTCAATGACACATCCCCACGGCAAGTAAAAAAATACAAATCCCAGGACAACCCACGCAACACGCCTGACAGCAATACTCCAGTTTAACACACCCTCATAGCTGAGAATAAAACCAGCCTCTTCCCTGACCAGAATCCTTTGCAATATTCCACCCCTGAAGGAACCAACCCTACAGCACAAAGGAGAGGCAAACCACCACACATCTCACCAGCACAACAACACACACACACCACTTACATCACCAACACCACTTCCACACCTGCACCTTAAACACATTTGCACATCACACACCATGGCACAGTGGAAAATGCCCAAATTCATTGACAATGAGTTGTCAGTCATGGTAGATCAGGTAATCAGAGTAGAACCACAATTGTTTGGTAACCCGGCCCAACAGACACCATTAGCCACCAGAACACAAATGTGGGCAAGGATAGTCTGCAAAGTCAATGCAGAAGGGACTGTCCCGCGCACCAAGAAGGAGATAGTGAAGCGGTTGCATGACCAAAAGAGCAAGGTGAAAGAGAGGAACAACAAGAACCTCAAGCTGGCTCAGATGACCGGTGGTGGCCTTTCCATTCCACCACACACGTTTACTGCATGGGAGGAGAAGGTGCTTGCCATACTGCATCCAGAGAGTCTCACAGGAATAGCCGGGGGTGTGGAGGCTGGTAAGTGCAAACAAATGTCTATTATCACACTGCTATGTACTGACTTGCACAACTACAAAACTATACCTCCTAGGCCCAATTCCATTCATGTGCACCACACTCTCCCCAACATATGTCTCACAGATCCAACATTCACTCCCTCTGATTAACCCCAAAGGTACCTAGCAACATTACCATGGGGGCATGTGTACAGGCAGCCAGCACTACAGCCCCCACCAGGCCTCCTTGCCCCTCAGCTCAGCAAGATGGAGCACTCCACCCCACCCAGAATCATGTGGCAGCTGTTGTATCTCACCAACCAAACTTACAGGTAGGTAGCCATCTTAACAGGGAGGGGTGTTTGTGGGTAGGAAGCTAGCACTCCAACTCCCACCAGACCCCCTTGTCCCACAGCTGAGCAAGATGGAGCACTCCCCCATCCAGAACCATGTGGCAGCCATTGTATCTCAACAGAACTTATAGGTAGGTAGCCATCTTAACAGGGAGGGGGTTTGTGGTGATGAAGCCTGCACTACAACTCCCACCAGGCACCCTTGTCCCAAAGCACACCAGGATGGAGCACTCCCCCCACCCCACCCAGAAGCATGTGGCAGCCATTGTATTTCACCAAGCAAACTTACAGGTAGGTAGCCATCTTAACAGGGAGGCGGGTTTGTGGTGAGGAAGCCTACATTCCAACTTCTACCAGGCACCCTTGTCCCAAAGCTGACCAGGATGGAGCATTGCCCCCCCAGCCAGAGGCATGTGGCAGACATTTGCACTGTTCCCTTCAAAATCACAGGTAGGTAGCCATCTTATGCTCTCTTGTCGCACCCCTGAGCAGGATAGAACACTCCCCCTACCCAAGAGCCATGTGTAACCTATTCCCTCCCACTGCTCAACTTCACAGGTAGGTAGCCATCTTCACAGGTAGGGGGGTTTGTGATGATGAAGCCTGCACTACAACTCCCACCAGGCCCCCTTGTCCCAAAGCACACCAGGATGGAGCACTCCCCCACCCCACCCAGAAGCATGTGGCAGCCATTGTATTTCACCAAGCAAACTTACAGGTAGGTAGCCATCTTAACAGGGAGGCGGGTTTGTGGTGAGGTAGCCTAAATTCCAACTTCTACCAGGCACCCTTGTCCCAAAGCTGACCAGGATGGAGCATTGCCCCCCCAGCCAGAGGCATGTGGCAGACATTGCACTGTTCCCTTCAAAATCACAGGTAGGTAGCCATCTTATGCTCTCTTGTCGCACCCCTGAGCAGGATAGAACACTCCCCCTACCCAAGAGCCATGTGTAACCTATTCCCTCCCACTGCTCAACTTCACAGGTAGGTAGCCATCTTCACAGGTAGGGGGTTTGTGGTGATGAAGCCTGCACTACAACTCCCACCAGGTCCCCTTGTCCCAAAGCACACCAGGATGGAGCACTCCCCCACCCCACCCAGAAGCATGTGGCAGCCATTGTATTTCACCAACCAAACTTACAGGTAGGTAGCCATCTTCACAGGGAGGGGGGTTTGTGGTTAGGAAGCCAAGACTACAACTCCCACCAGGCCCCCTTGTACGACAGCTCAGCTAGATGGAGCACTCCACCCCACCCAGAAGCATGTGGCAGCCATTGTATTTCACCAACCAACATTACAGGTAGGTAGCCATCTTCATAGGGAGGGGGGGGTTGTGGTTAGGAAGCCAGCACTAAAACTCCCACCAGGCCCCCTTGTCCCACAGCTCAGCAAGATGGAGCACTCCACCCCACCCAGAAGCATGTGGCAGCCATTGTATTTCACCAACCAAACTTACAGGTAGGTAGCCATTTTTACAGGGAGGGGGGTTTGTGATTAGGAAGCCAGCACTACAACTCCCACCAGGCACCCTTGTCCAACAGCTGAGCAGGATGGAGCATTCTCCCCCCAGCCAGAGGCATGAGGCAGACATTGCATTGCTCCCTTCAAAATCGCAGGTAGATAGCCATCCTATGCTCTCATGTCTCACCCTTGAGCAGGAGCCATGTGTAACCTATTCCCTCCCTCTGCTCAACTTCACAGGGAGGGAACCATCTCAACAGGGAGGGGGGTTTGTGGTTAGGAAGCCGGCACTACAACTCCCACCAGGCACCCTTGTCCCAAAGCTGAGCAAGATGGAGCACTCCACCACACTCCCAGAAAGATGTGTCAGAAATTCCCCCCAAATGTGCCACAGAACAGGTAAGTAGACAGTGCATGCACCCTGCCATTTCTCTCAAAAAGCATTGAGCCATATGACCAATCAATCAATCAGAACATTTGTAAAGCACACTACTCACCCGTGAGGGTCTCAAGGCGCTGAGGGGGAAAGGGTTGCTGCTACTGCTCAAATAGCCAGGTCTTGAGTAGCCTCCTGAAGGTTAGTAGGTCCTGGGTCTTCCGTAGGAGGATGGGGAGGGTTTTCCAGGTTTTGGCGGAGAGGTGGGAGAACGATCTGCTGCCGGTGGTTGCTCTTCGGATGTGGGGGACGGTGGCAAGGATGAGGTCGGCGGAGCAGAGCTGGCAGTTCGGGTGTAGAAGGTGAGTTGTCTATTGAGGTATGCGGGACCGGTGTTGTGGAGTGCCTTGTGTGCGTGGGTGAGGAGCTTGAAGGTGATCCTCTTGTTGACGGGAAGCCAGTGCAGGTCACTCAGGTGGGTTGTCATGTGGCTGTGGCGAGGGATGTCGAGGATAAAGCGTGCAGAGGCGTTCTGTATGCGTTGTAGTCGTTTCAGGAGTTTGACCGAGGCTCCTGCGTAGAGGGCGTTTCCGTAGTCCAGCCTGCTGCTGACAAGGGTAACCGTTATTCTTGTTTCAGTGGGGATCCACCTGTAGATCTTGAGGAGCATGCAGAGGGTGTTGAAGCAGGAGGACGAGACGGCGTTGACTTGCTTGGTCATGGAGAGTGTTGAGTCAAGGATAAACCCCAGGTTGCGTGATGGTCGGTGGGTGTCAGTGCTGCTCCCAGTGCGCTCGGCCACCAGGAGTCGTCCCAGGCCGAGGGGGTGGAGCCGAGGATGAGGACCTCCTTCTTGTCCGAGTTCAGCTTCAGACGGCTTGTCTTCATCCACTCGGCAATGGCTTTCATTCCTTCGTGGAGGTTGGTTTTGGCAGTGAGTGGGTCCTTGGTGAGAGAGAGGATCAGCTGGGTGTCGTCGGCGTAAGAGATGATGTTGAGGTCATGCAGTCGGGCGATATGAGTGTGCGGGCCATGTAGACGTTGAACAGTGTCAGGCTGAGGGATGATCCTTGAGGTACGCCACAGATGATCTCGGTGGCTTCGGAACGGATGGGGGGAGGCGGACGCTCTGGGTTCTGCCGGAGAGGAAGGAGATGGTCTATTCTAGAACCTTGTCTCGGATCCCTGCGTTGTGGAGGTGTGTGCGTAGGGTGCGGTGGCAGACAGTGTTGAAGGCAGCTGATAGGTCCAGGAGGATGAGGGCCACGGTTTCGCCGTTGTCCAGCAGGGCCCTGATGTCATCGGTGGCGGCGATGAGGGTAGTTTTGGTACTGTGGTTGCTGTGGAACCCGGACTGGGATGGGTCCAGGATGCTGTTCTCCTCAAGGTAGTGGGTCAGTTGTCTGTTGACGGTCTTCTCGATGACATTCGCCGGGAACCGGAGCAGGGAGATGGGCCAGAAGTTCTTGAGGTCACTTGGATCCACCGTGGGCTTTTTGAGTAAGGCGTTGATCTCGGCGTGCTTCCAGCTCTCCGGGAAGGTCGCGGTCTCGAAAGAGATGTTGATGGCCTTGCAGAGATGGGGTGCAATGGTGGCGCTGGCTTTGTTGAAGATGTGGTGTGGGCATGGGTCTGTCGGAGAGCCGGAGTGGATGGTGTTCATGATTTTGACGGTGTCGTCATCATTTATGTTGGTCCAAGTGAGCAGGGAATCGATGTGGGTGGTGGCCGTGGGGTCAGAGGTCTCGTTGGCTGTCGAGGTGGTCAGGTTGTTGAAGCTGTTGTGGATGTATGCGATCTTGCGATGGAAGAAGGTGACAAGGGAGTCGCACAGGTCTTGCGATGGGGGGATGTCGTTGGTGTTGGAGCTGGTGTTGGAGAGTTCCTTCACGATGTTGAAGAGCTCTTTGCTGTTGTGCGCGTTGCTGTCTAGGCGGTCCTTGAAGGAGGCCCTTTTGGCGAACCACACCAGCCCTCACATCCCACCAAACTTGGCATAGATCCAATAGCCACTTCCAGTGTGCAGACAGCTAAACGTATTTAACTGTCACAGAAACCAAAGCTTGACTCACCAAATCACATGTTTAAGAAATTCAGGGCACAATCATGCACAGCACTGAATGCTATTTGTAAGTGCCATGGGGGCAGAGCATCAAGGCCCATATGAAAACAAAACAAGCATGGTCAGTAGTAAAAAGAAAGCAAAGCACATGATATGACAAAGGTGTGCATGAGATTACAATGGCTAGTTCATGCTCAGATGTAACGTCTTCCATGCAGAGTAAACAACAAAGATGCTTCACATAAAGTTGTTGTGTTGCTAGTTGTTAGATGATGACATGTCCATGTAATCACACAATCTGTATGTGGCGCATGGTATCTATTGACATGTCACACCATGGACAAGTAATGTATGTACCTCCACATCATGTCATGATGCTCAGTACGGTGCAGCCATACAAAATGATGTCAATGTAAACTGTGTGGTGTATAACATGTAACATCCAAACATCTAACACCAAGCATGTGGGGTGCACTTCAATGACCATTTCCCCTCTGTTCCACATGTGACCAAGAACTGACAGCTGCAGATGACAACACAGACCTGCAGAGCCAGTTTCCCCCCGGAACATGGACTCTCTGATGCAGACTCCCTAGATTCCTTGGATGCGGAGCCAGAAGCTGGCCCATCAGGCCTGCCAGGGTGCAACAGGTCCCAGGCCCCCACTTTCCCCACCGCCACCACCTCAGCAACAACAACTGCGCTGACCCCTGCTGTAACGACCTGTGCGGCCTCCACCACCACCACCACCAGCGCTGCCTGCAACACTGTCCCTGCCTCAGAGGATGCCCACACCACCCCACAATCTGAGAAGGGCAGGGAGAGTATGTGGGTGCGTTGAGTAGTGACGCCACAGGGTAGGTGGTAGGGCAACTGGGCGAAAAGATCAACCGGACACTGGGACCGAAGCCCTGGCCAACATCACCAAAGTCATTGGGGCATATGAACAAGCCCAAGGACACACGGGCCAGGCTCTTGAAGATTCCTGTGAGCTCTGCCTGCTGCTGAGGTCCATAGGCACACGCATGGGCCAAATCGTGGACCTCTTGGGCCAGCTTGTGAGTGTCGTGAGAGACAGGCCTGCTGCCCGAAGAGCAGATCAACCTCCCTCCAGTGGCCCGCAGGATGACAGTCCCACCACCTCCCCTGTGGCCACAGAGAGGGGTGAGTCCTCAGACACCACTGAGCCAGCTGCAGAGGCCCCCCCCCTGCCAAACGCTCAAGGGGCCGTCCAAGGAAAACCAAGGGAAGATCACGTGACAAAGCACCAGCCAAACGCCAGTCAAGGAGCCAGCCATGATGGCACCTCTCTTCACCTTGCCATTGACTTTGTTGACTGTCCTTACCCACACTACCATGTTGATGGCAGGTGTCTGTTTGACTGTGTCACCAAGTCAATGTGGTGACTACTCTATTGTCTCATCTACCATCACTGACAACTCATGAATTCCCTTTTCACCTTCTTGTAAATATTAATTTCCCTGTCACATATACCCATTGTAAATAAACACTCTTTGCACACCTATGTTTTCGTGTCAGCTTCATGTTTATCACAGGATGTACAATGTACCAGGAGCATTGATTGTTTTGAGGCATCGAGAGGCTGAAGGGACCTAGGAAAACACAAGAGAACAATATTCACTTGTTAGGAGATGGCATCACATCCATTACACAACACTTGTCATCAAGGTAATCAAATCTGCACATATTACAATGAGCAACAGTACCGACATAGACATCCCGTAACTGTGCATGACTACCCTGTCCCAGAATCATTAGTAGCTAGCACAGAGGCAGTCACAAAGCTCCCTTAGGCCTTTTCACCAACAACAAAATCAGTGGACAATGGCACCGTTGTACGTTTACACTCACCTTCAAGGGAAGTAGTGGTTGATGAGCTGTTAACACAGGTTGACACCTTCCTCCTCTCCACTATCCTCGTCACTGTACATGTGTGGGTTTGCAGGCGGGGGCCTCGGCTGCTCATCATCACCCAGGGTCAGGGGGATCTCTTTGTGCAAGGCTAGGTTGTGGAGCATGCAGCATGCAACTACGATCTGACACACCTTTTGGGGAGAGTACATCAGTGCACCTCCGGTTCTTGTTCAGGCAGCGAAATCGTGACTTAAGTAGACTGAAATTACGCTCCACCACACGGAGTGTCCTCCCATAAGCATCATTGTAGCGGACGTCACCCGGGGTCCTGGGATTCCTCAGTGGGCTCAGCAACCAAGGCTGGTTGGGATATGCAGAGTCACCTAGGTGTGAGATACACAGAACAAATTTGCAACATAACTGTGGCAGAGGGCAGCATGTCACACGTATAGCACTCTACTTCACTCTGCATACTCACCCACAATCCATGCACGCTCTGGATGCAGATTTGCCACCAGCTGTGGTACGATGCTTTTACGCAGGATGTAGGAGTCATGGGCTGATCCAGGATATTTAGCACAGACATTGGAGATTATCATATCCGCTTGGCATACCAATTGCACATTAATGGAATGGAAATGCGTCCTGTTCCTGTAAATGTGCTCACATGCCTGTGGTGGAACCAGGCCAACATGTGTGCAGTCAATGGCTCCAACAATATTAGGGATGTCGGCAAGGTCATAAAAATTACCCTTCACAGCTGCCAATTCATGTCTCCTGGGGAAATGGATGTAGCTGTCCTTGTAGGTCATCATAGCGGACAGGATATCATGTAGCACCATGCTGAACATTGGTTGAGACATCCCATATGTAGTTAGACCTTCATCACTGTGTGTTGCTTAGCCATATCACACATTGACATGTGTCATATTGGAGAGTCCATCACACCACAGATCTGTGTACATGCACAACAATATCATAAGTGACATGTGAGGGAGTACATGGAAATGCATGTAATCCTGTGCACTGGCATGGCATGTGTAGTCATCAGTGAGTCAAATGTAACAATGCCATTTTCTTGAAATATCTAGTGGCATGATTCATAGTAAGTGTCCACTGTTCAATGTTGAGAACTGATCATTGCCATTGCTACAGCATGATGTGTCCATAGGTGCCGTAAACGTGCTCTGCCACCACAATCACGGCCATAGGCACCAATTTAATGCTGTCAAATCGCGGAAGCGACCGCCTGGGCCCCATGGTGTGTCACTGCCAATGCCCATGCCCATTCAACAAATTGGAACCGTAAATGCGGTAGTGATGTACACATTGCTAAATGGCAGTTGGCGTGCTCCACCACCACAATCACGGCCATAGGCACCAATTTGATGCTGTCAAATCGTGGTAGCAACCGCCAGGCCCCCGCAGTGTGTCACCACCAATGCCCATCCCCATTCAACCCATGGGAACCGCAATCGCAGTAGTGATATACACATTGCTAAATGGAGGTTGGCGTGCTCTGCCACCACAACCACGGTCATATGCACCAAATTCATGCTGTTAAATCGCAGTAGCAACCGGCTGGCCCCAGCGGTGTGTCACCGCCAATGCCCATGCCCATTCAACCAATGGGAACTGAAATCGCGGTAGTAAAATGCACATTTAAAAATCGTGGTAGGTGTGCACCGCTACCGTAGGGCCAGTCATTGGCACCAATGTAAAGCTGCCAAATCGCGGTAGCGACCGTCTGGCCCCGGTGGTGTGTCACCGCCAATGCCCCTACAGCCAATGGGAACCGCAATCGCGGTAGTGAAATGCACATTTGAAAATCGCAGTAGGCGTGCACCGCTACAGGGGGGCAGGTCATTGGGTGCAATTGAAAGATGCACGATTGCGGTAGCGACCGCCTGGGCCCCTTGGTGTGACACCGCCAATGCCCATGCCCTTACAGCCATTGGGAATGGCAATCGCGGTAGACAAATGCACTTTTGAAAATCGCTGTAGTTGTGCTCCGCTACCCTGGGGCCGGTCATTGGATGCAATTGAAAGATGCACGATCGCGGTAGCAACCACCTGGCCCCTGTGGTGTGTCACCGCCAACGCCCATGTCCTTTCAGCCAATGGGAACTACAATTGCAGTAGACAAATGCACTTTTTAAAAATTGCTGTAGGAGTACTCTACTACCGCAAGGCCGGTCATTGGTTGCATTTGTAAAAAGCTGACCTGTAACACCAATTGCAGCGGCTTAGTGCCACTGAAACTCCCCCAGGGGGCTAAATATCTGTGGGAAAGAGCCACACATTTCCACTGCTTCCAGACACTGCTGACTGACACTCTTCATCACCAACTGCTGCTGTTTCTGGCTCCTGGACCCAAGGATGGCAAGGACTGAGAACATCAGTGCCCGTCCCTTCACCACAGAGGAGCTGGAGGTCCTGGTGAACGAGGTGCTCTCACAGTATGGGAGGCTATATGGTGCTCTTGATGTCATGGTAAGTGCTTTAGAGTGAAAGTAGGGGAGTGCAGGGAGTGCCTACATGAAGTTGATATGCTGCAGTATGTGCCTGAGATTGTGGCTTTGTGTGATACACTGCCTAGCATGCTGACTTCAGTTAAATGGGGTTTCTTGCCTATTTCACACATTTCCCGGGCTGCATTTTAGGATGGGAGGGACATGCAGTGTTTTTGCAGCCATACATTGACACTGCTAGTCTAGAAAGTGGAAGTCAGAACAGACATTGCCTGTGCTAATGGATGCTTGAGTGCATGACGTTTCCTCATGCTCATTTGTGACATTGCAAAGACTTTTCGTCCAAGGGTACTGATGGAAGTGTGTTTGACTCTGCATTGCCATCATGGATCTGTGAGCAGTATGCACAAGGGTGAAATGACTGAGGATGACACTCTTGGTGGAAATTCAGATATGACACAGCAGATTGTTGTACTTCAGGAACATACCCCTTCCATTCTTTCCCTTATGTGTACAGACTCGCATGTGTAGGCACTGTTTGCCCTCTCATTTAGTATATGCATGTGACTGTTCTGATGGCCCACGTTTAACATCAGTGTGAGCCCCCCTGTTGGCCTGCACATTTACTGCCCAATTTGACAGGGACCCATCACTGAATGGACAGAGTGAGACATGTGTTGTCTGCCACCCTATTCCTCAATGAGCTATCTTAGGCCTGTGGATTGCACAAGACAGATCTCGTGAGAAGGGTGTGGGAATGTAAGATCCTGTCCCTAAATGTGACCCCCATGACACAGTGAGCCATTCACAGGCCAAGGACATTGAAGGGTGTGCATTGTTGGATCCAGTGAGTCTCCCCTGAAACATAATTTCCAATGTAATGTATGTCTTGCTCACTAACAAACTTTATTGCAGATGAGGGCCTTCTTCAAATTGCTTTCTGTGCTGGCATTCTGCATGTGCATGAGATGGCCAGCTACTGTCCATCTTCACACCTGTATTCATTTAGGTCAGATTGTCTTATGCTAATGTACTACGTATCATGCTGTATGGCCTCTGCTGAACATATCTAAATAGCTGTGCTAAAGAGATGCATGCTCCTGTACTGAGACACAGTGGGACATAACCCAATGTTACTGATATTTCCTCCTCTTGTCTGCCACGCCTGCAGCTTGAAGTCCACCAGCGTAAGGCCTTATTGAGAGCCATTGAACGCAGGGTGCGTGCTCCGGGTGTCTCCAACTGACGACACACACACTGTCACAAGAGGTGTGATGACATTTGCTGGCTGAGCAAAAATTTTGCTGAGATGACGCTGGGGCTGCTCCCTCGGACTGGAAAGTTGGCGCGCAGGAGCATGACACCACTGATGGCCCGCATCTTGTCTGTGACACAGCCAGAGCTTGATGGACGTTTGAGGGCCCATCAGCAGCAAGTTGGGGGTGCGTATTCTGCGAATGGTGACTTTGGGTGTGAGTGACTGCATGTATCCCAAACCTGAGCCAGTGCAGAGCACTGTGATGTTTCTAGTTTGATGCAATGGCTTGTGAGTGGCCTCTGTGTTGAGTGCAGCTGTCATGCATTTACGCCACATGTACTTTCTCATGTATTTAATGTAATGGTCCTTGACATTGCATGCTGAGATGTGGCCTTATGGCATCTGCTGCATTAGGGGACTCATGGACATCACTGGGCAGTGAACGGCAGTGTGCCTTATCTTAGTGTGCTGTTGTCTATGTGTGCAGTGCCTGACCTCAAAATTGTATGAACTACACATCTGACACCACTGTGCAACTGTAGTTGTGCTTCAGAGCACGACATGGTGGATAGCAGGAACTTATGGCCATTGCAAAAGGACATTTTGGAGTCTATATCTGTGTTGTCCCCTTAAAGTGACTCCATATGTGACTGTGGCAACATGTTGAGATGTACATCTTTGTCACCTACAGGCACGTAGGTATGCTTACAGGAATCTGTATGTCAGGTTACATTGTGGAACGGGCAAGCTATTTGTCTGTGTGAGCATCACATGGGTCATTAATGCCAAGAATGTAAGTTACCATGCATATTTTGATTTTTGCATTAAGGTTGCACATGCAGACTTCACAGGGTGGTGTGCAACATGGGGGTATCCTCATCTTGTTTTGTTCTTTGTTTGCATATGATTATTGTGAGTATGGCACTAAACTGTACCTACGTCTCTGTCTATTGCAGCATCTACCGAGGGCACAGAAGGACAGGGGATGGACACCAGTGGAGAGGCATCTTGCATGACTGCTACACATGATCTCACTGACACTGATGTGACCAGCACCTTGGAGGGGGACAGGAGTGCCCTTGAAGGATCACGCCCAGAAACACCAACCTCAACATCATCTGATGCCAGTGGTGAGTCCTCGATGTGTGCGGGCACAGGGTGTGGGATATCTGCCTCCTCTTCCACCATACATCGTCCAGTGCCCACCCTCTCAGCTACTTCAACTAGTGCTGTACGTGCCTGCAACAGTAAGAAGGGAAGAGTGTCCTTCCCCCCCGGCACCACTGCCCCTGCCCCTGCCCCTGTCTTCCCTGCTGCCCTCAGTGTTGAGGCTGTGGACCTTCTGTGCCAGTTGTGTGTGGGTCAGACAACTCTCCTGAATGCCTTCCAAGACCATGACAAGAAGTTGGCACAGGTAGTTGGCTTTATGGACGGCATTCACTCTGATGTGGGTGGGCTCCACAGAACTGTCAAGTCTTTGTCCTCCACAGTAACGGCAGCCATTCAGCTGTCAGAGGCTCAGAGTCCAGCTCCAGTCCCTTTGGCAACCCCCCTGCCAGTGGCAACATCTGACGAGAGTGACCACACACCACAGCCCTCAGGCTCCAGGTACTCCACACGTAGCACACAACAGCAGCACCCCAAGCGGGCCAGAGCACAGACACCATCCCCCAAACAAACAAAAGTCACACAGGAGCGCAAATGCAAAAGCCCTTCAGGTGACACTCAGGGGCATAAAGCCAAGAAGCAGGCCTCAGGCTCACATGCCTCAAAATCAGCTCCATTCAAGGACACTCCCGTCCCAAAAGCGGCTCCCAAAGAGAGGCAAACAGTTGCCGTGCCTGCTGTGAAGCTGGTGCCTGCTAAGAGTCCGCAGAAAAAGCCCTCTAAGGCAGATTCACCCACAACCTCAACTCCCACCCACACCCCTGTGAAGCTGGGACAGGAGGGCACTGTGGGGGGGTTCACCTGGTCAACAGGGGATGGAGGGGAAAAAGCAAGGCCAGGCCAAGCTTACCACCAGATCCAGCAGATCCCCAGAGGGAGGGCCACCACCTGCACCTGATGCACCTTTGGTGGAGAGTGTGCCAGTTATGCACGTCCCACTTCCCACTCCTACCAAGACAATTATTACCTATTGAATCCTCAAGAAGTGGAAAGGCAGCCCTCCACATTCTCCCTCACACACTGTGTCTCGCGGCAGCATGTCTCCGCCTCCACGTGCCACCACACCACCCGGTCCAAGCAGCCCTCCGGCTCCCAAAGCCACTGATGCCTCCACCTCAGCTGGTCCTCTCTCTCCCAGGTCCAGTCCTCCAACTGGACCCGACAATCAGCCACCTCCCAGTTCGACTGACAGCCAAGTCTGAGGCAAAGTCCCCCTCCAACACCTATCTCTCACACAGCGGTGCCTGGACTGCCCATTGTTATCCCCCTAGCTCTGTTGCTGACCATGGCAGTGTATGGTGTCACCCATTCCCTGTGCAGGTTCTCATGCACACATGTCCCTCCTTTGAACTATGGACTGGCCACTGGCCTTGCCGTTTGTAACTTTGGATGCCCATTCCCTGTGCAGGTTCTCATGCACACATGTCCTTCCTTTGAACTATGGACTGGCCACTGGCCTTGCTGTTTGTAACTTTGGATGCCCATTCCCTGTGCAGGTTCTCATGTACACATATCCCTCCTTTGAACTATGGACTGGCCAATGGCCTTGCTGTTTGTAACTTTGGATGCACATTCCCCGTGCAGGTTATCATGCACACATGTACCTCCTTAGAACTATGAACTGGCCAATGACCTTGCTGTTTGTAACTTTGGATGCCCATTCCCTGTGCAGGTTCTCATGCACACATGTACTTCCTTTGAACTATGGACTGGCCACTGGCCTTGCTGTTTGTAACTTTGGATGCCCATTCCCTGTGCAGGTTCTCATGTACACATATCCCTCGTTTGAACTAGGGACTGGCCAATGGCCTTGCTGTTTGTAACTTTGGATGCCCATTCCCCGTGCAGGTTATCATGCACACATGTACCTCCTTTGAACTATGGACTGGCCACTGCCCTTGTCTTGTCTACTTTTGTGGTCTATCTGTAATAAAGACAGTTACTCATGTTGTCTGCTTTGTCAATGTCCTTGCTAAATAAAAAGTTGTATGTATCGGTATGGTTTCATGTGACACATGCTCTGTATGCCACTTTAACATTGCAAATTGCTTGTTTTACTTTTTCAGAGTTTGCCAGAGGTGACAGGCACTTTAGTTCTTCTGGACTCTGAGGTTTGAGGGTGCAATGATGGTTGTGATGATCTACTGTTATCCTAATCATTCAATGGTCAGGTTTGCTATATTCTACACGTCATGTTAGGATGTAATACCAGAACAGAGGGAAATTCTATCCACAGGATTACTTGCAGGCTGGCCAGGGTCCATCATATCTGTGTGATCTTTCTTGATAGGTGAACAGCAGTGTTGATGTGTGGTCATCTTGTGATGGCCTGTCTTCCTAGTCACATGGGTACATTTGTATGTGTGCACTTGAGTGGTCATGAAGTGTAAAGGGGGTGACTTGGTCAGTAGTGTTGATGCGTGTGTGCCCCTGCAATGCCAACTGCACACATGTATAACTCAGAAGCTGAGTGCCTGTTTGTTTGAATTGTCAGCCATGTGCTTCTGATTGTGGGCACATGCAGGAGTTGTAGATTGAGCACTTTGCAGTGTGTTGGTGTGTCCTTGCAACCCTGGGGGACACCTACTTGTTGTCACTGCCATTTGTGAGTATGCAGAGTGTGTGACTGCCAAGGCTGTGTTGTGTTTTTCTTGATCAGCCATGTATCTTGTTACTGTTTGTGCTCACTGTGCAGACCTGCTCAGCCACACTGACATTATGCACGAGTTTTCTCATGAATTGCTGTCACTTGACCCATTTTTGGCTCCAGTATGGCATGTGGGATGTGGAGTCATTCCATCCCCTATTTGCGCTTCTGATGCCTACCCATTGTGAGTGACATCTCTATGTGTTTGTGTACAGTACATTCCTCACCTGTCCACTACTGACGTACACACCACTTCAATCTCATTTCACCTACCCTGGCTCACCTGTGTGTGAGCCTCCCCACCACTTCATTTTTTACACTATACTTTGTGGTGCTGATCAGTGCACATGACCAATGTGCTATTCAGGACAGTTTCCCAATGAGTTATGTGGTATTTTCTTGTACTGATTTGCAGTCATGGTTGCTCATGTGCAGTGCAAATGTTTGTGCTGCACAGTCGTCTTGTCATGTTGTTTGTACCTGGGTGTCCCTAAGTTGTGCATCTGTGGGTGATGGTTGAGCTGTATGTGTGTTTGCTGAGGTACTGGTACCCTTCCTGAGTGTGATGTGATCTATGTGCTATGATGATTTGTGTTGTGGGAGTACATGGTATGGTACTCAGATGTGTGTGTTACTGATTTGGTTGGTGTGCACACACTGCTTGTTGTTCATGCAGTGTTGTCAGTGTATGTTGCCTTGTACTTACTTGATGTGCATCCCCCTGATGTCCAGCTGAGTTTGCAAAGTGATGGATTGGTCTGTGAATATGTTGTATTTTTGTTGTGGATGTATGCAGTGTTTGGCCGGTGTTGGCTTTTCTACTGACAGATGCTCTGTGTGTGTGATATTCTATTTTCATGACATTGTGTGTGAGTAGTTTGTGCATTGTGATACATTCAGATGTGTGTTGCAAGTGTAGTGTGCATTACTTGTGTGTCTGTCACATGCAGCAAGGCAGATTCTTGTGCCTGATCTTGTTTTGAGTACACATTGGTGGTTTGTCCTCCTATTTTTGACCTGTCACTTGTCAGGATTGTGCATGTGCATGCTTGTGGTACACTATGACACCATGTTGACTTGATGGGTGGTGTCTCTGTCTGTGTTAGCTGATTGTCCCATTGATCCCACTTAGTGTTCATGATTGATTTTTGATTTTGCAATTCTTGTTTGTGTTGAGGTATGGTGTCTGTGCATTGGTCCTGATTGACAATGTTGTGTACTCCTGTTCTGTCTAGGGTCCCATTGTCTTTCCACTGTTTGGCTGGCCATATGTGGGCTTGTTGGACTTCTGTGTATGTTGTTTGTGAGCTTTTTATTTGGCAATTGTTTTTGTGTCAGCATTGGTTCAGGCATCCCTGAGTGTGGGTGTGATGTTTGTGGCTGCACCTCAGGGAGTGTGATTGGTTGTCAGTGAACTCATAGGATATCATTTGCACCATTCTGTGTGTTTACCACTGGTGTTGAGTGTTGCAGGTGTGAGGTGGGTGGAGGAGGGGCATGTGTGAAGGTCCTACTTGTGTCTGACAGTCATGGAGTGTGACATTGAGCCATGTGTGTTGTGCAGACGACATACACTTGTCGAGTAAGTTGACACAGATGTGTGGCTGGTCACTGATTGACTTCAGACACTTCCTATCATCCCTGTGCCCATGCATGGCTTGCCTTGCTGTCTCCCTGAGTTGTTGCACAGAGGTCACTTTGGTTTAATTTCACTCACTGTGCAACCCATGTCTGATTTGATGGCCTAAGGGTGGTGTGATATGTTCCTTCTCTTGCATGTGATGTACAGATGCTATGTGGCTTGCTCCATGGTTTTCCAGCACTGTCCACTTTACTTTACCTTTGGCTGGCCCATACATTATCCTCCTTTGCTGCTGACCTACCGGAACTGACAGGAAACAAAGGATCGCAGAGTAAAAGGCCCACCTCCTTGGACCTTACTGGACATTTGGAGCTGAGACCTCCGTGATGTTGATGCGAGTGGCCCCCCTCACCTATGATTCTCCCAATCTTTGGACCTTTTAATCTGCAATCCTTTGATTCCTGTCATTTCCAGTTATTTCCCTCTCAGGAATGCCTCTTTCACATTTGATTTGATCTCTGCGGTGTTTGAGACTGTATCCTTCATTTGGCCCTTGGCTGCACATTCCGAGAAATCCGTTCCAGGCACGTCCTTCCTTGTACCGACACGTGAGCAGTGTGCCCTGAAGAAGGTGATACCCAGATTGGGGTCTATCACCAAAACGACCGTCGATGCTGGAACTCTCCATTGGCAATAACATGTACCCTTGTTATCTTTCCCCCAATGATAAATTGTTTCTTCAAAATATGAAGTACTGTATTAACTGAATACGCTGCATTTGTGTTGATCTATGTATTGAATTTTTTCACTGTATTGATTTTGTACAGCACCAAGTTATGTGATCTCGTTTGTGTATTATATGTGTGGGTATATATTGTTGGCATATACATCCTTTGGTTACTTAACAGTGAACCCTGATTTTGTAGGACATTTGAGTATGTGAGGGTATGTTTCTGTTTGTCTGAATGTCTGTGTGTGTGTAAGGTAGGATGTACTTGGACCTGTTTTTATTTTCATTATGATCTGATCACAACCAGAAAAACAAATGTATAAATAAACTATTTTTGATATGGTATATAATAAAGTGTTGTATATCAATTTTCGTAAGGCCAGTGTGTTCAGACTTATGCTTTAATATCAGTGACTATTAGCACTATATGATTTTGTACACAGGTAGAGGATCTCCTATTTGAGTGATACACTGGAGAATATGTTCCTGTCCCCACCAGAGTGTCTGATGTGGACAGGAACCGTATATCAGCCAGGAGTTGTGTGTTGTGGTTGTGTGCGGAGTTGTGTAATTGCGTACTCGCGGCGTTGTCCGCGACGGTCCATTATTTGGCAGTAGTGGATGAGGTACAGCACCGGAAAGGCTTGAGGAGCTGGATCCATTGTGGTCTGGACCGGGTGGAGGGTACTGGGCGTCTGGTTTTACGCTCCGCTGTCGTGCTTCCGTTGTCGCACGGTGGGTGGTTTCTCCACTGCGGTCTGATGGGCTGTTTGGGGCATCGTGATTTGTACAGCAGACGGGATGTCATTCCGTATGAAGGTGGGTCTCTATTGGCCCCCTCCACCGCGGTGGTGGGCGCAAATATCTGGCGGTTCACGTCGCTCCGCGGCAGACGGGAATTGGGCTATGTTTGCCCATTGCAATATGGCAGGCGCGAAGTCCGCTGCTGGAGTGCGGAAAAGGTCATTTTCCGCCACAGCCAGCAGCGCGGTTGTTGCGCCCGCCATCCTAATGAGCCCCAGAGTTTTTTGATGAAATGATAAACTGAATGGACAATATAGTTTGGCTCAGCACAACGTGCTTTAGATGAAATGCTGAACTGCATAACGTTTTGTGAATCTGGGCCTTACTATGCATTTGGGAATATGTGACGTTACAATGCGGTCGTTACACTGCTGGACGTTACATCGCAGTTATTACAACGCAAGTCATTACAACGACTTGCGCTTGAGGGCGCTTGACTTAGGAATAGTATGATTTACCATTCCAACTCCAGCCTACGTAACAGTAGGGAAGCTGTTGGAATAGTAAATCATACTATTCCTTTTTGTATAGAGACATCCAGCGCAAGTCGTTGTAATAACTTGCGTTGTAATGACAGCGATGTAAATGTACCGCGGTGTAACGACCACGTTGTAAAGGTCGTTCGCTGCATTTGGGGACAATAGCATGTGAGTAAGATGTACCACTCTTGAGTGGATGCCTTTAGGACAAAGGCAACAACTGTTTATTCACTATTTCGACTAAATACAGTTGTTTTTCCTGTCAAATACTGAAAAAAATCACAAAAGTGCTAAATTCCAAAAAGAATCCAGTATGATGTTCATACTTGCCTGTTGCCTCGTGCAGAGTTTTCACAACACCTAACAACAAAGTGTTACTCCTTTCCCAAATTGTAATGATCAACTCATCATTTTTGCGATCTCAGCAGCCCCGAAATGGTATGTGTTATGCAGCACACTAAAACCAATACTCTATACTGAAGGGCTTTCTGAATATAGGCATACTTTTAGGCCTTGCATAAAATTCAAGTTCAATGCTGTGTACCTGATCTGTGACACCAAAATACATTTCTGTGACTTTCTTACAAGTAATAAAGACTCAATCCTAACACTTCCCTCCAATGAGCAGCTGTTAGAAGTTAAAAAGTGAGAATGCATCTCAGCCTCCAGCACACGCTTGCATTTAAATGCAGAATAGTACGTTCTAAAACTACTTTCCTATAATAGTTCAAAAAATCCAACTTTGCCAAGTTGTTGGATTTAGTGGAACTATTAATTCGATACTTTGAAAGGAATTGCTAGCTAGCTCCAATGTAAAGATAGACTTCATTATAGACATCCCCATGTTAGCTTCTCCCTACAATAGGGACTTCAACTGTTTTTCCTTACCAGGGCACATAAAAACATATTTTATACTGTCCCTACCTTTCATAACTATGCACCCTTCCCTTAGGGCACCTTGGGCAGACCTTAGGGGTGACTTATAAGTGATAAAAAGGTAGTAGTGGGCTTTAGGCTTTGGAAGTACTTTTAATTCCTAAGACGGATTCGGACGTAGTTTTATTTTAAAACCAGACTGCAAGGCAAGTCTGGCTTCAAAATGACACCAGACACTACAGCAGTGGACACTTGAGTGCATGAAGTCTACTGGGGTTTCTAAACCTACATGACCTACCATACACTTGGGACATTCAGGTAGGTTGTCTTTGCCAATTAGAATTATAAAAATGTCCATATACTTTTAGACGACAGACTGGCCCTGGCGAGCAGAGACCAGGGTACTTTCAGAGTCCATAAACACCAGAATCACTCAAACAATGGTGGTGATTAGGGCAAAAAGGATTACTTTCCTACAGCGATGTTGGCGGAGATCTCTACACATGTAGGTATATATAGTAGTAAATGTGGTAGAGACAAGGGCTAAAAAAGGGTATTGATTGCTCCTATATTGGAGGTGTTTAGGGTAATTTAAGGAGGGATTTATGATGGGACATGCTAATACAAACATATACAATCACAAAAGAATAAGACCTTTGCTGTTCATTAACAATATTTCTAACATTACCTCAGCCTTTAATATGTAAAAATAGGAGTAAATATTCTCCAGCCCAGCCTTGGAATAAGTCAAGCACCACACACCAGACTCACTGGTGCTGATATACATTTCTATAGAAAACAATGAAGGCAGGGAAATAAAATAACACTCCAAAGGACTAATGATTAATTGATTAAATTAATTTAACATTTACAATACTAAATTACACACACATATATACAAATATATTACCGTTAACAAATAGAATAATGATAAATCCAGTTAAAATAAATACCTTAAACTTTTAAACTTCCAAATATAATAAATCAACACATACATTTTATCAAAAGATACACTATATTAAAAAGCATTGACCATGCCAGTAGGTCTTATGCTGGCCACAAGCCTTTTGGCTTTGTCTCTACTTGTTTGTTTCATCTTAGGTTTTGCAAAACTTTAAATCTGAGTAAGCTGCTGGGCCCTCGCCAATCTAAAAACCAAGAGATTGGCTAAAAGCAAAAATATTATTGTACTAAAAAATGACATATTGACAAAGTATTCCTTGACACTGTGGGGAACTACTTTGTGTGTGAATGTCCTACTTGTGCAGGGCAGAACGCCATCACTCACAGTAATGTTACCCAATGGCTGAAGTAGGCTGACACACTGTCCCATGTGGCTGTAGAGGGCAGAAGAAAATGTGAAAAACATATTAAAAGACCAATGGAAGAAGAGGGCTGTCTGAAATCCCCTGTGAGTTTATCAAGCAAATAACTTTAGTGAAATCACAAGGTCCTGGATAATGCCAGACCTAATAAAAATAAAAATGTTAGTGAGGTTGGGATATTTCTATATTTAAGTTTTTAATACATGAAATTTATGTATTTAACCAAATTATTTAATATACAATTAATGTGATGAGTTAATGTACTGTAACATTTTATTGTATTCGTTTTTGGTTAGAAATGAATATGTTTAATTAATTTATGTTAATATTATACACTCACATGTTTCATATTTTTTTATAAAGAATAATACACTTTAATACATTTTCCTATAATTTACCATGGAAACATTTTGGCCACAGTGGCAAAAGTCTGCACTTACGAGTGCAAAGTTACTAGTATTAGCTTACGCTCATCAATCCTGTTTCAGAAGGCTCCGCCCCTTGATTCGAAGGGGTTGAGCCATGTAACTCTACACCTAGATGTAAATCTATACTCAGAAATGGTAAACCACAAAAAGGGTAGTGTTACACCTAGGTTTAGTAGTAAATATATACTTTGATCATAATGTCTGTGTATTTACTTTTGATAATAGTGCCCTAAGTCTTTAGCTTTCACATTGATTTCTTCCATCTTTCATGGTGTCATTGATAAAAGAAATTTTAAAAACATGTTTTTTTGCAGCCAGCTACTTTTACATACCCATTTTCGTATTACACAAATTGATTTCACCTTCTTTTCTTTACAAAGGCCAAAGATTAACGAACATCAACCTGAAGCTTCTTGATGTCTCCCAAAACACTTTATGCAGGTGGACTATTCAATCAGATGACCTTTCACTGTATTTCTCCTCGATTCCGAAGTTTAGTGACATATACAACATCGAGGGGGAAGCTGGTAGCTAGTTGCATAGCTGAAAATGCCATCTATGCCATCTTCGACCTTACCTATGCTCATACACATCTCAGTAGGTCTCCCAAGGCTAAATATTTACTCTCAGAAACACTTGCTGTCTTCGGATGATTGAAATGGATCACTAAAACATACAGTCCCATCCCTCTGCACACTTTCATTCTACAGGCTTTTAAGATTAACCAATGGATAAACATTTCCATTACCTGCTGGGGAGATCTGGAAGGAGAATTACCCCACTGCAGGTCAGGCTGACTCATTTGCGTCGATATAGTGCTCGACCTCCTACCCTAAATAATCCAGGACTGAGAGCAATAATTACTGCTTGAAAATATGTTCTAAAAAACATGAAGTAGACCCCCTACTCCATCAGTCTTTATTTGGAATAAAGTAGGAATCCTGACAGGCAGTGCTACGATTCACTGGTTGGACTGGAAAGAGTAAGAAGAGGAAGGGAATTTTAACTGTGGATCAATCATTGGGAGGAGCTCTCTCAGATCCTGTGGCTCGCTTTGTGTGGAGTTCAGCTAAAGTCCGCTCATGCCTGACAGTTTTGCACGCTGTCACATTGTCTCAGGATATGGTTGGTGCTGAACCAGCCACCTTACCCACTTCACCTATTTTATAGCATCTCAATGCTTTGGATCAATGAGGGGTAATAGGGATGGTCTTCAGTAGCTACTTTTCTAAGAATGTGGACCAAGCTACTAGATTGTATGGCAAGTGATGCTACAACACGACTGCTCAGAACTGGACTGGCCCTCCTTGTTTCTACTATGGATTTAGAACAACTTGACATCGTACTGGACCACTTTGGGGAATGCAATGTCTATGTTGATTTTCAAGTTCCTCACTGGGCCATTTGGCTCTTCTATATGATGAGCTTCTCTCTGCATAGACATACCCTAACATGATGAGTTTATCTGTGCATAGACATACCCCAAAATGATGACCATATCTGTGCATAGCCACAGCCGCAGCCTGCGCAGGTAGGAGGGGTGGGGCCCTGTGGGGGGGATTTCGACAGACGATGACTTGGGAAAATTAATTATTTATTTAATTTTCTCCTCGTCATCGTCCGTCGAAAATTCCCCCTCATCCGGCCCCACCGCTCTGACCTGCACGGGCTACAGCTACATAGACATACCCTAACATGAGGAGCTTATCTCTGCATAGACATAGCCTAGCATGATGAACTAATCTCTGCATAGATATACCCTAAAATGACGAGATTATCTCTGCATAGATATACCCTAATATGATGAGCTTATCTCTGCATAGACATACCCTAATATGGCAAGCTTATCTCTGCATACACATACTCTAACATGATGAGCATATCTCTGCATAGATATACCCTAAATTGATGACCTTATCTCTACATTGACCTAGGTAGGTTGCAGGTTACTGTTAAACTCTTCATCCTGAGGCACTGTAGGAAACCCACTTTGCCCACACTTGGCGAATGGCTGTCTATACTAATATATATAACCTCACATGACTGTATTTATGAGATGAATGACAAGTTGCAATCTTCAGCCAACTTTGACATCAAGCACAATGTTGGTTGTTGAAAAGTTATTTCCCTCTCCCTTTTTGTACACCTGTTATTCACTTCCCCATCCTTGATTCCTATTCTGTTGTCTGATTTGCTAATTTACTTTACATTCATCCATAATGCTACTGGTGATGAGCTAGAAGGTGATCAAGTGCTTGTTTTTTTTTCAGTGAGATTGGATGTGGACCACACTAATCAAGACGCTGGGTACTTGTGCTCAGGGGCGGCTGGTGACATTTGAAAATGGCGGGGCGTAAAAGTGCTGGATGAGTGCCCCGTAACATAACCTGGACGCTAGCTTACCACTTCGGCGTAAAGGTGGGAGATAAAGCTGCCAAGCCTGGTGTGGTGCACACGCTTCTGTTTATCCTCGCCTCTACCTCTCCTCACCTCTCTCTCTCCAACCGCTATCTGTTTATTTCTATCGCTCTAGCTTATTCGTATCCCGCACACCTGCCTTTCTGCCTGTGCCCTACCCTGGTGCTAGTTTCCCTGACTTTTCTTGTTGGCTCCCAATCACTTTTTGTCATGCGGTGCCAGAGCTGCACAGGGTGACTCTTAGCACCCCCAGTACCCCAGTACTTCTCCTTTCTGTACCCCCGTAGCACTTCTCACCTGTGCAGAGCTGCTGTGAGCCCTCACCTGCTAGTACACGGCGCCTCTTGTCCCCTCCTCCTGTACCTCCGGAACTACTCCTCTCTAAACCCCCGTACCACATCAACCCCATGCAGAGCCGCTGTGAGCCCTCACCGGCTGGTACACAGCGCCTGTCAGCCTCTCGTACCTCCGGTATCAGTCCTCGCTATACCCACGTACTGCTTCTCACCTGTACAGAGCTGCTGTCAGCCTTGCCGGCTGGTACATGGTGCCTCTCTGCCCCCCTGTACCTCCGCTATTGCTCCTCGGTGTACCCCAGCACCACCTGAATGAACTACTGCTCTAGCGCGGAAGGAGGGGGGAGGCAGCTGCCAGCAGCGGGAGAACTGAATAAAATTAAAACAAAAACTTACCTGACCGCCTCTGCTCCTGGTCCGCGTTGGCGCCTCTGCCCCCTTCAAACCGGAACACCACGTCAGCACTGGTGTGGCAACCCCTCAGCCAATCCTGGCGCTGCTGCAGCACCAGGATTGGCTGAGGGCACAGCTTACGCTACGCCCGCCGCCTGCCTATTAGGAGACCGAGGGGCTCCTAATGGGCATGCGCAAGGCAGTAAAAACACAAGTACGCATGACTGGGCACGGGCTAAAAATTACTCTCCATGCCCACTCATGCGCACTTGTGCTGCAGTGCTGCCTTTCCCTGGCTTGTCTGACAATGCATGTCAGTCAACATGATGCCGGACCGCCCACGGTCCGACGTCATGCTGACTGACATGCATTGTCAGTTCTCCCCACCCTCGGCGTCTCTGAACTTAAGTAAACTAAGTTCAGAGACACCGAGGAGGGAGTTGCGGGTGCGGGCGGGGGTGGGGGGGCAACGCCCCAACGCCCCAATGGACGCACCGCGCCTGCTTGTGCTATGATTTTGATGTCAAACACTATTGGTTTACGTCAAATGAGGTGCTGTGAATGCTGAGTAAGGTCACAACACAATCATCATAGCTACAATAAAGATGGAGCCTTCTAGCCAAAGTTTTTATTTTATGTCAAAGAACAACATTCTAAAGTAATACCTCAAAATATACAAGTAATGCCATGTTCAAAGGTGCATACAACCAAATACGCAATAAATCAACACTATGGAATGGAATGGCATCACTGGGCATCCAGGTTGTAAACAAAGGAGAACACAGACATTTGCGACCTTCCAGCCAAATCATCACTAAACATTCATAAACCCCAATGCATAATAAAATTGGAGCACCTGAAAAGAAAGAACATCCACCTACTGCAGCAAAGTTAAATGTCTTCGTGTCAAACTTAACCAGCATCTTCAAATGAGGATAATTCGGGGCCAGAGGATCCTTGCCGGTGGAACATGTCGACGTCCTGTTGGACCAAATGTTTGTTTACCCATAGTGGTATTTGGTTACGTCTACCCACAGGCACAATGACGCCCACTGAGACCACCAATGTCCCTTTGAGGGTTTCTTGATCCGGCTTGAAACAGCATGATCTGGAGTGACAAAGCACTAAAAGCTAACACAGGCAGGGAGTGTGGTTTCCATGAAAACTTACCACTCAGCACACCTGTACTTTTAGGTAGCTGTTTCGTGGCCACTTCTACTAGTAGCAGAGCGGTGAGAGAGTGGTTTGCTTGGTGCTCCGTGGTCATGTTCCTGGACATCTTTATCTGGCTGGGGACTTCCATGCAGGAAAGATGGGCAGCAACCCACAGCCAATCAATCCAAGTACATGCAAAAGGTTTGGGACATTGTGACCCTATGCAATAAGGTGAATGGGAAAGCCATGCATTGCCCTAATCGCACAGTGAAGTTGGCGTCTAAATGGCACAGGACAGTACATTTTCAAGAGGCCTGCTGTGGTCGGACTCCTTGCATGCTCCCCTCAAACAGGACCTGCAAAAAAAGGACGCACAGAAGATGAGGAAGTAGGGTGTAAGACTGTCATTTCTCGGTAGGTAGCAGACATCCTCACCATTTCATATTTAAAGATGCCTGCGATCATCCGATCTTATTGACCCGTATACACAAAAGATAATAGCAGGCATCCTCATTACCAGTGGCGTAGAAAGGGGCGGGGGTGGTCCGCCCTGGGTGTCAGATGTTTTGGGGGGCAGCTTCCCCCACTCCTACCCGCGGCCATCTCAGGAATCGCCAGCACCCCACCGACTCCCCCGCTCCTACATGTGACAGGTGCATAGGGTTACAAAGGGCTTAAGCGCCCCCCCCCCCCCCACGCCTGTGGGTCAGCCTTGCTCAGACAGCTTCCCGGGCACCCACACAGACAGTTTTTGAGCTGCTCTAGGCTGACTGGTCTGGCGTCGTTCTTATTGCAGCCGCACCGAGTACTTCACAGGTCTTTAAAAGACCATTTAGGGGCATATTTACAAGCCCCTTGCGCCACTTTTGCGTCACTTTTAACATGGGAAAAGTGACGCAAAAGTGGGGCAAGGGGCTTGTAAATCTGCCCCTTACTTGTTAACAAGGCTTTGTTGTTTTTTCACCCCTTCTTAGAGCCCCGGCATCTCCACTCTGACTACTGCTAGAAGAATTAGCCCCCACTGAAAATTTGAGTAGCCCCCCCACCCGAAATTTCGCTCTAGTTTCGCCTCTGACATGTGGCCGCCGGGCAGCACAACATCTAGCTATACTAAAATACTGCTCATTACTTCAGGTTTTTGTGAGCAATATAGCAAATACCACTTACTGTATGTTTGTAAACATACACATTTATTAACAAAAACATAAAGGGACCATTTCCTGCTCTTTCACGCAACACAGCACTGCAACTTTCGCTGCTGCACTGCGTTGCATGACATCTTTGAAAATCTATCCTAGGATTTGTTCTTTCCTTCGTTGTACAATTTCTGAATCAATAATATAGCATTTTATTGAAAAAGTACCATGGGAGGTCCATTTCATAATAGCATGAGGATAGTAATAATGTCTTCCAAGAATTAAGGCATATTTTTATTGTCTGTGAGGTAAGCAGTCATGACCCGGACACATTTGTAAGCACCATTAATAGGGATTGCAATAGGCACTGTAAACCCAGACTATAAATAATTGGGTAACTAGTTAAGGGGGTGAAACCACAATCCTTGTCAGGGTGAAATCACAAACATACCCAAAGTTAACCTTTGCGTAACCCTTCGGTAGCTTGGCACAGAGCAGTCAGTCGTAACTAAGAGGCAATGTGTAAAGTATTTATGTAGCACTTCAAACAGTAATAGAGTCAAAACACAACACAAGGAGAATCCCACACCAATTTAATAAAATCGAGTACTTTTTAATAAATAAATTGAGGCCAAAATGACAAAAATCCAATCTGAGATGCATTTTTAAAGATTTCAGTGAATATAACTTCAAAACTCACAAAGCACAAACTGTGGATATCTGGTTGTGCTAGACTGGGACAAAAGTCACATGTACAGGCCAACCATGATGGAGCGTGGACATGCTACGGGGACCCAGTTAGGACTGCTGAGCAAGAGTACCTCAAATCCTGGTTTCAGAGATTTGGGGAGTACCGCATCAAGGATGCGTTGCACAGCCGAGGCGAATCGAGATCCTGGTCAGAGATGCATCATGCCGTATCGGTTCTGAGGAGCTGTGAACCTGCGAGGTGAGGTTCTGCATCGTGATCAAGGAGGCCATCCACAAGAGGGCTTGTGAAGCAAAATCCTACATCGTGGTTGCGTCTCGACTGGCTGGTTCCGAAGAAGTTGTGGGGCTTGTGATGCAGAGTTTTGCAGCGTCATCAAGGTTCTAGTCGTCAAGATGCTTGCGATGTGAGGGCCCCCATCGGGGATGTATTGTGCAGCTGCGGTTCTGACGAGACTGTGGGTGGTGACGGTGATACAAAGTCCTTGTACTGGAAAACCCCAGGCAGCGGAAGCAATGCATTGGTTCTACTTGGGGTTGCGCAGTGCAGCCGAGAAGATGTATCAGTTCTGCTGGGTTCACAGATGGGCTGGCAGATCACTTTCAGGCCCACTTGCAAGGGTCCAGGACTGGAGTGGCACCACTTGACAGGGTAGGACTCACAGATGACAGAGTCCAGGTGCTGGGTTTGAGGTTGTTGGAAGCATGTTCTAGTCCCTGAGGCTTCTGATCAAGAGGCCACTCAACTAGCCCTTGGAGTCACTCTGGGGTCCTGGGTTTAGTGATGCAAGTCCAGTCCTTCTGACCCATGCAAGAGGGCAGCAGGTTAGGACAGCAGGGCAGGAATGTATGACGTTGCAATGCATACATTTATAACGCATGCCTTTACAACGCAGTTTTTACATCGCAACATCCTTTACAATGCATTCTTTTATATTGCATGCCATTACATCGCATTTTAAGAAACCACCTTTACAACGTATTCCATTACATCGCATGATACCATTACAACGCATACCATTACAACGCATACCATTACAGTGCATTTAAGGTAAGTGTTGGATAGTGTAGGGGTAATAATTTCTATTCTAACTCCAGTGAGTGCAACAGTAGGGTAAGTGTTGAATAGTGTAGAGGTAAAAATTACTATTCTAACTCCAGTGAGTGGAACAGTAGGGTAAGTGTTGGATAAGTGTAGGGGTAAAAATTACAATTCTAACTCCAGTGAGTGCAACAGTAGGGTAAGTGTCGGATAGTGTAAGGGTACTATGCGTTGTAATGGTATGCGTTGTAATGATTAGCGATGTAATGCCTGCGTTGTAGTGACATGCATTGTAATGACATGCGTTGTAGTGACATGCGATGTAATGGCTGCGTTGTAGTGACATGCGATGTAAAGTATGTTGCGATGTAATGAATGCGTTGTAAAGCTTGTTTCCCGCAGGACAGCAGTCCTTCAAAGCAGCAGTCCAGCAGAGTGGCAGTCATTTCAGCAGCACAGCAGCCCTTCTTACTAGCAGAGATAACAGGTCCATAAGAGTAATGAAGAGTTGAGTCTAAGTGTGCAACATTTATACCTGATACCCACTTTGAAATGGAGTAAGCTTCTAGTGGTTTCCACCCCCCATCCCCTTGAGGCACCCCCTTCCTCCCTGTCCTGGCCCCAGGTTGTCTGGGGTCACAAAAGACTAGTGACAACCCTTTGTGAGCATGCTCAGGCAGAGCCTTTGTAATGTACAAGTGCAATAGGTGACAGCTCCTCCCCCATGTTAACTTAGAGATGCCCTTAATGCCAACACCTACCTCACTGTCTGGGAGCAATACACAAAGATCAACTGCCACCTACACCTAATCATGTGACCCAGAATCCGGCAGTAGCCATCAAATGGTTAGTACAAGAAAATACCAACTTTGTAAAAGTGGCATTTTCAGAATTGTGATAAAAAATCCGATATTACCAATAACGAGGGCTTTTAATTACAGTTCTTTAGACACCAAACTCAAACTGTCTATCTGCTCTCGATTGGAAGTTACAGCTTATTAAATGTAATAAGGAAACTCCAAAGTTATCCTACACGAGAGGTAGGCCTTGCAATAGTGAAAATCAAATTTAGGAGTTTTTCACTACCAGGGCATTTAAAACATCAAAGTACATGTCCTACTTATTAAATACACTGCATCCTGCCATCTAGGGGTAACTTATATTTAATAAAAAGAAAGGTTTGGGCCTGCCAAAAGGTGCCTTTTACCATGTCAAAATGGCAGTTTTAAAAACTGCACACAAAGGCGCATTGGCAGGTCCGAGACATGTTTAAAGAGCTACTTAAGTGGATGACACAATCAGTGCTACAGGGCCACTAGTAGCATTTAATTTACAGGCCCCGGGCACATGTAGCACCACTTATCTAGGGACTTACAAGTAAATTAATTAGACCAACTGGAGGTAAGCCAATCCTATCATGTTTTAAGGATAGAGCACAAGCACATTAGCACTGGTTAGCAGTGGTAAAGTGTGCAGAGTGCTAAAGCCAGCAAAAACAAAGTTAGCAAAACAAGAGGGTTGAAGGCAAAAATTTAGGAGAGAACCACGCTGGGTCCAACACAGACCAATTATCTGCTTTAATAAAGGTGCTAGCAACCTCAAGTCATTATATACTTTTATAGACTCCTTCCTGCAACACCATTTTATGGCTGAAAGCTGTTTCTTTCATTTATGACTGAGCCATTGCCAATCAAGATGAGACAATGTGAAAACACAATGATCAGCTCTGCTGAGAGTAGAAATGTATTTGCAGACGACATGAGCTATTGACAAGAACAAATGACTTAATGACAGTGTCCGATTCACTACTGATGAGAAAGTAGGGACATCACTGGGCCGACGTGACCTGATGCCCTTCAGCTATTATTTGCTTGGACGATATTTAACGAGTGAAATCAAATACTATTATCGAGAAGCTCAGAGGATTTGAAGGTCTAGTATAATTTTGCCCACGAAAGTTCCCTAAAAGATATGGATATGTGGAACAGGAAGGCTCTATACTAATTAGTGCTTTAAAAATGATGATGTGCACTGGACACATTTACTTAATGAGTCTTTGCCTGTAAGACAAGGCATTGAAGTGTATGTAAAAATGAAAAAAACAGTAAGGTCCTTTAAATTGAACAGGAATCCAAATGCAGGGCCACTACACGAGATAAAAAACTAAAGGCTGAATCAGTTTACCAAACGTGCACTCTTATTCTGCTGTTGTAAAGAATGAAACAGCAGTACTAATCATTAATAAGGGCTAAAAAACGCTGAAATAATGAAGGTATGGACGAAAAATAATAAAATAGCGAACTCATTTTTATTTTATACAATATGTAATTTAAACGAATATTCAAATAAATAGAAGTAGGTAGCTAATATCTGAATTTTCATTAGGAAAATGCTTATCATCTCTTTGGAGCTTTGCTGCATAATGGACTATCAACATCTTGGAATAATTTACAGCAAATTAAAACAGGGAGTTGTACATAAAAAGAATATTAAGCAAATAGAGCATAAAACAGGTAGAGTTAAAACGTGCAAACTTCCTCTTTGTGAAAAAAAAGGCTATTGACATCTCCAGCCATATCCCCCCATCCTTCCCCATCATGTGTCATCAAGTAAATGCGCTACAACAAACAAATGATGGACGGAATGCTGACAATGCATACATTCTCCCCCAGTCAAGAGATCTGGGTTAAATCCATCGTTCTTTTGCCCACTACACCACCCCAGTTCAGACATGGCCATATGCAAATCAGTCTTGACCCTGTGCCTCATGGGAACAGTCCAGCCCGAACTGCCAAACCATGTCTTCCCTGGACCGGAATCAAGTATCCTAGGACCGGTTTCTGGCTATCAGCCGTCATCAGACAGGATAGCTTGACTCCAGTGGCGTAGTGAGCACGGGTCCCACGTCTGGGAATACCCATCCCACTTAGGGCGAAAAGCGTTACAACAAACAAATGATGGACGGAATGCTGACAATGCATACATTCTCCCCCAGTCAAGAGATCTGGGTTAAATCCATCGTTCTTTTGTCCACTACACCACCCCAGTTCAGACATGGCCATATGCAAGTCAGTCTTGACCCTGTGCCTCATGGGAACAGTCCAGCCCGAACTGCCAAGCCATGTCTTCCCTGGACCGGAATCAAGCATCCTAGGACCGGTTTCTGGCTATCAGCCGTCATCAGCCAGGATAGCTTGACTCCAGTGGCGTAGTGAGCACGGGTCCCACGTCTGCATTTGTCACCCCGAGTGGAAAGGGTATGCCCAGACGTGGGTCCCTTGCTCTCCATGCCACTGAAAATCAAGCAAGCCTGGCTCAAGACGGCTGAAATGCCAGAAACCGGTCCTAGGATGCTTGTTTCCAGTCCAGGGAGGACCTGGCTTGGCAGTTCGGTCTGGACTGTTCCCATGAGGCACAGGGTCAAGACTGATTTGCATATGGCTGGGTTCAAACTGGAACGGCATGGTGAGCAAAAAAACGATGGATTTAGGCCCAGATCTCTGTACTGGGGTGAATGTATGACATTGTTCTACATTCTGTCCATCAATTGTTATTTTTGCATTTGTCACCCCGAGTGGAAAGGGTATGCCCAGACGTGGGTCCCTTGCTCTCCATGCCACTGAAAATCAAGCAAGCCTGGCTGAAGACGGCTGAAATGCCAGAAACCGGTCCTAGGATGCTTGTTTCCAGTCCAGGGAGGACCTGGCTTGGCAGTTTGGTCTGGACTGTTCCCATGAGGCACAGGGTCAAGACTGATTTGCATATGGCTGGGTTCAAACTGGAACGGCATGGTGAGCAAAAAAACGATGGATTTAGGCCCAGATCTCTGTACTGGGGTGAATGTATGACATTGTTCTACATTCTGTCCATCAATTGTTATTTTTGCATTTGTCACCCCGAGTGGAAAGGGTATGCCCAGACGTGGGTCCCTTGCTCTCCATGCCACTGAAAATCAAGCAAGCCTGGCTGAAGACGGCTGAAATGCCAGAAACCGGTCCTAGGATGCTTGTTTCCAGTCCAGAGAGGACCTGGCTTGGCAGTTCGATCTGGACTGTTCCCATGAGGCACAGGGTCAAGACTGATTTGCATATGGCTGGGTTCAAACTGGAACGGCATGGTGAGCAAAAAAACGATGGATTTAGGCCCAGATCTCTGTACTGGGGTGAATGTATGACATTGTTCTACATTCTGTCCATCAATTGTTATTTTTGCATTTGTCACCCCGAGTGGAAAGGGTATGCCCAGACGTGGGTCCCTTGCTCTCCATGCCACTGAAAATCAAGCAAGCCTGGCTGAAGACGGCTGAAATGCCAGAAACCGGTCCTAGGATGCTTGTTTCCAGTCCAGGGAGGACCTGGCTTGGCAGTTCGGTCTGGACTGTTCCCATGAGGCACAGGGTCAAGACTGATTTGCATATGGCTGGGTTCAAACTGGAACGGCATGGTGAGCAAAAAAACGATGGATTTAGGCCCAGATCTCTGTACTGGGGTGAATGTATGACATTGTTCTACATTCTGTCCATCAATTGTTATTTTTGCATTTGTCACCCCGAGTGGAAAGGGTATGCCCAGACGTGGGTCCCTTGCTCTCCATGCCACTGAAAATCAAGCAAGCCTGGCTGAAGACGGCTGAAATGCCAGAAACCGGTCCTAGGATGCTTGTTTCCAGTCCAGGGAGGACCTGGCTTGGCAGTTCGGTCTGGACTGTTCCCATGAGGCACAGGGTCAAGACTGATTTGCATATGGCTGGGTTCAAACTGGAACGGCATGGTGAGCAAAAAAACGATGGATTTAGGCCCAGATCTCTGTACTGGGGTGAATGTATGACATTGTTCTACATTCTGTCCATCAGTTGTTATTTTTGCATCTGTCACCCCGAGTGGAAAGGGTATGCCCAGACGTGGGTCCCTTGCTCTCCATGCCACTGAAAATCAAGCAAGCCTGGCTGAAGACGGCTGAAATGCCAGAAACCGGTCCTAGGATGCTTGTTTCCAGTCCAGGGAGGACGTGGCTTGGCAGTTCGGTCTGGACTGTTCCCATGAGGCACAGGGTCAAGACTGATTTGCATATGGCTGGGTTCAAACTGGAACGGCATGGTGAGCAAAAAAACGATGGATTTAGGCCCAGATCTCTGTACTGGGGTGAATGTATGACATTGTTCTACATTCTGTCCATCAATTGTTATTTTTGCAATTGTCACCCCGAGTGGAAAGGGTATGCCCAGACGTGGGTCCCTTGCTCTCCATGCCACTGAAAATCAAGCAAGCCTGGCTGAAGACGGCTGAAATGCCAGAAACCGGTCCTAGGATGCTTGTTTCCAGTCCAGGGAGGACCTGGCTTGGCAGTTCGGTCTGGACTGTTCCCATGAGGCACAGGGTCAAGACTGATTTGCATATGGCTGGGTTCAAACTGGAACGGCATGGTGAGCAAAAAAACGATGGATTTAGGCCCAGATCTCTGTACTGGGGTGAATGTATGACATTGTTCTACATTCTGTCCATCAATTGTTATTTTTGCATCAAGTAAATGCGCAGCGCAGTCCACATACTCCAGAGGTCTTTCATGGGGTCAGAATCTGTTAATCCAGTCACATATCATCTTCTCAGCGTTCCTCGATGCCGCAGTACTCGTGGATTGTATACATGCAGCTGGAAGGATGCCAGCATGATTCTTCACACCACATATTCAGTGTACGGTAGCCTTCTATGCAGTGCATAATTTGTAATAAAATGTGTGCCAAGGCCCTCGGCAGTAGGCCACTGCAGCTTTAACCACCAACTGCCTTGCCAGCGCTGCCAATAACAATACCTATGCAACTACCAAGCATAACACTCCTACAAGTGTTTTTATTCAGACCATTCCAGGCCCCCAAACCTATAAGAATGGATTGGGTGTTTTTAGAAATGGGAGTCTCCAGTTGGCAGAGGTAGGTACCTTTGTCCAAATAGGGACCCTTGCTTCTAGTCAGGGTAAGGGGGATACACACGTTAGATAACCCCTGCTCACCCCCTTGATAGCTTGGCACGAGCAGACAGGCTCATCACAAAGGCAATGTTTAAAGTATTTGTATTAACACTCCCAGTAACACAGTGAAAACACCACAAAGGGATACCACACCAGTTTAGAAAAATAAAGTATCTTTATCTAAACTAATCAAGACAAAAACAACAAAAATCAAACATACACAGTTAAAAATATGACTCTTAGAAAGTTTATTGCAAAAATCAAGCTTGTAGAAAACAAATAGCACCAACTGGGGCTATTGCGACGTCGTGACAGCAATAAATCCAAAGTACGCACCAACAGCGTGGAGCGCGGCATCGGGCACGGAGTCACACAGACCTCCCAAACAAACAGTACCTCGGAAACGAAGTGTGTGATGATGCAAGGCGTCGAGGCAGTGAGGCATCGGTGCCTAAGTCGTGGCCGCTTCCCTGGCTGCCAAAGGGGAGGCGAGTCATCGTGTCCATGAGGAGGCGATGTGTTCTGTCCAGGACAGGGGAAGGCGGTTGTGTCAGCGGTGAGGCACTGGTTTCCATGACTATGCGAAGTCGGCGAGTTCGTGGAGTCAGCCTCAGCGGTTATCGGTGCCGCGATATCAGGATGCAGGTGCTGGCGATGACAATCAGTGCAAGTGCTGGTATCGGGCACGGTTGATAACTGCAGGCATCAGCGGGCATCGAAGGGCGTTGGAGCTGTGGTGCACGCCGGACGGTGCGTTGTTCACTTCATGAGATGTGCCCCGGGCTTCGGTGCAGGTTGCGGCATAACTGACAGCGTTGAAACAGGTTTTCTTACTTCTCTTAGGTTTCTCCCAGCTCCCAGCAGCAGGAACAACCTCCAGAGGCTCAACACAGTCACAGGCACCTCTTGGCAGGTCAGAGCTCCCAGCAAGGAAGTTCAGGGGAGCTGGGGGTCAAATCTTTGTATCCCTGAGACTTCAAAACAGGAGGCAATCTCTACTCGGGCCCTTGGAGACTTTCCTCAAGCAGGGGACACAGCACACAGCAAAGTCCTTCTCCTATCCTTGGCAGGCCAACCCCAGACGCACAGCAAGGGCAGTACTTCTCAGTTTTTCCAGCTCTTCTGCTTGACAAAGGTTCGTCTTGATTCCAGAAGTAGTCTAAAGTCTGGGGTTTTAGGTCTGATACTTATACCCCAAAATGTCTTCGCTCTATTTGTGCGAGGGGCTCTGAGCCCAGTTCAAACCAGTTCTGAGGGGCACTCTGCAAGTACACAACAACATCCATTGTCAGTGTGAGCCTTGGCTCCAGACACACCACAGGGAGTCGGAGCCCGCATTGTGGAAGGTAGGCACAGCCCCATTCAGATACAGATGCTACTCCTCCCACCACTCCAAATGCAGATCAGGCCTATTCAGCCTAGTGCTGACTCATCCAGACTCCTGGAGCCACTGCACCTCCCCAGCCCCTGTCACTCCAAAGCCAAACAGTCAATCCACAAACAAGCAGAGGTACACAGGATGGTTGCACAAGAAAATAGCCTCTCTCTAAAAGTGGTAGTTTCAAACACACAATTTAAAAACCATCTTTGCTAAAAGATGTGTTATTAAATCCTGAGTTCAGGGATACCAAACTTCATTTTTCTATCTTATCTCTATAGGAAGATGCACTTGTAAAATGTTACAAAGCATTCCCCATTCTTCCTATGGGGCAAGATAGCCTTTCAATAGGGAAAACCGAAATTGGCAGTATTTCACTATCAGGACACGTTACACACTCCAGTACATGTCCTACCTTTCACATAGACTGCACCCTGCCCAGGGGGGTACCTTGGGCCTACCATAGGGGTGCCCTATATGTAGGAAAAGGGAAGATTAGGGCCTGGCAAGTGGGTGCACTTGCCAAGTCGACATGGCAGTTAATAAACTGCGCACAGGCACCACTGTGGCAGGCCTGATACTTCTTTTCAGGGCTACTCATGAGGGTGGCACAATCAGTGCTACTGGCCCACTAGTACCATTTGATTTACCAGCCCTGGCACACTCAGTGCACTTTACTAGGGACCTACAGGTAAATCAAATATGCCAATCATGGATAACCAATCACAATAACAATTTACACAGTGAGCATATGCACTTTAGCACTGATCAGCAGTGGTAAAGTGCCCAGAGTCCTATAGCCAACAAACACAGGTCAGGAAAAAATAGAAGGAAGAAGCAAAATGTTTTGGGAATAACCCTGCAAAAAGAGCAATTTCCAACAGGTGTCATTTATATTGAATTAATAAACAGCTGATGTTCTCCTCATTTCTAAATTACACAGACAGCACCACCAGACTGTCATGGTTCCGAGGACTGCAAACGACCGGCTCAAATTAAGCACTGCTTCTATGTTTGTCCTGACATAGGAATTTGTACCGGAAGTGTAAGGTTTCTTTACAAATGCTGTGCTATACAGCACACACTCACCTCTGCAAGGTTGTGAATCGCACAAGGCACCATTTTAAAGCTTCAGCTCACGGGCAGACAGTGGCAGAAGGCCAATATTAGTATACGTTGCTCTATGCTATTTTTATGTTGGCACAACGCAGTGCAGGCAATTCGCTGCTGCACAGCATGGTATTCAAAATAAGTAAACCTGCCCCTGTATGGCTTCATCTCCCCATCCTGTTACAAAACCTAATAGATACAAAGTGTATTATTCACAAAAGTTTAAGTGGAAAAATCAGATCGAACTGAGTGATTCAGGATCAGTGGACATTTTCTGTCACAGATCATACTTACAAATTAGGACAATGTTTCTGTATAGTAGAATCTCCACAAGCATAATTGTAGGTGGCAATGCAAAATGTGGGGAACACTCAAAATCTTTCTTTGTTTTTATTAACATCGTTTATAAATGATCTATTAAGGTATGCCTTTTTAGGTGTTGCCTGACCCAGCGCATGCGCTGGTCTGGCGAGACTTTTTGAGAGGGCTCCAAAAAGTGCTACCAGGCCAGCCTAGAGCTACAGTGCATGTGCGCGGGTGCGTGCCGCGATTTTCCGCGATTACTTTCACTTTCGCGGCCGCTTTGATGTTTGATCGCGTTCGCGATCCCTTTCGCGGCCGCACGGCCGCTTGGCATAGCCAATAGGTCTCGCTTTTGGGACCTTATAAGTATTTTGTTATGCAACTGTTGCATGACTAAACACTTATAAGGTCCCAAAGGCCAGACCTATTGGCTATGCCAATGCTTGTTTGCGAATTGAGCTCAATTGTTCTGGCAAAAATATACTGTCTAAAGAGATGGGGCACCAGCAGAAAAAGGTTTGGGCAGAGTACTTAACTAGATGCAATCAAATATTGACAATGGTGCAAAGCAAGCACCTTTAAAGTAATACATCTCAAATAAAAGAAATCCAAAAATGAAAATGTATCTAAAGCAGTTCTAAAATAACAGAGGTGAGATGTTCAAATTACTATGTTCCCAAGAAAAGTGGAGCTATGTAGTGAAAAACAGATTAGAGAGGGAAAAGACAACAGACTGATGTCCTAGGAAGCATTGTGTTCAACATGGCAGATCAGTAGGAACTAAGGGTGTGATATACAAAGCCTGGTTGCATACACAAACCCTACAGTTCACAAAATAACAGAGTTTGTGTTGGACGAGAAGTTGTCTGCATGGCTCCGGTGCGTGTGCCTCCCTGCCCTTTTTTACCTCTAGCAATTCACTCGAAAATTGCAATAGGTTTCCTTGATTTCTACCTCAATAAACATGACAATCGCACATGTCCACAGAGGGTCATCCTATTTAGGTGGTTTGAGACCTTAAAGATTGGCACTGAGTTCACATCAAGGGGATATGCATAGCGCAGTCCTGTTCTTTAGAGTGGCTACTGTCCTGTCTATGCAGGCTGTGGTAGAACAACAGTGGGAGCAGTATTAATCTATACACAGGGGCATCTGTACTCCATAGGAAGAGATACCTACCAGCTCCCTACTGATAAACTTTGTGCAGTCTCTTTACCTTGGTTATTTTTACCTTTATTCTATATGGCATATATGCTTTGAGAGCCAATGTGTTTACTTGGTGAGGGTGGTGAGCCATTGTGTTTAATGTAAGTCAAGCTGGTATCTGTTCTGCTGGCCATTCACGCTTCCCTGTGCCCCTCCCTAGTCCTTGCCGAAACTTGGTGGGATGGGAAAGGCACTAGCTCTTATCTGTGTTTAGCTAGGACTGCTTGTGCTAAAATACCCCCTCCCCCTTCTACTAGGGGATGGTCAGGGCCTCCTGGCCTGGGGTTAAATAACATTCCACCCTGAGGAGCCAAGGCAGGTACCAAGATACAGAGGAGAAGAGCTGCCAGCCCTCCTCCTGCACTGATCACATAGTGGATATGCAGGAAATGTGTCCCAGCATTGGAGGGACACCCATGGCTCAATAGCAGTATACCTCTTTTTGGATCTACCAGTCCATCTGAAAGTGATAAAAGACTGGCCTCATTGGGCTGTGGTTTGGTGAAAGCTGCATTCTTTTTCTGACCAGCCACACACCGGGGTCATTCATTAAGAAGGGATATAGGAGAATAATCCAGGAATTGGATTGCCAGTGCTCCAGCTAGACCTAGGAACATGGTCTGGACTTGAGATGGTGCATCTGCGATGGATTATCCTTGAAAGGAATTTGCCAGTGTGACAGAATGAGCTGGGCATCAACTCACCCTGCCAAAGACTTTGTGGTACCCTAGCATTACAGAAGCAGTCTGTGAGGATTGTGGAAGATTAACTACTTTGAAGAACAAGGAGATTCCAGGCCACTACTCAACATAAGTAAATTTGCAGCACATCATCAAGGTAGACAGGGAAGCTTCTTACTGTCATCCCAGGGGAGACTGCTTTGACACTTCCCTTGTGCAGTGTGAGCCTGTCGGTACTTCCAGTTGCCATCTGTAACTGAGGAAGAGTGCTATGTTGAAGAATTTACCATTTGACCCTGGGCCCCTGCTTCTATTTGCATGGTCTCTAGCTTTGTCCTTGCATGGTCTGCATTCGTTTAAAGCAGTATTGTCATCGTGGATGCCCTGCTGTTAGAAACCCTAATCTGTAACCAATGAGTGGCCTTTGTGGGATATGACCCAATCCCTTTTTGTGTCATCTGACTGTATCAGGATGTACTGGAACCCTGGCTGGCCACTGCCTTCCTACAGCTAGCCCAGTGGCTACTGGTCTAGTGGGACTCTAGTAACTGTCTCAAGACTCAGGGCACCCCTCACGAAATCTCTGACACCACCAGTGTGGTGTTCTGTCTAAGGAAAGATGGGCACTTCAGTTACCTTGGGTGGAGGGACAACGGGTGGGACAGGTACATTCGACTTCATAACAACTACAAAAGCCAAATCACTGTGGTGCAAATATTTATATCATTGCTCTAGTTTTGAAGATAGCCCTGTTCAACATGGTCTGAATATTACAACGTTTTTATAGTGCTTAGAGTCTATACACTATAATACTGATTTGGGTTAGACCCCTGGCCCAGAGGGCTGTTGAGAATTGTGGTTTTAAGTGTTTATATGGTTAGTATATTTCTTGTGTGTATTAAGGTAATTTTGCTTTATAAAGTAAAGCACTGACTGGAAATTGTTCTTAGGAGTTGGTATTATGGTGCAAATTCTGAATGTCGAACCCACCTCATCACCGTGAGTAAGCCTTGGACTGCTCTACCACTCTCCCCTAAGAGCATCAAGTGTTGGTGAGGAGCATCTGGTTATCCAGTTTAGGGTTAATAGTACTGTGGTCCCAGGACACTAGTGGTGAACCACTCAAACTGATGCAAATGGGGTCTATTAAACCTTGCCTGCCCTAGTGCCCCAGGGAACCAGTCATCAAAGTTTTTGACCTCAAAAGGGCTTTAACTAGTTATGAAACCCCTTTTGCAGGTTGGAATAGCCTGTCTGTTTTGCAAAATGGGTTTAGACACACATTATAATTTGCAATAATTAGGGGTGTGTGAAAGGGTCGTCCCCTCTTAAATGTGATTTGCAATGACATTGATCAATCACAAGTGACTTTTATTGCAGTCATAAGCAGTTCAGATGCCATCACCCAAGAAGGGTGGTATTTCTTCACAAAAGGGAATCATGTTGGACGGCCACGGGCCTCAGGTGCATCTGGGCCCTCGATGTCTTCCCAAATAGAAAACTTCACACAAAAACCATGTCTCTTCCAGGGACAAGGGCTACTTTCAATAACATGTTTCCCATTTTGGAAGGTACACAGATAGATACGAGGGAAAGAGAGATACTGGTGAATGAAACAGTGAAAGGGAAAACGAGAAACGACAGAGAGCAAACGGAGAGAGAGGGGAAGAGGAAAAAAGAGGAGAGAAGGAGAGAGAGAGAGAAATAATGAATAAAAAGAAAGCGACCGAGATAGGGGAGGAATGTAGTAGGTCTTTTATCTGCCAGAGCTCTTGTCATCACAACACACAACATAAAACATACAAGATGTACTTGGGGGATTTGGATCAGCACCCTCAAAACATTAGTTCAGCGGGGTGTCATGTTTTGGTGACATATCACAACATTCCATGGATGCTTACATCTTTTACATGCAGATTTCACTAAGCCTCAATGACTTGGTCACTAAGCAGTAAAATGGGATTGGAACTGGACCTACATAATCTCTCGTGCACACACAAGATCAAGGCTCCATCCAGTAACAATGCCCTTGTGCTACTCTCACCAGGTGCGCAGCGCCCATAGGGCTGAAAGGGCTTCAGCCCCCCCGTCATATGTCTCAGCCCGGGCTGCTGCACCTTGAGCTACTGTGGGCTCGTCTGGGCAGTGTCTGGAGTCTTATCTCTGGCACGCCCACGTTTTTACAGGTCTTCAAAGACTTTTTGCATATTTACATACCATTGTGAACTGGATAACAAGGCTTCGTTTTTTTCTTAGTTCTAGTGCCCCATGGGCCCCCAATCTACCTATTCCTTACATTTGAATTTTACTTTTGCTGCCAAAGTGTGAGAATCCTTTTCATGAAAAGGAATATAAAGTAGGGTTACCCAAAGAAAAATTACAGCCATGTGTTGTTTAAAGAGCCTGCAAAGGCCTCTTCTTGACACTAAATTATCAGTCATGGATCATTCAGGCAGTCCTAGAACGCAATTAAAAATGCTTTCTTTTTATGTTTGCTGTTGCAGATAAGTGCTGAAAATTGGCTTTAGGTGACTGTTTATTTTTGAACCATCTGGGACATCAATATAATGAGCTGGCAACCCTAATCCAAGATGGGAGTTTGTTGCAGGATCAGCACATTATTTATTTCCTCCACCCTCGATCTAATGAGCTGGCAACCCTAATCCAAGATGGGAGTTTGTTGCAGGATCAGCACATTATTTATTTCCTCCACCCTCGATCCCTGGACCCTGAATAATGTCATAATAGCAATAGTTTAACATACATCTTAAACCCTACGCCAGCCCTCAATAACATGCTGAGTTACTTCAAACGTCTGGGAATACACCTTGCAGTCAGATAACTCACTCCTCATTCTCACTCTCACTTTTGCACTCACCATGCACTCACAGCGATCACACTATACTCACACTGATCACCATGCACTCACGCCATTCACCCTGCACTCACAATGACCAGACAGCACTTATGCCACTCGCCATGAACTCACAGTTTTCCGTACACTTACCCTGCAGTCACGCATGCACACTACTCGCCCTGCACTCATGTGACACTTCACTCACTGCTCCCTCTCCAAACTGACTCAAACAAGCCCATCACCAACCATACATTCATTCGTCCCACTCCGCACTTACATCCACAACCAAATTCATATGGTCACCTCACTCACCCTGGAGTCACTCCTCTTATCCTGCTCTCACACTGTTGCATCGCTCACTGTGCACTCACAAGGTTACTCCTATCACCCACAGAGCACAGAGGGTTAATGTGCCTGCTACAAAGAATGTGTACCATGCATATCACAGAACTGAGTGTGAGTAAATTAAGGGTAACCACATGAAAAAACATGAAATGTTTGTCAGAAAGGGGCTATAGAGAGATGAGGTGCATTGCTGGTGAGTGGTAATGAGGGAATTCATGGAGAAGGAGGAAATGGGGGAGGGGACACCAAATAAGACTGTTGCACCGTGCGTGATCAGTGTTAGGGCTAGCCCTGGCTGGGAGTCTTAGCCACCCCCCCTGAAGTTTGTGTCTAGTTGCGCCCCCGGCGCTCAACCAGTGCTCCTGTGAAACATTAGAGTGCCTGGTGTCTTCTTTTCTTCTTGTGCCTGGTGCTTATGTGTGGCATCTCCTCTGCTTGTCTTGCCCGGTGCATCCATGAAAATGCCCAGTGTCTTGCCCTCTGCTTCTGCAGGGTGCTGTTCACTAAACCGCTCAATCACAGGAACTGCTATTCTGTTCATGATGCAGCATCCCACACCAGAGACAGTGCAGACAGCAGCACGGATCATGGATTCTCACACAAGGTGACTGCAGTAGGTAGGGCCCTCAATGCCATAATTGTAGCTGAGGTACTCCTAGGCCTCCCTGCCAAGTGCCACCCATCAAGGGTAAGACTAACGCATTTCTGTGCTTCTCCCCACATCTGTGCACTCAATTCCATTAGTCACACACCTAGAGCTTCTCTCTGCTGCTGCCACATTCCCAGGGAAGAGCCTGTGATAGAGAAGAGGTGTAGTTGTCAGCAATTGAAAACAGTGGACTATCTACGGCAGCTAAATTGCCGCAGCCCAATGTGTAACCAGGTACAAATCCCGGCATCCCCAGTTTATCAACTCGTGTGAAGCTGATCAAATAATCTTCTTTGCTGTACCTGGCTTTCCTTGCTCTTCATATTTGAGAGCATCCTGTGGCTGGGGGCTAGGCTCGTCAGGAGCAATTTAAAGAATGGGCAGGAAAGGGCAGGCGGAGCCTCACTGAGCAAGCTGGGCTCTGTGTGGAGACGATTGAAGTTAGTGCCTGATGCCAAGACTGCCTGCACCCACCTCTCCCATGACCCCACCCTCACAAAGCTGAAGGTGAGAGGTGCAGCATGGCATTGTGCGTCACAGCACAGGGCTGCATGTGCCGTGGCTTGAGCAGCACCAACGACCAGCAGCACATTCTGAGCCCAAATAAAAGACAGGTTTGACCAAATGTATTCATATCCTTCACGAGCAATATCCATGATAGGCGCGGTGCTTTTTTACAGTACAATGATTAGCATGAGTGAAGGATATTAAAGGTGACAATCCATGTCCATTCTTTTCTCAAATGATTTACATTACTGGGCCAAAGAGTTGCGTTCTTTGATTAAATGAATTCATACAAGTAGCTCGGGTGAGTGACACGATGGCTAAACGATGTCAGCTTTGATGGAGGAAGAAGAGGGGAGACGGGAGAGTGGAGCACACTAAGGGGAGAGGTAGAGTGAGGAGAGTAGGGAGAGACATACAGGAGAAGGAGAAAATGATGAGGAGAGTACGCAATAAAGGAGACGGACTAGAGTGGAGGAAAAAGAGGGGGAGACAAACAGATGAATATAAAATAAAATAACAATACAAATAAAATAACAGAAAAGAAATGAAAACAGGAGAGAGACAAACAGGAGAAGAGTGAGATGTGGAGAGAAAGGTACAAACAAATGAGAAGGAAAGAGATACAGAGGATATTGCAGATGACTGAGAAATATGAAGAGACAAGGATGAGGAAGAGAAAATGACGAAAGTGACAGTGATACCGGTGAGGGCAGGAGAGAGAAATAAAGAAGTAGGAGGATAAAAGGCATGCTGTAGCATGAAAGAGAAAAGGAGACCAGAAGAGACAAAAATGTGAGGAGAGGGAGAAGCGATTGGGGGAAGAGAAAAGTTAGAGATGAGAGGGAAAACAAAGCTAAAGAATGGAAGGAATGAAAACGGAAAACAATGAACGACAAGAGGAAGGCAGTGGTGAAAGGAAACATGGAAAAAGGTGGGAAGCAAAAGTAGAGAGGAAGGAGATTATGAAAAAGGTATTAAGAAGTGTATGGCAAAAACTGCAGTTCTGAACTTTAAGGTCTAGCCAGCCGCGGTCGGTAGTAGGAGTACCTGCAGGGCGGTGACGTGGGGAGGGGGAGGGGCAGATGCAGTGCACGCAACAAAATTCGTTTTATTAATTTATATGTTAACTTACCTGTAAACCTCCGTAATCCATAGTTTACTACCCCCCACCCTGCCCCTCCCCCTCCCCACGTCACCGCCCTGCAGGTACTCCTACTACCGACCGCGGATGAGTCTAGCATCCTGATTTCAATTTCATCTTATGGCATCAGCGTGCTATTTGTAGCCAAAGGTCTAAGATGGCAGCATGGAGAAGAGTGACCCTCTGTGTGAGAGCAGAGTTGTCTGGAGCAGCACTCATCTGAAGTGAAGAGGAGGTGACTTTGATAATGAGCGGAAAGATATCTGTTTTCAGGTCCTCCTTGCCAGTGTCCATTTATGTCTTCTGCTGTTCATGGCACTTGGTGGTAGTCTGTGTCTGTCCCACGTCTCTTCCTTTCCCCACTGCCTGTGTCCCCTTCAGAATCCCTATCCTGAGCTTGTTCTCTATTGTACCACTACTGGAGTAACATTGGCCTCTGCAGCTTCCGGAGTGCGGGGTGGGGTGAGCTTCAGGGGGCCCCCCTCAGCATAGTACCCTTATCTCAGAGCTCCTGATTGACTCTGAAGGGGGACCCCTCAAGTTTCATTAAGCCACTGTGTACCACCATCCACCGCCCCTCGTACACACTTCATCGCCTGTGTCCTTTTTTCTCTCCTACCCCTGCGACAACACTGTCCATCCCCACCACTTCCTGCCACGCAGTGAGGGCCAAGACTGTCCATTGGAGGAGGCAGATTCTGACAGTTACTAGGGACCTGTTGGGTGCTTGGTGAAAGGCAGAGCGGCACTGGCTGGAGTGCATGAGGGAAGAAGTTTGCTGCTTCTCTGATCCTTCTCTTCACCGCCATGTTCCTTTCGGCCTCCATTCCCTATTGTGATCGCCCCTCTAGCGTCTCTTTTCTGGCTTTGAATGAAACCCTCTGTCTATCTCTTCCCCTGACTCTGCATGCCTTCCATTCCCCTATGTTGCCTAGGATGCCCTATATTTGGCCATAACTCTCTCACATCCTCCCTGTTTTACATTCATGCCAAGATGAGTTGCTGAATTTTGCATGCTCTGATGCACTCTCTCCAGCAGCCGCGGCCCATGAAGGTAAGAGCGGTGGGGCACCGGAGCCGGGTGGGGGGGGCGATTTCGACAGACAACGAGGGAAATTTAATTATTTATATAATTTTCCCTCATGGTCGTCTGTCGAATCCGCCCCCAAACCGTCCCCACAGCTCTTACCTGCATGGACCACGGCTGCTCTCCAGCAAAAAGTTAAAAGTCACCCAGCGTTCCGAATATTGTTTTTGGGTACCCTATGCTATGTGCTGAAGAAGCTGCAGCATATACTATACGTCGGTGCTAAAGTATCCCTTGGACTACCGAGACTTGCATCAGCATTCTCTGCCCTCGCCTTGCTTCATTGGCTTCCAGCGATAAATAGGCTTACATTGAAATCCCTCTACTTGGTGCCTAGGGAACTGCATCATTCTAGACCTTTATTTACAACATAATGTCATTATTAGATCCATGCTTTCTCACTTCATTCTCAAGATGCCTGCCTTCTTTCTATACCCAAATTTAAGTGGGTAGAATCCGGAGGCAGGTCCTTCTCTGTGACAGGCTCTAAATTGCAAAATTCCTTGGCTGTTACCCTGTGCAAAATGCTTGTATTGCTTTATTTAGGGAAGCCTGGAGGACCTGGCTTTGCGCTTGGTAACACTCTCCAATGGCCTTATTTACAAGATTTTACCCTAGGGCAGGGCCACAGGCCTTCCTGCTGCGCTACCATATGGCAAAAGAAAAGAGCAAGAATGCACCATACCTATCAGCATTCCTGTTCTTTTCCCTTGTGCTGGGGCACAATGGGCTGCTATGTGCCAACTTAGGCACCTTTGCACTATGGTGCACGGGTGCCTGTGTTGCAGAGATGATTGTTTTTGTGCAGGAAGGGAAACCTTCCTACACAAAAACAATCCCAAGAGGTCTTTTCCTCTCTGTACATATGCTGCAGAATGCAACACACAGAGAAAAAGGAAAAACAAGAAAAAATAAAGGTATTTCTCCTCATTGCGCCTCCCTTACGCCTATCCTGAGGCGGCATACGCTTTTGCCGCTACCTCAGAATTGCGATTCCTCGTAAATCTGGGGCAGTGTCAAAAAGCCATAAGTGTTGCTGGGAACGTGGAGAGCAACACCAATTGCACGCCCCTTTAACACAGAAAACTGTGTTAAAGGGAACGATATTACAAGGCCTCATTAAGCCACGCAAAGTGGCTTAGCGCTGACTGGTAAAGATGGAGGAAGACCCCTGCGTCACAAAAAGTGATGCTCCGGTTCTGCATCCTCATTGAAAATGAGGTCCTTAGGGCCTTGTTTACAAGATTTTGCCATAGGGCAGAGCCACATGCCTTCTTGCTGCGCTGCCATACATCAAAAGTAAAGGACAGGAATGCACTGTATCTATCAGATACCACGCATTTCGGTCCTTTTCCCCTGCGCTGATGCACAATGTGCTGCCGTGCACCAACGCAGGCAGCTTTGTGTCATGGTGCAAGGGTGTCTGGGTTGTAGGGATGATTGGTTTTGTGCAGGAAGGGAAACCTTCCTGCACTAAAACAATGACAAGAGGCATTTTTCCTCTTTCTATATAAACTGCACAATGCAGCACATTTAGAAAAAGGAAAAATGAGGAGAAATAAAGGTATTTCTCCTCGTTGTGCCTCCCTTATGCCTCCACTGGAAAGGCATACATTTTTGGGGCTGCCTCAGAGTTACAATTCCTTGTAAATCTGGGGCAGTGTCAAAAAGCCATGGGGCTGATTTACAAGCGCCTTGCGCCACTTTTGCATCATTTTTAGCACGGGAAAAGTGGCGTACGGGTGGCGGAAGGGTCTTGTAAATAAGTCCCCATGTGTGTTTCTCCGTATGCCCACAGCAGCATCTACTGCATGCCCCTTTAACACAGAAAACGGTATTAAAGGGAACGATATTTACAAGGCTGCATGAGCCACGCAAAGTGGCTTAGCGCTGCCTGGTGAATATGGAGCAGACCCCTGCGCCTCTGGACCCCCTACAAAGTCACGCACCGGTGGCGCGGCCTCATTGACAGTGCGGCCCTTCGGTTTTTTTTTATCGTTCCTTCTGTCGTTGCTGCCACTGACCTTGATTTCTTACAGTTGCTCTGACAGCCGATCTAGGCTGTAATCAGTGTTAGTCTCTTAAGCGCCAGGACACCTTCCTCGCCTTTGCGAGCTCAATAAACTCTATAACATAACATTTGAAGTTATTTTTTATGGGCGAACTCGTGATGGCGGCTCGTCACAGGCGCCAGTTTGCCCTGCTGCTGGCTCTGCGGCGGACTCATCCGCACACCGCGTTAATACGTATGTGTGTGCTGTTCGTTTCGGTTAGCACGTAGGAGCACAAAGTACTGAGTACTGGCAGGCCAGACCTCGGTGACATTTCTGTTTTGCCTCGCTCAGTAACAACAGGGTCTTGCAAGAAACCGCACAGTCTGTCCGCCCAAAATGTCAAGACAAACGATGCCGGTCGCTCAGTGCGGGCAGGGAGCCCTTTCATTCCACTTCTGTGCGCCTCGCGCGCACACTTTGCCGATGGACCCTAATAATCATGGCTGGCACAGCACAGGTTTCCGTTTATAGAAACTTTGTATTTCAAATGTAGGAAGTAGAGAGTGGGAAACTCCTCACGTAAAAAAACATCCTGTCGAATTCTGGATAAAATCCATAGTTTACTTCTGTCCGTTTTCTTACGTGTGATATTTGTCACGTTTGCATTGTCCTTGGAAGCGACAGAACGTCTCAGAGAGATAGATGCTCGCCGCTGACAAATGCGGTGATCACAAGGTCACACGTTTGAGTTCCAGAAGGCAGCCAGCCTTCAAGCCATCTGACGTTGGTAAATTGGGTATTACAAATTAAGTAAGGTAACATCTGTTATTTGTATAGTAATTGTGGGCCTATTCACAAAGGGCCTCTTCACTCGTGGGCGACGTCTCGTAGTCCTGGCTGGGTCCCCTCACTCGTTGTGGTGGGTGGGGCCTTTCCAGTGGGTATAATTGCAGTACAAAGGTCCTGGCAAGATGTTATGAATCATAGAAATTGTTCACTTGTCTGTGATGTACTGATCTAGCAAGAGAAAACGCTGCAACCGTGAGATGCTGTTAACCCTACTGTCTGGGAGTGGAGTCATGTCTGCACTCCTAGGCGGGAATTACTACAGCTCTCGACTGTAGCTATGTGTAGTGCCCGAGAGTGAAGCCCCTGCGTTAAAACCTATAGCAGCCTGGGAGTGGAGCCACCATTAGTGCCTTGGGGTTCAGCCTCACTAGTGCCTGCCGAGTATTACCTGTGCCAGCGAGATAATGCGTCACGAGAGCCCGGACCTGCAGGGCTTTGAGTGGGCCGGGTCTCACCAGTGCTCAGCACCGGTAAGTTTCTTAAAGGGGGCCTCGAAACTGGTCTATATCCGTCTCTGTCTTGTGCCCTGGCACAGGCGGTCAGTTTTTTCGAGACTGCAGTGACAGCAGGCACATCGATGTGCGCGTGCTCACACTGCTCACTTCTCACTAGTGAAGGTTACGTCATGCCAGGTGAGCATTGTAGGGGAAGGGAAATCCATTACAAAGAGTCATTTTCTCTCTGGATTTCCCTTCTTTTTTTAAAACTCAGGAGCAGCAACATTCGCCTGGTGTCACCAGTGCTTCAAATGGAAGCTTTTTCAATATTATATACAAACCATAGTTGCTGCTTATTTATCTTATGCAACTAACAACTGTGGACAAAGCCAAATGTCCTGCCTTGTTGTGGGTATGATGTTACTTATTGTATCATATATCTGGATGCAATGACAGAAACTGCAAAATACAAGTCGGGCGGCAAACTATGCTAAGCACAGTTAGGTATTTTGAAGCCACGCCCTTGATTACATAGGCCACGCCCCTTTGAGAAACCCCCCACTTAAAGCCCTACCTGCAATGATCATTCGTGCCTGAAATTGCAATCCTCACTAAAGCTGGCAGTGCAGCCATCACTAGTGCCTGAAAGTGTCAACGTCAGGGGGTACCCGGGATTGCGGCCCTCATCAGTGTCTGCGTGTGCAAATCTTACTAGCTGCTGAGCGTGCCACCCTCACTAGTGCCTGGGAGTACATACATCCTTAAATACCTCGATTTAGACATCACTAGAACAGTATTCTAATTGCTTGTGAGTGCACTTATTGCTTGGAAATGCACTGATGAAAAGTAGTTTATTGGTGTCTGGCAGTGGGCTGATTGCCTGGTTGTGCACGAATACCTAGCAGAGACGGTCAACACTGGTTTCCTGTAGTGTGCTGACGCCCTGGAAGTGCACTTACAGTTGTGCACGTGCTCGCTCTATGAAATATACAAGCTGATGTGAAATCCAATAGTTCCTGGCTGTGCTCTATTCTTCTGGCAGTGCATAGTTGTGTTGGGGTGCTTTAGTACTGGAGCTCACATGATTGCCCCAGTCATCTACTTGCTGAGTGTCATAGCTCAGCGCACTAAATCCTGTAACGTTTTCCTGTATGTATTGTAATAGTTGAACGATATAGCGTGAAACGTTGCCTTACAGCTCTTCATTGCACCTTGTTACTGTTGCAAAAAGAATCCTGAACTGGGTGGTTTGGGTTTGCAGGGCTAGTGAAGTGAGGCGTTTACTCTGCTCATCTGTGAGCTGCATTTCACAGCTCAGAGGCCCACCAGTGTCAACTCAGCCTGTCATCCTTTTGAAGCCGACCGAATGAGTACCAATTTCACGTTTTTACCCTAGTGAGGGAGTTCCACTGTTGTCCGCTTCTTAGTATATAAGGTATTGTAAATCAGGTCCTAAATGACAAAAGGGCAAATACCGGGAGCAGTATTTAGTATGGGGTGAGAAAGCTAGCGGCATGCATTAGACCAGATGCGGGTAAGCGTTTGGCCAGCACATAGAGTTTGGACCCTATTTATGTTTTGATGGCCTATACTCCATTCTGCCAGGTCAGCAGAGGAATAGGATCTGCTGCCCTGGCAGAGTACAGCCGCCTTATTTAGAGATTGCCGCCACTGTACCTTTAGCAGAGCTGCAACCACAGCAGCTCCTCTGAAGACGCTGAAGCTTTGCTGTGAGGAGATGTTATGTGAATTTTTAGAGCGTGGCTAATCACATGGGAGGGTATCCAGGAGCTGAGTAAGGCAGGCCTGAGGGGGGAGGAGGAGATCATTGTTTTCTAATGTAGATTTTTGTAATTTTTTTTTTTTAAAACTCTCAAAGCGGGTTATTGAAAAGCAAAAAATAAATGCAAATGACCCTGAAAAAAATGCAAATTACCCCGGCACACTGAAATTACAACACATAAAACATTTAAATTAAGAGCAATACAGGACTCCATGTATGCAAAGTTCAGGCCACATTGGATATAAGAAATACATAAAAAAAAATAGAGACAATGTTAACAAAACCAATAGTTCTAGGCAATTTGAAGTTTCGCTCCTTTTCTATTTTCTTTAGGGAACCATTAACAAGACAAGGTGTGAACTCCTAATGATTTTTATCGCTTATAGTTGAAATGTAATAACCCTAATTGTAGAAACGAAATAAGGCTGACCATCAGCACCATTTTTATCTGATTGCTTTAAAGTGGCTAATTAGACAAATATTTCAAAGCACTACGTTCCAGTGTTTGTGGACTCACCAAATGTGAGGGACAGCACTTGTTCATCAAATAGTCCTCCATAGTTAGGTGTTATTGTAGTCATCCAATCCATATACATCACGGTCCTTTTTTGTCTATGTATCTTTTTTTTTATCTCTGTTAGTGGAATAGAGTGCAGGTTGTGTTCAGTGGGCGTTGGCACAACTGTGTTTACTGTTTCTACTAAGTATAAAGTATAGGCACAATATTGGGCACATATATTTCTACACTTCTCACATTGACGAATAATAATAATGAGCGCCATATTGGGTGAGCAGTTGAGGAAGTTTTTACCAATCCTTTCATATAGTATGCATATCATGGCCCTACAACCTTTGTTGGTGATGAATAGTTCAATGTAAGGTTCAATTAGATATCAAACAAATGTTCGAAGAACCGGATGGTAAGGAGTAACAAAACAACTTTAACTCACATTAAAACATTAGGTTTGCAACTAGAAACAAAAAAGGTCTTGGACAGTTAGACATCACCAATGCGAATACACTATTAACTGGAGTGCAGCTTTCCCTAAAAGCATTCCAGGGAGGAAAACTGAGAAATTACAAAGGGACACAGGGCTCCATAACAAATAAGAAGAAACCTACGTGTATTCAAGAAAGGTCTTTTACCACCAAATTGAAGGGGATGTTGTTAGTAAACTACGTCGGAAGGCATCGACATTCACTAATCTAAATCTGACTAACCATCTGCACCGTCCACTTCCTAATAAAGCTACAATCAGACCCAAGCTTTTTAAACTGAAGTCAGAGCGAGGGCCGATAGAGACAGAGAAGGGGGCGCAAACGGAGACACGAGTGGTATTGAAACGACTATACACCTGGCCAGAGACAGTTACAGAATTAGTTCTATGAATCAAAATGTCTCAGAACTGCAACTTTGGAATCTCTGCAAGATAATGAACAGATTAAAAGCTAGTGCGTGAATGCAAGAATGATTTGTTGGGGGGATGAATATAAGCATGAAGTGAATGGATGGTGAGTGATTGAGCGCAGAGATGCATGGGTAATTGAGTGCAAGGATGAAATCATTAAATCCGTGGGGAGAGGAGTTGGCTTAACGGCAAGGGCATTCGACCTCAAAGCTGGGAAACCGGGTTCAAGTCTCGGCAAGGAAGCTCAACATCCTGTGATTCTGGGCAAATCACTTAATCGAAGCTGGGAAACCGGGTACGAGTCTCAGCAAGGACGCTCAACATCCTGTGAATCTGGGAAATCACTTAATCGAAGCTGGGAAACCGGGTTCGGGTCTCAGCAAGGATGCTCAACATCCTGTGATTCTGGGCAAATCACTTAATCTCCCCGTGCCTAACAAAAATGAATGAGTCCTCATTAACCGCAACTGGTGCTTGTGCAAAGTGCTCCGATACCCTCAGGTCAAGTTTGCGCTATATAAAACTCTGTAAAAATGAAGAGGCACTTTTGGATATAAGCCAGAACTATTGACTTTGCTAATTCTATTGATTTTGCTAATTGCAAAATTAGTGTAAGTTTACCAAAAAATCCACACACTGAAATTGGACTTTGCATATTCCTTTCACAGGAATTGGCTTTCCTACAAGCTCAAATTGGGTTACAATTATTATTGGAAGATTCAACACAGTTATGAACAGATGTATGTTACGATATTAGATAAAAGAGTGGAGGAAATTAATAAAATAAAATTAGAACCATCATTTCCTAATACACTCCTTTACCTTTCACAGAAATGACCAAGTCAAGGTCCTGAGGAGAACCCCTGAGTCCTTGAAGGGTTTGAAACGCGTTGACCTTTGCCATTGGGGGAAGAACATTCGCATTCAAACTGAAACTGTATGAGAGAGATTTAGAAAGTAGTTACTCTCTCTCTGACAACATTTAGAGTTAGCGGCCCCAAAGTAACTCACACTGGCAGGATATAGTATACACACCTGAAAGGGAATATTTAGCTGAGTGTTAATATGTGAATGAAGGACTGGTCAAAGAAATGTTACTCATCCAGTGTCTTGTTACATAGATGAATATGTTAGTTTGTCATTATATTGGTTTTGTATATTAATTGTGGTCTACTTTAAAGGACAAATGGGGTATAAGTATTGGACCTTTAACTCCACATCTTTAGAACAGATCTGGACTGAGGACTCTGCCAAGAAGAAGAGTTGAAGAGCTGTCAGAAGAATTACTGCCCCTTTACTGTGTGTTGCTTTGCTGGGTTGGCCTGCAGTAGCTTCTTTAGTCTGTGGGCAGTGAAAGAACTGGACTTTGCTTTATTGTATCCCGCTTTACGAAGGTTCTTCAATGGCTTATGTGTGCTTGCAGACTGTTGGAAGTCTCAGGGCCGTCAAAGACTTCACCTGAAGCATCTCTGAACTTTACTGCTGTGAGTTCTGACCTGCCAAGTGGTGACAGTTCCAGTTCTGGGCTCTTGGAGGTGGTTCATCTGCCTCAAGACTCAAAAATCCATGCATCGCCCTTCCAGAAACCATTTTTCCTGCTGCAAGATTGCCGTGCGATTGAAAACCCAACGCATCGCCACACTGTAGCTGAAAAATCAACGCAGCACCTGTTTGCAGCCCGAAGAACCGCTGCAGCCTGAGTCTGGAGCACCGAGCCACCAACGTCCGAAACCCTGGCTGCAACTTTGACTCAAGCCCTACTGTAATTCTGAAGGAATTGACGCATCAACTGTCTGCGGCTGTGGACTTATGACCAAAATCTGTGATCCTAGGCAATTGTTTTATTTCCCATTCCCTCCATTTTCTTCATATGAGAACACCTTGAAATACATGAGTTTGGGATGTGCGGTGTACAAAACCTCTTATTTGACTTAATAAACTATAATGTTGTTCCATGTATAATGACAACCTATGCCACATAGATGGTGCACCTGACAACTGACTTGCCTCTTGATTCACTAATGTCATTGTTTTCAGGCCAGGGAAGGCATTAATATGTATGTTTATATTTCAGAAAACCTTTCAATGCAGTGATATTCTCTGATGCACTAAGATGAAACTCTTCTGCTTATTAATAAAATACACTTTTTTGAATGTTGAAGTATTTAACATATTTTTACATGTTTGTTGCCAATCTTTTTGAAAATGAATGGGTTTCTAAAGTAAGTGGTGGAGGTTTTCTTCTTTGCTTATTTTCCTTTTACTTCAGTTAATGTGTAAATATATAATTGACCCTTTAACAGCTTTCTGTAAGTCAGTGCTAAGTCAAGTTCAAGTTCAAAAATGCTTTATTCGGTATGTACAGGTACAACCATATAGCAACATACATCAAAACAGTAAAGAATCAAATTTATGAAAGTTAAATAATGAAACATTTAAAATTACATCACTATCCATGCCAATATTGTTAAATCAATAAAGTATATCACTTTGTGTACAGGGTTAAATTTAATCATTAAGTACATTCTAGTAATAGTTGTTAAGGGGGGAGTTAATTCAGTTTAGACATTTTAGCAGCAGTTTGTTTGTAATAAAAGTTTGTGCAAATGCCAATACAAAAATAAATACACAACAAACAATGTAACTTAACAGTAAATCACCAATAGTCATAAAATATAATAGCCAACGGGTGAACGGGGATAACGAAAGGAGGGAATCATATAATAATTGATTTCCTGTGCCAGGTACATTTTAAAATGTAGGTGGCCACGCGATAGCACACATTCGGGGAAGCCAAATCAAACAACAATTGTATTGCGGCTCTTGTGTTGTATGTCTTATATTCTAAAAATAGTTGCTTCAAATAAAACTTTCTAAAACCAGTATAAAAATTACAAAAGAGTAAAAAGTGGCAGATGCTCTGTTTAGATTTCCCATCGCATGGGCACAGACATAACCCGGGTTTTTTTACGGTTGGGAAAGCCACCAAATGGTGGACTATTCCCAGCCTCAGGCGTGCTAGAACGAAGCGATGAGAATTAATGCTAACAAATGTAAGATAGGGTGGGAGTCTTGTACTAAGGTTGTACTCCAAATACAATTTGAATGTACTTTGCATTGCATACTCCTTCGTTCTGGTCCCTTTTGCATGGTCCAAATAGGTGGTTTTAAGGTTACGCTTTGTTAAAACCGATGTTGTTAAAATATCTTTAAAAATATCCTGGCCAAAGAGAGTCTTATACCAGGAGTGAATATGTTCTAGCCAGGGGATTTTCGAATGCCGATCTAGTTTAATACAGTCCAAAATTACTTCCTGGGTAAACCTAGTTTCTTCTTTGGCCCATATGGACCGCCATAGGGACAAGGGACGCAATGCAATCAGATCTGCGACATAATTTATGCCTAGCTCTCTGTGGGTAATCTCGTTTGAGGCAGAAGCGGGGAGGCATAATAATCGTTTCAGGTACTTGTTTTCCTCTTGCTGGATGGACAGAGCAATCTGACGATTATATCCCCATATCCCTGCTCCATACAAGGCAGAGGACATACACCTTGAATTATAGATGGAAATCATTTCTCGAATTCTACGACCCCCCAATTTGGAGGCGAATCTGAAGATGCAATTTGTATTTCTGGTCATCTTCAGACCAACACAGGATTGCTCGTTTACCCATCTCCCATCACCTGAAAAGGTAATACCTAAGTAGCAGAAATGCCGGACTGCCTCAAGTTTATCCCCATCTAAAAAGAATGACTTGTTTTTCATTATTTTCTTACCACAAGTTATAGTCATAGTCTTACCCTTGTTAATTTTAAGCTTTCTGCCCTGAATAAAAATATGAAACTTCTCAATTAACTTTTGCAACCCATTCGCAGTCCTGGAAATCAGGACCGCGTCGTCCGCATATAATAGGACGGGTATTTGCTTTCCATTGATGATGGGAGCATCAGCATAAGATTCTTGTAAAAATTGATCAACCTGATTTATAAAAAGGGAGAATAAAAGGGGGGCAAGCACGCACCCTTGTCGGATCCCTCTACCAATTTTAAAAAGGGGGGTGCATTCACCATTTGTTCCGAATCTAACCTTACTTGAAAGATTACTATACATTCTAGCCAAGAGGTGGATGATTTCAGGTGGTGCGCCCATGTCAAGTAGTACTGGCCAGAGCAGTGCGTGTTCCACTAAATCAAATGCAGAACTTAGATCGGCAAAGCACATAAACAAATTCCCCTCCTTGGCTTTAGTGTACTTGCCGATGATAAGTTCAAGGTTCACGCACTGCTCCATAGTTCCTAGACCCCTTCGGAACCCAAACTGAATAGGCGAAAGAACATTATTGTCCTCGGCCCAGGTCTCTAGTCTCACCAAAAGTATACGACTCAAAATCTTTAACGACGAGTCTAAAAGTGAAATTGGGCGATAATTTCGTACTTCGGCCCTAGAGCCCTTTTTAAAAAGTGGTACTAAGATGGATTGACCCCATGAGGTTGGTAACTCGTCCTCGATTGCGGCATTAAAATAACGGGTTAAAATGGGGGCCCATAAAACAATCTCAGATTTGAAAAAGTCCACGGGGACCCCATCTGGACCCGGGGCTTTCCCCCCTTACTCTTTTCAATTGCCACAGTCACCTCACTTAGTGTCACCGAGAACAGTAATTTCTCCCATTTAAAACAGGTTGGAGTATCAGTTAAGACATTAGAATTAAGAACGGAAGTAAAATCAGAGATAAAATCAGAATTAAAAATCCCAGTGAAGTGAGCTATCCAGGCCTGACAACTGACATGCAAGGTTAGTTCAGGGACGTTGTCATTCTTCAAGAATGGACTATTTATGGTGTCCCAAAAAAGTTTATGATCTTTGGTATCTGCAGCCAGATCTAATTTTTCCCATGCCGCATCCTGCAATTCCTTCTTCCTAATAGAACGAGCAGTTTTATAGTTATGGCGCTCTTCCCTGATCTTACAAACGTCTCTTGGTGTGGCATCAAGTGAAGTTTTTAACCTTTTTAATGACTGAGCACAATGGTCATCAAACCACACCGCCTTAACTTTCCTTGAATTCCGAGGTTTGTGTGTCAGGGATTTCTCAATGGTTTTTGAAATAGTTAGGAATTTGGATAACAGAATTTGTGGGCATGGGTCCGGCAATAAACAATACTCGACCTCTCCATAACAGTTTGTGATCACATTGGCAACAAGTTTAGTGGGGTCAACTTTTGTCCATTTCACTCTCATCCCATTCGGTCTTTCTGCAACAATATCCTGAATTGGTTGACCAAAGGTATTCCTTTTGATTCCCCAACCCAATAGTTCAACGGTTACACTGTTGTGATCACTGACCTTTTGTTCAATCACCCAAACATTGATATAAGCTTCAGAGCAAGATATCATAATATGGTCAATAAATGATTGGCTGTTCCTCCCATGGAATGTCGGACATCTAACATTGTTTTTGTTCTTATTACATTCTAGGAGGTCCAGGTCATATTTGGCCAATAGGTTATTCAGAGCACTACCATAGTTGTTATGCGGGAAATGATTATATACACATGTTGTTTCCCTTCCCGAGTACTCCTCCCTATGGCCACAAGCCCCCTTGAGTGCATAAGTACATAATTTAATGTTAAAATCTCCCACCCATATGATGGCAGCAGGTTTGGGTGTACTCAATAAAAAGGCATCAATGGCCTGCTCTATGTCAGAAATAAACTTTCCCTGTTTGTGCCCGGCAATGTTGTTATAAAAGTTCACTATTATTAAGTCTCTGTATCCGCTATGGATCATACGCAGAACCGAGGCATGTTCACCTAGAACTACATGATCACTAGCACAGAACTCAGTCAGTGCAGTGGATATCAGAGTCACGAGTCCACCCTTGGCTCGACCGGCTTGGGATGCCACAGCCTGCACGTTAAAGGAAGTATAGCCCTCAACATGTACTTCAGCCCTATCCCAAGTTTCTTGCAGGCAAATAATATCATAACCTTGTTTGATAAAGTCAGCCCATATGGGGGTGTTTACCTTAGAGGCTAGCCCGGCTATATTCCACGTAATAGCCCTAAGGTTCTCTTCTAAGGCTACTTGGGATGAGTTAATAACTATTGTGGCCGATGGTATTGTTGGATTTATCATGCGTTTTTCGGCAGTACATATGGTGGTATCTAACACAGTTGGGTCATTAGAAGTTCTTATAGTAATGTTTTCCACATCCTGGAGAAACCCATCACTGCTTTGGGGGTCATCAACCACATTGAGTAACACAGTAACGTTCCCCACAACTCCACCTCCAATTTGACTCTCCCTCTTCCCCTGCCCGCACTGTAATTTTCAATCACAATCATCCATGCTGGAAAAAACATCAAACCTGTTCCCTAATTCTAAAGGTGTAAAAGGCCTCAGGTGCTCCATTCTCCGAATGTTGTTATTCCTGTGGCCACTAAAGGGAACCATATTCCAACCTTGGTGATCGATTCGCTGATTTGATGCATAAAGGGCAGTGGGGTCATTTGTGTAAACTGAACGATTTTTCCTTACATAGGATGTGGGGAAAACCAAGGACCTGGGATAGAAATAGGTCAAAGATCGAGGGCGAATTTGGCTATTACCATTGCCCAGGGGCCAGTTCAATATAAGAGCTACCGCTTCTGGGTCTCTGAAATTAATCAGAACTATATCTCCATCGACGTCTTTATTCCTTCCACCAAGCCATGGGAGACGTCTAACATGCAATATCTCACCGTTTACTTTCCTATTTATAGGTCTATATGTTCTTAACCAGTGGATAGTTTTATTTTTTAGCTGGGCGTAATCCTCACTCTTATTATCAGTTAAAACAGGAACCCCAGTCAACACCACCACTAAGGGTGCAGTTTCTGGGGGTAAATCAACCCGAAGACCATGAATCCCAGGGACCCCCTCCAACCTAGGGTTATCCTGCGCCTGGACAGTACTCCCTACAGGGGCAATACTGGCTTCCTCCACCAAATCCATAACCGGCTTGCTAACTAAATGTTCCTTATGCAACAAAGGTCCATTTCTGCCCTGATCCGGGGCTAGGTGGCCCACAGTCTGCATTACATTCCTACTGAGATCAGGAAGTTCCCTAGGTGGATTTATAAGGGGGGCTCCAGCCTGTTTACTAGTACCATCCGTTGTAACCTTACCTATAACGGCCATATTTCTCAATGTAGATTCGATGTTCTCTAGCCTATACTCCAGCTTCCTTAAGGTGTCAGTAATGGGTAAAAGGAGAATACTAATCATGTCCCCCAGTTGGGGTAAAAAATCGAAGGGAATAGGCACCTGTGGGATAACTACAGCTGATAGAGCAGGCTCTGGGGGGGTCACAGCAGGGTTCACAGCCATTGAACAGGTACTAATGGCCGCCGTCTGGCTATGATCTGGCCCAATTAATAACCCAGAAGCAGACCCATTAGAAAGATAGTGGCCAAATTCAGAATGCTGTGTCCTGGGGCCATTGATCACCCCCACCCTACGCCTTTTTTTCCTGGGAGGGGGGCCGTGAATAATCCCCTTGTTCGGATTCTTAGCCTTTTTTCCTACCCCCCGTCCCACAAGCCGCGTATTAAAAATTTTAGAATGACTTATGGCATGTGGGGGGAGAGAGTCGCTGATAACCTGAACACTAGGGACACAGTTTGTGGGCGAACAGTCACGTAACAATAGCGGAACACCCTCTTGCGAGAGGGGGGTGTCGTTTACACCATTACTACCACTATCGACAACAGGAATGTTTGGGGAAGCAACCTCTGGAGCTCTACGTTTCATGTTTTCAATAGAGCGACGACGTTCTAGTCTGCGCTCCTCCAAGGTAGTGTCCAGCTCCTTATCCGTTATGAGAGGTTTTTTAAAATAACTGTCAAGGGGGCCATTTACCACTGGCCTTGGTTTCTCCCCAGGCATAACATTCTCACTAGAAGCCATGGCAATATTTAAAAGAAGAAGAAACTCCCAATTACCACGATGCAGCAGAGTCACTCCTGGCCCAGCCCAGCCTCGATCGGCCTCGGAGGGTCTCAGAGGGTCCGCCCTTAGTCCGGGCTTTGTCCCGGGTGATGTCCCGCACACGCGTCCCGCTGACGCGTAATACCTTCAGGTCTTATACTGGCTGTGGATAGAGGGGGCGGAGTCGCGGGAAGAGGCGGCAGGTGTGCTAGATGGAACACGCACAGCCTGCTGGTCCTCGCAGTCCCGTCCTCCTGTACAGCAGCTCCCCGATCAGATTCCAATGCCCAACGGGGCTCCCTGGACACAGATTAAATGAAGCCAATGCCCTGCGGGGCTCCAGAAGGCTGCAGGCAACACAAGTCAAGTACTCCTCTGCGAGCGGCTCCCGCGAAGCGGGGGCCGCGAGGAGTTTTCAGCGGTCAGCAGGGGGCGGAGTCGCGGGAAGAGGCGGCAGGTGTGCTAGATGGAACACGCACAGCCTGCTGGTCCTCGCAGTCCCGTCCTCCTGTACAGCAGCTCCCCGATCAGATTCCAATGCCCAACGGGGCTCCCTGGACACAGATTAAATGAAGCCAATGCCCTGCGGGGCTCCAGAAGGCTGCAGGCAACACAGGTCAAGTACTCCTCTGCGAGCGGCTCCCGCGAAGCGGGGGCCGCGAGGAGTTTTCAGCGGTCAGCAGGGGGCGGGGTCGCGGGAAGAGGCGGCAGGTGTGCTAGATGGAACACGCACAGCCTGCTGGTCCTCGCAGTCCCGTCCTCCTGTACAGCAGCTCCCCGATCAGATTCCAATGCCCAACGGGGCTCCCTGGACACAGATTAAATGAAGCCAATGCCCTGCGGGGCTCCAGAAGGCTGCAGGCAACACAAGTCAAGTACTCCTCTGCGAGCGGCTCCCGCGAAGCGGGGGCCGCGAGGAGTTTTCAGCGGTCAGCAGGGGGCGGAGTCGCGGGAAGAGGCGGCAGGTGTGCTAGATGGAACACGCACAGCCTGCTGGTCCTCGCAGTCCCGTCCTCCTGTACAGCAGCTCCCCGATCAGATTCCAATGCCCAACGGGGCTCCCTGGACACAGATTTAATGAAGCCAATGCCCTGCGGGGCTCCAGAAGGCTGCAGGCAACACAGGTCAAGTACTCCTCTGCGAGCGGCACCCCCTAAGTCAAGTAAACAGTGTCCCTGGGGGATGTGGTCGCATGTACATGTTAGGAGTGGCCCGGGCTGTACTTTGAGCATTCATGGTCTAACCATTGATGGTGCCACTTGGCAGGTATGGTGATAGGCAGTTGTTTCTGGCATCATAATGCGAAGCAAAACTGGGTACTCCATACACTTACTTCACCGACAATCCTTCAAGACTACAGGTATTTAAGGAGTTTTCAGTGCACTTTGTATAGTGCTTGAAAAGTGGACACCACACAGTTATAAACTCAACTTTACACAATGGACACCATGTTCGCTAAACATCACAGCCTGCCATAACACACACAAATAGCAGCTGAACAGAGTTGAAAAGACATAATCAGACCCTCCAGGACATCGCAGACTGATTTGCCAAATTTCAACAAAACAATATAATTAAAGGCAAAAAAAGAAAAATTTGCTGTGTTTTTGTGACAGGCACACAATGGGCCTGTCACGAAAATACTGTGGACCAACCAGCAAACCTTCACCACACAGCAAGCCCAAGATGGAAAGAGGAATTTCCGTTGCCAGAGAGAGTACAGATTTCAATGTAAAATATCCACTCTCGCAGGCACCATCCTGACATGTCCCTTTAAAGTGTGAAATACATTCTGCTGGAGAGAAATGTGGCTCCCTCCCCCCTCCTTCCATTTTATTGTAAGGTGGGAGGAGGATGAGGGGGCTTCTTAAGAGGTCCCTGCAGCGGCATATATTTCACGCTGCTCGGAGCATGAGGGTGGTGCATGGGAGGAGGGGGCAAGGGGCTAGAAAAGGTGACAGGGCCATTTCATGGCTTGACATAACGTCAATGTATTATCCTATCAGGCTTTCCTTTTGCTCTGACTTCAAGCAGATAGGCAAGGTTGTTCAGCACAGGTGTACCGGAGCCAGATATTCTCCATGACCACTGACCACATTAATGATCTCAATTTACATTGATCTGCAGGGGTTTTTTCTCATTTGGATCTCCAGAATATTTAACATGGCGGGGGTGGATCACAGGAAAGGTGATGGGGAGGGGTGAGAAGGATTAAAAATGCAGACGCAGATGGTGGGGCGGTGAGGGTAGGTGGATTGAGCTTTGTTTTGAGCATCTTGGAGGCTGGTTCCACTGCCAACAATCTTGTAGTACTGCCACCCGCCACACGCAGCAGTAAAGAGAATAGAAAAAACGTTCTCCCGCCCACCATTTACTGACCCAGAGCAGCAGCGCAAGGTCAATTAAAGGAGGGTGAACAACTTTAAAAAAAAAAATAAAAATTGTGGGGATACCTGTAAAAAAATCGCAGGATTTTTACCAGAGCCCCAAATTCACAATTATTTTTGCTAATAGCGAAATCTCAAAACCTTAGAGGGTCTACTTAATGGTGTCACCTGTCCCCATCTAACCAATTAAATCAATCGATAAATAATTTAAAGATTATTATGTTTTCAAGACCCATTTTCTTCAAACATGCTCAGGTGTCTTTAAATTAGGACATTTTCTACATTTTCTAAGGTTTCAAGGATACTTTTGAATAGTTTTCCCTGTGTTAAATGTTTCCACTTTACAGGGACTTAAAATGGTCTAACCGCATAAAAACGCAAGGCGATTGTATATCCTCAAATTTTCGACCAGTGATCTAAACATTTTTATAACGAGGCACAGAAATAGCCCGAATTAGGCCTTTATTCCCAGATTCTCAGACAAATGGAGTTTCTTTCCGAATCAGGATTTTGTGATGTATGATAATACCACATCGCCTGGATTTTCCACCACCACATATTGCCAGGTAAAACCTAGTGGACTACATCCAAGAAAATGGGCCCAAAGTATAGCAAACATGATCTGTTTTCAGTAATTTATCACTGCTGTTGTTTTTCCTTGTATAGTGTGGTAACACCAACTCTGCAAACTATCACATCCTCTGAGATTTCTGTGTGCAAAATTACTTCATCAAGAGTGCTCTGAGCATCATAATTGCTGTGCTAATGGAAAATCCTTTGATTTCTTTCAGCAAGCGCTGGATCCCTTGGTGACTCCTCCTGAGAATAAGAATCCTCCAATTCAGAATTAACCATGGACTCCACAAATCAAGTGATTTTCCATTACCATCCAATCCAGGTAATGATAACACGCTGATATAATTTACTCTTGGCTTGGGCCTTAAATGTATATGCGATTTCACATACTATTACTTTTATGTGACTCAAATGTATCCCTCAAAAATGAGACATAACATGCATTTTGGTGCTTTCCACACCAAAATCCCATGAGCCGGTATTTACCAGGGGGCCCATTATGACCCAGTTTACGTGCGTTTACACCACCCAATGTAGTACATGAGCAACACAAACCTTAAGTGAGATTTATTAATCCACGCAAGTCCCCTTTGCTTGGCTCTGAACGGCTCCATAAATCTGTAGTAAAGCAATGCAGCGCAAATCGCTCCGTTGCCTCAATATGGCCTGGATAGGTGGGCTGTTCCCACACAACTCCCATGATTCTTGACGCATTCCGAGATTTATCAGAACTGGCAAACCTGGGAATGAGCCAAAAAAATATGCCTTCCCACAGGAGACTTAACGAGGAGAAATATTTTTATTTCTCCTCATCATTCTGCAGCGCACATAGAAAGAGGAATATGCTTCTATGTATTGTTTTTGTGCAGGAAGGGGCCCTTCCCTGCAGAAAAACAATCCTGCATGCAACAGAAGCACCCTTACACCATGATGCAAGGGGGCTTGCATTGGCACTGGGCTGCCAATAGGGCTCCAGTGTAGGGGAAAAGGCAGGAATGCATGGTATTGACTTAAATATGACACATTCCTGCCCTTCTTCTGTCACGCAGCGCAGCAAGGCGACTTCCTGCACTGTCCTGCGTGACAAGTTTATAAATCGACCCTCAGGCCTTTTTTCCCTGTTAAATGCCAGCATGCTTGACCTGTAAACATTTAACAGTGTATGCTGGCTTTATTGCACCAGGTGGGCCCAACAAAATCCACACAATTCAGTATTCCAGCATCTGTGTAATCAGGGGTTTACTCAAGTTTCAGAATTTAATTAGGCACTCGTATTTGAGCCCCATATGTTTTCTGTGCTTGTGAAAATTATTATTAGAAATTAGGATTTTGACCAAAGTCAAGGGTTATAAATTAGGCCGGGGCAAAATTTCTATAATGGCGGCATAATCCCGTGGAATTTTGGGAATTTCTTGTTACTCTTGTTACATGAACGGCCTAAAAGTATGCCACTACGCTGGGAGCAATCGAACAACGCGAATGACAGAATAGGAGCTGCTATTGTTCGCTTCCCTTGTGCTTTTTGCACTACTTTTTTTATTAACGTGATATGTGTTGAGGGCGTATTTTAGATTAAAATATAGCTCTAAATGCTGGTTTTGCATTTCTGCATACTTTTTGCTAATTTTACAGTAATTACGCAGAAGCAAATTAGGCGAATTTCGCACACCTCTAGTCTGCATCCTTATTGCCTTCCTGAAGTTTTTATTTAAATATTGCCTGTGATAGGAAACAAATGCATTTTTTTAAATGTCTTTCAGCTTTGAATTATTGGCTCCCAGTAATGTGCTTTTATTGTGATTCTTGAGTTTAGCTTTCAAAAATGAGACATAACTGCATGCCGGTGCTATCCATATCAAAATGCTCAGGACCCGGTATTTATCAGGTCTGTTTTTTTTTACTGTTAAAGTCTGGCAGGCTTGGCCATTCGGAATGTAACAGTGTATGTTGGCTTTATTTCTTTAGGTAATTACCAGTCACTACAAAATCCACACAATTCAGTATTCCAACAGCTGCACAATCAATAATTTGCTCAGGGTTCAGAATTTCACAAGGCACACATAATCGAGGCCTATATGTGTTCAATGTCTGTGCCAATTCTAATGATAAATGAATATTTAGGGCAAAGCTGATGATTATGAATTAGGCGTGGGTGAAATTGCTGTTACTGTGGTATAATCTCCTTTAATTGTGTTAATTTCCTTTCACGCTTGTTGCATAAAATTCCTGGAATGACGCCGGGAGCATGGGAACAATGCGAATAGCAAAACGCGAGCTGCTGTTGTTTTCTACACTTGATATTTTGTGTGCTTTTTAGGTGTCACCTAGCGTAAGACTGCGCAGATATGCGCAGTCTCGCTGGCGAGATTTAATGATTTGAGGAGATTTCTCTAGAGGGCTTTAAGCCCCGCCCCTCTTTTCCATTGGCTGGCGTCATCGTTTATGCTAAACGGTGGCCAGCCATTAGAAAAGAGCGTCTAGTGATGTACGCTTTTCTCTTTTAGAGCCGTCCCAGTTGGACTGGCTGCCCCGACTTACTGCTGGCGTAAAAGTTTTTTTTATCTTTATGGGGCCAAACACATGGCCCCATAAAGATAAGAAACCAGTCAGGCGAGCCAGTCCAACTGGGACGGCTCTAAAAGAGAAAAAAAAGTGGGAGGCGTTGTTGGAGTTGCTTGTTTGATTCGGAACAGAAATACTGCAGTAAATATGGATCCCATGGAGAGCGACTGTCTCAAAAATAACAGCATGTCCGAGGAGGTTCCTAGTTGTGCCTGCGCTAGTTCTATGTGCTTTAAAGTGTGTAGCATGCAGCTCCTGCGTAGTTTGGTTTCTCAGGTCCCGGTGGCTCAGCATTGGTATTCAGGGTGCAGCCTAGCCCCGGCACTGTCACTCTGTTTCCTTTTTTATCCTCCGGTCACCAGGCTGGGGATCTCCCCCGCTCGGTGACGTGTGCGTGACACCGGACGCCGCTCGCTTTCCATGCTGCACAGGTAGCAGCGCCATGGCCATATTGAGCGTTCAGCGGGGGCTCGGCTGGGAAAAACGGCCGGAGACAGCTGCTGGGCCCCGGCGGAAGGAAGTGTAGGCGGCTCTTGCAGCCCACTCTATGTACACACCCCCTCGGGTGGCGGTTGCTTCTTGGTGCTGCACGGCTGCTGCTTCAGGGACCGGAGGAGGCGGCAGCGGGGAGCAGCAGCGCCGATGCCTGTCCAGCCCTGAATGGGATGCCGATTGCTGGGTTGTAGGATCCCTGGCCGAAAATGGAGGTGTATTCCAGCACTGGCGGTGGTGAGGTAGGTGCTTAGTTCAGGAGTTCATGGGGCTATGGGGAGGGCTGTCCCCGGGGATTGTTTTGTTGTGACGTCTGTTTTTGCTTCACCCCACCCGAGCCTCAGATAGTGGTATAATCTTGGTACCCATTGAGAAATCCCATCCTCAAGTGTCTCAGCAAGAAGGCACTCCCGCCAGCAAGTGTTTGCGATACATGTGTGTCTGTGTATTTGGTGGAGGGACAAGTTTGAAAAACGTGTCTATAGGAGCATCCTTTCTGCTCTGCTGTAGAGTACCAGCTGCCCGAACATGGGCAGCACATGCACTTTGTAGAGTGGATACGTTGGCCCGTTCCCTATTCTCAGTGCTGTCAGACTGTTTTCTCTCCGAGGGGTGGATGATACCCTCAGAGTTCCTGCTGCTGCAAACAAGTTGCGCGTGCGTCATCCGACCGCCCCTTCTCATCACACAGTGTAATTACATCTCACGAATATGCTAAGGAAGAATTGTATACATCCAGCTTTGACAGTACTTGTGTATTTAGTAATGCCAATAGATGATTACTGCATTGTTGGTGCAGGGGAAGAGGAGAGCCGCAGAGAGCTAGCTCTTCCCTGGTGCCTATGGTAGAGCAAACTCAGGCAGTACTTGCACGAATAGGATGGAGGGTGCGTGACAAAATGAAGTGACCGCTGTCCCGTGAGGGATGCATACACCAACAACATTGCTATCCTTTTCGGAGCGGTGAGCAAAGCTATAGTACTGCACCGTTTTTGGGTGGTAGATGCGAATGTATGGTCCCACAGTGCTGAGCAGTGTATGACAGGGGTGCATGCGTGAGGGGGCGGAGGATCATAACAGAGCTGCAACCTTGTTATTTAGGGAGGAGGGAGCAAACACGCAGCAGCCTAGATATCTGTCAGCATTGGAGAGAGAGGGTGCAGTCCTGGGAGATGAGGAATGCACACTTTTTGTCCGGTGTGGGTTAGGGGAGGAGGAACAGGCTACTGTGCTGTTCTGCAATGCTTAGAGGGCGGGGATGCACACGGTCGCCCCTTTGGAAATGTTCCCTTCTGAGATGAGGTGCCCATACATCTGAAGTCCTGGGGGAGGATGGACTCCAAACCGCCCGTGGTCAGCGACAGGGGAGATAACTATTCTTCGCCGGGGTAGCAGGGCTACATTTTAATCTATATATAATTCTGTTTGTGGTGGAATGGATAAGAGGTATGTTGTGTAGGAGTACTCTGACACCAGAAGACATCATGCTGCATAACAATGAAGGGACTTGAGGGTTCTGGCTTCTCACTGTTTTGGGGGTTTCAGTCCTCAGGTGCGGATGGGGCTTAATGCATGGGTGGGGTGTGTTGGTTGTATGTGCTACACGCAGACGCTCCCTCTGAAACTTGTTTGTAAAAAGTAGGCGTCAGCCAAAAAAAAGCTCCTGCCTCACGTGGTCATGGTTTCCACTAACGCCCACGTGTATGTATGCTTTCGGAGCTAGGCCTAACACCGATATAGCGTGAGCGCAAAGCAATGGGAGAGACAAGCATTGAAAATGCAATAGGCCTCGCCTTTTATTAGTTAAAGCCATTTGCTTTGCTAATGCTATTATATAGCAAAGCAAATGGCTTTAACTTAATAAAAGGCGAGGCCTATTGCATTTTCAATGCTTGTTTAAACATAAAATGTGTCACAGGAGACATATAAGGCTAAAATATAGCACTGGATGCTAGTTGTGCATTTCACATAATTTTTGCTATATTTCGTGTAATTCAAATTTGCAACAGCAAATTACACAAATTTCACACAACTCTATCATGCATCCTCATTCCCTTCCTGGAGTTTTTATTTAGATAATATCTGCAATAGGAAACGAATACATTTTTGATGCCTTTCAGCTTTCAATTACGGGCTCCACAGGTCGTGGGAGGCAGCGCTGCTCACACGGATGTCTCCCTCGGTGCTATCTCTAGCTTTGCTGCGTTCCCTGTCTTGTTTTTGTGTCTGAAGCAATAGCTCAGTGACATGAAACTTCTCATTAGCAGAGGAGATATCACACAGCACAGTTCTCGTCGGCATGGCGGCTCAGTCTGTGACAGCCTTCCTTCAAACCTGAAACTGCAGCACACCATTACCACCGCTGACATTGTATGGTAGCTCGCAGTAATTCTGAAAGCCTCTAATTTTAGTTTCGCAATTTGAAAATGTTCTGCGAGACTGTATTTTGCTGTAACTGAAACCACATATCTTTCAAAACGCTTTTTTTTCTCAATATGTCAAAACATCTAGGAAAATCACCTATGTGTAACAACTAAAAGAGGGTAGACTTTCAACAGACGGTAAATCATATATGGGATAAAACACACCAAACGATATGTAGTAAGAACATTGCAAGCCACCAAAGAGTCCCTTGCTACCTTGTCCTTATATTTTAGCACATTTGGGGGTGTTGTTTTCCTTATAATACACATTCTTTCAAATACAATGCATGCTTAAATTGAAACATATATAAAAAAGAAAATATTTTGGGGATAAAGTATGATTTACTTATAACAATATTGAAAATATGGACTATAGCATTTTCTGCAATAGCTGCACTCGAACTGTAGTTATTAAAGTTTATAGTCAAAGGTGTCCACAAAGCTCCTATTCGGACTGAAAAAAGGAAATCTGATGATTTATGCTGCTTTGCCTTTTGCAGCTGAGGGTTTCTCATATAATTACGAATAATCAATTAGATTACACAGCATTTGAGAAAAGGCAGAGAGGACTGGGTGCATATTATCAAAAGTTTACACAACGCAGGGCATCAAGCAAAGTTGTGTAAATGAGAGAGCTGAACAGCCTTTTTATGGAGCACTTCAACTCTCTCCTGGAGATAGCACACGTGAGGCTATCCAGCAGCAACGCAGGTGATTGTGGGTGCAGGAAGGAATACCTCCTGCACAAAACCAATGTGTAGAGGCATGTTCCTCTTTCCATGTGTGGTGCAGAATGCAGCAGATACGGAAAGAAGAAGTCCCCATGAGAAATAAAGATATTTCTCCTCATTATGCCTTTGTAGAGTAGGCGCACCACTTTGACACACACCTAGGTTTAAAAGTCTTTGTAAATTTGGGTTTGAGTCAAAACACATGGGTGAATGCTTGGGAATGCCCATCCTCCACCCATGTAAGGCCTAACTGAGGCAAAGTAACACAAGGCAGTGCTATGTGCTGCCTGACATTACTTTGTATTTCCTAAGCCACTCAAATTGACTTTGTGTAGCTTAGTTAAAAAAATGGATTTTGCGACTGGACTGTGCCACAAAAGTGACTCAACCCGGGCAAAAAATCATAGTAAATCTGGGCATGGGCCTTTGGACTACAGGAGCATGGTGTAGTCCAGGTCTGCCACCTTGAATGTTAATCTCCTGCTGTTAATTACATTGTTGCCAAAAAATAAACACAGACTACGTTTTGTTATGTAAGGCCCCCAACTGGTTCTATGGTAAAGCGGAGAGGCATTTAGATTAAACTTCAACTGATTACACATTCTGACTCACGGCCCTATACAGAATTGCATGAACGATGGATACAACAGCCTTTCCATTGTGCTGCCCAAGTTCACCCTTACAGATGACAAAAATGATTTTACCAGATGACTACTGGTACCGAATGCCCAGGCTTTGCCAACTGTTTTCATTGGTAATGCTATGAAACCCAATGACATAGTGGCTTTTTATTCTCCCAAATCCCTCGATGACTGCACGGCTCAGATGAAATTTTCTACTCGGCCCAAATCATTTCTCTTCCTCTTTTGGCATTCCTGCCTGTGATGTCAACACACTGCAGTGTCTGGAAGTCATAACCATCTTAACAGAGGAAAGGCCAAAGTGGGAAAACAAGCCACATTCATTGTCTCTCTCACACATTCCCACAAAACCTGTCCCAGCAAGTTAATCCATTGCCTTGGAGTACTTTGTAGTTGGGATGCAGGCATATGGTATATCCCATGTCAAGCGGTCATAGGATGAGGTGGCAGCAGGCATTCATCATCAAGTTCTTGTCTACTGGGAGATGTGAGCATAGGTGGTGTAGGATGGGAGCCTTTAGCAAATGGAGGCCTAGTCAATAGTGGCATTTGGGATTGATGACACAAACACCGAAGCCCTGGGAGCATCTATCCCAAACAAAGTTGGAAGCTGTTGTCCTACTCTGGATGATGGCTTATCAGTCAAAGATTTTGGCTTATAGTGGAGTCGAAAAGAGTAGAGTGGCATAGAGTAGAGTGGCATAGAATGGAATAGAGTGACGCACAGTGGAATGGAGTGGCGTAGAGTGGAGTGCCATAGAGTAGAGTGGCGTTGAGTGGAGTGATGTCAGGTAGAGTAGTGTAGGACAGAGTGACATAGGTTAGAGTGGAGTGGCATAGAATAGAGTGGCGTAGAGTGGAGTGACGTAGGGTAGAGTAGTTTAGGGTAGAGTTACATAGGTCAGAGTGGAGTGGCATAGAGTTGAATGCCATAAAGCAGAGTGGAGTAGAGTGGAGTGGCATAGGCTGGAGTGGTATAGAGTGAAGTTGCATAGAGTAAAGTGGCATAGAGTGGCATATAGTTGAGTGGTATAGAGTTGAATAGAGTGACGCAGAGTAGAATGGAGTGGCTTAGAGTGGAGTGCCATAGAGTAGAGTGGCGTAGAGTGGAGTGACGTAGGGTAGAGTAGTGTAGGGTAGAGTTACATAGGTCAGAGTGGAGTGGCATAGAATGGAGTGGCATAGAGTGAAGTTGTGTAGAGGGCCATACAGTAGAGTGGGGTGGAGTGGTGCAGAGTGGAATGGAGTGGGATAGAGTGGAGTGGCATAGAGTGGAGTGGCATAGGGTAGAGTGGCGTAGGGTACAATGCAGTGTTTTAGAGAGAATTAATTAATTATTATCTATATTGTATGATAAAACCATTACAGACATAAAAAAATCACAAGCTAAAAATTCAGGAACTAAATAAAAAAACGATTGAAACAATTTGTCGTACATGAAAATATTTCAATGCATTAGACAGTTACAGTATTAAATGAATAAGAAAGGAAGTGCTTAGTACTAATAGCTGGACTTATTGAGCACTGGGCTGCTCACTGCTAGAAAGGGGGCAGAGTTCGGCTGTTGGGGTGTGATTTCCAACATGTTATCCTTTAACAATGGCCATACCTGATGTATAAATTATACTTCTCTTTCACAGTTTCCAAGGAATATTGAGGGTTTTGAGCCTCTGTAGCAGATCATGTGCCATGGTGTAAAACGATTGGTCGGAGGAGTGTGCAACGGTCAATGTGTAGTGCCGGATGGCAGCATAGTAAGTGGACCAGCGATTCCTTTCTATAGTCACACAGTCTGCAATATACGATGTTTTTAAGCAATTTCCACCCAGTGTTCAGTTCTCTTATTGAGAGGGGCACCAGCCTTGCCATTAGTAGTAGCTTTAAGCCACGTTTGCACAGTGCTTGATGGAAATATAAATTACTTGGCTTGTTTAATTAGTGTTGTTACGGAGTCGTGTGTGCCTCTTTCTAGTAAGTCTTTATTACAAAAGATTTACATGAGCGGAGCTGCCCTTGCTTTCTTATTGCAGCTTTAATGGCTGTGTAATTGGTGGTGTTTTTAGTTCAATTGTCTATGACAAATTGTAGCTTTTCCTCCGCGATTTTTAGATACCTGTGCCCAAGGTGGGATTGGGATCACAATTTGGCCCGGGCACTGCTGAAAAAAGTGGGCCACATTTGAGGTGAAGATACTGTGAGTTCACATCACCTGGCACGCACAGAGAGACCCATTCTTCGCCCCCACTATGCCCTGAATAAGAAGGGCTGTGGTTGAGGTGTCAAATACAAACACTGTTTCTGGGCTGCATGGTCCCCAGCGAGGCCGCGGTGAAAATGGCTCAATGGCCTATGCAACACCGCCCCAGGGAGGCAGATTCGGGCACACAACCACCCGCTCCCCAGCCCACCATCAGCGTGGTTGCTTGGCAGGGCAGGGGGTCAAGGAGAGGCCACAGCTGATAATCACTGATCGGCCATATCACATGGCCGCCCAGCGAGGCTGCTTTACTCTTCCTGTCCAGAGCCCTCTGTGGACTGGGAAAGGGAAAAAAACCGGCCCACAGAGGGCACTGAGACACCGGCCCTTCGGCCAATGCACGGGTGCCCGCAGTACCAATCCTTCCCTGCCTGTGCCAAAGATTACTCTTAGCTATGAAAACAGTTTATAAGTCCGCCTTTATTGTGTTCTCAGGGGTGACTGCTGTCTGCTAGAAATATTTTGCCATGACAGCCATGCCCTTGAGATTTTGATTGACAAGGTTACATTTAAGTCTAATGAAAGTCTTCTGCATGTAGGGAGGCAATTGGAAAACAAACTTAAAGCTCATACATTGAAGCTTGTCTAGTTCGGCTGTCAGCATACTGGGAAGCGCTTGCTGTACATAATTGATTGAAGGCATCCGTTTTGCCATAATCACCCTCCTGATGGCCTTGGTCATTGGCATGTTGAGAGTGTAGTTTAGTTTACGAATAGCATGCATGACCATCTTTTCCTTGGTCTTCATTTCTTGCAGATGATTATCTCAAGATAATTTTAGCTTTGTACGCATTCTAGCCTTTGGGATCCCAGTCACCATTTCTTGACTTATTTTTTCGGATAACGCCCAAAGATCACAACTTTGGTGTTACTCACGTTGGCGATAAGTTTGTTCTTTGTATTATATATGCTCAATGTGCTGAGATCCTTCTGGAGGCCAACTTTTGTGTAATCTAAAAGACTGCAGTTGTCCGCATATTGCATGGGGTAGATATTCTTTTCATGTGGGGTGGCTAGGTTTGCATCAGTTAATGCTGGTCCCAGGTCTGCTGTAAATAAGTTGAAAAAGTATTGGGGCAAGCACGGATTCTTGCTTCAGTACTCGATCTGTTGTGATTTTTGTGGTTGCTATGTGGCTGGAGAGATTAACCCAGACCCATGTCCTGGTTTAAACTGGCATGATGGTTCTCAATAATTTGGGGGGTGTTCCAATTCTCATGCTTCTGCCATTGTATTACAGACTACTCCATCAAAGGTCATGGAGTAATCAATGAAGCAGGCATAGAAGGGCAAGGAAATTTGTGTAGCAGCCATATGGGCTATATAGGAGAGGGCCACTATGTTGTTGACAGTTGATCTACCGTATCGGAATCCCCCTTGGTAAAATGGCAGTAGGTCCTCATCGGCTACCCATTTGACTAACTGTTGTAGTATGGTACTGGCACAGGCTTTCCCCTCATTATTCAGTAGTGCAATTGGCCTGTAGGTTTTGGGGTCTGTGTTATCTCCCTTATTGAAAATCGGTTGGGGACAGGATTGCTTGGAAGCTGAAATGTCGAGCCCAGTGGTGACTGAATATTGTTCCCAAAATCTGTTCCCTTTTTTGCCTGTGGTCTACTGGTAGACTCCCACCTGGTAACCACATGGTCAAGTGCACTTAATGGCGGAAGGGGGTCACCCTGCCCTGAAGAATTTGCCAGAACGTGAAATGGCAATGAAACATGTCAGCCATTTTGCTTAAAGACACAGTATGTGTTTTTCAACCATGAGTGTGGGCACAACAAATTAAAGACACATGCAGTGTGCTATCCGCAACTAATTTTTAACTTTTTGTCTGCTAGTGAGGATGAAGTATCTCCCCCTTTCACGGGGTTCCATAGAGAGTGGTTGAGATGTGTTCCTCTTTAGGTTTACCATTTTAGGTGACACACACACTCACAACATTCTCCTGTACTTGCTTGGGTGCCGGTTTCGTTCCCTACATAGGGAAGTTGCAGATGATAAAAGAGTGAGCAAGTTGGCGAGAACCTGCCAATCGCACTTTGGTGACTGCTTATGTGAGGCACTGCCTATATATTGACTTTTTTTCTTCCATGTTGTATTCACTGGGAGGTATGGGACCGGGCTTTTAGTAAATACACATTATAGGTTGGTTCATAGTTATGTACTAGGACCTTTTCCCCGCTTTAAATTTAACAAGACAAGGGGAATCCTGAAAGTACCTATTGTAAGTGTGATGCTTAACAAGGGCTTTTGTTGTGTGGTGGCTCGATTTACTTCCCCTGAAGTTGGTACGTGCCTCTCTTCCTTTGGCCTAATGAGTGTGGCCCTTTTGGGGGACTCCATGGTATCTCCAATATTTTTTTTGTTTTGTTTACATCTTTTTATTGACCATAAATACAAGCTTCAGATACGTTTCATATTCGTATTGACATAGCAGGAGAAACATGTGTCAAAGGTATCACAATACAGGGTAAATATCAATTACTGGCTATTGGTCATCCTCACTCTCTAGGGGTATACAGCAACATCTCATCTTCATGGCAGGTGTGAAAGATTTCTCATGGCGCCTGCCAATGGCCTCTATACGTGGCCCATGCACCCCATATCTTTTCACCTTTACCTGGGCAGCCCCGACTCTGATATATCACCTGCTCCACCCCATAGCAGCAGTCCATATCTTTTGTCCAAGCAGCCAGTGTGGGGGCTGCCACTGTCCCCCATGCCTGGGCGGTATTCCTCTTGGCCACCCCTCCCGTTAAGGCCAGCCAGGTCTTGGCCCACTGCGGCCATGTCATCTCACCCGTCAGTCCCAGGATGAGCCACCTTGGTTCCAGCGGGACACTCTCACCCACCACTGTCGTCATCACTCGGGTTATGCCATCCCAGTACATTTGAATCATGGGGCATGACCATTATATGTGAAAGAAAGACCCTCACCCGCCACAGCCCCGTACACACTCATCAGCCATACAGTTGCCCATTCGGGCTTGAGCCATTCGGGAAGCATAGGACCTGTGGAGAATACGGAGCTGAATAAGCCTAAATCATGCCCCTATAGCTACTTCTTGGGGGTTCTGTAGGGATTCAGCCCAGGTGTCATACTCTAATAGGCCTACATCCAATTCCCAGGCCTCTCGTATCGGGCACAGACAGTCCGGGGAGTTGTTCACTAGTTTCCGATAAGTGAGGGAGATTTCCTTATCAATCATGGGGTTTAGGAGGAGACGGTGTTCAAGTGGCGAGTACTCACGTACAGGGGACCCCTCTCTCAGGTGGCAATGAAGCACATGACGTACCTGTTGGTAACGGAGATACTCCCCCCCATTTGGAACCGCTCCCACAAGGTGTTGAAGTCCAATATTTTACCTCCCTTCCAAACGTCCCCCAATAGATCAATCCCAATACGGCTCCATTTACGAAAGCCCGTTAATCGTTTCAGCTCCCCCAGGTGATCACTCTCCCAGAGAGGAGTCTGCTCCGTAAGTTTGTTTGCCCAACCAGTCATTTTGGTTGCTTTATGCCAGGCTTTAATGACTGTTCGGGTATGCACGGGGAGGAGCAAATTACCTCTACTTTTCCGGTATAACTCCGTCAAATAGCTGTTGTTGCTTAATGCGAAACGGTCCACTCTGTACGCCGGTTCCTCTAGCGGTGAGAAAACCCATCCATTAATATTAACGAGATGAGAATCCCAGTAGTATTTTCTAATGTCGGCAACGGCTAGTCCCCCCCTCATAAACCCATCTCTGGAGTTTCTTCAGCGCTATTCTAGAGCAACCTCCCCACCATAGTAGTAAACGCTGCTCGGACTCAACAGATCGAAAAAATGCCTCCTGTATCCGATATGGGGTATTCTGGACTACACACAACAGACATGGAAGCGCCATCATTTTAAAAAATAACCGCTCTACCTACCAGGGAGACAGGAAGTCATCTCCAATGCACAATATCATCCCTCAGTAGATCTAATTGCGCCTGTACATTGAGCCGCATAAACTCCTCCTCTGTTTTCATTATCCATATGCCCAAATATTTAAACATCTCTTTTTGGACCAACTATGAGCAGACCGACGTCAGGGGTGGGAGCTCTCCTGCCAAAGAGAACACTAGGGATTTTTCCAATTGACGCAATATCCAGAGTACGTGCCCAATGCCTGTATTGTATGGATGAGCCGGTGGAATGTTTGTCTTGGTCTGTGGGCATAGAGCAGGATATCGTCCGTGTATAATGATATACGTTCTTCCCAGCTGCCCCCTAAATCGATACCTCTCACTGCTGCGTCTCCCTGTATCCAAACAGCCAGCGGTTCCAGTGCCAATGCGAATAACATTGGCGACAGCGGACTGCCCTGTCGAGTGCCCCGATGTAGCATAAAGGGCCTGGAAATATTCCTGTTGATGCTTACGCGTGCCATTGGGCCGGTATATAGTAGGCGTATCCATTGCTGTATATTTGGACTTAGCCCGACTCTATCTAGGACAGCGAACAGGTACGCCCATTCAAAACTGTCAAACGCCATCTTTGCGTCGAGCGACAGGAGAGCGGCAGGCAGATCCGTTTGTTTTTGGGTCATCTGTAGTATGCCATAGAGGCGCCGCAAGTTGAGCTTAGTGCTCCTATGCAGCATGAAGCCTGATTGATCTGGATGTATTAAGGACTAAATGACCGAACTCAAATGGTTGGCTATAACTTTAGCCAATACTTTGTCTTCGAAGTTTAAGAGGGAAATAGGTCTGTAGGAGCTACAGAGATCATGGGGTTTTCCGTTTTTTAAGGATGACTACTATTGTCGCCATCCTTAAGTCCTCCGGAAGTTTGCCTTCATCTCTTGCTCCTAGAAACATGTTGAGCATATGCGGGGCGAGTTTACTTGTCACACATTTAAAAATTTCTGTGTAAAGCCCATTGGGACGTGGCGCTTTTCCTGACTGTAGATCTGGTATGGCATTTTTTACTTTGTCTACACTCATGTCTGAGTCAAGCACTGTCCTGTCCTCTTCCCCAAGTGTCTGCAAGTTCATATCTTTTAGTAGGTCGTAGGACTCTCCCTCCTCCCGCTTAGTCTGTGATTGATATATGCTTTCATAGTATTCAGCTAAGACCTCTGTTAATTCTGCACCGTTACCTCCCTGTACACAGTCGTCGGTTCTAATTTCCGAGACCCAGTTGTGAATCCTATCTTTCTTTTCAAGCCACGCGGTCAGCTTATTGGCCTTGTCCCCCAGATCGTAGACCTTCCTCTGTGTGGCCAACGCATGCGCGCGAGCAGTGTTTTCATCCAAGTCCCTGAGTTTTTTCTGCTTAAGTTTAAGGGTATGTGTGCGTTCGATGGCTCTCACGGGGTCGGAGCCCAGTGTCAGTTCAAGAGACAAAATCTCTCATTCAAGGGCATCACATTGTGTGCTCTTTTCTTTGCGGCTAGCACCACTGATTGCTTGTACGAAGTCCCTGGCCACCACCTTATATGCTTCCCAGAGTATACAGTCTGACTGCACCGAACAAACATTTCGACAAAATCTTGTTCCGTGCGTTCCTCAAACTGATCCCTAAATTATTGGTCCCTAAACAGGATGTGGTCTAGTCTCAGCAGGAGAGACCATTTCTGCTGTGGTCCATACACCTGTACCTCTACTGGGGAATGGTCCGAGATACCTCGCGCCTTGTGACACCCCCCCTAGAAGAGTCCCACTGAGGTTGAGTGTGTGAAGATGTAGTCTAGTCGTGAACTACTCAATGGGCTGCAGATATATGTGTGTATTGTCTCAATCCAGGATCATGGCTCCTCCAGAGGTCCGCCTGTCCTAATGCTTGCGCGCATGTGTGCAGAGACCGCATTTCCCTAGCCCTGGGTGGGTTTGTCTCCCTGTCCATGTCTGAAGACATTGTATCATTCATGTCTCCCCCGAGAATCAGGGTCCCCTGAGGCAGTTCAAGTAGTAGCTTGCTGAGATCGGGAAGTGTGGTTCCATGCAGTCGTGGTGGAATGTAAACCGAACAAGTATTTATCACCTGTCCCTCCCACTTCCTGGATAGGGCTACATAGCGTCCCATGTGGTCACACCAACTACGAGTTACAACGAGTGGTACCGAGTTTTTAATGAGTATGGTGGTGCCCCTAGAGCCAGTTGTAAAGCCGGTGTGTGCCCTGAGTGTGTAGCCATAACTATTTAATGGCAAGTAGTTAGTGCCTTTGAGATGTGTCTCTTGCAGGAGTACTATGTCTGGGGAGTGCCTATACAAGTATTGTAATACCATAGAGCATTTTATCTTATCTACAAGACCGTTCCAAGAGAAAATTGTCAATTTTCTTGTTTGTTGTGTCGTCATGTAAAGAACTTTGTGTGATCCCCCCTCCCTTCCACCCCCACCCTCGCTCCTGTCTCCTTCCAACTCGGATAGCAATGTAAAGCGCAAAATCTTGAATCTCAGCCCATCTGTGACGGAACAGTGTTTCTGAAGCATGCATAACCCAACAAACCATAAGAAAACCCATAGCAATACCCCCCACCCTGCAACCCTGCCTTGTAGGTCTAAAACTACCCACATCCCCAATAGCAGAGCGCCTGTCACCCTACGGAACAAATGACTAATGTAGGGCTGCTTGGCACCACCACCCAATAACACTCTCCCCCCGGGCTCACAACTCCGCCCATCCATATGTAGGGGCTCTTGAAACTAATAAAGTCCTGGCCTACCCGGCCATGTCCCGGTCCCTAGCGGTGGGTAGATATGGGTACTGCCCCCTGACAATAAAGGGAAAATCTATACCTTGAGGCCGGCAGCAGACATATAACAAATCAACAAGTTGACTCAGAGACTCAAGAGAGCGGTATCCACCCCCCCACCACTTTTCCTCCTCTCACCGACAGTGCGCCCAGGGAGGACCCCCATCCAGCCATTGTTAGACCTCCTCAGTTGATGTGAAGAACCAGGATTTGTCTCCCTCCACAACCTTGAGTTTAGCAGGGAAGAACATCATGTATTTAAGTCCCTTATCTCTGAAGGCGCGTTTCACTCCCTCAAATGAACGTCTCTCTTGCTGCACTTTCAGGGTGATGTCCGGGAAGAACCAGACTGTTACATTCTCGTAGGGGAGGTCACCTTTGACTCTGGCCATCTGTAAAATTGCGTCCCGATCCAAGAAATTCAGGATGTGTGTGATGATGGTCTGTGGAAGGGCCCCAGGTTTCGGCTTAGGGATCGGGGCTCTGTGTGCCCTCTCTACAGAAAACAGCGGGCCACTCTCTTGGGCTTGAGGTGGTTTAAGACGTGATCTTCGACAAAGAGGTCCATACGGGGACCTTCCGCCCCTTCAGGCACACCTACCGACGGCTGTTATTACGGTGGGCCTTCCCTTCCTGATCGTCAAGCAGTAGGGCCATTAACTTGTGCTGGTGCGCCAGCTTTTGGCCGCGTTCTTCCAACTTTCGTGTCACCGACTGGAGTTCTCCTATGTGTTCTCTGGTCGCTGTGACCCTTTCCAAAGTTTTCCTCATATCTGCCCTCATTAGATTCATTTCAATTTTGACCTTGTCAATTTTCTTCTCCAGGTTTGTCCCTACCGTTTGTATCACCGTCATAATGGAGCTAAAGGATGGCTCTACTCCGGTCGAATCGTCGCCCTGTGCCCCTTCCTCAGAGTGGAGCTGTCGTGGGACAGCGTATTTGCCCATTTTGTTAGCTTGTACTGCGGCCGGAGCCCCCTTTAGCTTTGTCATTGCAAGGTACACTCTTAAAGGGCACAAAAGGTCAGTTCACTGCCCCATCAGGTCTCTCTGGGTGGCCACCCTGCCCTGTCACTGGCCTCCGGACATCTGCAGTACCCAGTTCAGGGATAATGTCACTCTCCCCCTCTGCGCCTCCAGTTAGCCACTTTGCAGCACTCACGGTCACAGAGGAGGCCTAGTGTATCAACTGCCTCAAGATAACGCACTGGCAATCTGTTGTCGCAAGATGAATCTCTACGGAGTCCTTACAACACCCCCCCGCAGGATGGGCTGACCCCACCCAGTTGTATAATTGAATGAGAAGGAGGTGCGGGGGTGTACCTGCGTCTCTCTCCTGTCCATCACACTGTGCCCAGCCTCACTGCTGCAGGCTATCTCGCCATATCACATGGTGCACGCTCTAATTTGTCCCCAGGAGTCTGGAGCCGCCGACCGCAGGCACAGGCTATCTCAGAGTGGGCGTGTTTGCTGCCAGGCGCCAGCGGGGGCGTGCGCACCACGATCACCGACCTCGCTTCATCAAGGTGCCCAGGAGGGGGCCCACATTGCTTCTCGCTTCCACAATCAACAGTATGTCTCTCCGCACCGGTCACCTCCTCTTGGGCTGCAGGAGCATGGGCCGATCAGGAACACTCGTCGTCTAGGGGAGGGCCCTGCGGGTGTCCCACTGCATGAGTCGCATTGTCGGAAACACATGGACTTCACACTCCCCAGGCTGCAGTGCGCTGTTGATACCGTGTCAGCCACAGGCAATACTCAGCGGATCTCGTGGATCCCAGGCTGTGCGCTCGTGATGCGGGCTGACACAATATGTGACTCCGCCCCTCTCTCGCCTATAGCTCAATGCCGCTGTCTGGCAAGGCCCTTCCTTGCTGCTTCGTCGGCTCCACGCCACTGGGGGTAATAAACGGCTCCCTCGTTTCAGAGCACCACCGGGGGCTCAGCAGCGATGTTTCCCCCCTCCGGCTGCAGGAGAACCAGCGGATATTGCAGGCTTTGTCACGGGCCCTGGTGGAGCTAGAGAGTTACACCGCCATCATGGCTGATGCCAAGCCACGCCCCCCCCAGTATCTCCAATGTTAATCATCCTTTGTGGGCCTATTGGTCTGCCTCTCTTGATTTCTTTATTGATTGTTCAACTGGTGCTTCCTATATGTTGTGTTTACCTGCTTGGGATGGACATGATTGGATGTTTATTAATTGCCTGCCTCTCATGGGATGTTGCAAGCTGGCTATTCAGAATTGCTCCTATATCTCCGGCTTAGGGCCTTCTACTTGGGTGGGGGCCTCATTGTATTTGTTGACTTGACAGATCTTCTTGGACTCATGTTATCTGCCGGGTCCACTTGTTGGTATGTGGCGAGTCTATGCTTGTTATTGCTTTGTGTTTTTTGCCTGCCTGGTAGTTGGACATCCTGGGCATATGTGATCTTTTCTGTAGTCAAAGGGTGTGCATCATTTCCCTTCTGTTGGCCCATATCTGGCATTCTGCTTGTTAAAAATATTGCGTATAAGGGCTTAGTCGAGGTGATTATTGTTCTCGGGTGAGATTTTGCTTCTGCAAGTTCTTTGCAGATTTTTAATGACCCTTTTTTTATTTGCTGTTTCATTGATTTTGACGCTTCTTTAGGCTTTTTTTTAGTCTCTGTGTTAGCGGCACAGTTGTGTGCTGCATTACCCCATCATCTACGCAGTCAAGGGTTTCCTTTTGCTCCTTAAGTTTTTCTTTTCTATTTTGACTTATGACCTGGTATTCATTTTGGGCCACCACCTCCTCCTCTGTCTGACAGACTTTTTGTTGTTTGTCTGTCGTCATGACCTGCACGCCATTCTTGTGTGTTCTGTCTTCCATTACCCCAGTTTAATAAGTACTTGGATGAGTGTTGTAAATTTACTTCAGATTGGCAACCAGTATGGCAAGGATGGTGGGTAGCATGGACCATTTTCCACTATGTCTGGGCAGAAACAGGCTTTTGTGGTTGTCACCTTTTTGTTAGTCTCGTCAATTTTTTTGATCTTCTTGGCCATGTCGACAATGGTTAGGGCCATTATTTGTAGGGTTTCTGTAATATCTTATTCTGTTTCCATATCTCTATTCCATATCTCTATGATCCTTATTCCTTACCCTTTCCTTCCCTTCAGCTCTAATGCTCTTCTTTCATCATTTGTGGAATGTGTACATGTCATAGTTGGGGGATCTGAGAAGAGGTGGTTTACATGTCAGTTGTACTGCTGACATTGCTGGTGGATGAGATCCTTTTCAGGAAAAATAAACTGCACATTCAAATACAACTTGTTTTCAAGAGTATTTGTACAGAGTTCTACACTGGCGTAGTTGGCAGTCCTGAAGGATCCCAACATGTAGGATACAGTGCAGAGGATTTTAAAGGAAGAAACCTGAACTTTCTGTATATTGGTGAGAGAGACTATCTTTGTTTTCTACAAGAGATGATTTAAGTCAACTCACAAGATTAGATTTCCTTTCCTCATTTTAATCGGCTGTGTTGATAACAGTGTATCACCAGGGAGCTTGTTAATAACATTTGGATGGCTCAAACGGTGACTGTTTCTTCCTAAAGTTGGAAGCACACTTGGAAGGAAAGTTTTCTGTGCTTCTCTCGTTTGTGACATTGTTACAAAAACTGGGTGTTTGCAAAGTGTCATTCCTGATCTACGATTTTATAACTGTTATGAATACAACTGCATTTTGCAGTTGGCTTTAACGGATGGGATTGTTGGAAGCTGTGGCTTTTCAAAGCGTCATCGTTAAAGTAAAACATTTTCTGAACACAAGTATAACCCAAAGCTGGCTCGTGTGGATGGCATTTTTAGAAACATAACTCGAGTGCATTTATGAATTCTACTGTATCGGAAAGCAGTCTTGAGTGGATGGCATTTTTCAAAACCTAGCTCGAGTACATATTTTATTACAAACAATTACCTGAGTGTTCTCGGCTCTTACGTTCCTCAAGACTCCATCATCGGCTTCATCCTGTGATCAAGCCTGCACGTCACAAGTGCGCAGGCTGCTGTCATCACGCAACGCGTAGCTGTAAAATGTGGAGCGGCCATGTTGGTGATGTTATAGCTGTTGTAACCACACAGTCTATTCTTCATTCTACGTCAGCACGCAACATAAAGGGGACATTTTGGTATTATCTTCAACGCGAATATTGTATAAGAGGTTGCCTTGGTCACGCTATATTTTAAAAGCGGTGATAATCCTCTGGCGCATTCTTGTTGTGTGAATCAGTTGTTTTTTTCTTCAATTCGCACACCTTTATCCATTTGGATGTGTTACAGCGATCAGGTGCATTCTTGTGGTGTGAATCAGTTGTTTTTCGTCGATTTGCACACCTTTATCCATTTGGACGTGTTACAGTGATCCTGGTGTTTTTGCCATATGTTTAGGTATTCAAGACAGTAAAATAGTCTCCACTGTAATAAAATGTTTGCCAACTAAAATACCACTGGAAAATACTTGATTTTCAGACACTTTCAATCACTTTGACTTACAAACTGCAAGTCAGTTCAGTGGGAGTTCGTGGTTGGATTTTTTCTTTTTGGATTTCTTTTGTCCTCCTTTCTTTACTTTGTATTATTCTTGTGCTCATCTGTGATGTGCACACCTCATTATTTATTTATATGATAGGAAGACATAATAGTAGATTTTAATGTTATATTGATTATTCTTCATTCCTTGTGTACTAGTATTACGCATATGTTTGGTGCAATGCAATATGTGACAGCAGCCCCGTCCTTTTTGGCTAGTTCTGGCAATCCTCCCATTAAGTGGAAAAAAAGGAAGACAGTTTTTGAGCGATATGCTAGAGTATGTGGTGCTTCTCTAAGTGCTGAGAGGAAGACATCTCTTCTCCTCCATTGCCTGGGGGCAGAAGGACAAGACGTCTTTGATCATCTTCCAGATTTACCAGCTGCAGAATCCAATGGTTTGAATGATTATGAGATAAGTATTTCTCAAGTTAGATAAGCATTATCTTCCCAAGGTAAGCACTATCTTGGAAAGATATAATTTTGGTAAAAGAACACAAAGAGATGAGGAAACGGTGGAAGCTTATGTAACAGATTTACGGAAGCTGGCCTCTTCTTGTAAATTTGAGAATTTAAAAGATGAGCATATTAGAGATCAATTTATGCTGCGGTGCAATATGGAGAAAGTAAGAGAAGATTTGTGGTTGAGAGATGAACCAACCCTAGATGAAGTGCTTTCTATTGCAAAAAGAATAGAGCATTCTTTAAAGTGTGTGGCGGTTATCAAGAAAAAAAGTCCAAAGGATGTCAATGTTCAGGTGATCAATGATGGTAGAGTTAAAAGTAAAGTTGTAGAGACGGAAAAATGTAAAGTAGAAACCAAAAAATCTAATGACAATCTTAGGCGTTGGAAATGTTTTAGATGCGACAGACCAGGTCATCTAGCCAATGATAGTAAATGTCCTGCACTGGGTCATGTTTGTTCTAAATGCAAGAAGAAAGGCCATTTTTCTTCTGTGTGTAGGACCAAATCTAAACCCAGGGTGAAAAAGGTGGAAGTATTTGAAGAGAATAATTCGGATGTTAGTCTTGAAGATTTTGAGTGTGGACAAATTGATGTCCAAATTCAAAATTCATCTTGTAAAAAATCCTCTTCTTCTGATAATATCTTAGTTGAGGGAGAGTCCACGAAGGTTTTATTTGATTCAGGGGCAAAAATCACAATAGTTTCCAATGCATTTAATCTTAATAGGCTTAAGAGTAAAGTTAAGCTAATCAAACCTGACATTATTCCTTTAATTTATGGGGGTGAACCGATCAAATTGCATGGGTACTTTCTAGGACTTATAGAATACAAGGGCAGGTTGATTTCAGGAAAAACGTATGTGCCAAAAAAGGTTGACAGCATCATTAGTTGGCTGCCTCAAGGAGATTTGGGAGTATATATTGATCCCAATTTGGATCCATCTATTCTTTTGAAAGAAAATGTGTGTGTTGTTGAGAAAACTAATGATGATAAATATGTTCAAGATCTTGTCAGAGATTTTCCAGAAGTATTTAAAAAAGGTTTGGGTTGTCTAAAAGGATACCAGCACAAAATTAAATTAAGAGACTATTCAATTCCAGTTTGTTGCAAGGTTAGGAATGTCAGTTAGGGCTGATATGGAAAAAAGATCGATAAGCTCAAGAAAGGTGGCATAATAGAAGAGGTGGAAGGGACGGAGTGGTTAGCTCTGGTAGTTGCCGCACGCAAACCCAATGGGGATTTGGGTTTATTCATTGACTTGCGACAATTAAACAAAAATGTTATTGTGGATATCCCCTTCCTAATATAAGTGAATTATTGACGTTTTTGGAGGGGCAAAGGTGTTTAGCACAATTGAATTGACATCTGCGTATCACCAGATTAAATTAGAACAATCTTGTAGGGATCTTACAGCGTTTATAATGCCATTTGGCCCTTTTACATTTGTTCGAATGCCTTTTGGCCTGGTTTCAGCCTCTTCTGTATTTCAAGGTGCAATCGAAGGTATTTTAAAAAATCTGGATGGAGTTTGTATTTATCAGGACGACATATTAGTGTTTGCTAACAATGTCAAGGAACATGATACTAGATTGAAGTCAGTTCTAACCAAGCTTTGTGAATGCAATCGGACTATAAAAGTTTAAAAATGTAGTTTTCGTTGTAATGCTTTAAATTATTTGGGACATCACATAAGTGGAAGTGGTGTGAAACCAAACCAAGAGTTAGTCATTTCCATCCAAAATATGAGTTCTCGGGCTGACAAAGTAGAGTTGATGACATTTTTAGGTATGGTAGAATATTATGCCAAGTTTGTTAAAAATTTTGCTGACCTAGCTACAAACATGAGATTTCTTTTGCGCAAAGGGGTGGATTTTGAATGGACTGAACAATGCGAAAATGAATTTGTGGATGTTAAGAAAAGATTGATCACTGTACCATTTCTTCAGAGCTTTGATCCTAAACACAAATGCATCCTTTTTACTGATGCCAGTGAAAAGGATTTAGGGGCAGTTCTTCAACAGTTGAGTCCTTCAGGAACGAAGACCATAATGTTTTTGTCTTGAAGTCTAAAAGACCCTGAAACTAGATACTCTGTGGCTGAGAGAGAATATCTTGCAGTTTTTTGGGCAGTAAAAAAGCTGATTTTTTTTTGTGGGGGACAGACTTCGAAATAAGGATGGATCACTCATCACTAAGTGGATCATAGGCCTTCAGGAATATACTTTTTCAATTAAATACATTCCTGGAGTAGAGAACAAAATTGCAGATGTTCTTTCATGCCCTGTTTCTGTAGAGGATAGTGCTTCTGTTGAAGGTGAGTGTCCCAGTAATGATTGGGTATGTGTAGTAGACCATGAATATTTAAGTGAAGAGAAATGGTGTGAAGCAATTGAGTTGGATGTTACTATTATAGAGGTGATATCTTTGTTACGAAGCAATTGGGCAAGTGCAAGAATGGGTTCGGAATCCAGTAAACCTTACTGGTATGTGAGACATGAACTCTCAGTTGATAAGGGTTTGTTGTTTCGAGGTACTAAATTGGTTCCTCCTTCTAGTCTTAGAAAAGAATTGGTGAATTTAGCTCACATCACTCATCCTGGTGTTACAAAGACTAAGGAAAGATTACGTATGTCGTATTGGTGGCCTGGAATGGACAAAATGGTGGAGAGGGAGGTACGTGAGTGCATACCGTGCACTTTGAGTGACAAATCTAAATTACCCAGGGCCCAGCCCATGACTATAAGAAGACGACCTACACGTCCGTGGAATGATGTTGCACTAGATATCCTTGGTCCTATTCATGAAAAGGGGTCTCAAGTTTTTTTGCTGGTATTGATCTTTTTATCTTGTATAGATACTGGCCATATAATTAAGTGTTTGAAAGTATTGTTCTCCAGGGAAGGCATTCCAGGTTCCTTACTTACAGATAATGGAGTGCAACAGGTAGCGAAAGTGATGGAGGAATTTTTGTCCTCAAAAAGGGATGTCTCATAAGATATGTGCTCTCTACCATCCCAAGGCCAATGGAATAGTGGAAAGATTTAATAGAGTTTTGAAAGACACCATTACCTTGGTGAAGTATTTGTTTATTGATTGGAGATGTGAAGTATTAAAGAAAGTAGAGGAGTATCGATTAACTCCTCATTCCACCACGGGTAAAACACCTTTCTTACTCTTTCGAGGTAGGATTCCCAAAACTAATCTTGAACCATTATGGGTTAACAAGTATGGCTTCATTATGGGTAAAGATTGCTCTGCCAATAGTGGTGATGTGCAAGTGAGAGAGGAACATAAAGCTTTACAAAGAAAAGCTTATTTTGACTGTAAGAAATCTGTAAAGAAAGTATATGTGAAAGTTGGTGACTTTGTGGCCATTAAACGTCCAGGGTTTACTGGTGGCACTAATCCTAAGTATTACAAACCCATGAAAGTTATTAAAGTATTCAGTAATGCAGTGAAAACGATCATCGTGTTTGGAATCTGAATAGGGTGGTGGTGTTGAAGGGTAAATTTGATGGTGCGTCTGATGATGTATCAAGTGAATGTATTGATAAAAGAAAAATTATGAAAGTGCTGGTGTTAGAAGATCATCTAGACTAACTGTACGACCAAAGCGCTTTCATGATTATGTTTAAAGATTTCTAAAGTTAAGAATATGTATATAGTAATTGAGGAGTAAGGTGTGTTCAACAATTTCCGTTCCGCTCGCAGAAATTGCGAAAATTTGACATTTTCGCGTTCCACGTGGAACGCGAAAATGTCGAAGCTTCCGCAATCCGCGAGGGAACAGAAATTGTCGCCTAGGCAGGTGTGCTTTCTCCCCACATCTACTACTTGCTGTCATCCTTGATGGAGCTCTGGGCATCCATAAGTTTCTCGAGCGCAATTACCGTGTAGTTCCTGACGCCAGGAGGTTCTGTCTACTCATCTGCTGCTCTGATCCGTCTCTGGCCCTTTATAAACAAGAGGCATGTGAACTGCATGGAAGCTCTCCCGTTTGGCCCCACCCCCCCACCCCAGCGGTGTGCATCGTCTTCCAGCCCTATCCCCCACTATGATGGACAGCTCACTCGAGGGACCCCGGTGCCCGTCGGCGCTGTGGCAACGTTGCATTACAGACACACATGGTCGCTGTAGACAACTCTTCTGGCCCTTTACGCAGCTGTAGTGTAGGAAAAGCACTATACATTTACCCAACGAGGTAGCACTTACTGATTAGCCAGTAGAAAGTACTCCAGTTGAGTAGAGGTATTGCACAAAACGGTGGCATCTTCTTGAGTAAATATGCAGGGCAGGATTCATTCTGGCACGATGCTCCTGTCACAAAAATGAAACCCCAACAGGAAGCACTTGTATGCGACCTTCAGCTCGGGCACTTGCTTTATTTATTTATATCTGTAAGTCTTACAGATATGAATAAAGCAGGAGCCCGAGTTGAAGGTCAAATTCATTTACGCATTAATCATCACACAAAAATCTCCGCGGCTGTTGACTACCTGTGTTGGGCTGAGTTGCGGGGGTTGAGAGACCCTTGACCATGATGTACATCATACGCCCAATATCCCATACTTTGTGACAGTGGTAGGTTTAGTATTGTTAATGATAGCTCTATTATTGAGCTTATGTCCCTTAGTTTTGGACATGAACAGGTCCTTCTTCTTTTGCACTGATTACTGGGCTCTATAACTTGCTCTGGCTCCAATTTAGCTGCCGTAAGTGAACACTATGCGGGATCTGAAGTTCTGGAATGTGGATACCCCTTTCATTTTTCATGAAGTATGCAGTAGTTTCACCAACTGCTTTTCTGCTGCACCGTTTGTTGCTTTCCCTTGGGGTTTCAGCTCAGTTGGGTGCCCTTCGGTTCTTAATGGCAGACCTGTTAGCAAATGTTATCATGTTCTCTATTTTGGGTTCTGGAAGGTTTTCCTGTTACCATTTGTGAGTCTGTCTGTGTCTTCCTCTCACGGACGTCATTTAGTGGTCACTAGTTGTTGCAACTGCAACCCATGGCTTGCCCCTTGCTACCTCTGGCATTGCTTTTGTGAACCCTGGCCTTAGAGGTGGCAAAATCAGTGCCTGGAACACAGGGACAGCTCTTTCTAATTTACGCTAGTTGGTGCTCCACTTGCCTAGTTTCTGTCAATTTTATTATTCTAGAAATAATAAATAATATTATTCACTATTAGTGTAATAAAATATGGAGTACATCAGCTGGAATATGATCCTATCTGGAAGCTAAGGTAAGTAAAAAATGCAATTAAATCTATGTTGTGTGCATGCTTACAGATGAGTGTGTGCTTATGTGCATAAGAGTGCGTGACATTTTATTATGTGTAAGCATGTGTGTGAGTCAAAGTAAAGGTCAAATGGTGTGTGATTTCGCTTCCGCTACCCCAGGCATTTTGGTGAATTGACGTTCATGTTTCCTCTAAGGCATTGCTGCAGCTCTCTTGGATATGGAGGCTTCATACCATGGCTTCCAGTTTCCAAAGGGAGAGGTCCTTGTGATGCTTGTGTTGCTAGCTTTTACTTGGGGCTGGGTGCTGATGTTACGTGGTTTGTGTCTTGTGCTGGTCTTGCTCCTGATGGATCGCTTGCTTGCCAGGTTTCTCATCTGGGCCGTGAGAGAATTTAATCAACTGTTGTCCAGCTTTGCCCCCTGTTTGGGGCTCCTTAGGGAGGTGAAAGGAGCAGAAGATAGTCTGTTTTGAGATAGAATCTTACGACGTATGGCATCTGAGTGCTTCAGGTGGCAACATGCAAGATTTTATTTTATTTAATACTCCTAGGCTAAGTTGGATTGTGTTAGCTTGAGGTCTGTTGTGGCCAGGGGAGATGTGGGAGTAGGGGGGAGTGAACACCTAGCATGCAAGCTGCACCCCAGCCTAGCGGGCCGTTTCCACGTATGCGTGATAAAAACCAATGTGGTGCTGCTAAGGAAACACCCTACAACGCCTCTGCAACACCCCTATTTGGCTTTCCACCTCTCCGCCTCTCCATTATTCCAACTGTTCCAGCTTTTCCACTGTTGCTGGCAACTTAGAGCCTCAAGCTGCCGCAAAGATTCCAGTACATCTTTGTCTTATGTCTTTTACACTGACCCTGGTTTTTAGGGGAGAAAGTTTTCTCAGTTGTTTAAATTATTGTTATTAAATTATGGAATTATTAGCCCCTATTACCCCTTCTCCTTTGGGGGTCTCTAACTGCCTGTTGCCTGACTGCGGGCAAGGTTGCGTGGCCCCATATAGTTAGGGCATTCAGGTAAGGGAGGGTCCAAGTTAATTTTGCACAGGGGATTTCACAGGGGATTTCCAATTTGTTGCCATTTGTCTGCTTTCTGGCTTTTTATAGCCTCTCAAGAACCTTCGCGTGGTACTCACAAGTGTGATGAGTTGGCAGTGAGTGGCTAGAGGAGCGGGAAGCTATGGAGCTTACATCAAAGCCTCTTGGCACCACAGGGTCATCTGCTGCTTTAGCCAACCACAGCGTTTTCAACTACTTTTCTGTGATAATGGTGGTAAAGGAGATGATGACGATAATGGGTAATGGACGGGAGGGGATTAGGAGAGTAGCGCCAAGAATCCGACCAAGGTCCCGGGCCCCTCAGGGCACCAACTAACTTCCGGGGGCAGTGTCTCCATGCTTTCCCTGCGGCTTCCAGTGGCTCCCCCTGTTGCAGCTTCTACTGTGGCATCTCACGCTCCAGCTCGCACTGTGGCTTGTCCCCGCCTCCACGATGTTCAGAGTGGCATAGAGTAGAGTGGAGTGGCTTACATAGGGTGGCTTAGAGTGGAATGGTATATAGTGGAGTGGCGTAAAGTAGAGTGGCATAGAGTGGCGTAGAGTGGAGTGCTGTAGAGTGGAGAGGCATAGAGTGGAGTGGCGCAGAGGGGCGTAGACTGGAGTAGAGTGGCATAGAGTAGAATATTATAGAGTGGTGTGGAGTGGGTTGGAGTGGAGTAGAGTGGCATGGAGTAGAGTGGAGTAGTGTAGAGTGACATAGAATAGAGTGAATAGAGTGGCATAGAGTAGAGTGGAGTGGCATAAAGCTGTGTGGAGTGGAGTGGAATGAATAAATTGGCATAGAGTAGAGTGGCATGGCTTGGTGTAAAGTAGAGTGGCGTAGAGTGGAGTGATATTGAGTGGTGTAGAGCGGCATTGTGTGGAATAGAGTGGCATAGAGTAGAGTAAAGTAAACAGAGTGGAGTAGAGTGGCGTGGAGTGGAGTACCAAAGAGCAGAGTGGAGTAGAATATAGTTATGTAGAGTAGAGCAGCACAGAGTGGGGTGGAAAGTAGTGGAGTGGAGTGGAGTAGAGTACAGTAGAGTAGCGTAGAGTGGAGTGGAGTCGAGTGGTGTAGAGTAGAGTGGCTTGGAGTGGGATAAAGTCACATTCTGTAGAGTGGAGTGGTGTAGAGTAGTGTGGCATAGAGTAGAGTAAAAGTTGAATGGCATAGAGTGGAGTGGTGCAGAGTGGAGTGGGTGACATAGAGTAGATTGGAATGGTATAGCGTAAGAGTGCCATAGAGTAGAGTTAAATGTTTTAGAGTAAAATGGCATGGAGTGGAGTGGTGTAGACTAGCTTCGAGTAGAGTACAGTTGTGGGTGTAAGTAAAAGCGTAAATACAGGCAGACGATAGGGTGAAAACAACATAAATAAGAAGCAGCATGCCTGTGTTAAAAGTAGAAAAGCACACTGCACATCTAGGAATAATACTGAAAGACTTATAAATAAAGAATATTGTGTTGCAATATGACGGAGAAGAACAAAGACGAGGAAGAGCAAATGTACTTGGTCCATGTTCCAGGGAGGAGCTAACACAAGAAAGAAATGGAAGAGGGGTGGGCGAAGTTCGCGAGCTCCATGGAGTGAAAGAAAATCTCCGTGGATTCTGCCTAACTTCGCACGAATGGGAGGAGTTGTGCTCCACCACGCATTTGTGCTGATTAGTATGAGTAGCATGCTCTGCGTTGCAATGCAAGCGCTAACAGCACCACACGGTCACCTGCGTGCATTGCCATTTTGTTTTTCCTATTCTGTGTATGGTGCTGAGCCTACTTTTCAATTCTTACTATATCTTACCCATCCTTACTTTATCCAACCTATCCTCTCCTGTTTTACATTTATTTCCTTAGTGTGTGTGTGTATTTTACATTTTTTCCACTTTTTAAAATTTTCTGTGACTTTTTTGTCCCTTTGTTTGTTTTCCTCTAACATCACATAACTTCCTAATTTCTCCCTCTCTCTATTCCTTCTATTTCTCCTGTCTTTTTCTTTTATTTATATTCCACCCAGCAGCAATGGCAGAGCATAAAAGAGGCGGTGCCAATGCAGGGGATGCAGTGAACCGCACAGCCTGCGGGCACCGCCAGAGGGTGCGGCCTTGCACAATTTTTACAGAGGAGGAGGTGGCTGCACTTGTTTTTTTGTGCAGCGCCACCTCCCCTCAATGCTGATGGCAGGCCCAGGAGTGGGTACGGCCTGCGGGGCCATCGGCTGCTGTGGGGCAGGGTGTACCATTTGCCAACATACTGTGGTTTGGAGCACCTGGCAACAGCTGATGCACTATTGGGCCAATATCCTGGACTTGCTGGGCCTCCAATTTGCGGGACTTGTTGAGTACTAGTAACTAATTGTTACTAATTTTGTGATGTCCCATCCTATTATGAAAAACTTTTTTACATGTTGCTCACACTCAGTGGTAAGTTAAGTTCACTGACTTAACATTACAAATTTTATGTGGGCCAATTTGAGCGAGACAGTTGCTCGGTGCTACCTAGTTCTGCTTGTTGCTGTAGACACTCTCTTGGGCTGAATATTTAAGACGTTATGTGGACTAGGCCTGGGCGAAAATTTCGTTCCGTTCGCGGAAATTGTGATAATTTGACATTTTCGCGTTCCGCGGAGAGTGCGAAAATGTCAAAAATTCCGGTTTCCGCAGCTTGGCGATAATTTGTTTCTTGCTCGCGCTGTAAAATAATACATTCTCGCGCGCGCGAGATCGCCTTACCTGAATCCCTGCGTTCGCCGACAAGTTTTCTTGATCCGGTCGCGTTCTCCATGAGATGTTGTATTGTTTTTAGCCATTTGCGCTGTCTCGCGACAGTTCGCGCCCGCAGTGACGTCATGCGTCGCGCGATCACGTCTTTCTTCTCGCGATCATGCACCGCGAGACAACTCAAAACAAGATGGCCGCGCCCGCAAGCAACCACATGGGTAAGTTGGCGACCCGCAACCATGCAGAAAATCTCGCGAACATGCCGGAAAAAAACTTCCGCATCTTCGCGATATTTCCGCTTGTTTGCGATAATTTTAAACAGTTTCGCGATAATTTGCGAAAGTTAATTTCGCAAATTCCGCCCACCCCTAATGTGGACTCCTGAATCCTCCTGTCACTAAGATAGTTGTACTGCAGTAGTAGTAGTAGTAATATGATATCAGTGAGTTAGCACTTGCTGTGTTTCTCTTTTTATGTAGCTTATACAGTCCCAAGCAATCTTCTAGTGATGTTGTATGCAAAATTGCATCTACGCATTGATAATCAAAACTTATTGAGTTGGCCCATCAAAGGGGGTGCGATTTGTGAAGCAATAATCATTCGCTACAGTGCATTAGTATTTCCAAATGTAGTCTAGGAAATTTAGAATGGGGCTTAGATAAGGTTTCGGAAATTAGGAATTGGTCAACTCAATAATATATGCAATCTGATTTAGAAAAGTGTAATGCCAATATGTTACTTCAATCGCCTTTGCCTGTCGAAATATAGTTTTTAGGGCTGAGGGGGTATGGGGAGTTTTCAGCACTGGGGGGTTGGGGTAGGTTTCAGGGCTGGGGGATTCAGGGTAGTTTTTAGGGCTGAGGGGGTTCAGGGTAGTTTTCAGGGCTGGGGGTGGGTAGTTTTCAGGGCTTGGGGGGCTGTTTTAAGGATCTGTGCGGGGGCAGGGATCGTAATATTTTTTAGGACTTATGGGAACAGGGTATTTTTTAGGGCTTAGGGGGTAGTTTTTTAGGGATATGGGGAGGGCAGGGGTGAAAAAGTTAGAAGGGTTGGGGGGAAGTGGGTTAGTTTAGGAACTCAGGCCGGCGGCAGGGGTTGGGGGGTTAAGACTTACCTGTGAATTCTTAACCACAGATATGTGTTTACCATATATGCCTTAATAACGCATGATTCAGTGTAAATGCATGCGTGGCAAAGGCATATTTGTGGTTAAGAATTTAGGGGCATATCAACAACAACCGGCGATAATTATCGCTGAGCGCACTTAGCGCTAGGATAATTATCTCCGGCTAGCGCCAATTTTTATCAGTGATAAAAATCCTAGCGCTAACTGGCTATTGTGAGATTATCGCTGGAAACCCATCGATAATCTCACGTTAGCTAGTTGATAGGGCCTCACAAACTTAGCCATGATATCCACCTTTCATAGGATATCATGGCTAAGTCAGTCCTGAAGCAGGCGTAAGGAAAGTAGCGATAACAGGGGTTATCGCTACTTTTCCTGACGCTATGCTTCATAGTGTTAGGCTTGCTGATAGGAGAAATGTCGCTTAGCGACATTTCTCCTGTCATGCCAGGTCAGGAACGCCCACTTTGCATCTCATTAGAGATGCAAAGCTGGGCGTTACGAATCCTGACGCTAAAGCAAGGTTTCACGCGTGACCTTGCTAATTAGGCGATAAAATTATCGCCGCTTTTCGGCCGAAAACGGCCGCAAAAGCGGCGATAATTTTTTATCGCCTGCTTGTTGATATGCCCCTTAGTTGTTCAGCCTGCGTTGAACTGGCATGCGTGGTAAACGCATGCGTGGTTCTATCATACAACCTATCATCGTACATTTTACCTGTTCGGGACTGCCATGGAAAGAATGGTGGAAACCAAAAAAATGGAGCCCAAATGCTGAAAGTAAACTCGCAGCACGTCAGAGACATTTCTGGTTTGTTTTTCAACAACAAACTCCCACTCTGAGAGATGGATTTGGAAAAGAAACGCTTTGCTTCTTGGGTGCATTTAACATGGCGCCTGCTCACTCAAGCGTCAGTGCCTTCAATGGAGCCACGGCACCGGCAGCTCAACAGAAAGCAGAAAGATCTATCGCCACCTGCTGGCGGAGATCTCTAAGTATGGTGGGCGGTCTTGTTCACCAGGTCAGAGGAGGACATCTCTCCACTGACATTGCAGAACGGCGGACAATCCACCATACACTAATTGAGGCCCATGGAGGAAACTGTCTGCGACTGAAACATGCACAGGATACTTAAGTGGCTAGCTCAATGCTCTTTACACAGTAAAATAAATAATGGTAATTTATAATGCGTTACACAATATTACAGTATGCGGTTCACTCTTCAAAGATTGCACACACCACATTGGTATACATAGATAATCTTTGCTTGCATATGCGGCAATATAAATTATTCAAACATGGTTAAGCAACAGCATTCCTACTCTAATGTGTTATTTCAGCAGTTGATGCAATTAGCACATAAAATCATTAATATAACAAGATAGCAATTAGGCATTCTAAATTAGTGATCTGAAAGCTAAGTCATACTGAAGAGAATGAAAGGGATACTTACAAATGATGTTTTATTTTCACACCCACCACATACTCTCATGAAAAAAAACACATCTTTAGTGGAAATTGCTGAAGCACATTTCGTCTATCCTATTTCTTATATCTTAAAGAACAGTTGGCAATTAAACGTGCCCTCTTTTTACAGTATTATTTATTGCACGCATGAGATATTTTTCCTTGACTCCAGGGTGTATCCAATTCCACAATGGCCACATATTGATCGCCAACAATGCTTCTGTAAGATCTGTCACCTCTAAGTGATTTGCTTGGTTCTTAACGAAAGGATTTTCCCAAGACGATCTGTGAGAACAACATATAATAGACCCCATTTATCAAGGCAATTTATCCTGTCTTTAACCATTAAAACTGTATGTGTTTCTTATGCTACCTTAGGAGCGGTAGAATTGTACCCAATAGAGTGACCAAAAGTGCCTGCTATATCTATACTAATTTCACCGACTGATTGTAATGTACTTAAAGCAGATTTACAAAGGAGAGCACAGGGTCCACAGACGGAGCCACAATAGTTCTGGGATCATTGATCTAGAACTGTACTCATGGAAGGCTGCCTCGGCAATATAACTAGGAAATTGCTTGTCTGCGCAGTGCCTATCAACAGACTCCATTATACGCTATAATGTTTTACTCTGCAATACCACTCAGCGTCATCCACAGTGTTTAATTTGTGAAAAATAAAATAAGTGAATGGGTCCAAAGAATTCCGTGGTTGTCAAATACCAAGGATGTTGGTTTTGAAGCCACATCCTGCCTCTTTCTATAATCACTCTAAACTTCCTATCTTTTTATCCCACTCTTGCATGTTTTTCGCCTCTATATTATCACTTAGCCACTGTTTTCCTGTTTCTCGTTATCCTTCTTTGTCCCTTTTCTGCCTGTCTCGCTTTTGCGCTGGATCAGTGTCCGATGAAAAATAAGCCCCGATCACGAAAAGTAAGGGCACCTGCACAAATTAAGATCTATTGCCACATAAACTTTCTTCCTCATCACACATATTGAGTGTGAGGTATTCCTCTTTCCCAGACAGCAGACATGGAGGGGCAGATTTTGTAGAAAATGGCACAGAGGAGCAAATGAACTGAGGAAAGATTGGACAGGCAAAACAAGGAAAGGTGACAATAAAAAACAGGAGAAAGAAAAGAAACATATGGCATAGGAAGTGCAGGAATAGTAAATATACCATAAAAATTTGCATAGGGAAACCAAAACGAATTAAGTGATGCATGGAGGTGGTTAGAAGTCCTGCACACTACCACATAAAGCAGCAGAATAAAGGGGGCCGAGCTGTTGCATAACAAGGCTACCATCCACTGTGGTGCAGGAAAGCACTAGAGACCCCGGTGTCTGCTGTTTGGATAGTGACAATAAGTCACAATTGGGGTGCATTGGGCATCCAAAGCCCCGCTCCCCTATGCTACTGCATATGCTGCGCTATTGTTATCTATCTGCTTGTGGCAGAAAAATATAAAGGAAAAAACATGATGAGACGGGGGAGGCTAGAAAGCAAAGAAAGACCACCGTAGAGCTAGCAAAGAGAACAATAGCTATCAGCTTAGTAGAACACTGATGGCGAAAATAAAAATTGTGGGGATAGGGAGAGTAAATTATGAGCAAGAGCTCTAGAATCTGCAACAATACTAAGCAGCAGTAGGTGTAAATTCATAGGAAGGACAGACCCAGAAAGGCTTTTTTTTATTTCGGCAAGGCAAATCTAGACTCATCAAGTGTGATCCTAATTCTGATTTAAATCATTGCTGTAAATGTCGAGTTGAGTCTTGCAGGGTCCCTATTGTCCAGTAAGTTCTCAGGGACTGGCAAAAGCAATTTGGCTGGCAGACAATCCGTCCATCATCTTCTGTGATGCTACAGTTGCCCTAAGTCATGCATACTGTGCTCGCTATGCCACTAGATTCAAGCTAGCTTGGCTGATGAAGGGTGATTCCCCAAAATCGGTCCCAGGATGCTTGTTTTCCTGTCCAGGGAGAACCTGGTCTGGAAGTTCGGGCTGGATTGTTCCAATGGGGAGCAGGGTCAAAACTGATTTGCATATGGCTGGGTCTAAACTGGGGGGGCAGGGTGAGCAAAAAAACAATGAATTTAACCCAAAACTGGGCGCGGGGGCAAATGTCTGACAGTGTTCAGCATTATGTCCATCATCTATTTTTTGTTTTGCTATAGTAGCCCTAAGTGGGAAGGGTATGCCGAGACGTGGGTCCCGCGCTTGATATGCCAATGGTTTCAGGCTATCCTGGCTGATGAGGGGAGATACCCCGAAACCTGTCCCAGATGCTTGTTTTCCAGGCCAGGGAGGGCCTGGCCTGGCAGTTCGGCTGGACTGTTCCAAATGGGAGCAAAGTCAAGACTTATTTGGATATGACTGGTTCTAAACTGTGGTGGCATGTTGAGTTAAAAAATCTATGTATTTAACGAAGATCTGTGACTGGGGTTGAATGTTTGACTTTGTTCAGTATTCCATCCATCATCTTTTTGTGTTGCTATAAGTGACAAACACCATCCGAGAGAACAAAATATTGGGGTAAATGACAGACTAAGAAGTGATACAGATTGTACAATCATCTGTACTGGCACAACTGTCTTCTCCACTTCAGGATTTTGAACTGTCACTCAAGGTTTATGGAATGAAAAGGAGGTAGGAAATGTGTTGCTAGGTTTCCCAAAGTTCGAACTTTTATGCAAAAAAGGATCAACACATAACATGGGCTTAGGTAGCACTTAGTCAGTCCTGAAGAAATGTTAAAAGAAACTTGGACAAAGGGATCAAAGTCTTCAAGTGGGTACCTTTGAAATATTTAAAGGTTTTTCCACCGAGGTTTTAGATATCTAACATTGTGGTACTTTGTGGAGTATTGCAGATGTGAGCTGAAAATATGGATCTGTTTGGCTCGTGCAGGACTCCCTTGGTGCATCTGCAATACTGCAAGGTCAAAACAGGGATTGGCTGGCTGTAAAATGAAGAGAAAGTTGCAGCTCCCATTTTATGACTCGGGGACTCGGTCTCAGTGTTGTAGAAAACAAATACAAATAAGGAATAAGGGAGCAAGATAGGGGGTCTCTGACCCACTTGCCTTGTGGGGGATCCTAGAGGGACACCCCTAGTGTCAAATTAGCCCTTGTGTAATTTTGCTGTAATTCCACTGTACCTCGGCGCTGTAAAACAAAAAAAAGTTCAGGACATTGGGGAGATGCAAGGCCATGGGGGTTGTACAGCAAGAAGGTCTTGGGCACCTGTGGGGGGCTGGGTGCAGGGCTACCCACTGCCACACTGCACAACCCAATGCACGGTCGGGGTTGTCTGCCTGCATGGGTTGGATGCAGGCCCGGCACCAAGCTCCACGCTATGCACGGTTGGTTAACCAGAGAGAAGATGGGCAGTAGTTGGGCGCAGGCACTTTGGCCAACCAAAGCCACGCATGGCCAAAGGCTGTGTAGGTGCAGGGTAGGCCTAGTTAGGTGTAACAATAAAATATTACTTTACGTTTAAAAAAACTAGATATTCACTGAAAAAACAGATGTTAAAGTGATGTTATAGTTAGGTATGGTTATAATACCTTACTTTACATTAAACAAAATGTGAGAAATTCACATTAAAAAAAAGGTTAAATTGATGTTATAGTTAGGTGAAAATGTCAGTTTAAATGTTACATTTTCAACAAAAATAACACTGATATTCACCAGTTATTTTTAATGTAAAGTACAATATTATAACCATTCATAACTATAATGTCAGTTTAACCTTTGGGTTTTTCAATGAATATGTATATATATGTATATTAAATAGATATGTATAAATACATCTATATATCAGACAGTGGCAGTAACCACTTTGTAGTTATAGTTAGGTCAGAGGTTCAGGAGAATGTTATTGGCATTTTTTGTTTCACTGATAACTTTGTCATTGCTTGATGAATCCTTCAAAACTATCCCCAGAAAAGTTAATTTACTTCAGATCCGTCAAGCGGGGACCAATAAAAAAGGGGTTACTAAAGCATTTATTTCCCTTGTAAATTCCCATAGGACTCTTTGCTCTCGAATGTAGAAAAAATGATTGAATGGATGTGAGAAATCAGGACCTATTTGCAGTGTCCCCCCACTTTTTGCCCCCATTTTGACTACTAGGTGCTGGTTTTCTGACTCGAATTATGCCCTGGGCTCTGCTAATCTGATACAGGGCCTGTGCTCTAATTAAAAGTGCATGGCATTGGTATAATTACAATTGGTACAGACACACCCAAGTAAGTCCCTAGTCTATAATAAGGCAAGAGGGGATTCCTACTACCTATAGGTCCCTAGTATATAATTGAGCAGAAAGGTTTAGCAGTCCGGGAGATTTCCTACACTAGAATCTGAACTGCTGTGTTGCCTGCTGTCATTTTAAAGGCAGCCCTGCTTTGCAGACTGTCTTTCAAATTAAATTATATGCAAATTCGACTTTGGAATTAAAGGCACTTTTGAATATTTTATTTAAGTATAAATATTTCTAGGGAGGAGCTAAATTTCATTCAAGGACTCAAAATAATAGTTATGATGAATCCAACAAATCCCACAGATAGATTTATAACAGCTATCTCAGAAAAGAAGCTATTAAACATTCTTTTCTGTATGCCGAAATCCAGCCTTCCAGCTGTTCTCTGCTGATTGGCTAGCCTCTGCCAGGCTGAGCTAAGCTGTCTTAATGAGGTGTGAAGCTGTCTGCCAGAGAGACAATGGGTCTCCTGTGGGAGGAGAACTGAAACTGTAGAAGGCAGGAGGGAGGAGGGGTGGCCAAACAGGTCTTCAAAGGGAGAATTACACTTTAGGACAGCACAGACTCACCCCCACATCCTTCCACCCCAGCCACACAGGAGCCCTTGTAATTAGATTAAGGAGATGGATGGAAGGGGAGTGTTAGAGAATCTTAGACATGCTACTGGGTTGGCTTAGCCTGGTCTAACCTCCAAGGAGAGAATTCCTTCATGTTGGATTTTGAGAGAATAGTGCTTTTTGAGACAAGAATATGCCACACTTTGGAGGAAGTGGTCATGCACATGGGTGGCACCCTATATCCTTTTGGTAAGGGGTGCCCCCCTGCTTGACGCCAAGCAACACAGCATACATATGGAAGAGTTGCCAAGCAACTCAGATTTGCTTCCTGAAACTACACAGAGAAGAAGGATTGCCCTGCCTGAACCCTGACCTGCACCCCAAAGGACTGCACTCTGAAGAACTGCACCTGCTGAACACTAGGAGCTAAATCCCTAAGGACTTTCCCATGCTTCAAAAAGAATTATGGAATGGACTTCCTGCAAGCTTCAGGTTAACAGAGCCCATCCGCATCATTTTCACCAAGAAGTCCCCATCCAGGAGTGCGTCCAATGGACTTTTCAGGATTTGACTACCTGCATTGTAGAAATTGTAATCACAACATCACAAGGACCATCTCAGAGATTCTAGACCCCTGGATTTGTGTTATGGACACTTTGAATCCTCAAGGAGTCCTTCTAGAAGAAGATCCAGACATTTGGAGAAGTTTGGTAAACTTTTTGGAAAAAGCTCTATAAGTGACCGACTCAACGTCGCAAGTCAAACCGGCTTCCTTCAACCCAGAACCGGCCTGAATTACAGGTTTGTCCCACTGAAAGCTCGGGTGCTCCAGACTTCCAGGCTTTGACCAGGGCCTTCCAGAAAACCAAGATGACGACATTGACACAAATCCAGCTGAAGAGGAAACTCACCACTCGACATCAAAAGAAAAAACTTCAGAAAAGTGTGAAGGTAAAAATTTGGCAGGGGCCTCCCGTTTAGAGTATTTGACCAGGACTCCATCTTGGTTGGCCTCAAACTTTGACTTTGTCTTGGTAAAGTGCGACCAGATATCCCAAATTGGCACTCAAGGTTTTTATTGTGTGTTGTGTCTTACTTATTTAATGTATTTGTGTTTTTAAAACGCTTTACACACCTGTCACCAAGTTACGCCTGCCTGAGCAAGGGAATAATTTATGGAACATTGACTGACCTTTATATTGTATTTGTGGCCTTATTGGTAGTGGTAAGTCACTATTTATCACTGCTAATAATCCACTTTCCAACAATGGAATTACCCCAAATTTGGTTACAAAGTTAGGACTTTACTCACTAAGGGCCTCATGTAGGTAAATAAAAATTACCGATTCTTAAATACCGAACCGTACCGATTCGGTATTTAAGAATCGGTAAGTTATATGTAGGTAATAATTCGGTAATATTTACTGAATCGGTAACATTCGGTAATCAAGAATCGGAATTTACCGAATCGGTAAATACCGAGGTGGTATTTACCGAATCGGTAAATACCGAAGTGTAATTTACCGAATCGGTAAATACCGAATCGGTATTTACCGAATCGGGAAAAAAAAATCACATGACTGGATGAAACAGTCAATCCTGTGCAACCACACCCCACCCAACCAGGTAGTGGCCACACCCAGGCAGGTGCACACAATTAACAGACTCTGGAGAGGCTTGGAGTGCAGAGGAGAGGCAGGGAGCCAGTGCCTGTTTGTGCAGCACAAAAACATCATGTCGACGCAGAGGACAGTGAGAGATGGAGGGGAAAGGAGGAGGAAGATGAAATTCAGGCCCAAGGAACTCCAGGTGCTGGTGGAGGAGGTGGTGAAGCAGCACCAGAAGCTGTTTGGGAGGCAGTCCCTGCAAGTGCCGGAGGCAGAAAAGCGCAATATTTGGCTGGCCATCCAGGCGCAGGTCAATGCTGTGGGAGTGACCCACAGGGACATAGAGGTACTCAAAAAGCGCTGGTATGACCTGAGGATTGTAACCAAGAGGAAGATGGGGGAAATCCAGAAGGAGGCCAGCCAGACTGGAGGTGGAACCAGCAGGTCACCTGCCCTCACCGAACTGGAGGAGCTGGTGGAGGCCACAATCGAGCAAGAGAGCGTCGTGGGCCTTGGGGATGCCGACAGCTCTGCCAGAGCCGCCACCCAACAAGGTAAGACGAATGCACAGCAATGTAGCCCCCCCTACCCCTATCCCACATCCCCCATTGTGAAATGAGTATCCCACTCCAGTCCATGTGTTAGTGCAGACAGGCAATGCATTCTGGGAGATGTAGTCAGGGAAACCCCAACCATGAAGTAAATAGCACAGGACAACAAGGCATGTTACACACATTAGCCACAAGCAGGCAGAGGACAATGTGAGAGTGTAACATGATTTTATTGTGATGCTTGCAATGCAGCCCTTCAGGTACACTGAGCCGATGTTGCATTTCTGTCCACAGATGTGACATCGCGCAGGACAGGACATGCTGCAGGAGAGAGGGCACACAGGCCACACAGATCAGCTCTGGCCAGCACAAGTTCAGCCCAGGGAGCAGTGCCACAGGCAGCCGCACCACTAACACAGGCAGCCTCACCTCAACCAGAGCCAGCCTCACCTCAACCAGAGCCAGCCTCACCTCAACCAGAGCCAGCATCACCTCACCCAGAGCCAGCATCGCCACTCATGTTTGAGTCACCGGCCACATCACCGCCTGCATGTGTGAGACTGAGGAGGCGTGCTGCCGCCAGGCTGCGAGTCTTAGACACCTCGTGTGACGACAGCAGGGGCCCTGAGCAAATTACTATGCCCCAGGATGGGAGCCATGCCACTGTGCCCTACACCTCACAGGCAGAACAGACGGGTGCAAGAGGGCGCCGCAGGTCGCGTGTGCAGAGTCCACCAGCAAACATTGACAGCCATGGGGTCTTCTCGGGGCTCGAGGGCAACATGTTAAAACAACAGCGCCTGCAAACAAAGCCAGTCATGTCAGTCCAGAGGCATATACGGTGCATGAAATCAACATTTGTCAACATGGACAAGAACATCAGCACAATGGCAGTGGGGATGGGTGAAATGGCAGCGGGCATTCGGGACATGTCCCAGTCAATCCAGCTGTTGTGCAGCAAATTAGATGCTGACATAGAAGCACGGCGCCGGGAACGGCAGAGGAGGGACACTAACACCAGGGCACTCAACCGTCTGGCAACTGCCACTTCTCTACTCTGCCGGCGCTCTGTGTCGATGCAGGAGGGCCTGACACACTGCTGTAGCGACGTGTCTCGGGGGATGGTGCAGGTCACAAGTGCACTTGAGGTGCTATTAACAAGTCAGGCGGCCACAACTGCTGCAGGGGATGCTGCGGAGAGCATCGACTCCAGCAGCAGGAGCAGCATCACACCCCCCGTCCCAGAAACACGCAGGAGCAGCAGGCGGCTTGGGGTTGGCAGTAGTGAGGATGCTCAATCCGTGCCATCCCACACTGCAGCGCGCGTGCGCAAACATTGATGCAGCCCTGCGTAGACAATTCCCAATGGGTGACGTAACCCTGGACTTACCCCTTGTAAATATGCTATGTTGCCAGATTGGCTTGATCTTTTTGTAATGGCGTAGTGCCGCATTAAAACTACGTCATGACATACCACAACTGGCTGTGTCCCCTTACTTACTCAGAAATAGTTGCATGTGATCTCTGCCCGTCTCTCTCTCCCATCTATTGCAGTTGGCACTCCAGCTGCGTTGCCCTCTGGCTGGCCTGACTCATCCTCGTTGTCCTCAAAAGCTGTTAGTTCCACCTCTGTACCTCTCTTCGTGGCAAGGTTGTGCAGCATTGCACAAGTGGCAATGATCTTGCAGCAGTTGATTGGTGTGTACTGGCGTGCGCCTCCGCTCTTGTGGAGGCAGCGGAATCTGCTTTTCAGTAGTCCAAACGTGCGCTCCACCACATTGTGTGTAGATTTACTTGCCACGTTATATAGTCTCTCACTCTGGGTTGATGGGTGTAGGTAGGGAGTGAGGATGAATGACCGGCAGGCATATGCACTGTCGCCTAGGTGAGTAAAAGGGAACCATCAGTCACATGCCTCTATACACTATGATTTGCAGGTTTCATGGGGCGTCACTGTTACTTACCTAGCAGGTATCCCTCTCCAAATTCTCCAGCAAGTAGTCGTGTGTAGATCCCACTGTTCTGGAAGATGTAAGAGTCGTGGGTGCTCCCAGGAAACTTCGCTACAATATCAGTGATGATGTTCCCTGCATCACAGATTACCTGCACATTGATGGAGTGGGTGGACTTTCTGTTCCTGTAGATGTGCTCAGTGTCAGCTGGTGGGCAGATTGGGATGTGTGTGCCATCAATACAGCCAATGACATGGGGGAACTGTGCCATGTGATAAAAGTCAGTTTTAGTTTTCTGCAGTTCAACCTGTGTGTTTGGGAAGCTGATGTAGTGGTGCATTCTCTGCATCATGGCATCCAGGAACTTCCTGAAGAAAGGGGACAGGCAACTCTGGGATACACCGCCCACCGCAGCTATCACCCCCTGGTAACTGCCAGATGCCAGTAGATGTAGGCTGCAGAGCACCTGCACATGTGGTGGTATGGCATGCGCCCTTCTTGTTGGCTGGTCCAGGAGTGGGTGCAGGTCCCTTATCAGGTCCATGATGGTTTGGGGGTGTAGCCTGTACCTTTCATGTATCTCTGCGTCAGTCAGTTGGAAGAGTGTGATGCGCTGTCTGTAGATGCGTTCCTCCCATCTCCATATCCTCAGACCTGCTGCCTGTAGACGTAGGCGCCTTGCAATGACATACAGAGCGGCCATAATGTCCACGCTGTTGCATTTTGGGATTGCTTATATGCTCTGTTGATGGTTACCACCTGCTTTCACTCAGTGTTAATTACCGACTCTTCCTTACCGAATTTCATGGATTTCTTAATTACCGAATTTTCCTACATGTCTTTTTCAGTTTTACCACTTCATATTTACCACTTCATATTTACCGATTCATATTTACCACTTCATATTTACCGATTCTGTAAATATGTATTCGGTAAATATGAATCGGTATTTTAGAATTCGGTAATTATGAATCGGTATTTACCGCTTCATATTTACCGAAAACTGGTTTTTGGCCTCCTACATCTCACTTGTCTGAATACCGGTCGGTAACGGCATATTTACCGAATTTCGGCCGTTACCGACCGGTATTTAGCTACCTACATGAGGCCCTTAGTGTGCTTTTTGTTAATAGGTGTAAATCCTTATTTTCCAGAAGATTACTTTTAATGAGGTGATCAGGTTGTGCTTGTAGGTGTTAAAATGTTAAGCATATCAGGATTATTGGTCCGTGTGTGCCAACAATTAAAAATATAAGGTGATCTGACTGATTGAGGGAGTTTTTCTCCCATGAGCTATTTTGATACACCAGGACTTGGACCGGACCTGCAGTACCAAGCAATCTGACTGGCTGGCCGCAACTCAGAATAAAATGTTGTGGCTGCTATAACAGGACTCAAGGATTTGGTAAACTGAAAAAATGAGGCGATACCGGTAAGATATTTGCAAGAGAGCGGAAGACACCCCAAGAACTGCAGCCCTTCGTCCATTCCTCCACTGTAGCTGTCACAGGTCAATCCCCAGCTTCCCTTCTAGAGTCAGAGCATAATACATGCACAACAAATGCGAGTGCATAAACCACCACAGGCCACAAGCACGAGTATAAAATACCAACACCGCACAAACTGAGTATTCTCTAAAAGGTTAACAACCATGGGGGGTGGGTGGGGGGGAAGCAGAAAGTGGCTGTGGGAATATGGCCTGAAAACACAAAGACAGGGAGAACCCTCAATGTATTAGGACTACTCTACGACCTGTTAGCCAGAGACCTCTGATTGCCCAATGAGCGGTGTGGCTCCCTCAGTCTCTGTTATTACAATTGCAATTATTTTTTGTGAATAAAGTGCATTTCTTTATGCAAGATAAAGCACTGGTTGGACATTGGTTTATTACTTATTTGTGTTCTACTTCCTGAGAGTCAACATAATTGATTGATGATCAGTTATCAGTCCAGTAGTAAATCAGGCCCCAGTGTAGCAGACGCACACTACTTCAGTTGATACAATTGGATCCCAGTAGGCCTTGCCTAGACTGTAACCCCTAAACCAATTCTGACAACCTCATTGTGTTTCGCTTATAAGTCCACACTATGTCACAATTCGAGATTATTTTAAAGCAGTCTCATAGTTTTCTCGGGTGCAGGGACAGGGTCACCTTAAAGATGCGTTTAGAAGTCTTTTGTGACCCTGGAAGCTTTATTTTTAGAATTTGTTTCTGAAGTTGAGAATTTGGCAGGCAGAAATGGTAACAGCTGAGCAGAGGCACGGTTGGCAAGTGTTTCTAAAGCTGTCACAACTTTCCCTCCTGCCTAGACCCAGGTGCAGAGTGATCAAGTGTGTGAACGTTGTTAGAAGGGATTTCTGTATTTGTGGACCAGCTCGAGAGCGTTACCAGTGCTGCATTTTCAAAGGCAGGCTATATTATTTATCATAAATTATTTTCTCTTCTGGCAGGAGTCTTCTCATGAAGTCAAAGAACAGCACATCAAGGAGACTGTCTTAATCTTGTTGGAATTTGTTTCTTTTTTTTCTGAAGCCATGGCCTGGTAGAATTTCCAAGATTAAAGGATCTTTTGATAATTCATCCTTTTAGCTGTCAGCGTTCCTCTCTCTTGGTGCATTTAGAGCATGGCCGCACACATGTATCCAATAGTAAATTGTGTCCTGTTGCAGCAGTCACATTTATTTATTTTCTAGTCTAATCATTACATCAGTGCTATATAATCGGCCAACAAGTGCTAACCTCAGAACACTGGAGAATGCGAGATGTGACATGTTCCTCTCAGCCACTGACCATTGGTTGCATTCCATCAATCCAGCACAGAAAGGCAACGACGGCCATAAACGCTTGTGCGAGGAAACAATTTACTTTCAATGTGACACACTGGAGTCCCGGCGCGTGCATTGCCAGATGTAAAATCTTGTGTCCAGGACATGCTTCTCTTGGACCCCTCCTCATTAGACTACCATGCCTACTGTACATGTCAATCCTTCCTCATGGCTATGTTTTAATTAATAATGACAATAATAATTATTATATACGGCATAAAGTACTATCTGCTGTACATCCTAAGGACTTTGCAAGTCACGGAGAAGTTCCTTTATAATGTCATGGATGTCCGAGAGGCTTGGAATATCTTTTCAATGTATGGCAGGGCGAATTTTATTCCTTATAATATATGATGTCACCATCACCCAGGGGCGCCATCAACCCCCCACTTCAACAGCTGCAGCAGCTACAGCGGGGGTCTTTATAAAGCTCTTCTGGCTTCAAGAAATACAGCGTCAACTGAAGAGCAAGCAGGAGGAAGGAAAAATATTAAGGATAGGTAAATAGAAAAGTGATAGAAGGAAAGGTGAAAGGAAGGATGAATGAGTGGGTGGAAGAATAAGTGGATGCATGAAAGAGTAGATGAATGAGTGGATGAGAAGATGAGTAACTGGATAGGTGGATGGACAGGTGAAAGGAGGACGGAGTAAGGGGTGGGATGGGTGTGTGCAGGAATAGGTGGAGGGACAGATGAAAGGACTGCAGAGTAAAGGGATCAGTGAATAGGTGGATGGACAGGTGAAAGGATGGCAGAGTAAAGTGATGATGGATTAATGGGGAAAAGTATGGCAGAGTGGATGAATCAGTGGATGGATGGATGGCAGAGTGGATGAAGGGAAGGATGTATGGCAGAGTGGATGGTTGGCAAAGTGGATGATGGATGGATGGCACAGTAGATGGGTTGATGGCAGAGTGTATGGGTGATGGATGTCAGAGTGGATTGACAGCAGAGTGGATGGATGGATGGAAAGGAGAAAGACTGAATGATTGATAAAAGAATGAATGGATGACAGGGTGTAAAGGTGAAATAGTGTATATCAGTGGGTGGATGGAAGGGTGAAAGGATGAACGGATAGATGCTTGGATGGAAGAGATGAGAGCTCTTCTAGTGAGGTTTGTGCTCACTTGATTAGTGCCATCAAAGCTTAAGTTCAAAGTGGGGGGTATTTTAATTAGATTTTTAATTTCTGGCTACTCCCTTGCTATTACTCTTCCCACACCCACTTACACCTTTGTTTGTTGCTGTTTCATATGAAAGAGTTAGGATGTTTGCAGACTTGAAGAATAAAAGTATAATCTGTAGTGCAAAATTAAACACACTAAAAAGTAGCTAGATATTTGTTGCAAAAAATTATTGGATTACATTTACTACAAGTCAGATCTAAAAAAAAACTATGGCTCAGAATGCATGGATGTATATCTTTCTTATAATTTCCTAAAGTGTGGAAAAATATGTTGCCATAAATATCTCCTTTCCTCTGATCACTTTTCATCTTGAAAAACACAGCAGAAGGAGGAAAAGCCAGGTTTCGTTTTCCTTGTTTTACCTGCACCTTTCATTGTGCTTTTGTTCTGCCTTTCTCCTGCACAGCAGGCATTATGACTCACAACTCTACTTTATAAAGCGATTGCAGGCTCCCATGTGTTATTATTTTTATTATTGTTATGATTATTGTTATCCTTATTGCTACTGCTACTTCTTCTAGAACTCAAGGGCCAGATGTACGACGAAGGAATTTGCGACTCGCAAATTGGGTCGCAATAGCAACTCGCAATTTGCGAGTCAAAAATTGGTATGTACAACAGTGTCTGTGACACTGATTGCGATTCCCAATGGGGTCACAAATTGCATGCCTCATGCATATTAATGAGGCACTCGCAATTTTTGACTCCATTGGGAATGGATTGCCCTCCCAGGTATGGTGGCCTGCTGGGATCAGCAGGCCTCCATGTCTGGGACTGCTTTTAAATAAACCAGTTTTTTTAAAAAATGTAGCCGGTTTTCCTTTAAGGAAAATGGGCTGCATTTAAAAAAACAAAAATGAAACGTTTTTGTTTCATTTTTTAAGGGCAGGTAGTGGTCCCTGGGACCACTGCCTGCATCTAAAAAATATTTTCCCCTGTATTTGCAAAGGGGAATGGGTCCCCTGGGGACCCTTTCCCATTTGTGACTGCATTACCACCCTCTTGAAGAGGGCATTACATTTGGAGTGTTTTGCGACCGCAATTGCGGTCGCAAAACATTCTTACATGGGACAGCGAGTTGCCACTAGGAAAGGACGCCCTTGGAACGCCCCTTCTTAATTGCGAGTCACAAATCCTATTTAGTGAGTGGCAAATAAATTGCAACTCGCTAAATAGGGTTTGTACATGGCCCTAACAGTTTTTGCATGTGCAAACGGGTCTCTAACCCGTTTGCGCATGCAAAAATGGGTCGTACATCTGGCCCATAGTCCTGAAAAGACCCACAATTTCCAGACGTTGGTCCAAGGTTACGGCTGAAGCCTTCCAGGGCCTTATCAGGATGTAGTTTTTACTGCTGCAGTCACAGAAGTTTCAGAACATGCCTAAAGTACTTGGACCTTATTTATCAGCCCTTTACACTGCTGTTACCCCAGTATGGTGCTAGCCGGGAAACTGGCAGGGGGCCGTGAGGGCTTAGGGCTCCCTACACAGCCTTCAATGTGGCTTGCATTGTGGGTGCCCCGGTGGGCCCCTAAAATTTAAAAAATGTCTGGTTCACACCAGGGGAGCTGGCTGGGGCCACGCTGGCCCTGGGCCTCCTCTCATGCCCCCCCATCAAAAATTGAGCTGTGGAGCCACACTGTGGGCACCAGGGCAAACACGTAATAAAAAATACATATAAACATTACAAACATAAAAAGTACATCTCTTGGGTCATTAAATCCCAGGAGACCTAAGCATATTTTTCTTAAGTACTCCAAACTGGATCCACGTGCTCTTCAGCTGGAATGTAAGGCCCTCCTGTGGGTGTTTATATGACTGCATTTTATAGGCTGAAAACGTTTGAAAAGAAAGACATAAAGACATTGATTTTTTTTATAACACTTTATTAAACATATTATACATCAATCACTTTTATAAAATTTGAATTATAAATATACATTTGATTATAATTATTGGTGATTTTTGGACCAATATGATAGATCTGCTTTATATATGTTGATGTGCTCACCCCTTAATAAAGGCAATAGTCCACGTTCTATACAGTTCGGCATTGTGACCCATTGACAAAGTCAGTAAGTCACCCTGATTTTAAATAGCACCATTTATTTTATAACATCACATAGTCCGTCTGTGGGTCAACTGCAGGCTGCACATGGCTGATGTCCATATGCTGTGGGAGGAAGGGAACTTTTAGGGGGTTGGTCAAGGACCTTGCCATAGGGAAGGCCTTGCACACAATTCCACTCTGTAAACAACCAAAGGCTGTGCGCAGTGCGTGGTTGGGTGCCAGTGAGAGGTTGAGTGCAGGGCCTGGCCACATGCTAGGCTCTGTGCCCAGCTGCATGTTCCACACGGCCGAAGCAGTGTGCAGTGATGGGCAGGGTGATCGCAATGGTTTGTGCACAGGGCCAAGGCCTGCACAAAACTTTATGCCACGCATGGCGATGGACATCTAACACTACTTGAAGAAACACATGATTACCTACTGGCAGTCGCCAATAGGTTGTTATATTTAGGACCATGTTTCCTAGGAAATGCATTTTCTCACTTGCCTATATCTTTGGTGCCGTTTAGCAAATCTTCACAAAATTTTCCAAAAGAAGTGTGCAGCTGATTTTCGTTGTGCATGGAACGTTTAGCAGGGATCCATCAAACAGGGATGAGAAAAAGAGGGTGCAGTAAAAGTGCTTTTCCCATGTTAATTCCCGTAGGACTTGTCAATATGCCTACAGCCTGAACCACTGGATGGAATTACACTAAATTTGGCAGAAACTTAGATTTTGTTATGCAGATTCCACTTTTTTTATTTGGTGTAAATGCATTCAGTACTTGTTGAGAAATTTAAGCGAATACAGTTAGTGATATCAGTGGACCCGGATATTTCGTGATAATTTTGCGATTAATCGCAAAAGTGCACCAACAGGAAGGCTCTGATTGGCTGGACACAACCCGAGCATAAAATTGCGGCCACCATTTTATGAACTGGTACATGATCCCTGGGGATGAAATTTAAAAAATATTATGTATAAAGGGTCAGGGCAGAGGTACCCTGATATTATGTTTAATAAATAGCTGTCTTTGAGGGACCCTTGATAGGAATAAAATATCAAGAACAGGATTTTTTACATAACGTGTGATATTTGCGTGTAAGATTGTGACGTATTCACGAATATGGGTGATAAATGAAAAAATAAATATACCTTACATGGACATGCACTCGCACACTCATTCACCCACTCACAGAACCACTCAGACAGTCATGCACCCACTCACAGGCCTACTCAGACACTGGCACACTCACTCACAGACCAACTCAGAGACTCATACACCCACTCACAGACATACTCAATCACTGATGCACCCCTTCACAGGCCCACTCAGAGATTAAGACACCCACTCACAGACCCACCCATACACTGACACACCCACTCACTGAAAAAAACAAAGGTTACAGGGACATTATAGTTAAGCTGAGACTCAGACACTGGCACAATCACTCACAGGCTGACTCAGAAACTCGGACACCCCCTTACAGAGCTACTCAGATGCTGATGCATCCACTCACAGACCCACTCAGAGACTCAGACACCCACTCACAGACCCAATAAGACACTGACACACACACTCACTGAATCCATAGAGCCACTCACACAACTACTAACTAACCCATACAGCCTCTAATGCACCTACTCACTCACCAATTTAGCCCCTCACACATCCAGTGTTACAGACATACATACACTTACATACCCACTCATACATCCTTACATCCACTCACACACCCACTCAATCACCCATACAGAAACTCACAAAGTCACTCACTCACCAATACAGGTACTCACACACCCACACACTCACATAAACAACTACTCACACTGCCACTCACTTACCAATACAGCTACTCACACACCCGCTCACTTACCGATACAGCCACTCGCTCGCACATAAAACCACTTACACACCCACAAAACCACGTACATGCCCATTCACACATTCATACAAATACTCACAAACCCACTCACTCACCAGTACAGTCACTCACACAGACATGCACTCTTTAAAATACAGCCACTCACACCCTCTCACTTACCTATACACACACTCAAACAGCTACTCACTCACCCATACAACCACTCATGCACCCACTCCCTTACCCATACAGCCACTAATACAGCCACTCACTCACCCATACATCCACTCACTCACCCACTCACACACCTATGCAGACACCTACACACCCACTTACTCACTCATACAGCTACTCACACACCCACTCACACACCCATATATTCACTCAAACATCCAGTCACACAGTGAAACAGACAGTCACATAGCCACTAAGATATGCCATGTTAGAAATAGTAACTAATTACTAGTACAGAAAAATATTAATTTAATTTATGCTGTAGCTTAGTATATATCTTTAAGTCTCAGAATAACTTACGATACACTTATATTCATGAGATGATGTCATTTGAGATGACATTAGTGATTTCATGAGGGATGTCACTGACAATGTCATGAGTAATATAATATGTGAGATCATAAGCAATGCATTGCGAGGGTGTAAATTATAGTTAGCTCAGGTAACTATAACTGCTGAATTTCCCCAGTTTCGTGCAAGTGAAATCTGAGCCTAATTCAAATGTCCCTAATACCTTTTTTTTGCAGAAAAAAAAAAAATATGTATGTGTGTGTGTATATATATCTATATATATATGTATGTGTGTGTGTGTATATATTCAGTGAAAAAACCATAGGTTTCACACACGTTATAGTTAGGAATTAGCATTTAAAAAACCTTAGAAATTCAGTGAAAAAACCATAGGTTTCACACATGTTATAGTTAGCTGGACATTTTACTCGTAAAAAACCAATGAAATTCCCCCGTTATAGTTAGTTCAGCTAACTATAACTCGCGCGCCCGCAATGCACTGCTGATGACGTCACGTATTACATCACTCATGACATGGTCAGTGACATCACTCATGACATCACTGATGACATCTCAAATGACATCACTGATGACATCACTGATGACATCATCCTTGTGATAGAGTGGCAGACCTCCTCTCACCCTAATAAAACCTTTGATACACGCATTCAAAAATAGAGACTAAAATTTTCAAAACAAAGGACATACCAATAACAGTTACAACAACCTCTTCAGTAATTCTAAGATCCACATACACATCCACTCCTTCACCAACAGTCCTATACAGTCACTCATACATGTACTCACTTATCATATGTACTCATACACCTATACATCCTGTTACACAATGCCACTCATCCATAGAGCTACTCACAAACATAGTCACTCATGCTAATAAAGAATCAAACATACATTTACTTGCATATACAGTTATACACACACCACCACACTTACTTCTACGGAAACTTACACATACTTAGTCTTTTAAACAATCACTTATAGAAATACATACTTATTCATACAGGAACTCTTTCAATCTCTCACTCTCACATATACTCACATATATAAACCAATAGTCACATATACTAGTTTTAAACATATGTAGTTACTCATAAAGACACTATTGAGACAGTCATTCACTCACTAACACACCCATACACACACGCATCCACCCATGCAGTCCTGCACACATGCTCTGTTCAACACATACAAACAGTGAGTCACTCATTCATGCACCTATGCACTACGTCATACCCCCCACCGAACCATGCAGACACTCAGACTAATACTCAAAAAACCAACTAATAACCTATATAGACACCCATGTAGCTACTCACCAACCCATGCAGCCACTTATACAAAAAGTGAAAAAATGAAACAGATATTTACATATTTAAATATTACTCACTAAGCCATGTATTCACTATGATACACTTAATCAGTCAGTTACACAATCAATTTTTCAAAAAGAAATCATCCATTTAGACAGTAATATACCCATTTATTCTTCTATCAACCTTGAGATATACATATATAAAACATATTTAATTTTCAGAAAAACACACATTCACTGGATGATGTCATCAGTGATGTCATCAGTGATGTCATTTGAGATGTCATCAGTGATGTCATGAGTGATGTCACTGACCATGTCATGAGTGATGTAATATGTGACGTCATCAGCAGTGCATTGCGGGCGCGCGAGTTATAGTTAGCTGAACTAACTATAACGGGGGAATTTCATTGGTTTTTTACGAGTAAAATGTCCAGCTAACTATAACATGTGTGAAACCTATGGTTTTTTCACTGAATTTCTAAGGTTTTTTAAATGCTAATTCCTAACTATAACGTGTGTGAAACCTATGGTTTTTTCACTGAATTTCTAAGGATTTTTAAATGCTAATTCCTAACTATAACGTGTGTGAAACCCATGGTTTTTTCAGTGAATTTGCAAGGTTTTTTAAATGCTAATTGTTTTTTTTTTCTTCTATTTTTTTTAACTTCTTTTTTTTTATTTTTCTTACCTTTTATAAAGACTATGGCTAAATTTTTAAAATTCTTTAATATGTTTTTTTTTTTTAATATATTTTTTAAAATAAACATGTAAAATTTATTTGCAGTACTTTTTTTTTTTTTTTATTATTTTTTTAGTACGCGTACCGTAAGCTTACGGTAAGCGTACGGTTTTCGTAACGCTCGTAATTTTTCTACGCTGCTTGCGTATAGTTACGCAATTTGCGTAGCCGCGCGTACTCCGCGTGGGACGCGTGCGCGCGTACGCTACACGCGCACGTTACGCGGAAGTGTCTGTTATGCGCATGCGCGCAAGCGCGTGTCTTTTTTACGCGCATGCGCACTTTTGACGTAAGCGTACCGTAAGCGCACCGTAAGCGTACGGTAGGTCATGTGATCATGAAACACAACTTTTGATTGGTTGAAACTACTTTCAGTTCTAGAACTCTCCTACACCACACCCATTCCCCTCATTTCTGCTTGTGATCCCTTAGGAGAAGGAGCTGGGTTGTCTTTGTGATACGATGGCAGAACAGCAGAGCTCTTCTGAGAGTGAGGCTAGCACTAGCAGCACTGTTTTGAGGCAGAGAGCGAGGAAACAAAAGCCCTCTTATGTATGGGATTATTTTACTTTTCCTGAAGGCCAGCAAAAGGTGAATGCACCCTTAGTAACTTGCAAGCTGTGTCAGCGTGTACTTTCAAGAGGTAATCCTGACAGGAAGTATTCCTTTGGGAATCATACCATGAAGAGACACCTCAAGGATGTACACAAAAGGACACATGGTCATCTTTTTGGAGGTAACTCTTCAGAAAGACAAGCAAGTACATCCACAGCAGCTCAGCCTGGACCATCATCTGCAGAGCTGACTCCTTCTTCTGCAGGTCAGGTGAGCCCTTCATCTGTGGGGGGAGCATCTCCTTTTGCTGGCCCTCTGGAAATGAACCCTCGATTTCGGAGGGTTGATATTCGATGCGCCTTTTGTCAAGATCTAATTTGCCATAGGGATACCAGTGTTTCCCTAGTGAACAACAAAATAGATCAGCACACTTGTTGCTTTGAATAATTTTCCCATTCTTTCTTTCCTCTGTCCCTGCATGAACACAACGGTTCTTTTAAGAGCCAACCTTATCTTTCATCTTTTTTTTACATATGTTTTTAAAAACTTTTTTTATTTTTTTTTTACCGTACGCGTACGGTGCGCGTACTTTTTTTTTTTTTTTTTTTAAAAACACTAAAAATCAATATTCACATTACAAGGTCCTTGAGAGACTACAATTATTATTATTGACTTACCATACCCACTCAAAAAAATATTTATTCATTTGTTTTTTAAAAAAATAGCTTTAAAAATGGTTCTAGTTTTCGAAATTTTTCTATATCAATCTGAAAAAAAAGAAAAAAGTATTAATATTTTTAAAACATTTTATAATACAGTACACATATTTACATATTTTTCAAAAAATATTTTTGCCTTATTTTTGCTGTTTTCAGAATATATTGCATTTCACTATAAATTGTGAAAGCAATTGCATTCATCATTTTACAGCGGGCAAAAAAAAATAACAATCACAAAGATTGTATTAAAAAAGCCCAGAATCTCTTTTTACTTAAACTTAACATTATAGAAATGCATAATTATCTAAAAAAATATCATCTAATACCAATACTTATTTCTTTAAAATACCGTCTGATATTTTTGTTTCAGAAGTATAATCACAATATTATATCTCAAATAACTCCACAATACATCTGATTCCATTTCCTTTAGGCCAAATAGTAATTTTAAATTTTTTTTGGGAATATATTTCCAACGGTAATCCAATAAAATTCTAAAGTTTAATTTGTTCAGATCTCACTGATTCTCTGTAACATTTTGGTTCACGAAAATTTTTTGAATAATTTATTAAGTCCACAATAGAATTGGTTACTTTTCCACATGGCCAAATAGTAATTTTTTAAATCATTTTTGAAAAAATTTCCAATGGCAGTCCAATAACATTCCAAAATTTAAATTGTGCAGATGTTACCGATTATCTCTAAATTATTGGTTTTTGAAAGTTTCATTAAAAATTAAAAAAGTCCACATTACAATTGGTTATCTTTCCATTAGGCCAAATGATAATTTAAAAAATCTTTTTTTTACAAAATTGCAATGGTAATCCAGTAAAATGGTAAAATTATTTTGTCCAGATCTTGCCAAATCTCTCTAAAATTTAGGTTTCAGGAAGATTAGATAGGAATTTGCTAAATCAAAAGGCAAACGTTGCTTGAAAATCAATTGGGAATCATTACACAGTGTCCAGCCTTTTTCACATTTTAGATAAACTGTGTAATGTCCAGAAGTAACAGTAGGTCCATCATGGAAAATTATTGCAACAGTTACAAAAGTTTTTCCTGAAATTGATAATTGCTGTCCTGTAAACTTCTTTATTAAAGTATCCAATTTTGAACCATCAGCTCTACATCGTTGCATCATTAAAATTACATACTGTCCGTATTCCTTTAAAATTAACGTTGAAAACATGTCAGATTTACACTCACCACATTTTATGCTATGATTAGCATCTTTAACTAATTTTGCAAAAGTGACTGTTTTACTCTCTGGCAATGTCAAATAAATAAACCTTTCATTATCAACATTACAGCCACATATATTATAACAATTTTCACAACTATGTTCCCATTTATAAGAGAGACCAAAAAAAATTTCAATGGGAACTCCTTCTTCTTCCACTACCTGAAGAAAATACATCAAAAATTCGTGTGCATCTTGCTGTTCATTTTGAGAAAACTGTGTTCGTCCTGAACATATATCTAAAAGTTTTCTAATTTCAGTAGCACTTTCTATTTGAGTTTTATCTTTACTCAGCTTTTGAAAAAGGAGACTCAGCTCTGAACAGAATCTTGTTCCCTGATTTACTATTATCTGCTCTTGCAAACTTTCCAGATAAAATGCAACATTCAGCACTACATTTGCGTAGCAGTTGACACCAGAGCTATTTTCAAAATGACATCCTACAACCTGTTCTTCATTTTCCATTTTCTTTTTGCTTGCAATTACATCACTCCTCTTTTTTTTCCTCTTCTCTACATCTTCATTACAGATATTCTCATTTTTTCTTTTACGAGAAACTACACGTTTCTCCAACACAGGATACTGACCTAAATGAGGAGCATAGCTTCTTCTTAATCTATTATACTCCTTTACACAGTTTGTATCAGCACTAACTTTTGAATCATCAAAGTCTATCATGAATAAACCTGATAATGTTTTCACTCGTGACAAAGCAACATATGCCATACCTTCTTTGAACACAGTTGAACCAATGTTCACAAAAGCACAATCTACAGTCAATCCTTGAGACTTGTGAATAGTTACAGCATATGCTAGAGAAAACGGAAACTGCTTCCTACGTACATATAAGTCTTTCACAAGCATGAAACGAACTGTACAACGACAAATATCTTTAACTTCTTCTATCTGATCAAATTTTATTTTTAAACATTCAATTCCTTCTTTTTTCTGATAATTAATAAAACCCACAACTCTTCCCATAGCTCCATTAACTAAACCTTTTTCAACATCCAAATTTCTTCTTAAAAATACTCTACAGTTCATGCAAACATATAGATTTTTTTCTAATCCAGCTGTTTTGGAGATGTTCTTCTCTAGTGAGTCCAATTTATTTTTCAGTTTGCCTGTTACTGTGACAGTAATTCTTCCATCCTCAATTTTGTCCACTGCTTCCAATTTCCTGATCTCTTCCTTTTCCAATTTCAAAAGCTCCTCATTAAATATTGAGCATTCACGTAGAGTTGGCATTAAGCAGATGACACTTTTGTTTTCTGCAATATTCTTGTATATTTTCTCTGCAACTATTTCTTCCTTTGGAAATAAATTATGTAGCAGCCGACTCTGTAATGCTTTTTTGCCAACTTCTGTGAGTAGTCCAATTCTGATATCTTTCAGAATACTTCCATATTCTTCATCGCTTGCTTGCCTCATATTAGTAGTAAGTTCCTTGTACTCAAAGAAGGACCAAATATTTGTATTTCCGATGCTTCCCAATGACTTCTTCGTGTCTTCATGTGTGACAGTATTAAATACTGGTTGTCCTTTAACTGGAGTAAGCTGCAGAAGATCTCCAAAAACTATGACGTGTTTTCCACCAAATAACATGTCATAGTCTGTCTTCAAAATTTGCTGCATTCTTAAATGCACAAAGGCAAGCATTAAGTTTGATACCATGCTCACCTCATCAATAATGAGAACTTGCATCTTCTTCAATACTCTTGAAACTTCCAAGGATGCTTCTCCAGTTAGCTTGTTGTATTGTATTTTGTTCTCATGCTCCACTGGTAACATTAGCAAACGATGTAAAGTGATTCCTTTTATGTTATATGCTGCTAACCCAGTTGGAGCAGTAACCACACAAGACAAAGTAGAATCCGTTTTTTGCTGTAGGTAGCTTCTGATGACTTTTATTAGGAAACTTTTTCCAGTTCCAGCTTGTCCGCTTACATACATCCTGATTGGATGAAATGATGTGCATGAGCACTCTTTTTTTTCATGTAGAAATCCGTGATCAATTTTGTTTTTGATCTCTTCATAAATTTGTTGCTGCTCTTGATTCAGTTGTCTTTCCAAATTTTCTAAGTCTATAAATTCTTCTTGAGCTTGATTCATAGCCGTTTCCACTTCATTCATGGCTATTGATGCTTCATTTTCAACGATTGGTTGTCCTAGGGGATCTTGACTGAGTGTTCCTGAACTTTGGCTGTCCTGAGAACTGTCTCTAGCTATTTCTGCTGCAATTGTAGTTTCCTGTTCAATTTCTTCATTTAACATTTGCAGATAAGTTGAGAATGTACTGCATTGTATGCTGTCTTTGCAAGCATTAAAAGAATCTTCATAGCTTTGAAATTCTCCCAGTAGTTCATCCTCTGTACGCCATGGTTTAAACAACTGTAAAAGAGCCAAGTAGTAAAATTCCTTCTTGTCAGTAGTGTCACAACTCAGCTTCCGGTGATTTATCAAACTTCCTTTTGTTTGCTTCACCAAACATCCTTCTTCACCAACGACTTTATATTTTCCATTGTTGATGTCTTCTGCGGCTTTCCGTGAATAAATGTAGTTCTGCAGCACTTCATAGAGACACATGTTCTCCAGATGATGACTTCTCTTGGGATAATAAGTGTCCAACATGTTTGTTTTCAAAATATCTGTACTTTCTGGGTCATTCTCGGCCAAATATTCAATTTCTCCTACAGATTTCAGTACCCGATTTCTCATTGCTGCAAGGCCTAAACTTGCCCAAATTATTCTTCTTGACTTCGAGTAGAGACTTGCAGAAGATAACCTATCTGAACATTCATAGGATCTAATTTCTCGATGCGATAACATCTTCAAACTGAAACTGTACAGCTTCTTACTGACAGTCTTCTCGTGAGAAATCTCTTCCCACATTTCCTTCAATTCTGTTTTTTCTGATTTCGTAATGTAAGACGTTACATATCGAGCAACAGCAATGGAATTGTCAGCTACATACTGTATATCCATGTTAGCGTTCCACATGGATAAAATGACTGGGTTGTAGTCATTTATATTTTTTGATTCTTCTTTTCTTTTAAGGTTATAGGTATTCTTAGGTGATTTTCTTGTGATAGTATGTCTCACAGCTGACATAAAACTGTTAACTCTTCCATTTGAAAGAACAGGTCTAGGAAATCCAAATCGACATTTAGTGTAGTATTTTTCTTTGCTCTTGTATTTCCGTCGACAGTATTTTCCACACCGATGACTTTGGAAACGTAAAACTTGCTCCTTTAACTTTTTCTCTTCTGTGCTTTTTGGTATAGCACATGTTGCATATTCTTCAATGTAAGATAACACTGCTTCATCAGTATCTGTTCCAAACTTTGGGGCATCCTTGATCCACAACAGCATATGAATATGAGGAGCACCTCTTGCCTGGTACTCTTTTCTCCAAAAGAAATCCACTACTTCTCCAAGAGGTGGATTTTTTTTATTGCAGATGAAGGACATCATAGCCTCAAATCTATGATTGAAATATCTGCAAACATTAACCGGATCCAATGAGCACAGTTCTCCTGCTGTCTTGTATTCGATGTTTTTAATGTTTGAATTTGCCTCTCGTAGAAAATCCAGTAAATCATCCCAAGCGTACTCGGCACAGCTTAGGGTAAGGAACCATGTTGGAGTTCCTAAATTCCGTAACATGCATTTTAATTCACCATGACGTCGGTACCAATATTCATTTGTCCCACGCTGACAAGCCATCAGATTGATCAGTTGTGTTTCCAAATGATCATCTCGGTGCTGCACTTTCTCCATAAAATCCTTAGCAGACACATTTTGCAAATGTACTCCACTTTTTAAAATGTGATTTACTGCATAAGACAGTGCAGACAAGTCGCTTTCAAATAAAAGATGGAACAAATAAGGAATACTTTGTCGAAATCTGGGATCTTCAGCATATAGTCTTGTAGTCCGATATTCAGAAGCTGGAATCTGTTCTGGACATTCATCGTATCGTCCTCCTTTTCCTTTAGGAAACAGCTGGGGAAAACATCGAGCTTCCAAACTCTCCTCCCATACACTCACGGGAGTTCCTTTTGCTTTCTTCATCTGAAAGAGATCAAAATTGTCTCCCATAACTTCTTTTGAATGAAGAGGATGTATGCTAAAATGTTCATAAATTTCTTCTTCCTTTGACTTGTCCACTTTTTCAATTTGTCCAGTTGGTGTTTCTGTGTCTTCTTGTAAATCTTCTTCTTCTTCTTCTTCTATATAAATTGATTCATACCATTTGTTATTCCTTTTCAAATACAAATTTGCTCTTTGTACTTTCCGTACATCTACCAGCTCCTGCCAAATCTTCTTATTCTTTGTAGGTACACCATTAACCAGAATAACTAATGGTTCAGTTTCCAAAGTATCCGCATCAATAGTTTCCATATTTTTTTTCAAATCCAAGGGCAAATACACCACTCTACCTTTTAAACCTCTCAGTAAATCAGAAGGAGGCAATTTACCAGTTTTGGGCTCCATACGTACTATGGTCTGGAACGGATGAACACATTGAATGAGTATAGACTCATAAGTATTTAATTCAGAAAGTTCAGCAGGAATAGCATCCATTTCTAAATTATTATGTACAGCTCTGGTCGGCATTCTATTTTCCTCTAACTTGTTGTAACAGTATTTACAAATACGCTGAACTTCACCCAATTCAAAACAATTTTCAAGAAATATATATGTGGCAAAATCCTTCCACTTATAATTATCTTCATTTTCACTCTTTCTGTACAGATCAACATACCTGGTTTGTTTTCTATAATGAGTTCTGCGGCAACAAATACAAGTAATATTTGGTCTTTCATTAGAGATTTTTTCAAATTTTGTTATGTGATCATTAAATGTCTTACTTACAAATGGTTCTACATTCTCTTCCACTTCTTCCTCATTTAGTGTGTCCTTCTCTGCACTGTTTTGTTCAGGACCAAAGTAACAAAACTGAATTTCATCAACAACCTTCTCTACATCTGATACCGTTCCTCGGAACAGAGCCCTATTCAATTCATCTAACTTTATTGCTGGACTTTTAGCAAAATACAACCGTCTCACAAACTTTCTCATTTCAGTATGATGAACAGCCAGCATCCTAAAATGATGAAAAACACTATTGCACACTTTTCTAGATAGACAAGCCAGAGAATGACCCTGCAAACCAGTATTCTCTCTCACTCTGCATGGATCCAGACTTTGAAGCACCTTAATCTTCTGTTTTATACTTTTTTTACTATATTCTCTTAGAAACTCTCGAAATTTGTCAATAGATTCCTGACGCACAGTGCAAATACTACTACAATTCCAAGTGTACACTGGGGCTTTAGGACGTCTCCCCATTGCCTCATCTGCCATCACTTGTACCTCATCTCTTGGAACCATTATCTCCTTCTCCATTATGCAACCATTTTTTACTTCGTAAGAACGACCTCTGGTGTCAACTGCATGCAGCAAACTATTACTTTGAAAATAGCTTTCTTCATTAAAAAAAGGTTCACTACTTGAACTATGCATCCACTTGCCTAAAAACACTTTACAAAAGTTTGTTCTGTTCACTACTCTTTTCCTTTTGCTATGTGATTTCAGTACATTAACCATTTTGTCTAATGTACGCATCCTATTCAAAATTAATATGAATAGTTTCCTTTTTAATTCTAATGCCTTTGCTGCAATGGCTTCTATTTCTTTTTTTCTTTTATAAAACTTTGTCTTTTTCTTATATTTCTTCACATCCTTCATCAAATTAGACATAACGCTTCTCTGAAACATTTTTCTACGTATCTCTTTAAACGCTGTTTTTCTATTTATATAAATCTTTTCAGTTGCTGAAGGTATATTTGCATTAACTAAATTGTCAATTTTTTCCTCTTCTTTTTTTTTAAAAACATCCTTTCGAGTACAGACATTTTGTACATTTTTCATTCTTTTGAATATATTTTTAAGAAATTGTTTTTTTTGCTTACCAGAAGATTTTTTCTTTTTCCCAACATCAGCATCTTCTACTAACTTTGGTCCTCTAGTTGTCTTCAAATATAGGTTTTTTTTTAGCGTTTTTTGAACTCGGGATTTTGTAGGCATCTTAAATTTTGTTCACTGCTCTTCAGCAATTCCTGAAAAAAACTAAAAAAAAAAATTCCTTTATTTTATTTAAATATATTACTACATTTCTTTTCACAATAGTCACAAAACGAAATTTCTTTGCCAATTTGAATGCACACTTACTGCTCTTTTTTTTTGGCAAGTGAAAATCACTTTTACAGACTGACACATTATGAAACCACTTTTTTGATTTTTTTAAATGCACATGTCCAAACTGCTTTTTCAGACCACCACCATGTGTAACCTGGGTGGCTGCCTACATTCCAGCAAGGGCAACCAGCCTTAGTGATGCTGAATGTATTTGCATTACAGACTGAAACCTGAAAACCCCACTCGCTTGTAAATACTGTGCATGATTCCACAGGGAAAGCAGATGGGTGTGTGCTAAGAGTCAGCTTCTGCACCAAAAAATCGCTCCCCCTTTTTCCTACTAATGCAACTGTGAAATCACCAGAAAAAAACGCAATAAATCTCTGCCTGTAATTCCTATTTCCACACAGTCATGTTTTCACATTAGTCCCAAAACGAAATTTCTTTGCCAATTTAAATGCACACTTACTGCTCTTTTTTTTGGCAAGTGAAAATCACTTTTACAGACTGACACATTATGAAACCACTTTTTTGATTTTTTTAAATGCACATGTCCAAACTGCTTTTTCAGACCACCACCATGTGTAACCTGGGTGGCTGCCTACATTCCAGCAAGGGCAACCAGCCTTAGTGATGCTGAATGTATTTGCATTACAGACTGAAACCTGAAAACCCCACTCGCTTGTAAATACTGTGCATGAATCCACAGGGTAAGCAGATGGGTGTGTGCTAAGAGTCAGCTTCTGCACCAAAAAATCGCTCCCCCTTTTTCCTACTAATGCAACTGTGAAATCACCAGAAAAAAACGCAATAAATCTCTGCCTGTAATTCCTATTTCCACACAGAGTCATGTTTTTACATTAGTCCCAAAACGAAATTTCTTTGCCAATTTAAATGCACACTTACTGCTCTTTTTTTTGGCAAGTGAAAATCACTTTTACAGACTGACACATTATGAAACCACTTTTTTGATTTTTTTAAATGCACATGTCCAAACTGCTTTTTCAGACCACCACCATGTGTAACCTGGGTGGCTGCCTACATTCCAGCAAGGGCAACCAGCCTTAGTGATGCTGAATGTATTTGCATTACAGACTGAAACCTGAAAACCCCACTCGCTTGTAAATACTGTGCATGATTATACATGGAAAGGAGCTGGGTGTGTGCTAAGAGTCTGCTTCTTCCCCCAAAAAATCGCTCCCCCTTTTTCCTACTAATGCAACTGTGAAATCACCAGAGCAAAACGCATTAAATCTCTGCCTGTAATTCCTATTTCCACACAGAGTCATGTTTTCACATTAGTCCCAAAACGAAATTTCTTTGCCAATTTGAATGCACACTTACTGCTCTTTTTTTTTGGCAAGTGAAAATCACTTTTACAGACTGACACATTATGAAACCACTTTTTTCATTTTTTTAAATGCACATGTCCAAACTGCTTTTTCAGACCACCACCATGTGTAACCTGGGTGGCTGCCTACATTCCAGCAAGGGCAACCAGCCTTAGTGATGCTGAATGTATTTGCATTACAGACTGAAACCTGAAAACCCCACTCGCTTGTAAATACTGTGCATGATTCCACAGGGTAAGCAGATGGGTGTGTGCTAAGAGTCTGCTTCTTCCCCCAAAAAATCGCTCCCCCGTTTTCCTACTAATGCAACTGTGAAATCACCAGAAAAAAACGCAATAAATCTCTGCCTGTAAGTCCTATTTCCACACAGAGTCATGTTTTCACATTAGTCCCAAAACGAAATTTCTTTGCCAATTTGAAAGCACACTTACTGCTCTTTTTTTTTGGCAAGTGAAAATCACTTTTACAGACTGACACATTATGAAACCACTTTTTTGATTTTTTTAAATGCACATGTCCAAACTGCTTTTTCAGACCACCACCATGTGTAACCTGGGTGGCTGCCTACATTCCAGCAAGGGCAACCAGCCTTAGTGATGCTGAATGTATTTGCATTACAGACTGAAACCTGAAAACCCCACTCGCTTGTAAATACTGTGCATGATTCCACAGGGTAAGCAGATGGGTGTGTGCTAAGAGTCAGCTTCTTCCCCCAAAAAATCGCTCCCCCTTTTTCCTACTAATGCAACTGTGAAATCACCAGAAAAAAACGCAATAAATCTCTGCCTGTAATTCCTATTTCCACACAGAGTCATGTTTTCACATTAGTCCCAAAACGAAATTTCTTTGCCAATTTAAATGCACACTTACTGCCCTTTTTTTTTGGCAAGTGAAAATCACTTTTACAGACTGACACATTATGAAACCACTTTTCAGTTTTTTTAAAAAGCCCATGTCCAAACTGCTTTTTCAGACCACCACCATGTGTAACCTGGGTGGCTGCCTACATTCCAGCAAGGGCAACCAGCCTTAGTGATGCTGAATGTATTTGCATTACAGACTGAAACCTGAAAACCCCACTCGCTTGTAAATACTGTGCATGATTCCACAGGGTAAGCAGATGGGTGTGTGCTAAGAGTCAGCTTCTGCACCAAAAAATCGCTCCCCCTTTTTCCTACTAATGCAACTGTGAAATCACCAGAAAAAAACGCAATAAATCTCTGCCTGTAATTCCTATTTCCACACAGAGTCATGTTTTCACATTAGTCCCAAAACGAAATTTCTTTGCCAATTTAAATGCACACTTACTGCTCTTTTTTTTTGGCAAGTGAAAATCACTTTTACAGACTGACACATTATGAAACCACTTTTCAGTTTTTTTAAAAAGCCCATGTCCAAACTGCTTTTTCAGACCACCACCATGTGTAACCTGGGTGGCTGCCTACATTCCAGCAAGGGCAACCAGCCTTAGTGATGCTGAATGTATTTGCATTACAGACTGAAACCTGAAAACCCCACTCGCTTGTAAATACTGTGCATGATTATACATGGCAAGCAGATGGGTGTGTGCTAAGAGTCTGCTTCTTCCCCCAAAAAATCGCTCCCCCTTTTTCCTACTAATGCAACTGTGAAATCACCAGAAAAAAACGCAATAAATCTCTGCCTGTAATTCCTATTTTCACACAGAGTCATGTTTTCACATTAGTCCCAAAACGAAATTTCTTTGCCAATTTGAATGCACACTTACTGCTCTTTTTTTTTGGCAAGTGAAAATCACTTTTAAAGACTGACACATTATGAAACCACTTTTTTGATTTTTTTAAATGCACATGTCCAAACTGCTTTTTCAGACCACCACCATGTGTAACCTGGGTGGCTGCCTACATTCCAGCAAGGGCAACCAGCCTTAGTGATGCTGAATGTATTTGCATTACAGACTGAAACCTGAAAACCCCACTCGCTTGTAAATACTGTGCATGATTCCACATGGCAAGCAGATGGGTGTGTGCTAAGAGTCTGCTTCTTCCCCAAAAAAATCGCTCCCCCTTTTTCCTACTAATGCAACTGTGAAATCACCAGAAAAAAACGCAATAAATCTCTGCCTGTAATTCCTATTTCCACACAGAGTCATGTTTTCACATTAGTCCCAAAACGAAATTTCTTTGCCAATTTGAATGCACACTTACTGCTCTTTTTTTTTGGCAAGTGAAAATCACTTTTACAGACTGACACATTATGAAACCACTTTTTTGATTTTTTTAAATGCACATGTCCAAACTGCTTTTTCAGACCACCACCATGTGTAACCTGGGTGGCTGCCTACATTCCAGCACGGGCAACCAGCCTTAGTGATGCTGAATGTATTTGCATTACTGAGTCCAACCTCAAACCCTTAAACTATTCTTTTTTTTTCCAGTACACCTTAATTTATCGTGAAAACATAGTCCATATTATTTTACATGTTCCTCACATTTAAATTTCTCCCAAAACAGAAAATGATAAACGCAACTTCAACAAAAAGAATTTCCATTTCTATTATTCATTTCTTAATTTACCATATACATCTCCTCTCAAACTCTATCCTCACCTTTAAAATTAGTTAGTTGTGAAAGAAATGTGGCACTCAAACAGCAGATTATCAGAGCCAGGATCTCTGTTCTGTTCACCTCTCTCCTCTCAGCAGAACCAGATAATGGCAAACTTTCCCTCTATTTTTCCACACATATACATGTAAGTTTCAAATCTCAGTGCTTCCCCCTTTTTTTCAAATGTAATCACACATTTCTATTGGTTGAAAACCAACCCTTTTCCAAAAGTACCCTGCCCCCAACTTGACTTCTGCCTAGTAACCTTCCCCCAACTTGACTTCTGCCTGCTACCATAGCAACAGCTCATGGAACACTGCTGTGTGGAGTTAGGTCAGAAGTTCGCCACACAATGTTTCAATTCCACAGAGCAAGAGTGCTTGACTTTTCAAACCTAACAGCAAATCCATAGTACTGTTCTTTGGTAACACATTTTTTTGTACCAATACAAAACATGCTTCTATTAATTTACACATACAGCCTAGTTTTTATTCTAGAATGGTATGAAACAGCCAATCAGTTCTTTTTGTTTTGTAAAAAATATGTATGCCTCCATTTCCAAACTGTCTTTCTTTTCATATTGCCATTCTACTGAAAGACACCTCCTGAGTGCATCCAGTTCTCCTTTGAAGATGTTCACAGTGTGGATTGTAGGGCACAGCTATGTCTTCTGGAGTGAAAAGTTTGCAGAGAAAACAGATATGGTGAGAGACCTTGCTTTGCCAAATGTAGACATTAAATGGATTGGTCAGAGAGGGTTAAAATGGCACCAATTGATGCCATTGGTGAAATCCTTCATGCAAATCCAACACCCTGACCTCATAATAGTGCACTGTGGTGGCAATGACCTAGGCACTTTGACTGGGGTAGGTCTGGAAATGCTTATGAAGGACACCTTTGCACAATTGTTTTCACTTTTCCCTAAAACTGCCTTTGTGTTTTCCAACATATGCCAAAGGCAAAAATGGAACTGGTCCAATCATTTCTGTCCGCAGATTGACAAAGCAAGAAAGCACGTCAACAAATCTGTTTCTGCTTTCCTCCGTGACTATGGTATGGGTGCCATTTACCACAACAACTTGCGTTATGACATGCAAGACATTTATAGAGGAGATGGTGTACACTTCAATGATGAAGGGAACAGAGTCTTCCTCTTGAACCTTAGACTCTGCATCGGTACTTACTTGTAGGTACCACTAAAAAAATCACTTAATAAACACAACGGCTCTTTTTAGAGCCCCCTAATATCTAAACACTTGAATCTGATTTTGTTTCTTTTTTTATTTTTTTTTTCTACCGTACGCTTACCGTAAGCTTACCGTACGCGTACCCCGTGATTTTTTTTAAAATCCATAAATGTTTTCTTTGTACTTTTCTGTCCTTCTTTGACCCCCTCACAAATGTAAGGGGGTCTGTAACTCTCCTCATTGCCCCCTTTTCTTGTTTTCACTCTTTTTTTTCTGAGTGAAACACACAAAATGGCGGCCGCCGCTTCCTGGTTTCGGCCGATTCGAATGTTTACTAAGATCTAACAGCCAATCAGAATCGCGCTCGCGCACGCCACCGTACGCGTACCGTAAGCTTACCGTAAGCGTACGGTAAGCGTACCGTAAGCGGGCTCAGATATATATATTGATTTAAAGGCTATTTTCTCAGAATCTACTGAACAGATTTACACCAAACCTACAAAAGGCACTTCCTTGACATAGGGACTACCTCTCTGCCAAATTTCTAGTAATTCTGTTCAGCCATTCGGGCTGTAGCTCGTTCTAAAGGTCCTATGGAAAAATGCATGGGAAAAACGCGTTTTGGGACCCCCCTTTTATCTCAGCCCCCGCTTGACGTATCCCCCCCGAGACTTTCAGGGTAGGAGCGGAGCGTAGCGCCCCACCTATTTTGAGAAATTCGCGAGGATTCATCGACCGGCGCCAAAGTTATTCAAAATAGAATGTTGCGGATTTCCTATGGAAAAGGGGTCCTAACTATAACTACCTACTGGCGACCGCCAGTAGGTAATATATATATATATATATGTATATGTGTATGCTAGTCAGGAGTCACTTGGAACATCGCAAATCCACTTGGCTGGAAAAGACAGGTGGTTTCCACAAATGTGGAAAATGTAAAGCATGCAGCAATAGCCAAAATGTCAGTGAAGTCAAACTCCCAAAAACCAATAGACAGTGGAACATTAAGAAAAATATCAGTTGTGGAACGGATTTTGTAATCTATGTAATCACTTGCCCTTGTGGCAAGTGGTACATTGGATCCACCACTTTTCCAGTGAAGAAGAGGATTTTAGAACACTGGCGAGCCATCACAAACAAAGATTTCAGTTACAGCACTGCTAGGCACTTTGACCAGGCACACAATGGAGATTGGACCAAGGCCAAATATTTTGCCCTTGATACCATCCCCAAGAACCCAAGAGGAGGCAATCGTGTCCAAGCATTAAGGAGATCTGAATCTAGGTTCATCCTACAAGCAGGGAGTGTCTTTCCATTTGGAATGACTAACAATGAAGAGATGCATGTGCATATGTAATTCTGCCCGCTCTTTAAAACAATCAACTCAGGAACTTGAGTTCATATTCCAATATAGTTTTTCTTAAAACACATTGTAAATATTCACTGTAAAACCTATCCCTCACTTTTTTCTTTTGTATCCACAAGTATGTGCCTTTCACATTATTTGTTCTTGTTATATGCAATGCTACAAAGATGTTACCATCTTTCAGAAAATATAGTGATCTGTAGTGGCCTAAATACGTAATATGTCCTCTAAAGACTACCTGTTAATAATTAGCAATGATCTAGAAGAAATCATGACCACACAAAATCAATGTTGCATAAATTGTCGTTGAATACTCATTAATGGAATTATCAATTGTTTTTACAGATCCACTATGGGCTCACCTGATCACCTCCTTCACAGCTATCGATAGAAACTATGAGCACAGGGAACCGGATGTTTCTACAAACAACAGCTCTCTTTTTATAGGCATCATTGGGGCAAATATCCAGTAGTACTATTTCTAGGTTTGAATCAGGAGATTAGCCAATACGGGTACTATACCCGAGAAGTATGTCGAAACAGATAATGGGTCTGAGAATTACCATAAAACCGTTATGCAATGTTCATATTGTTTACATTATTTAGATTGTCCATATTATTTACATCAATACAAACGTTAAGTGGTATTTAATCTAAGGGTACTAAACCCATGATAAACCAATCTGACTTTACATGAAGTATGGGTGCCAAACTAATACATTGAAATCGGTGGTCTCTGTAATAAATGGAAGTAGTTTCCTTGAAGAGAAATGCATCTTTGAAAATAAGTCAAGTTATATTTTTGCCAAAACACATGAATTCAAATGTATTATTTTCGTTGTTTTTTTGTTTTAATTAATTTGAACACGGTATTGTTTGAACACAATTACAATTTGGGAAGTGGGTTAATACACTGTCTTTCTTTCATGCAGAGTGTCGTGTGTGACGCGCATTGTGGTTATAAAAAATTGAACGCAAGGTATAGGTCATGTGACTAAGAGCTGTATAACTCGAAACGCGTCTTTTTGTGCCCGAAATAAACCTTTGAATTTAAACCTTGGATCGGTGTGGCTCATGCTTACGTGATCGTGTAAGCTTGGTGGTGGATATATATATGTGTGTGTGTGTGTGTGTGTGTGTGTGTGACACCAGTCTCCGGTAGATTTCACAGATTTATTTCCACATAGCAAACACTCTTCTGATTCTTGCTCATGGTTAGTGAGTCCTTTGTCAGTTTCCTCTATATGTGCATATTAGCCCATCCTGCCTATTATAAGGTATTCTGGGATTTGCATTCTCTCACTAACATGCAATAATATCAAACAATAATTTTACACAAAAATATTTACATTTGAAGTGTACAGTTAGAAATGATTGTAATGCTGCTCTAGGTTGTAGATTGCTTTGTGTTACATGTTTTAATGTTTGTCCATCATTGTGGGTATGTTTGTATGTGGGTTTTTATGGTGCACTAAAATTAAGGTGTTAATCTAGATCCATGGCCTTTTTATATGTTTATGTCTGGCCCTGTTTTTGCATTTGAGGCTGAGTGCCTCTTCATTAACAGTTTAAAAATGTCCTCTTGTATCGGTCTCTCACCTGTTGTAGTGTGACATCTGTTGGCTAAGTACCCATCTGTGTGTTGGGTGGCAAGGGACTGATGTTATAGTTCCATAGTCTTACCAAAGATACTCACCTTGATGATGTATGTTCTTACAGCCAGAACTAATGCTGTTGATTCTGCTTTCTATATGTTTGATGTTCATCTTAAGTTAACAAATTGTAAGGATCTGTTTTGTGCTGGTTTTCTGTGCTCTAAATTATGCAGAAGCACTAGAGGAACTTCCCACCTCCTGCAGCGCAAAAAGAAGCACCAATGCACCTAAATCTAAGTCCAGACATCCAAGCCGGAAGGCAACGCTGTCCGAGCTTTTTCTCTTACACTACTAAAGGACAAGTCATCGGTAACACTGCTCACAGTGCAAGCACATAGTGTATTTGACCTAAACTCCAAAAAAAGAAGCCATCAAAATTCACCTTCATGACAGTGCCATCCCTTATCCAACAGTGGAAGAGATCAGAGAAATACTTCTGACTCTTAAACTTCCGATGATCCTCCAACTAGGCACTTTGGAAAAAGTCTCTAATCAACTTATTAACACATCACCACAATCACTACAACAGACTCTTTCCGCTCGTACAACAAACAGCCCAAACCCGACAGGTTTACAACTACCCTTTCACCCGCGCCAAGCTTTCTTGAATGAATTAATTCAGCTCCAGCTACCCAGACTCTCTCCAATTTTCCAAACAAAATCACAGACCCTTTATCAAACTACTTATTAATCTGTTCAGACATCACAGGTACCTTTGAAATCAAGTGCTGTCTCAACATCTCGAGAAAATCACAAGGTTTCAAGAAACTGCATTGAAATTGCCACGCCTGGGGCTGTTACACCTGATGTTGGCTCATTATCTGAATCTCTTCGCACGCAATCAGAAAGAGTCTTGTCTCAACTAACTGCAGTTCCCATCACCAACTTAAACCAGTCTGTCATTAAACTACCAACTTCTCCTGAGAACAATTCAATTTCTGCCTCGGTATCCTCTTTTTCCTATGAATTATAATTTATCAGTGGTTTACGTGTGGAATTGTAACCTCAGAACGGCAAATTCACCTTTTGACATAAGAACTGTGAAGCACCTTAGAAGCCACAGTCAGTGCACTGGAGTTTCAATCAAACAATTTTGACATCCAAATGTCCTTGTTAGAAGCACTGGCTCAGTATACATCATCCATTGACTCACATTTTTAGAGTCTGAACACTATAGGTAGCAGTTTGATATCAAGCCCACAAAAATCTAACAATCTGATATCATCAAGTGCCAGCAAACCAAACCCCCAAGATTGTGTCTGTGCAATATTGCTAGATTAATTGCTTTCCTTGCTAGCGATAGTCAACCATCTACTTCGGAAATCAAACTGATCAACAATCACAAGGCTGCTCAACCCAGCTCTAAACTGCCCATAAGACCAAGAAATCAAGCATGCCTAGCTCCATCGAGGCAAACGCCGACACCTACGCCGCTTCCTAAATCAAGACGGCCTGTGAATAACATGAAAGTTATCAAAGTAGAAATTCATCATGTACCCCAGAGCCCAATACTCCAAATTAATGACGATACATTGAATCTTCATACGATCTCAGATGTAAATCTTCAAGAAATTCCAGCATTCAAATCACCTTGCGGGGTGGTACCCACAAACAGCTGCAACGCAATTCCCCCTGCAGATCAACTAACTAAATGAAAAAGAAAACGTCTAAGAAAACAAAACAAAAAACAAGATAAAATCCAGAAGGTGACAGAGTACTTGGCCAAGATAAAGAGATTCTTCCCCCGTAAGTAGAGATCCCAACCACATCCCTGACACCCAAGCTTCCACAGGGTGGGGATATTGAAAATTCCACTGAGCACTGTAACTTCAGCACACCTCCAGCTGCAGTCATGAAACACTCACTGATCACCACAAAGATCACAGCTCTAACTGTCACCATTCCTCAAGTCCTCCCATTTCGGGAGCCTCAAGTCATCAACGATCAATTATTAAACAAGGTCCTGGCTGCCCCCCCTCTGAGAAAGAAATTTGGAAAAATTGCAAATGGGATCAGCCCCCCGGGAATTAAATTCAGGAATGCTCTAACAGGAGTAGCCAGCCGACCAAATGCCTGCATCAACACTCAATTACACAACAGGAAAATGGGACAACAAGCACCCAACAGGTGGCCTCAACAACACCCCCGCCCAATGCACTGTTGCCCAATTCCAAAATAATTAATTACCATAGATGGCCAAATTAACAACAATTTTGCACCCGGAGTACATCTCCAAAGGATCAAATGACATCCTGAACATAGTCAAACTCTTAGCTGCTCACCCCAGGTTTTGCCATTTAAGCTCCACAGACATCAAGAGTATTCAGTTTATCCCTTCAACCACGTATTTCCCGAAAAAGAAGCAACCGCCGTAACTTGGACTACCTGTTCAGCAGCTAACACTATATATGTGAATCATACCCATCTAGAGGAATGGGGAATCTTGGCCACACGGCCTTGGAAAGCCCAATATCCCAGCGTTTTTTCCCAGCAAGACCCAGAACGTCTCTCAAATCTGGCTGTTCATGATTCATCAAATAATAACACCTGTAGCAAATGTCAACAGCTGCCAAGCACTAGTGCATTTTTCTAAATGTACCAGGGCATCTTTTCTCAACTGCGAACAACCTCAAACAATGCTTGATCATCTCTACCAATCCACAAGAAGGAAGACTCTGTAAACTTGTTCTACCAGTGCTGGGAAATCAACAAGAAGACTGGGGCTGCTGGCCACCATTTTGGTAGGTCCCTCGTCCGAATGACTTAAACACAAAAAGAATGCCCCCTTAGTACGGAGTACGAAGAGTGAGTCCAAACCCATGAGCGTATTGTCCTGGAACGTGGTTGGGCTTGAAAACATCTTAACTGACCCAGATGCAAAATCCTTTTTAACGTCACACGATATCATATGCATCCAGGAATCATGGCGCAAAGAAGAGACTCCGATCGAAGGTTACCACGAGTTTTTCACTCCAGCCACCCGACAATCTACTAAGGGCCACACGATGGGTCACCTATCCATCTAGCTATCCCTACGTTAGTTCTTTAATGCCTTTCTCCATCTTATCAGCAATCACAACTGTCTATGCATTGTAATCAAAAACTGGAGTCAAGACCCCACCACAGTAAGGCTAATACTATTAAATGTGTGCATTCATCCAGCAGCTTGAGAAAAGAAGCATAATATCAAGACCTTGGAGCTTCTAATCGCAGACATCTTATTAACTTATGCAAACGATCATTCACTACTGGGTGGAAATTTCAATTCAAACTTAATGGACAACCCTCACCAAAATCCCTCTTCAGCTCTAGTGAACTCACTGTGGCTAATAGCCTTGCAGATTAACACAGCACAAAGAACTCACTCCGCAGGAAAAGCTCTATTAGCTGCTCTAGAGGGCATGCACCTGCATACCCTAACTGGACGCTATACGGATGATCAGCCAGCCCATTACACACACTTTAGATGCAAAAGTCAGACGGTCCTAGACTATACGTTTTGCTCAATCCTGTTTATAAGCCACATAAAATCCTTTGCCACCTTGACACGCTGTGAAAGTAATCATATGCCACAGTGGCTGATTTTAGACCATCAGACCGAGGCCCTGGAGACGTTAGAGACGATCGGCTCAAGGAGTCTGTTTTAAAACTGGAAACGTATCAAATGGTCAATGGACACAGCCACAAAATATTCACTATGGAAAACCACACTTCACAGTCAGATCCTTCTACGAGCCCATATAATCGAAGTCTGGCAACCATTTTTGCCCCAACTTCTTTTAACCCTTACTCACACTCAGTGGTCCGGACATGCCCCGTAAGATCCCTTTTAACGCAGCCGTGGTTAACAAAAGACCTAATAATCTAAAAATGTGCTTTACAAAAGAAGATCAGGCAGATAAAAACTGGATTAAACATTATCTCTTTAGAAGAAATAAACAACTTGCGTGGGACATACAAACAAGGCATGAAGAAGCAATACAACTAGAGTTATTCTTGGCCTGTCGAACAAAATCTCTAAAGCTTTCTGATTCATTATAAATCAATTAAACAATGAAAGGGTCTCCCCTCGACAATGTAAATAACGTTACTGCACACAGCTGGTCTCAACACATCAGCACTCTGTACCAAACCAATCCCATCCACCCAAACCGCCAAGTTCTACACTCTACAACTAAAGAAATCTCTGGAACCAAAGAGTACTTTAAAGAACAAACGCACCGTTTAGCTTTAAATATCACAGCTAAAAGGATAGCTGTCTTAATTTAAAAAAAGTAGAGCAGATGGTGCCCCTGGACCAAATGGTATTCCTGCTTCAGTTAATAAACAGGGCATCGAATTCTGGGCACAACTGCTGGAAAGGCTTTTCCGAACCTGCCTCATTACAGGCACCATCCCGCCCTCTTGGCAAGGTTCAATCCTGCAACCTATTAATAAAAAAAGGCTCAGTAATGAACCCAGAAAGCCACAACCTCTTTGCCTTCCTAGATGTTGAGGCTGAATACAATGCTTCCTTATTACTTGAGGACCTAGAAGCATGGGCAAGCTCAATTTACATGCTCTCATTAATTCAAACTGGATTAAGGCCCATGTTGGGCACCACTAATAATCTAGTGTAAATTAGGATGATAGTGTCTAACAAATATGGAATAAACAACTCCTCCAAAGCTGTTTTGTAGATTTCAGCAAGACCTTTCACCATGTCCAATGCTAACATTTCTGGCTAAAATTAAAACACTGGGGCATTCTGGAACCACTTCTCTGAGGTATCAAACTGCTCTACTCTGAAACATGGGTCAGAGTTAAGTTAGATATCAACTGAACAGTCTTAAACAAGATCAGGATAGAACAAGGAGTCAAACAAGGATGTATTTTGGCCCCTGCCTTTTTTAACCTATTTATGAGTGACTGGGTCCCGCCCTTGATGAGATCATCAGCGATGCGCCAAAGCTGGGACATCACCATATCACCTCCCTTCTTTAGGCTGACAATGTCGTTCTCTTGAGCCAAACAGCGAGGGGGCTACAATGGCTGCTCAATGTCTTGTTCGCACATAGCGCCACGAATGGCATGACAGTGAATTTCAAGAAGATCAACGTTGTGACATTTGGATGGAAAAGGAAAAAAAACTGAACATGGTACTTCAAGAAACACTGACTGTCCAGAGCCCCCAGATACAAATACCTTGTATGTTTGCTTGATGATAAGGTAGGGCATTTAACCCACGAGAATTCACTTAAACCAAAGGCTGCAGCACTACAATCATCGCCATGCTTGATGCACTAAAACTGAAATAGGCCACTGTTCTCTGGATCCAAAACCTCCCACACCAAAATGTTAACAAGGCGTTAAACAGAACAACAGAAAAAGCATCATTTCTGCAAGACGGCCAGATCCTGATGGCCAGAAAGCACGCCTGTCTCACACAGAGAAGTTTTAACAAAAGAAAGATGCAAAAATATCTCAGAGACACTTTTGCGGCAAATTTCAAAATCAAGTATTGCCACATCAGGATGGGAAATTTCTCAACCTTGCATCTCTTACCGCCTTAGTCACCGTGTCCATCATCCAGTCAGTGCCGGCTATGTGGTCAACCTTGAAAGAATTTCGCTCACCTTCTCTACATCTGCACAGCCTTAATCGACGAGCGCTGGAAGCTTCTCCCTCAAGCATGTAATAAACAAGGGACCCGCAAAATCAAGCCTTCAGCGGCCTGGTCAAATTTCTATGCAAAGCCGACAAAATGCTAAGAGCCCTCACTCCATCGATTACTTCTGGAACCTAAAATCCCATTCTCTAGTTTCATCTGCACTTTGTTTACGTATAAATGCATAAAGTACTGCTCCCCATGTAACAAAGACAATTCTCACTAAAAGCGTACTTTAAAACCTAAAGGATATAAATTTGACTATAGGGCTTCATGTTAAAAACTTAAGGAAGACCAGGGCAAAATTGTCTTAGCATGGAACGAGCTCACGTCTCGATGTACCATCACTTTAAGTCTCACCATTATGGGAGAAAGGGCTAACTGAAATTCAAATGCATGAAACCACTTCCAGTTTAATATACCAAAATTACCAAAACGCTTAGGGCAACATATTGACTGACCCTGAATGAACTTTTTTAATAATGATGAAATTGCCATTTTAATGTTTTTATAATTGATGCCACAGCAATATCGTGATTTCAATTTGCACCTTGTATTAATTACTGAACTGAATGCTATGTTGTGGCTTAAGCACCAGGCCTAAGTGGTTTTTCTATTTCTTAGTTTTATATGTTTTATATATTTACAATGGCTTTTATTAGCTGAGTATAAAGAAATAAACTTGAAACTTATGCAGTTGAGGAAATACTATATATCTTGTAACCCTTTATATTTCTATTTGTATTTATAGGCCTCTGTTTCTATGTGTGACTGAGTGCCCTATTATACCCAGCTTTTGTCTCCTCTTTGATGTTCTTGTATCAGTCTGGTTATCTAACATTTTGCCACCATATTAAATATATTGGCTAAGAGCCATTTATCTTATGTTTTATGGTGGTTGACTGGTGTCAAACTTAATTCTATGGGAGGATTGTTTTGGGCTATGCTGGCACTTGTTTATGTTGATAGTATTGTAGCTTTTTCTAAGGATAGTCAGTGCAGTACTGTGTGAATGGAGCCCAGTAATCTTTCTCTACCAATCTTATATTGCCAGAGTGTTCCGTTGTCAAAGACATATCAGTGTGCATCATAATCTGCAATGAAAACTTTTAGAGATATACATAAAGTTCTTCGTCCGCATTGAGACCAAGAGGTTCCAATGTTTGCAGTCTTATAATATATCTACTTTATTACATGTATGAACAACATAAGTATATTCCCCTTTTGCGGAAATATCATTTTGAACAATGTCGTCTAGCTTTGACCTTTTTACAAATGCTCTCTGATCCTTATGTATGTCTTTCCCTTGCCTCTTATTTATGTATGGCTCTATCAAATAGGAGATCATCTGCTCTTTAATTGTGTACTTATCTAAATGGTTATGGCACTTTTTTTGCACATTATATCGGATTTGGATAAAATTAGTACAATGCACTGTTTGTATATATGGAGTCTGGTATCATGAGCACCCCATTAGTAACCAAGGCGGATGGGCCGAAACACGTAGCAGGGGCTGGAGCTTTTCGAGTAAACAACCTCCATATTCATTCTGAGTGTGCATGACTATTTGGTAGGAGTTTTGCTTTGGACATATGTACATATATCCCAGTGGCAGTCACCAATAGTAAGGTATAGTGAGCGGCCCCCCTCCTTGGGCCTGTGATGGCCCTTGGGACCGCCACCCCCAGGGCCGGCACCTGCAGTGTCCCGGGGTGCCCACCCCCGGGGACACTGTTGTTTACTACGGTAGGGCGGGAGCATGTCTCCTGCCCTATCGTAGCAAACTCTGGTTTGGATTTTGGAAGAGAGAGAAGGAAAATCTGCTTTCTCTTTCAAAATCCAAATCAGAATTGCTTTTCCACACGGGGAGCTGCATGTCAGCAGCTCCCCATGTGGAAAAGCAATGCCGGCTCCTGCAGGACACTGGGAGCCGGCAGAACTATGGGGGCATTAGGGCTCCCTCCACGGCTCCAACAAAGTGGATAGGCCTCGGGGGATGGAGTCCCCGGGGTAAATATAAATTACTGGTAGGACCCAGTTTTTTTTTTTTTTTAATTTGGAGTCGCGTCCCTAGCACAGCGCTCAGCGCGGCCCCCTGATGTGAACGCGAGGGGTGCGCAGCTCCCACCGCATCCCCCTAGTGTGAACGCGAGGGGTGCACGGCTCCCAGCGCGTCCCCCTGGTGTGAACGTGAGGGCTGCGTGGCTCCCAGCGTGGCCCCCTGGTATGAACGCGAGGGGTGCGCAACTCCCAGCGTGGCCTCCTGGTGTGAACGCGAGGGGTTCACAACTCCGACACGCGCTGGGTGCACGACTCCTAGCATACACATTTAAGATTTTTTCAATATAAACCTATATTATATGTTAGCATCTTGGGTGGCTCTAAAAAGAGCCCTTGTGTTTATTGGGAGATTTTTGTAGCTACAAGTAAGTGCCGATGCAGAGTCTTAAGTTGTTGAGAAGGACTCTGTTTCCCTTATCTGTGAAGTGTACACCATCACTCCTGTAGATACCATCCATATCAAAACGCAGATTGTTGTTGTAAATGGACCCCATACTATGGTCTCTGAGATAAGCAGAAACAGCTTTATTGACATTTTTTCTAGCTTTCTCAATCTGTGGACAAAATTGATTGGACCAGTTTCATTTCTGTCTTTGGCATATGTTAAAGTAGACAAAGGCAGTTTGGGGGAAAAGTAACATCAATTGTGCAAAGGTGTCCTTCATTAGCATTTTCAGACCTACCCCAGTCAATGTGCCAAGGTCATTGCCACCACAGTGCACAATTATGAGGTCAGGGGGTTGGAGATGCAAAAAGGATTTAACCAATGGCATCAATTGGTGGCACTTTAACCCCTTCAGTGCCCGCCCCTTTCCCCGCCCTGTGCCGGCCGTTGTATTAGTGGGCGGGGTCTATGACGAGCTGGACTCGTCATGGGCACAGCGCCACCGCGGCCCATGACGAGTCCAGCTCGTCATGGGCACTGAAGGGGTTAATCCTCTCTGTCTAATCCATTTAATGTCCACATTTTGTAAAGCTAGGTTTTTGTCAATAATTCTGCTTTCAGCATACCTTTTGCACCAGAAAACATAGCTGTGTCCCACAATCCACACTCTAAGCATCTTGAAGGGAAGTCTGTAGGTGAAGTAGGTAGTTGGTAGAATAAGAGGTCTCTAAACGGGTGGATAAGATGCAGTTTTAAAAAAAGAAGCGAAATGATTGGTTGCTTGAGAACATTATAGAGTGAAAAATAGGGTGCATGTTTCTGTATTTAAAAAGCATGTTTCTCATTGGTTAATAACATTTTTTTTAAAGGTACATTAGATAGGATAAGCTGATATTTTGGAAAGTCAAGCACACTTGCTGTTTGAATTTACAACATTGTGTGCTGAACATGTGACCTGTGAGTTCAGTTGAGTGTTCCATGAACTGTTACTATGGAAACAAGCATTAAGCAGAATGGGGGTAGGGTTGGAAGTTATGTGTGACATTAAAATGTGTATTTCTTATAAATATTAAAGTAATATGTTATTGCAGTGAGATTTACCAAGTCACTGGTATGGTTAGAAGTGGTGTGTTATTAAAGAAAAAAATGCTAAAATTATTTTTAATATACTCTTGAAGTCTCGTATGGATCCGAGCTTCCATCGCTTACGGTGTACGGTCCAGGCGTGATTCCAGAACATTCCAGAAGCAATTTCGGTTCAGTTAGAGGTCAGTTGGCAAGGGGGATATGTGTAACCAATAGAAATGTGTTGTAGAATTTGAATTAACCTGGGCAGCAATGTGATTTGATATTTACATATATATGTGTGGAGAATGAGAGGGAAACTTTGCCATTCTTTGGTTTTGCTAAGAACAGTGCACTATATTCATTGTGTGCACATGAAAATCTGGTGTGTGATTCTGATATTTCATAATCTACAAATCAATTTGAAAGGTGAGTTATTAATTTGTGAGGTGTACTATGTGGTGCCCTTGTTTTTAAAGATAAAAAATAAATCATGACATTTGAAGTTTAAGATACATTTTGCAATGAAGAAATGTTTATTGCAGTTTTTGTAATGTATTTAAATGTTGATTAATATTCACTTTGTATAGTATTATGTGTGTTTTGGAATAGGGACTGCTGATTATGTCTGATTATTTTAATGTGTGGATATGTACATTAGTAGTATACTGCATAATTTTAGGTGTTGATTTTAAATTGGAAATGTATATGTAGAGTTAAGGTATTAGTGATGAGACTAGTTTTTATAAGTCTCTAAAGAGGTACAGTTAAAATATGCGACATCATTTTTGGTGTTTGGTTTCAGTTTGACGTTTGTTCTGTGAATGTATGTGGTGTAGATAGTGTTGTGGTAGAGAGACACTGATTTATGTTTTTCAGTGATATGATGAGACTTATAGCAGAGAAATGTGAATGGTGTCTGCTTTGTGTTTGGCTAAGTGTAATATTAAAAGTAGTTGGAGAATGGTAATGTAGCAGTGTAGATTTATGCAGTACTTTAATCCTATAAAGAGTTTGCTTGCAGAACAGGTATTGTTCTGTTAGTACTGAGACACTCCTGCAATCACCCATCGAGCACCATACACTTATTCATTCAGTGCACTAATACCTAAGTACCTACAAATTCTCTATGCACTGTGTTTGCTGCACTGTAATTATTCCAGTTACTTGTTGTGTACTTATAGAATGCCCTAGCCAGTAACACCACTACAGGTATGTTATTTTGTGCACTATGCATGCAGATATCTAACCAGCTACATACTATTGATACACTCTTGTAAATACCCAGTTAGTACTTATGCAAACTTGGAATCTTCCTGTCTGTCCCATGCAATTCTCCAATTACCTATTCAGTCCTATCTACTTATCCTATCACTGCACCAATACCTAAGCACTTATAAATTCACCATGCACTCTGTTTGCAGCACTGTAATTATTCGAGTTACTAGTCATGTACTTTTGGAATGGTGTAGACAGTAACACTAGTACAGCTGAGATATTCTGCATGCAGACCTCTAACCAGCTACATACTATTGATACACTCTTGTAAATACCCAGTTAGTATTCAGTCACTGTCCGTGCACTTGTACAATGACTCAGGCATTAAGACAAACAGTGCTACAGTCAAATGTTCACAATGTATGCAGTCCCCTAACCCCCTGTAGACTAATGATTCAGTCGTGCAAAAATCCAGATAGTAGTCATGCAAGTCAGCAATCACACTGTCATTCTCTGTCCACTCCTGCAATCATCCTGACAGAACAATGTCCTTATTTAATTCCTGTGCTGAAACATAAGCAGTTATAAACTCACCCTGCTGTCAACTACCCGTACTCTAAGTACCTAGTCACTGTCCATGCACTTGTACAATGGCTCAGACACTAAGACACATAGGGTACAGTCAAATGTGCATCATCCATGTGGACCCCTAATCCCTGCAGACTACTGATTCACTCCTGCAATAACTTAGGTAGTACTATTGCAGTGCCCCAATCACACTGTTACTCTTTGTGTAGTCTTGCAATCATCCTGACAGACCATGTCTTTATCTAATCACTGTGCTGAAACACAAGCACTTTGAAACTGATTCTGCTGTCAACTACCAGCACTCTAACTATCCAGTCACTGTCCATGCACTTGTACAATGTCTCAAGCCTTAATAGATGCAGTGGTACAGTCAAATGTGCACAACCTATGCTGTCCCCTAACCCCCTGCAGACTACTGATTCACTCTTGCTAAAATGCAAGTAGTAGCTATGCAAGTCAGCAATCACACTGTCATTCTCTGTCCACTTGTGCAATCATTCTGACAGAACCATGACGTTTTCTAGTCACTGTGCTGAAACACAAGCAGTTATAAACTCGCCCTGCTGTCAACTACCACCACTCCAAATTTCCAGTCACTGTCCATGCACTTGTACAATGACTCAGGCATTAAGACAGATAGTGCTACAGTTACATGTGCACAATCTACGTGGTCCCCTAACCCCCTGCAGAGTAGTGATTCACTCCTGCAAAAATTCAGGTATTACCCATGCAGTTCAGCAATCACACTATCACTCTGTGCAGTCTTGTAATCATCCTGACAGAACCCTGTCTTTATCTAATTACTGTGCTGAAACACAAGCACTTTTAAACTCATTCTGCTGTTAACTACCAGTACTCTAGCTATCCAGTCACTGTCCATGCACTTATACAATGACTCCAGCATTAAAACACACAGTGCTACAGTCACATTTGCACAACCTATGCGGTCCCCTAACCCCCTGCAGACTACTGATTCACTCCTGCAAATATCCAGGTATTACCCATGCAGTTCAGTAATCACACTGTCAGTTTCTGTCCACTCCTGCAATCATCCTGACAGAAGTATGTCCTTATCTAATCCCTGTGCTGAAACACGAGCACTTATAAACTCATTCTGCTATCAACTACCAGCACTCTAAGTATCCAATCACTTTATATGCACTTGTACAATGACTCAGGCATTAAGACACAAAGTGCTACAGTCACATGCACACAATCTATGTGGTCCCCTAACCCCCTGTAGAGTAGTGATTCATTCCTGCAAAAATCCAGGTTTTACCCATGCAGTTCAGCAATCACACTGTCACTCTCTGTGCACTCCTGCAATCATCCTGACAGAACCATGTCCTTATCTAATCACTGCACGAAAACACAGGCCTTTATAAATTAACCATTGTCTTTCATTGCAGTACTCTAATGGTCAAGTCAATATCCATGTACTCATGTAATGACCCAGATACCAATACATCCAGCATTACAATCATCTATCCACTATCGATGCAGTCATCTAAACACATAAATGCTATTTATTCAGTTCTACAATTATCCTGTTAGTATCTGTGTCTTCCAAGTAAAGGAACTGTGATTTTAAAAGAAAGTGTTTAAATGATTTTTATGTACATGTTTGTTTAGTAATACAATAATATATTTTATAAATGTATTTTAATAATGTCATATATTTTTTAATTAACAGGTAAAGCTCATCATCGTTAAAATAACTTATCATGACTAGAATAACACAAAAGAGGAAAAAACAAAAAAGGAGTATTATTTAAAGAAAGCACAACAGCAAGAATTAGATGAACTACAACATGTGGGAAAAAAGAAAAAGTCTTGCGGCAAGAGAACAAAAGAATTTATTAAAAAACTTTCAAAGCCTAGAAACAGTGTTCACATTGTGGAAAGTCCAAAGATTGTCTTAACAACAAAAAAGAATAAGAAGAAAAAAAGCAAATATAATGGGGAATCACATTCTAAAGAAATAATGTATGGTAAAAGGAAGAAGATCTCAGTATGAATAAATTAGGAAGAGGATGTTTTACAATAGAGTTGTCTCTAATTTGTTGAAAGATGTGAAGAAATATAAAAGAAGATCAGCTTTTTATAAAAAGAAGAAACAGATTGAAGCTATTGTTGAGAAGGCTTTTCAATTAAAAAGGAAATTATTCATTTTAGTTTTAAACAGAATTCGATCACTTGATAAGCCAATACATTTTATGAAGGCCAAAAGTAAGAAGAAGAGACTAATTAACAGAAGTAACTTTTGTGATATTTTTTTGAATGAATGGAAACACAGTTCAAGTTCATAGCCTTTTTTTCAATGAAGAGAGTTATTTTCAAACCAATACATTATTGCTTGCAGTTGATACCAGTGGTCGAGCTTATGAGGTTAGAAATGGTTGTCCAATTGAGAAAGAGAAGATGGTTCCCACAAATGTAGAAGAGGTGATAGTTGATGAAGTTCTAGGGAGATGTCCTAAAGATCCAGTGTATACTTGGGATTGTAGTAGTATTTGTAGTATACGACAGGATTCTATTGATATTTTTCTCAATTTCTTAGGAGAGTATAGTAGAAAAAAGTGTTAAACAAAAGATTAAGATGCTGCAAGGACTAGGTTCTTGCAGAGTGAGAAAAAATACTGGTTTGCAGGGTCATTCACTGGCTTGTCTTTCAAGAAAAGTATGTCAAAGTGTTTTTCATCATTTTAGAATGTTAGCAGTACATCATTCTCAAATGCCGAAGTTTGTGAGAAGATTGTTTTACGCAAAAAGTCCAGCAATAATTTTAAATGACTTAAACAGTGCTCTATTGCATGGAACAGTATCAGATGTTAATACAGTTTGTGATGAAATAGAGTTTTGTTACTTTGGTCCTGAAGAAAAGAGTGGACAAAGTGAGACATTGATAGAAGTAGGTGTTGAAGAAAATGTGGAAAATAGTAGTACAGAGAAGTTTGAAGAACAAATTACAAAGTTTAAGGTCATTTCGTGTGAAAGGCCAAATTACACTTGTATTTGTTGCCGATGAACTCACTATAGAAATCAGACTAAGACTGTTGATCTGTATTCAAAAAATGAAAGAGAAAATGATGATAAATGGAAAGACTTTGCAACTTATTTGTTGATAGAGGATTGCTTTGATTTGGGTACTGATCAGCATATTTGTAAATATTGTTATAACACATTAAACGATAATAAAATGCCTGCTAGAGCAGTCCATAATAATCTAGAGTTGGTAGCTATTCCTCCAGATCTAATAGATTTAAACAAGTATGAGTCTAGTCTGATTCAATGTGTGCACCCATTTCAGGCTATTGTTCGCATGGAGCCTAAAACAGGTAAATTGCCTCCTACAGATTTACAGTGAGGATTATAAGGAAGCGTTGTATATTTACCTCTAGATTTAAAGAAAAAAATGGAATCTATTGGTGTAGAGAATGTAGAAAGTGAACCACTAGTTATTCTAGTTAACGGTGTTCCTACTAAGATTAAGACAATCTGGCAGGAATTAGTGGATGTTGGGAAAGTGCAAAAGGCAACATTATATCTTATAAAAAACAATGATTACTACAAAAATGTGTATGTGGAAGAAGAAGAAATACTTTTAGGAGCTGATAGTGCAATGTCAAGTGGTCAAATTGAGAAAGTGGACATGTCCAAAAGTGAAGAAAGTTAAAATAAATTGGAATATCACAAGCTATCTGGAGAAGCTTGTTATAAAGTTTTAAGAGTGCTAAAGAAAATGAAACTTCTAATTATTGATGAGGTGAGCATGGTCTCAAACTTAATGCTTGCCTTTGTGCATTTAAGAATGCAGCAAATTCCAAAAACAGAATACGATGTCTTATTTGGAGGAAAACGTGATTGTTTTTGGTGATCTACTGCAACTTACTCTTGTAAAAGGGCAACCGGTATTTAAAACGCTTGTGCATGAAGACACCAGAAAGTCTTTGGGAAGTGTTGGACACCTTAACATTTGGTCATCTTTTGAATACAAAGAACTCATTAAAAATATACGACAGGCAAATGATGTTGATTATTAATCCATTCTTCCAGATATAAGAATTGGAGTATTGACAGAACATGGCAAACAAGCTTTGGAAAGTCAGCTACTTACCAACTTGTTTCCAAATAAAAATATAGTTCCTGCAAAAATATACAACAAATTTGCAGAAAATAAATCTATAATCTGCCTAATGCCAACACTGCAAGAGTGTTCTACATTCAATGAAGAACTTTTAAAACTGGAAAATGAACAAATAATAAAAATGGAAGCCATTGATAAGATAGAGCATGAAGGAATTACTATTATTTTGATGGAAAAATTACAAAAATAATTGGATTCTTTAGAAAAATCCATATCTAAAACTGCTGGTTTAGAAAAGAATTTATATGTATGTGTAAACTGTCGGGTTATTTTAAGGCATAATTTAGATGTGGAAAAGGGGTTTAGTAAATGGAGCAATGGGAAAAGTTGTTGATTTTGTTAATTATCAAACAAAAAGATGGAATTGAATGTTTGAAAATCAAATTTGATCACATTGAAGAAGTAAAACAAATTGCTCATTGTTCTGCTCGTTTTTTGCTTGTTAAAGATTTGTATGTTCATAGAAAACAGTTTCCTCTTTCTTTGGCATATGCAATGACTATTCATAAATCTCAAGGTTTAAGTGTAGACAGTGCTTTGGTAAACATTGGAAGTACTGTATTTAAAGAGGTATGGCATATGTTGCTTTGACTCGAGTCTGAACTTTATCTGGATTACATTTGATTGATTTTGATGAGAGAAAGATTAGTGCAGATGCAAATTGTGTAAGAGAGTATAATCGGTTAAGAAAAATGTATGCTCCAAATTTAGGTGAATATCCTGTATATGAAAAGCGTAGAGTAGGTTGAAAACGGAGATATGAGAATATCTGTACTGAAGTTAAAGAGTAGAAAAACAATCAAGATAATGTTAAGATTCCAAGCAAAAATAAAAAGGACACTATTGAAGAGATTGTTGGATATCAGTTTGAAAATAGTTCAGGTATCAACTGCTATGCTAATGTAGTGGTAAATGTTATATTTTTTCTAGAAAATCTGCAACAACAAATTATGGAGAATCGTGAAAAAAGGTTTTGTTCCTTGTTGCATTCTATTTTTGAAAAATTAAGAACCAATAAAAGTAAAATCGAAAATGTTTCTGATATTCGAAATCTTCTGGATATCTATTCTGGTTCTACGCAATTTACACAGAATGTGCAACAAGATGCTCAGGAATTTGTAATGTATATGCTTGCAGTATTGGAAGATGAAGGAATACAAATTGAAAATCTGTTTGTACTTCGTTATAAATGGGAACATGAATGTGAAAATTGACATAGACACTGAAAGATTCATATATTTGACAGTACCAGACTGTGAAACAGTGTCTTTCAACAAATTAGTTAAAGCAGCAAATCAAAACATGGAGTGTAGCCAATGCAAATCAGAAATGTTGCCAACATTATTTAGACAAAGATTTGGACAATATTTAATTTTAATGCTACAACGCTGTACAGCTGATGGAAGAATATTGGAAACTTTAATAATTTTTTTTGCATCAAGTCAACTATCAATATCAGGAAGAACTTTTGTAGCAGTAGCAATTATTTTCCACGATGGTCCTTCTACAACATCTGGACATTACACTGTCTATTTAAAAGGCAATAAAGGATGGACATATTGTAATGACACTCATTTGGTTTTTAAATATCGTTTACCTAATGAATTACCAAATTCATACCTAATATTTTTAAAGCCAAAGTTCTAAGAACATAATTCGGCCTATTAGGTATATGTTAATACGATTACTTTGTACAATTTCAGTATAGAGGATTTCAGGAATATCATTTGGCCTAAAGGAAAGATATTAATATGAATTAAGCAGTTTTTCTGGGATATTCTGACAGCAAATATTTTAAAGAACATCATTTAGAGTATATGGAAAATTTAAAGAATTGTTGATTGAATTATTGTTTCTGTTCTTTCATATTGTGTTGACAAAATTCTCTTAGAAAGAAACATTTTATATATATGAGATTTGTAGTATATGCCATGTTATTGAGGATGTTGTTTTTATGCAATGTACAGAGATGGTTGACTATGTTGAAAATATTATTATTATTATTTTTTTTTTTTTAAACCTTTATTCTGTTATGTCAGGGACACAGCTATTCAGCCGACAACCCGGAGGTACGGCAGCTTTAGAAACACAACACAAGCGAGCGTCCACATGTCACTGATAGGAGAATCAAAAGGTTCTGTTTTAAATAAACACAAACCCAAACCTAAACACAAGCAAGGCGATAAGTACTTAAAGCACAAAAAGGGTTCCCATCAGGGGGAGCGAGCCCCATTTCGTCCATCAGAGACAGATCTATAGTAAGGGAAAGGAGGGGAAGGCAGAGACTCAAGAAGACAAACACATACCAGCAAAGAATACAAAGCCGGAAAGAATGCTAAGGGGAGAGCTGCTCCTCAGGCGGGTCCGGGTCTGGGGGCAGGCATATGCCCCCTCTGTACTGGTTCCATCGCCCCCATACAGTGTGCCATTTCCGGGGGCGCCCTCGAGCACAATACACTGTCTTCTCCCTAAACATGCTCCAATCCATGTTTTCCATCCACGCTGTCAATGTAGGAGGCCTAGTAGAGCCCCACAGGCGAGCGATGTCGCGCTTAGCTACCATGTTCCCTAGGGTCACCCACTGAGTCTGTGCAGCTTCGTGGTCAGTAGGACCCCAAACATTCAGGAGACAACACCGCGCCTCCGGCTGCATGACGATGCCCGTCACCTCCCCCATCACATCGTGGATTCGCTTCCAGAACTCCATGATCGCACCGCATTCCCAAATAATATGTAGGAAGGTGCCACCATACCACAGCCTCTCTTACATAAGCCCTCCTCAGAGAAACCCATATGGACCAGCCTAGGCCCTGTCACATAAACTCTATGGAGTATTTTAAGCTGCACCAGCCGCAGGCGTGCAGGGATCGCGACCTCTTTGGGAGAAGAAACTGCATACTGCCAATCCTCATCATCTAATTCGAGGCCATCCCTAGTCCATTGATCGCGCAACCCTAGAAGGAGATCTGCCCGAACATTAATTAGTTTCTTATAAATGAGAGAGATCGTACTCTCTGGCATATGGCCATCCAAGATCCGGTCCTCTAACGGAGAGGACTCAGGCACCTTCTCCCCCTCTACAAGGACTGACCGCAAGGCGTGACACACTTGAGCGTATCGGAAGAACTCCGTGCTCCCTAGCTCATATTCCTTCTGCAGCTCCTCGAATGACTTTACCCTACCCTTAACCAAAAGGTCTCCAACCCTGGATATAACGATCAGGTCCCATTTCTCAAACCCTTTTGCATGCCAAAGTTTTCCCAGAATATCGGAGTCAAACAACGGGGTGGCAAGGGTAAGCTTACCCCTCCAGCCCAGTGAATCTGTCGCCACCTTCCACACATGCACGGCCACCCTGGTGGGCCCCGTAAGGGTTAAGTCCAACGACTTCGAGTACAACGCTCTGTGGTATTTACCCCCACGCAGCAACCACCGGTCCATGGCGTAGCCGGGGCTCAGCGCCGGACCATAGACACCATGGTTAATCGCGCTCAACTGAGTGGCCCAATAATAACGTCGAATGTCTGGAAGCGCGATACCCCCGTCATACCACGGAAGCGTCAACTTAGCAATCGCTATGCGCGGTCGCCCTTCCCACAATAGCGCGCGCTGGAGGCTTTCGACCTCACGGAAATAACTGGCCGGGACCAAGTCAAGGGTATTCTGCAAGGCATAGAGGAAACGGGGAAGAGACATCATTTTAAACAGGGCGGCGCGGCCAAGGAGGGAAAGAGGCAACCGCCGCCAGCCCGCCACGTCCTGCCGCAAACGTGCCAAGGGAGGGAGCAAGTTTTTCTCGTATCGTAAAATGGGGTCGGTGGAAATATAGATTCCTAAATACAAAAAGCCCTGCCGGGCGATCTTGATCGAGCAGTTTCGCGGGACAGGCTGGACATCACCACACAGGACATACAAGTATGACTTTCCCCAATTAATAACAAGACCAGAGTTCCTACCGAAAGAAGTCAAGACGTCACAAACCACTATGAGAGATTTCTTAGGCGAGGTGAGGTATAGCAGAATATCGTCGGCGTAAAGCGAAATACGGTCCTCGTGGTCAGGCGACCAACGAATCCCACGTATATCCGGGTGCCATCATATCCACGTCGCCAGCGGTTCAAGAGCAAGGGCGAACAACAACGGCGACAGGGGACAGCCCTGCCAGGTGCCCCTCCCGAGCTCAAACGGTGTCGACGCCCGCCCGTTCACCACGACGCTAGCAAGGGGCCCCTCATAAAGCAACCTCACCCAGCCTACAAAGCCAGGCCCGAAGCCGAACTTGGCTAGCACAGCCCACAGGTATGCCCACTCCACCATATCAAAAGCCATCGTGGCATCGAGGGCCGCCACAATGGCCGGCTCTCGCATCGTGCCCGTCCTAGCAATCACTCCATGAAGGCGTCTAAGATTCAGTGCAGTGTTACGGTGCGGGATAAAGCCCGACTGGTCCGGGTGGATCAAATCTCCAAGCACCCGGACCAGGCGGTTAGCAAGGATCTTGGCAAGGATTTTTGGCTCGGCGTTGAGGAGTGATATCGGCCGATAGGAACCACACTTATCCCGGGGCTTACCGTCTTTATGTATTACCACAATCGTCGCCAGTCGTTGATCGAGCGGAAGAAACCCATTCACCCGCGCCTCCACGAACATGGCGCGCAGGTGAGGAGCCAACTTATCCGGACGGAGCTTATACAGCTCAATCGGCAAACCATTTGGGCCCGAGGCCTTACCCGAGCGCAACGCACGGATAGCACCCGCCACTTCGTCAACAGTTATATCTCCATCGAGGTCATCCCTATCTATGGCAGAAAGGCAGGGCAGAGCAATATCACGCAGAAGGGCGCACGAGTCCTCAGTCGGCCTATCCGAAACCGAGGTGTATACCGTACGAAAATAGTCCGAGAAACACTGGACTATACCGTCGGGATCAGTGACAACCTCTCCCCCATCCATCGACAACTCCGGCACCACTCGATTAACACGCTCTTTTTTATCCAACCACGCCAACAGTTTCCCGGCCTTATCACCGACATCGTACAATCGACCCTGCTGCTCCCTATTGAGGGTCTTGGCAGCGTTCGTCACCAGATCCCTGTATTCCAATTGCTTCAAGCTCAAATTATGCAGTGTGGCCGCTGCAACCTCCTCCTCCAAGGCCACTTCTAAAGCCGCAATCTCGTCCTCAACTTGTGTCACCTCGGCGTCTCTCCGCCGCTTGGCGGCCACTACCAAGGAAAGGGCCTCCCCTCTCAATACGGTCTTAAAAGCTTCCCACAAGGACACCGCAGATTCAACTGAACCCTGATTATCTTGAAAATAGTGATCAACTGCCTTCAGCAACGCACTGTGCAGCTTGGGGTCACGAAAGTACCAGGGGTTAATGGGAGCCACCCTGCCCCCCACTACCCGGCCAATATCCAGACGGGCCCACACCGGCGAGTGATCGGATATACCCCGTGCCATGTGCCTAGCCTCAGATACCAATGAGGCGTGCGCAGCCAGAGTGAGCAAGTAATCAATCCGAGAGAGACTACCGTGGGCCCCGGAGTGAAAGGTATATTGTCTCTGAGTGGGGTGCCGTAGCCTCCAACAGTCTACCAGGCCAAAAGTATCTATAAAGTCGGGAAGCCACTTCTGAGCCCCCAGGTGTCCCTGGGCGGGTACCTATCGAGCAATCCAGATCCAACCGCATTGAAGTCTCCTCCCACCACCAGCATCCCTTCAGGGAGTTCCAACAAGGCCTTGCCCAGATCTGCAAACGTGGAGGCCTGCAGGGCAGGAGGGACATAAACAGAAACCAATACCAACGTTCTGCCCTCCCACCTCCCCGCCACAGCCACAAAGCGCCCCCTATCATCAGCGATGGTGGAGTCAACCTCAAATGGTAGGGAAGCTCTAACAAGTATGCCCGCACCCCTGGAGCCCGAGGAGAACCCCGAGTGTGTAATGAATTTATAACCCTTTCTATTAAGTGCATAACACGTATTCCCTATAAGGTGGGTCTCCTGCAAGAGGACCACATCTGGCGAGGTCCGTTTCAAGAATTGTAGGACTATCCCCCGTTTAATACGATCCCCTAAGCCATTAACATTCCTGCTAATTATGTTTAGGCCCCTATCCCCCATCCCCAAACACAAAGAGACCTCCACCCCCCCCGGAGAACCACAATCGGACAATACTGACAACAATTACTACGCCTTGCAAGAAAAAAAACCCCAACAACAACCCCAACATCCCAAATCCCCCCCCTCCCTGCACCCCTGCGTCAGCTTGCAAAGCCCCCACAACTTGCAGTGTGCCTGTCGCCCTATCAAAAACAAATCTACAAAAAGTACCCCAAGGGAGGAAAGAGCTCCTATCTTCCCCCCGCCGCCCTCCCATTACTGCAGTAGGGTGCTAGTCACTGTCTGGGGCTGAGTCAAAACAGTCCGACACCAGAGGTATCACTCCTGTCCATCCCGGTCGCCTTCCACTCCAACCACGCGGTCCCCGCCGGGCTGTCGCCGAGGGAGCGCATCCAACCAGTCCCCTGCTATGTCCGGCGATTCGAAGAAGTAAGTCTGATCCTCATACACCACACGTAGCCTGGCGGGGAAAAGCATGGCATATTTCAGGTCCATCTCCCTAAGCCGCCTCTTCACCCCCAGGAAACTCTGCCTTTGCTTCTGCACCATCTGGGTAAAGTCAGGATAAAAGCTCACAGAGGCATTCTGAAAAGGCACCGGGCCTGTCACCCTCGATGCTTGCAGGATAGCGTCTCGGTCTCGAAAATTAAAGATCCGGGCGACAATCGGCCGCGGGGGGGCTCCCACCTTAGGCCTTCCGCCAGGCACTCGGTGAGCCCGCTCAACCGCAAAAAACTTGCCGAGGCCCTTAGGTCCAAGATGGTTCACCACCAAGTCCTCGACGAGTAAATCCACGGAGAGCTCCTCCGAAGTTTCCGGGACCCCAATAAGGTGCACATTGTTGCGCCGGGCCCAACCTTCAAAGTCTTCGAGCCTGCGGGCCGAGAGGTCGTTCGCGGTCCGTAACTTGCGAACCTCAGCCTGGAGTTCCGAGACATCATCTGCGAGGCCAGTAGTCTTGAGATCCAGGGACTTGACCCGCTCATTGGTTTTGCCCAGGTCCGCGCGAATCAAGTTGACATCAACCAAGATCATGTCCACCTTGTGCGCCAGGGTCTCGAACTGTCGCCCAATCGATGATTGCATCCCCTCAATCGCCCCCTTGATATCCTGCAATGATAACTCCGAGGCTGGGGATGGATCGGCCTTCTGTGCTTCCAGCGACTGTCCCGATCCACCAGGTGACCCCTTCTGCTGGGCATAGCGATCCATATTGTTGGATTGGGTATAGCCTCCCCGCCTGGTAGTCTTAGACTTCGGCTTGTCTACCTCTGGTTTGGCCGACATCACGGACAGCAGGGCGGTCAGTTGCAAAAAGACGTCCCTCACTCAGCCAGAGGAAACAGGGTCAACCAGGACTTCAACAGCCAGCCAGGGTCGAGTGGAGGTCTTCCAGATAACAGGGGATCGGCATGAAGCACTCCCGGGCCAGAGCAAGCAAAGGGCGAGAAAGCGAAAGTGAAAGTGCAGCGGCACCCGTCCGCCAGTTCACACCTCCCAAGGCCGCTGTTGTTCAATTAGTGGCCGGGCATCCTGCCAACGCGAGACCCTGGCATCCTTCGGAGGTAGGCCGCAATCTTCCGCCATGCACAACTTCGGTTCCCGGTGGGCGATCTTAGCCCGGACAACGTCAATCGCCCCAGCTGTAACTCATCTGCAGGATTCCATGCATGAAAATCAGGATTTAGGACAGGATGATTGCAGGAGGGCGCGAGGTTCGCGGGAGCTCAAGGCTCACGCGGCTATCTTGGTCAAGCGCTAGGCTCCTCCCTCTCTTGAAAATATTTTTGACACAGATTTGTTTTTTTAAAACAATCTTATTGATTTTTTTTTTTGCCCGCTGTTATGTGATGAGTAACATTGAAATCACTATCTATAGTGAAATTCAATATATTCTGAGAACAGCAAAAAAGGCAAACTAAATACTTAATATAATGCTAAAAACATGTTGTGTTTTAAAAAATATATTATATATGTTATAGCTGTTTTTTTATTCTCTTTTACAATCCTAATTCTAAAGTTCGAAAGTTTTTCAACTTTAAATTATGAAAAACAACTGCAATTTTTTTTCTGAATATTTTGATATCTACTACTGAAAAGGTAAGATTAAGTAATCCAAAAACTATCCATCCACTGGTACATTCACCTGTGCACTATCCATACAAACCTGTAACCCCCTACTCACTGCTCATTAATGTCTTAAATAACTCAGGTACTAACCATACAGTCCACCAATCACTCTCTCACTCACAATGCAGTTCTTGAGTCATCTACCAGTAGCATGTAATAATTCAATACCTCTGTCAATACCCAAGCGCTTATACATTTCCGTAGATGTCTCAAAAAATAAAAATGTATATATCTATAGCCTCTAACTAGTTACATACTATTGATACAGTCTTCTAAATACCCAGTTAGTACCTATGCAGTCTAGGATCTCTCCTCTCTGTCCCAAGCACTGCTATAGTCAAATGTGTACAATTTATGTAGTACCTTACCCCCTCCACACTACTAATTCACTCCTTCAATAACTCAGGCAGTAGCCATGCAGAGCAGCAATGACATTTTCACCCTCCGTGCACTCCTACAATCATCCAGCCAGTACCATGTCCTTATGTAATCACTGCGCCAATACCGAAGCACTTATAAATTCACCATGCACTCACATTGCAGAGCTCTAATTATGCAGTCACTACCCATGTATTCATGCAATGCCTCATGCCCTAACACATGCACTGTTTCAATAACATGTGCACTATCCATGCAATCCTCTAACCATCTACACGCTACTCATTCACACCTTCATTTACCCAGGTACTACTCATGCAGTCCAGCAAACACACTGTTACTCCCCATGCACACCTCCAGTCACCTAGCCAATACCCTATACTTATCCAATCACTCCGTCAAAATCCAAGCACTTGCAAATTCACTGTACCCTCTCCTTGCAGTAGTCTAATCATCCAGTCACTACCTATTATACTTATGCAATGCCTCACGCCCTAACACATGCACTGGTACAATAACCTGTGCACTATCCATGCAGTCCTTTAACCATCTACTCGCTACTCATTCACACCTTCATTTACCCAGGTACTACCCATGCAGTCCAGCAAACACACTGTCACTCCCCATGCACACCTCCAGTCACCCAGCCAGTACCCTATACTTATCCAATCACTCTGCCAAAACCCAAGCACTTGCAAATTCACCGTACACTCTCCTTGCAGTACTCTAATTATCCGGCCAGTACCCTATACTTATCCAATTACTCCACCAAAACCCAAGCACTTGCAAATTCACCGTACACTCTTCTTGCAATACTCTAATCATCCAGTCATTACCAATGTACTCATGCAATGCCTCACGCCCTAACACATGCACTGCTACAATAACATGTGCACTATCCTTGCTGTCCTCTAACCATCATTCACACCTTCATTTACCCAGATACTACCCATGCAGTCTAGCAAACACTGTCACTCCCCATGCACACCTCCAGTCACCCAGCCAGTACCCTATACTTATCCAATCACTCCACCAAAACCCAAGCACTTGCAAATTCACCGTACACTCTCCTTGCAGTACTCTAATCATCCAGTCATTACCCATGTACTCATGCAATGCCTCACGCCAAAACACATGCACTGCTACAATAACATGTGCACTATCCATGCAGTCCTCTAACCATCTACACGCTACTCATTTACACCTTCATTTACCCAGGTACTACCCATGCAGTCCAGCAAACACACTGTCAATCCCTATGCACACCTCCAGTCACCTAGCCAGTACCCTATACTTATCCAATCCCTCCGCCAAAACCCAAGCACTTGCAAATTCACTGCACACTCTCCTTGCAGTACTCTAATCATCCAGTCACTACCCATGTACTCTTGCAATGACTCATGCCCTAACACATGCACTGCTACAATAACATGTGCACTGTCCATGCAGTCCATACTCTCATGCAATCACTCCGGTAATTTTTCTTTTTTTAGCCAGTAGATGTGGTTCCGTGAGAATCGTTTTTTTTTGTGAACAATTTAAAAAATATATATTTTTCTAACCTTTTTTAGTTTTTTTGTGTGTTTTGTATTTTAAAAACAAGAGAAAAAACCAAAGATCAGGTAATGATCTGTTGAACAAAAATAAAAGTGCATTATAAAAAAAAAATTAACATTTGTGCACTTTAAGGGCAGCTGAAATAACATCTATGCACTGCTCGCCAAAACAGAGTTCAGTGGCTGCAACTTCATCCACTTCTGCAAAATTTGAAGCCATACTTGGTTTCAAACTAAAGAAACACACAAAAAAATTAATAGTATGAAGACAATAAACAAAGAGGTCTTCTCTCATTGAAAGTCTAAGAATAAGGGAAATATCATAAGGATGGATCCTCCCTCTCTTATAATTAAATTGATTTAAACCAATCAGATTCCTTTTTTCTCTTGCTGACTTGAAGTTGCGTAGAGTGCGCGCACCCATCACGCACCCGTTGCGGACCCGCGAAACATATATATTGTGATATACTATAAATAGAAATTTCTATTAAACCTTTAATAAGTATATTAGCAAAACTGTTCAGTATAATATATTATTCTAACTTTCTAGTCATTTTTTCAACTTTAAAATTATGCCGAATTCGCGAGTTCGGCGCGATGTTGGCACGATCGCGGCACGACCCCGGAAACACGTGCATGGAGAGTTTGAGCACAGTACGAGCCTACATCGTGAATTTCGTAACTTTACCATTGTGAAAATGATATTACAAATAATACTTTAAAAATAATGTATAATTAATTTTAGACAAACACGCAAACGAAAAGTTTTATTTATAATTAACAAATTCCGGCAAAGTCGCGACTCCAGAGCAAATTTTCAAAATGGCAACCGTAATGCGCGTAGCCATCGTGCAGGATGCACGAAGGGTGTGCGACTATTGTGTAATATAAAAAAATTAATGAAAATTATTCACTATTTTTTTAATATGTACATTATATTCACTGAAAAAAACATAGGTTTCACACATGTTATAGTTAGGAATTAGCATTTAAGAAACCTTTGAAAGAATGAGTGGGTGTATAAGTGTGTGAATGGATGATTTTCTAGGTGTGTGACTGACTCTATAAGTGAGTCATTAAATGTATCTTACTGCAGACTAGTGACTAAACTGTGTGAATGTCTGTATCTGTCTGTCTGTTGGTGTATAAGTGGCTGCATGGTTTTGTGAATAGCTATATCAGTGTCTATATGGGTTATTGATTGGTTGTCTGAGTATCTGTATGGCTGCCTGAATGTTTGTGTGGATAGGGTGTGTGTGACTCTGTGCGTAGATGTGTTAGTGGGTGATTCTATGGGTGCATGGTTTTAAGAGTACATCTGTGATGAACTGTATGGTTGGGTGAGTGTATGTATGGGTGTGTTAGTGATTGAATGCATATCTCAGTGGAACATGTGTGAGTAACTACATATGTGAAAGGCAGGGTATATGTGTGTAAGAGTATATAACTGGGTATATGTGAGAGTGTGTGATTGTGAGAGTGGCTGTATGGATGAGTGTGTGCTTGTATCAGTAATTGTATAAGAGCGTAAGAATGTGGTAGTATTTTTATGAGTACGTGAACGTGTGTGTATAACTGTATATATGAGTAAATTGGAGTGTGATTAATTATTTGCATGATTGACTAGGTGTGTGAGTATGTCTATGGATGATTGGCGGTGTCTGAGTGTCTATATATGTGTATAAATGCATATGATAGTCCTGTACTGAGTGACTGTAAGTATGAGTGACTCTAGAGGTGAGTGAGTGGAGGTGTGTGTAGACCTAAGAGTCAATGAGTGGGTATGTAGTTCTTGGTATTGGAGTATCTATGGTTTTGAGAATGGCCGTCTGAAATTTTGAGTCGTGTATCAAAGGTTATATTAGGGTGTGAGAAGATGCACTAATTTATTACATGGATGATGTCATCAGTGATGTCATTTGAGATGTCATCAGTGATGTCATCAGTGATGTCACTGACCATGTCATGAGTGATGTAATATGTGACGTCATCAGCAGTGCATTGCGGGGGCGCGCGAGTTATAGTTAGCTGAACTAACTATAACGTGGGAATTTCTAGGGTTTTGTACGAGGGAAATGTCCAGCTAACTATAACACCCCTGAAATCTATGGTTTTTTCAGTGAATTTCTAAGGTTTTTTAAATGCCAATTCCTAACTATAATGTGCATGAAACCTATGGTTTTTTCTGTGAATTCCAAAGGTTTTTTAAATGCTAATTCCTATCTATAATTTATCTCTAAAGCTATGATGTTTAATGATTTTCATTGAATTTCTAAATTTCAGTGTGTCAATTCCTTTAATTATGTTTTTTTTAAATACTTTTTTATCACCTTTTTTAAACTTATTTTTTCAATTAATTCTTTTAAAAATTAAAAAATATTATTTGTTTTTATTGGGTTTTAAAAAAAAAAATTGTTGATGTTTTAAAATATATTTTTATATTTTTTAAAGTATTTTTTAAAGTATATTTTCAAAACTTTTTTTTAAAAACAATTCCCAATTTTTCTGGGATCCGTGCACCCAACGCGTTAGGAACCGCGCACTCTACGCGCATTTCGGCATTTACAAAAAAAAGGGGGACCCCCTAAGCAACACTAGAGGGTCAGAGTATTTCTACCCTGCCCCCTTTACATCTTTCACACACTTATTTACCTTACTTAATCAGCCTCGCTTCTACGAGGCACTAAATGGCTGCCAACAGTTCCTGGTTTCGAATGTAGACAGACACTTGACAGCCAATTAGCATTCAGCGTGTGATCAGGAGGGTGCGTGCTCGGTTCGGGGTGGGTGCGCATAGGGTGCACGGATCCTCCGAGGCCATAGATATATCTATCTTTTCTACTCTAATTTTCTCAGGAACTACTGAACGGATTTACACCATTTATGCAAAAGGCATGAGTCTGAACTGAGGACTACCTCTTTGCCAAATTTGGTGCAATTCCGTTCAGCAGTTCGGGCTGTAGCTGCGTCAACAGGTCCTATGGGAAATTGCGTTTTGGGACCCCCCTTTTTTTCTCAGCCCCCGCTTGACGAATCACCATCAGGATAGGAGCAGACCGGAGCTGGCCAAAAGTTTGAAAAATTTCACGAAGATTCCTCAACCGGCGCCAGACTTATTGGGAATAGAATGTTGCGGATTTCCTATGGAAAATGGGTCCTAACTATAACTACCTACTGGCGACCATAGGTTTTAGATAAGTTATACTTAAAAAGACATAGATATTTCTTTGTATACAAAACCATCTTAAACTACATACACCTTAGAAATTCGAAAGTTATAGTTATAACTTAAAGTTATCATTTTTGCACCACGCAAAACTTTATATAACTCGCGTACCTCCGTACACAGTGTTGTGATCTCACTAGGCAGACTAAATAAACTGTAACTTGTTTCTCTACAATGCACTGATTCTAATAAATGATGTAATTTGAGATGCCATGATTTTTGTTATAAATGGTATGTTTTAATATGGTATAAGTGATGTAATATGAAAGGTATAAGCAGAGCATGGGGAAGGTGCAAGTTATAGTTAATTTAGTCTGCCAGCAAGTTCACAACCCCATGTTCATTTTGGATACAAATATAGAATTACGTTTTTTTATCTATATCATATCTCAAACTTTTGGCTTTTTCATTGTATTTCGATGTTTTTTAAATTGGTTTCTATTCATTTTGGTATTAATTCTTTCATATAGAAATTAGCTTTTTATATTTCAATAGTACTGCTATAATGTCTTGTGGCGTGTCGTACAGTGGAATGGTATGGCATAGAGTGGTGTGGAGTGGGATAGAGACCAGTAGAATACAGTGGAGTAAAGTGTCATAGAAAGCAGTGGAGTAGAGTGGTACAGAGTAGAGTAGAGTAGAGTGGCGTAGAGTGCAGTGGCATAGCGTAGAGTGGTGTAGAGTAGAGTGGCACAGTTGGTTCAAAGTATAGCAGACTGTTGTAGAGTGCAGTGGTGTAGAGTGAATTAGTGTAGAATAAAGTGGTGCAGAGTACAGTGGTTTAGATTGCAGGGTCATAGAAAAGAGTGGTGCATAGTAGATTAACGTGGCATGGAGCGCAGTAGCATGGAGAGCAGTAGTATAGAGTAGAGTGGTGTAGAGGGCAGTGGCATACAATGCAGTGGTGCAGAGTAGAGTTGAGTGGCATAGAGTGCAGTGGTGCAAAGTAGAGTGCAGTGGCATACAGTCCAGTTGCGTAGAATGTAGTGGTATAGAGTAGCATAGAGTTATGTTAAGTGGTGGAGAGTGCAGTGGTATATAGTAGAGTGTAGTGGCATGGAGTGCTGTGGCATAGAGTGCAGTGGCATAGAGTGCAGTGGCTTAAAAGCAGAGAAGTGGAGAGTGGAGTGGTGCAGATTAGAGTTGCTCAAAGTGCAGTTTCACAGAGTAGAGTGACATGGAGTGCAGTGGCGTACACTAGAGTAGTGCAGTGTAGAGTTCAGTGCCTATAGTGCAGAGTGGTGCAGAGTAGAGAACAGTGGGGTAGAGTGCAGTGGCATAAAATAGCAATGATGGAGAGTAGAGTGGCGTAGAGTGTGGTGGCATAGGGTGGAGTGGTGCTGAGTAGTTTAGAGTGGCATAGAGTGCAGTGGCCTAAAGTGCAGTGGTGCGAAGTACATGAGAGTGGCATAGAGTGCAGTGGCACAGAGTGCAGTAGTGCAGAGAAGAGTAGAGTGGCATAGAGTACAGTTGCCTAGAGTGCAGTGGCATGCAATGCAGTGGTGCAGAGTAGAGAAGAGTGGTAAAGAGTGCAGTAGTGCAGAGTAGAGTGCAGTGGAATAAACTATAGTGGCATGTATTGCATTGGAATAGAGTAGGGTGGTGCAGAGTAGAATACAGTGGTGTAGAGTGCAGTGGCATAAAGTGTAGTGGCATGGAGTAGAGTGTTGCAGAGTAGATTAGCTTGATGTAGAGTGCAGTGGTGTAGTGTAGAGTGGCATAGAGTGCAGTAGCATAGAGTGCAGTGGTGCACAGTTGAATAGAATGGTGTAGAGTGCAGTGGCATAAAATAGAATGGTACAGAGAAGAGCAGAGTGGTGTACTGTAGTGCACAGTAGAGTGCAGTGGCCTAAAGTGCGGTGGCATAGAGTGCAGTGGCATAGAGTAGAGGGTGTTGCCTCCTCGGTAGTCAGTCTGAATTAAGTGTAACTCGCCCTTCTACTTGCCCGTTTATTTATTTTTTTACGTTTCAACAGTACTTTCTTGATCATTTCAAGGACGTACTGCAGTACATCAATACAAATAATTTTCCCTAACTCTACAGATTTTGCTAAACTGCCTCATGTGCTCCTATACATTTCAAAAAGACTCATAATCAAGATTTCAAATTAAAACACAGAATACAGAGAAAGTGTGGTCTAACCAATATAGCTGCCTTTTCTTTTGTAAGTGCTTTCATTAACCAATAATATTGTGTTTCGTCATCGCCATGTACCGCGCGAAGGTACCGCACTGTACTGAAGCCCAATATAGCACTAAGTTTTGTCCCTTATTACTTAAAATGTACTGAACAAATTCAGATCAAATAATTAAAAGGATCCCTTCCACACCATAATCTATATTTTTTGTCAAATTTCATACAAATCAGTTCAGCCATTCTCACTACATCTGTGTAAAAAGTCTATTGAAATGTATCGATGGAAAATTGTGTTTTTGGATTGTGGAGATTCATCTATTGTGACAAAGTTATCACTGGGCACAAATCTGTGGAATTCCTATCTATGGGAATCCTAACTATAACTACAGAGTGGCTCCCACCACTGTGTAATATGTACAAATATATATATTCACTGAAACAGCCAAAGCTAGAGTGACATTATAGTTAGGTGAATTTGTCAGTGAAAACGTAATATTTTGAACAAAAATAAAAAAACTGAAAATTCACTGTGGTCAGGGCAAACCCTGCAAATAAGCGCAGGTGGGCAGCCAACCCCAGCCACACAAGCCAGGCCCTGAGGTCGACCCTAGCTCCTTGCTAGGGGAGGGGGTCGTGCCACCCCTCTCCCCAAGCCAAGAATGTATGGTTATCTGGTAAAATGTGGTAATTCATGTGTCTTTTCATAACCTGAGTTGCGCTCTCGCACTCCTGTGATGATTCATGTTTCTATTCCATAACTGCTGCATTTCTAGTCCTGATGTGAGATATATGTTGTTTTTACCTTGCATTGTCAGGATAATACAAATAATTTCAGGATGTACCTTGTATGTGCAGTGATCGTATTTTTCATGACTTGTGCAACATATACGTCTTTATCTTATTGCACTAACTGTGATGTGGTGACAATTGCCAAATTAATTTTTGATTTTTGTGGTCTATGCTTTCTATATGATATTTTTATATAATATTGTGTGCAGTCTCTTTTGTGGTGTATTTATTGTGTCACTGGTGTGTGTGTGTTGCAAAGTCACTTTACACATTGGCTCTGGGATAAGCCTGACGGCTTTGTCACACTACCAAGGGGGTCAACAGGGGTTAGCTTGGGCATAACTCCCTTACACTGACTAGAGTGGTGGGTTCTGCCTGCCCTAAGTGCATACCCTAGCCAACCATGAACCCCATTTCTACCACTGGTGAGCAGCGGTGAGGATAGGACTTGCATTTGTGCAGTACCACAGTTACTCACTACAAACTCTGAATTAAGACCATTACGTGTTTTTCTCCTGATATTCTCTCATTGGTCATTTTTATTGTTAACTCCAGTCTCATTTTCTTGCACTTGAGACTCTTTTCGTTAAACTTATGTGTTAGTACCTTGCCAAAAAGAAGTTAACCTTTAATCTCAACATACTGGCGATGTACAGGAGGAGTTAGAGGGCTTCTGCAGGGAGTGGAGGTTAAAGGGGATAGATGGGGTACCCACATAGTCATACCTTGCCAATGCCATACTTCAGTTTTTAAAGGATTACTATGAGAAAGTGGCAACAGCAAACCCACTGGGTGGGCCTAGGCTATACCCTGAGATCTATGAGGACTCTGAGTGGGAGGGTTCCCAGTCCGCACGCCAAGAGGGTAGTGGTCTGAGGGAGGCACTTAAGAGTTTGAGCAGGAGGGAGAGAATGACCAGGCAGGGACTCGAGTAGAGAGTTAGGACCCCATGGAGAGGGAGTGCCTTGCTGGGTCTAGTGCCAGGAGCAGTGGTTACACCCTAGGTCTATGGGTTGTGGATCCCGAACTCCGTGGGTAATCTGGAAATTTGAATAAATGTTGCCAACCAAGTGTTTATTTTGATGGGCGTGCAGTGAGGTCTCGTCCTCTGAACCCAGGGCGTAAAACTAGAAATGTAGCTGTCGCACTGCCTCACTGGGAAGTGTCCCACAAGTGCACTGCCTGTTTCCAATCGGATTCTCTTTAAATTACTTTGGTCAAAAATCAACCATGGTATTTCATTTGAAATTATTTATTCATCATTGTTCAATGTGATTGTCTCCTAAATCCATGAATTGTCTCCATCATTCATATAGAAACATTTAGTTCATCAATGGTGAAGCGTCAGAATAGAGTGCATATCATCCCCAATGCATGTCGGGCATATTCAATGCCCTTCGTCAGGGGTAGTATTCCTAGAAGAAAATGAGGCAAAAATGAAGCTACTATACCAGGGTGTGGGCTTACCACTATCCCCAGTATTCAATCAAAAGACATCCAAGTGATCTTTCTACTTCAAAGTGACTGCAGTGTTCATTGCAAGAGAATGCATGTCGGCTAACAAATGATAATCATCTCACATTGACAATCAAAAAAGAAGTCATGCAAGTTATGGGTGAAAAACGGGTAAGAAAAACGTTTCAGATGAGTCCCGACCATTGACTATGTGATTGCGCCTGGTAATTGATTAAAAAACATTATCACCGTCAGTGAGGGTGAAGTGTGTAAGTTAAGCACATGGAAAACAATTTGAAGGTGTACGGTGGCGCGCTGTCCTACAATCAAACTGACGGCAATTCTCCGAGTTCAAGCTAGCGTAATACAATTCCTAGAGGTACTGCAATACCTGGTTGATGGGTGGATTGGAAAACAAAATGTGTACCATGGCTCTGTGTTTATGGATGTGGTCTTTTTAAACCATACTGCTTACGTTTTGTAAGGATATAAGCAATGGACATTGAAACGGTTCCCTTCAGGGCCCTGTAGTCATGTCCTTAACCTTTCAGGTAAAACCACTCGCTGATTTCTGAATAGTGAGTGAGAGATCGTTAAGGTAACCATGTTGTTTCTGCTTACATTTCGCATGCTTTACTTAATCTTGCATTCCCTATGAGTGTTTGCATTTCCTTTTTTTTTTAGGCAGCATATTACTCTTATCAAGTGCATAATTTGAATTGAGCCACATCCAAGTGTTTATAGCGAGCACAATTAGGTTTTAGCTGAAGGCAGTGCGAGTTTCTCTCAGTGGGGCATTAAGGTGTTCAGTGGGGGAGAGGATGTGGCACTATGGCCAGAGCTGTCGAATTTGGAACTGGGGAACTGGGTTCAGCCTTCATGACCAGTCCACCAGACCACTCTACTGAGGGAGCATATTCCCATGCTAGACCTTAGAAGGCCCCACTAGACGTTAGAAGGCTTGGTGTCTTAGCACGAGCAGGTGTACCCTAGTGGTGTCAATTGTGAGTTAACCTTGAAGGCCCGTCCATCACAATCCATACTGAAGTTCATCTCCAGTCTTGCGGGCAGGCCTACGAAGCAGCACACCCTGGAGCAACAGTGATCCAGTCACTGTGACTCTTATCACTGAGGGCACATGAACCTTGAGCAGGTTAGGGCGGTGCGAACGGTGTGACCGCACTGGGTACCTATTTTGGGTGGGTGCGTAGTGTTTGCAAGTATATTATGGTTTACAAAAAACTTGCTGCCTCCTTCCTGGCCTTCAGCAATTTTCAGAAACAATAAAAATGTCATGATAACTTTGGTGATTAATGTTCTTCCTAGAGAGAGATCCGAGTTTTGTCTAGTGGAAGGGTTGACTACTGGAAAGGTAGCACAGAGGGTTAATGTGCCTGTTGCAAAGAACATGTACCATGCAGATCACAAAGTGCGTTGCTTTAATGGGGGACCATGATGAATGGTCATTTAATGTCAGCTGTAGATGATGGATCCCTGAACAGTGTCATGTATGTGCATGTTTGCATTGTGCTGAGGGGATTACCAGGTAATTGTTCACGCAGCTCTCTGACGGATGTCACATGCGGTTTTCTGAGTCCCCAGATAGATCATGCAGTCTGTGTGTTCTCTTTTGTACTGCCAGTCACTACCAGTCACCGGTGTATTCAACTGTGTAGCCTTGGACCGTGTCATGTATGTGCATGTAACTTGCATGATTGAGGTAACTATTAGCGGCGATACTAGGTGTCTCTTGGTCCTCTTTCAAGTGCTTTCCGTCCTTTTTCCCCAGCAACCCCCCCCAGGGGCGGCAATCTGAGGGATAGCCCCGGGCGCCACAAGCTCTAGCTATGCCTCTGTGGGAGGGTGCAGAACTCTGGAAGAGGGGAGAGAGAAGGAAGTACTCACCCCTGACCCTGGTTCAACCAGAGAGTGCTGACCCTGGGTTGTGACACCAGTTGCACGGTGGAACCCCTGACCTGGTGGGAGAATCATACAGGATGGCCGACACCAGCGCCCTGACAGTTCTAGATTCTGGGGGTACCACTCCTATGAGGAGGGTGCAGAACTCCAGAAGGGTAGGGGTAGTAGAGCCTCGCCCCTGATCCCTGTCCAGCCTAAGAATGCAGACCCTGGGCTGAGGGACCTATGGCAGGGTAGAACCCCTGCACTGGTTGAAGGTAGAGTGGAGCAAGGATGCTATGCACCTGGGGCTACCACCCCCCACTATAAGCGGTTCCAGAGACCAGAAACCCCTGGATGCCCGGGGGCCTGGTTCTGGTCACTGACAGCTGAGGAATCCCCATGGGTTAGTTTGTTCTGAGAGCATAGACAGAGGGATCTAACTGGGGTCAGACTGGCATAGAACTGGAACGTGCCCTTGCAGTTGGGGGCCAGGGTTCATGTTCTATCACCCTAAGCAAGGAAATCCATCAAGGTATTGATTAGTCTACCCCGGATTTAGGCTGGAAGTGGGTTGTGTTGGACCTGGCCATATTTGCAGGGTTATCCCCCAACATTTTGCCTTCCTCCTGTATTTTTCTGACTAGTTTTTATTGGCTCTAGGACTCTGGGCACTTTTCCAACTTGGATCAGTGCTAAAGTGCATGTGCTCTCTCCTGTAAACCTGGTATGATTAGTCTATACCTGTTGGGCATATTTAATTTACTTGTAAGTCCCATCAACAGTGGTATCCTATATACCCAGGGCCTGATGCTGCTCCATATTTACAAGTGTGGTGTAATTGTGGGGCAGCTCCAAAATTAAGACCAAAGAAAACCTGGTCTTAACATGGCGCAACGAGGAGAAATGCTTTATTTCTCCTTGTTTTTGCTATTTCTATGTGCGCTGCATTGTGCAGCCCACATAGATACAGCAAAACGCCATGCATGATTGTTTATGTCCCGGAAGGTTTCCCTTCCTGCACATAAACAATCATTTAAAAATGGCGAGTTGCAACTTCTATGTGTGCTGCACAAAGCAGCATACATAGGAGTTACAAATCACCATTTGTGATTGTTTATGGGCAGGAAGGGACACCTTCCTGCACATAAACAAGTATTACCCCCGACGCAGGCCCCATTGCAAGGGGCCCTGCATTGTCGCTAGGCAGCTGTAATTAGCCCCAGGGAAGGGAGAAATGCAGGGCTGCACTGTATTGTTGTAAATATGGTGCATCCCTGCTTTTCAGAAGTAGCGAAGCGCGGTGTTAAGCCGAGAAGGCTAAAGCCGTACTCCATCACTTCTTTGTAAATATGCCCCTTTGTGCTTTGCTGCCTTACTCCAATTAACGTCTGGTTTAGACTGACAGGGGCTGTTTGTTTATTCCCTCTAGACAGTCAATTCAATTCAATTCAAATCATCTTTATTCGAATTTTTCAAATTCATAAAAGCAATCACATATATGCAAATCCAAGTATAAAAACAAATATATATTTGTACAGTACACAATATGTGGTCATAAATTATTCGACATTAAAATTATTTCAAGGATTTTCCATTGTTTTGCGAACATACGTTACAACTCTCAGAAAGGTGCTAACACGAAAAATCAATTCATCAGTTTCCAAGTTAACCAACAACGCATAAGACTGTTCTAAAGAAAGTGGTCTTTGTTTTTTAAAATATGGCAATAAAAACCATTTAATGTATTTTTTATAAAATTTACAAAAGAAGAAAAAGTGTAGATCATTTTGTGGACTCACTCCGTCACAAGGACATAACATATTTACTGATTTTGAAGAGAAATAAACTAAAGGATAACATAATAAAATCTGACAGTGCCAGCCCTTAGGCGAAACAGTAGTGATCTTTCCCAGTTTGTCATTGGCAACGTAAGGTATAGAGGGATTGATTGTCTGTGTAAGTCTTTGTTTACGTAGACCTGGACAGTTGATTTGGTTACTTCTACTGCCAGTCTCGTATTTCTATAAAGTGCGTAGAGTGCAAATTTAATTTCATTTTTATCTGAAGCCTCAATTTTGGTGGGATCAGTAAATAAATGACTTTTACCCACGCTACATAGTATCTTAAAGACACCAGCAAGCCACGGGATTCTCAACCCTTTCTCACAGTTTAAACAATCTCTTATAATTTCGTGGGTTAGAGAGGCGGCCGTGTTCCTCCAAATTGCCAGCCAGAACAAGGCAGGTCTTGTTGCCATAAAATCTGTTATATAGTGCAAATTCAATTCGCAATGACAGATATACTCCGAGGTGGCAATGGGGGCTCCGAGGAGTTTCCGACAGAAACGGTTTTCCTCGGTTTGAATACTGGGAGTTTTAACCAATCCCCAAATCTCAGCGCCGTAAGTTGCTACCGGGACACATTGTGATTTAAAATTTTTAAAAATAGCTTTAGTGGCTCCTATTTTCTAGTTCCCACCGCAATCGCACTAAGCTGACTTTTTCCTGGTCCACAGGTCATAATAAAAGATTTTTTAAAGTTTACTTTGAGGTCCAATTTATCCATGTACTGTACAAAACTATTGACCAAAGTGCGCAGGGCATTCGGGGTGAGACCCATGAGGACCGCATCATCTGCGTAAAGCAGTGTTGGTAAAGGTCTCCCCCGTATTTTTGGGACATCCATAGTGGCTAGTTTTAAGGAGTTACTTAATCCGTTAATATAAATAATAAACAGCAGGGGAGCTAAAACGCACCCCTGCCTAACTCCTCTTTCCACTTTAATGGCCCCAGAGGTTTCCCCCATCATCCCAATCCTTACTATGGCTTTTGTGTTAGTATGCAAATAGGCCAAGAAATGTACAAGGGGGGGCGTCTAAACCATAATTTAATAGAATTGACCACAATTTTGACCTGTTTACATAATCAAAGGCGGACGATAAGTCCATAGAGGCTAAGTAAATTGGTGACGACCTAGCAATATTATATTTACCAATTACTAAATTTAGATTTAAACATTGCTCTATCGTCCCAACCCTACTTCGGAAACCCATTTGACATGGGTCCAAAACACCTAATTCCTCTGCCCATGTGTTTATTCTATTATATAGGACTCGTCCTAGTATTTTCAATGTGTTATCCAAAAGAGAAATAGGTCTGTAATTTCCTGGGTCTGTTCTTTCCCCTTTCTTATATATTGGTACAATTATACTTGTGGACCAGGTGTCAGGCATGCCTGCCAAAGGTATACTATTAAAAACATTCGTTAAAATCGGTGCCCAAAGATCAGGTTTCCATTTAATTATATCTATTGGGAAACCATCTGGCCCAGGGGCCTTGTTGCCAAGACTTTGTCTAATAGCCACGATCACCTCGCCTAGGCTAATCTGTATAGAACATAGTTGGCCGTGTGTATACTCATCATTGGCTGTTGCATCCATAGCATATACTTTAGAGAAGTGATCTTCCCAACAATCACTCGAAATGATACAATTAATTGTGGATAGTTGGTTTCTCATGTTACGCATTTTTTTCACTACCGGCCAGAAGGTGGATGCATTCCTTCCTATTGCAGCATCAGAAAGCTCCTCCCATTGCTCTCTCAAGATTACTGCCTTGCGTACTTCTATTGCAGACTTATATTCATTTCTTGCCACCCTAACCTCCAATTGGGATCTTGGTTTTGCGTTCAATGCTTTACGTAAGGCCCTATTGGCAACAGAACAGTTTCTGTCAAACCACCTAGGGTCTTTACCTATACTATGGTTGGGCACAGTTAAAAAGGTTTTTATAATTGTACATAAACTGGTAAAATCATCAATTATCCTTTGATTATTCCCATCTAAGGATTTGCATGAGTCAATTAAAACTTGATACTTATTTATAACATGCTCAACCACTTTTCCACTATCAAACCCCCTCCATTTCAACCTCAAATTATTTGTGGCGGGGCTGATGTCTCTGGCGCCTGGGAAACTAGTAAACACTGGCAGAGAGCCCAATTTAATTTTAGCCACTAGTGCATTGTGATCACCAAAAGCAGTTTCCAAGACCTCAGCTGTTACGAGGCGATCAATTAGCTCAGATGACATAAAAATATAGTCAATAGTTGAGCTGTAATCTCTACCTCTGAATGTCGGGACGTTAGCAGCTGTGGAAATATAGTTTATGTCCATTACGTTAGTTAGAGCATATTCATGAATAAAACAATCCAATTCTGTTCCGCGTTTTAATGTGCGGTCATTATGCTTATCTCCTTCTATTATCTTGGATTTGGTAATTTTAGCATTAAAATCACCTGCTAAAATGATCCTATTACCTCTACAGTTATCTGATGGTTCAACAATATCCGATAAAAATGTAAAAAGTTGTATAAAATTTTTATTTGGGATCGAATAAAAGTCATTGTTATAAAAATTAATCACATAAATGGGTGCCTTCCTTTTATATTCGATAACCTGAATATTAGGGTTATTGGTGGGTATTAACTTTGTACTACCGCCTGCTGTTATCCTAACACCAATCAACAGCCCACCCTTAGGGCGGCCATAATCCTTCTTTGTTGCAATCACACTGTTGCAATGAAAACCTTCTATCTGGAGATCGATAGCAGCCCAGGTCTCCTGAAACATTATTATATCTTTATCCTGTAGTATCTCTAGCCAGTTAGAGTCCGACAGTCTGGGCTCTAGCCCTGCGACATTCCAGCTAAGGATGTTCAAGTTCGTACTGGATGATTTATCTGAAGGAGGTTTTACACTTTCTCCAGATTCCATCCCCATACTTAGAAATCTGTTTCTGGGCTTAACGGTCCCATCGCTACCATTAGTGTTTCCCATTACAGCAGTCCCTGCATTATTTATTTCTGCAATTGACATACATTGTGTACTAGATGCTACGACTGAATCTATAATTATATTCCTATTTTCCAGAGTTGGTTTGGAATGGCTATAAACCATCTGTTTAGCTCTACCATTATTCAATATCTGTCCCTTCCGCTCTCTGGTTGGCGAATCAGTAGGAGCTATGAGTCAATTTACAGACTCCAGACAGCTAAACCTATTAAAAGTCAGGATCTCTCTGTGGTCTCCCAAAAGGTTTCTATCATTTTGGTTCCGCACTCCCCACTCTCTCTGGTTCCCCTTCCAGTTTCCGATAACCTATTCTGCTCCAATTTCCCTCATCATAACCTGACCCGGGACAGCTTATGGAGGGATAAAAGAAAGCAAATCTTTTTGTTTCAATACGTTCATTACATCCTAAGTTCCTCCATGAGCATATATAATCTACAATATTTGGGTCCTCAAAATTGATGATTATGCAGTCGCCATGGGTCTTTTTCTCCTCTTGCCCTATCCATGGTACTCTACGTACCATTAGAATCCTGCTTGAACGACAAGGGGGTAAAGGGCGGTTAATGTTGAGCCAATGCTGGACTTTATTCTTTAGTGACCAGCTTGATTCCTCGATATGACCTGCCATTTCTGGGACCCCTGTCATAATCACCACGTAGGGGCTTGCTTCAGGGGGCAAATTAAATATATGTCTATCCCCTTTCGCGCCCATATCCTGACCCTTTTTGGGCAATGTAGTATCATTAGCTAGAATGTTTTCCTGTCTGTTAGGTTCGGTTAAAATAGGCAATTTATCGTCCGTTTGCTTATCTCGGGCCTGTAAGGGACGTAATTGTACATTCGTGGGATTATCCAACAGAGTAGGATCAATAGGTTTAGTTTGTGTTCCCCCAGTCTTTAAAGCCCCATGCTTAAGGGAATCTTTTGAGGTAGCACTCAGTATAGCCAGATGTTTTTCAATTTGTGTCAGTCTGGACTCTATAGGGGACAAATAAGTTTTAAAAAGATCCCCAATTCTTGTCAACAACTGGTTGTTTATTTCGCAATTAATACTTTTATTACATTTATCGCAGGTTCCACCCAAGATATTCGAAGACTTTTTACTTTGGGCATCCGGAACTGCGTCTATCACATCAGATTGATTATCCCCTTTACCATTGTTTCCATGATAATTTGATTCTTTCCCTTGCTTTCTCTTCGGCATAGAGGGTTTTTTAATTTTTGACATAGTTATCGGTTTTATTTGTTTCCGTATGGCACCCTCTCTCCTGCCTCTTAAGGATCTCGAACTTATCTCAACTGGCGTAGTGCTAATAATTAATTCCGGAGACTTTTCCAGTGCCAGGCTTAATTGTGAGTCTGTCAGTAAATGTGATGCTGACAAATCGACCTCGTTTGGTATGCTATGTACTTCTACTACTGTGGAGGCACTATTTTTATCTTTACCCTGTAGTGGAGTTTTAGCTAACGCAAGTGATCCCAGAGATGATCTTCTTGCCAGGGCTAAGTCTTGGGAGACTCTACGCTCCAGAAGACTGATGCCTTGATCTATGGCTTCATTTGCCCTTATAAAAAAATTATCTATTGGGCCTATCCCCTGAGCTCCACCTCCAGTTAGTTTATTCCTACTGCCCTTTGTAGACATAGTACTAACAGTTTATTGATTAAGTTGACTAAGGAGAATAATTAAATTGTTATAAGAGAAATCTATAGGAAGAGATACCTCACAATCCCAATTTCTTATAAGGAAAGAATAATCTATGGGAAGAGATACCTCGCAGTCCCAATTTGTTATAAGGAAAGAATAATCTATGGGAAGAGATACCTCGCAGTCCCAATTTGTTATAAGGAAAGAATAATCTATGGGAAGAGATACCTCGCAGTCCCAATTTGTTAAACGAATGCAAAATTTTATAAAAATATAAAATACAAAGTGTTGCGCAATTACAAGCTTAAATACCGGACAATTAAAACCATCAGTCACGATATCACATGGACAGAAAATACGTCACAATATTTAAGATATAAATGCAAAATAGGAGTAGGATCAGAATAAAATGGCTTATGCTGAAGAACAAATACAGTATTTCAAAACAGCTCGCCTCCTAAGTGTAAAGTGCAGAACGTGCAAATGATGCAAATGCAGCGCTAAATAAGTAGAACAATAAGCCTCCAAGAAATTAAAGTGCGAGTGCTCAAAAGGGGTGACTCGTATTAACAGAGTCACATATAGTACTTATGGACTACAATCCTATATAGGCAAAAAATAATGCGCCGCAATAAGATCATATATGAATAAATGCTCACAAATACAAGGAGACGGAATAAATCAAGTGTTAGCACCCTACAAGACTGGGATAACCACAATAAATATAGCAGACAAAATATTCAAGTGCAATATGGCCAGGCAATACAGTAAGAACCACAATGGCGGGCTGAGCCGCCTCCTTTATGGTACAATTACCACATGTACCGTAATATATACGTTACTTGGTCCGTGGTCCACCAATACCTATATTAGCATGCAGCACTACTAAGGCTATATGCGTCACGGGGCAAATGTTAGGGATATGGCCCGGCCCAGCCTCTACCGGCCCCGGACAGCCACAGACGGCCCGCCCTCTGCCCGGGCTCAGCCACACAAAGGGAGCTGAGGTGTGTCCTGCACATCCTGATGGCCCATCACTGGGCTACTGGGTCTTCCTGAGCTAGAGTGGTGGGAGGAGTTGTCAATGACACTTGACTGAGTAGGGCTGTGCCTGCCCTCTCACAATGCTGTCTCCACCCTCCTGTAGTGTGTCTGGAGCAAAGGCTGGGATTGAATGGGAGTGTTGTGCACTTCCAAAGTTTGTTTGAAGTTACCTTCACATCAAAGACATTTTGAGCATAAGTATAAGGCCTCTGCCCCCATGTTTGGGAGACACTGGGTGGAACTTGAAACGAGACACTACTGGCTCTACATACTGCACCAGAGGATTTCTGTGCTGCCAGGAAAACCACAATTTGGACTTTGCTTTGTTGTGCTGACCTGCTTGCGTCCTTTGCTGCTTTAGAGACTGCCACTTTGATGAGGAAACCAGAAGGATGGCCTGCTGCCTGCCTCCCTGCTTTTGTGTACCCCCAGTTGTTCTCTTGGGACCAGTGACTGTCCAGAATCGGCCGTGGAACTCTGAGTCCGGCCTCCCAAGTCACCTGTAATAAGCACGCGGAAGCGCTCCTGGGGATTCCATTTGTCCCTATGCAGCATTTGGCGAGTGCTCATCTTTTAAGTCTGTGCAGTTGAAGCACTGCATTTCTGCCCCAAAAATCTGATTGGAAAGTTGCAGGCATTGCTATCAGGAGGTCCTCCACCTGCACATAGTGAGTGTGGCTTATCTCCCCCACTAGTTTGGATCTGAGCGCTATTGATTCTGAAGGAAGGAGGTCAGCAGGGGACTGTGAGGTACACTGCCAAAGAGAAGAGTTTCTGCCAGTGAAGGCAGTGTAACTGGCTGTCGGAACCCCCCTCCTCCTTCAGCAACTGGGATCCCCGCCAAAGGGAGACCAGGGTGGCTGCGGGCTGACCCTCTAGCTCAATTTTCCAGCTCTGCGCTGCAGCTTCTCTGCCTGGTGGGGCTCTTTACCCAGTGATGGTAATGCTAAATGGGTGGCCCGCCCGTCTTGACAAGGAAGACTGCATTAGGGAAGCAGCTGCACCGTGCCCTCTCGGGCAGCCGACTTTCACTAGCGGCACAACCAGTCAATGTGATCGTGCTTCTATTGCCCCTGAGCTGGGTCTCCTTTAGGTGCAGCCTTCACCCCACCTCAGTGGAGGACCTCCAAAGGAGTTGCCCAGCTGTCCTGTGCTCCCTTCGCGGGCAGCGCTGCTTGGTTACTCTGCATTCCCTGCCAAGTATGTACGGTTTTCTGGTAACATTTGGTTATTCATGTGCCTTTTCATAACCTGAGTTGTGTTCTCACACTCCTGTGATGAGTGATAAGTGGAGAGTCGTGGTGCAGCTGCCAGGGCAGCTGACTTCGGAGCACAGCGTTCACGGTTCGATACCCGGCTCCGGCAGCAACTCAGCACCATGTGACTCTGGGCAATAGCTCACTAAATTTCCACAATGACCCCCAGCGCATTGAGAACCGTAAGGGTGAGTAGTTTGCGCTATACAAATACGGATTTACATTTATGTTAATATTCCATAACTGCTGCATTTCCAGCCCAACCCATTTGTAAGATATATGTTATTTTTGCCTTGCATTGTCAGGATAACTGATAATATTTCAGGATGCACTTGTATACGCAGTGATGGTGTTTTTCATGACGTGTGCAACATATAAGTCTTTATCTTATTGAACTAACTGTGATGTGGTGACAATTGCCTAGTTGGGAAAGTAATAATTGGTTTATGTGGTCTACGTGTTAAATGCAATATGTGAGATATTTTTATATAATATTGTGTGGAGTCTCATTAGTGGTGTATTTATTTGGTCCCTGGAGTGTGTGTGTGTGTGTGTGTGTGCTGCACAAAAGCTTTACACATTGCCTCTGGAATAAGCCTGACGCTCTGCAAAGCTGTAAAGGGGGTGAGCAGGGGTCATCTTGGGTGTAACTCTCTTACCCTAACTAAAGTGGTGGGTTCTGCCTGGCTTAGGTGAATATCCTAGCCAACCAGAAACCCCATTTCTAATAGCAAGGGTGCCTGTGTTACAGGCAGGATTATTTGTGTGCAGGAAGGGACACTTTCCGGCAGAAAAACTATCCTTAAAGGCATTTGCCTCTTTCTATGTGTGCTTTTTGATGCATTCCCAGATTTAAATTTGGGAATGTGCCAAAATCCACAGGTGGATGCATGGGAAGGCCCATGCTACACCCATCGAATGCCTCGCAGCTTGCAATGTAACGTGATGCAGTGCAAGCCGATGCATTGCTTTACATTATTTACAAAGCCACGCAAGGTAGCACAGATCACCCAGTGCTTTGCTTTGTAAATATTACTGAAGCCTTTGCATTTTCCATACGTCACCTTGCGCGATCCAAGGACAATCCAAAGGTTTCATAAATCTAGGCCTAAGCACCCCCACCAAATTTAGTAATTCAGGTCAAACGTTGTCTATCTCTGCTTTGGTTACCTTACCATATTCATCACCATTCAGAATCTTCAAAAATTGGTCAGTATCAAGAGTCAGACACAATTGGACTTTTGATCCCACAACTTTTTTCCTAGCTACAAGGCGTACCCATTGCTTCAGAATTGCAGGTACACACACAGTTACAGACATAGACACAAAAACACATAAGCCCACACACACAACATAGTAAACCAATTATTATGAGGATCGGCCATTGACAAAAATGATGTGTGAATTTACTATTCTAACTCCATGCACGCTTTGATAGTAGGGTAGCTAAGAAAGCAGACCGAGGCAAATATAACTGCTCTTTTAGGATTTTGATACACACACTCGAAAGTACCTAAACACACTACAGGGACTGGTCCTCCAAATGCTCTGGTTCTCACAAAGATAGGGGCATATCAACAACAACCGGCAATAATTATCTCTAAGCGCACTTAGCGCTAGGATAATTATCGCTGGCTAGCGTGAATTTTTATCGCTGAGATAGCGTGCTATTAGCAACGCTTATCTCAATAGCGATAAAAATCCTCACGCTAACAGGCTAACGTGAGATTATCGCTGGAAACCCAGCGATAATCTCACGTTACCTTGTTGATAGGGACAGGCAAACTTAGCCATGATATCCTCCTTCCATAGGATATCATGGCTAAGTCAGAAAAATACCAGATGTAAAAAAGCAGCGTTAACCGCGGTTAGCGCTGCTTTTTTTGTCTCTAACAGGGTTAGCGACATTCTTGATAATAGGAGAAATGTCGCTTAGCGACATTTCTTCTATTATTTTACTCTGGAACGCCCCCTTTGCATCTCATTAGAGATGCAAGGGGAAGCGTAGAGTAAAAGGGTGCTAACATGCAAATTTGCATGTTAGCACCCTGTTGTTGATAGGGCGCTAGTTTTATCTCTTCTTTTTTGGCTTTTAAAGCCAAAAAAGCAGAGATAAAGCCCTTGTTGATATGCCCCATGGTGTTTGTCTGGTTCTGTCAGGCATTATCCACGCCATGATGACCGATCCGGTTCTCATAGTGTGGGTTATACATGCCCAGAAACACAGACATTTAAACACATATCGATACACACACACATGCACACACACACACATCCTGATATAAAAACACACCAGCACACAAACAGTCCAACACATGCATATATACATGCACAGGTTCAATTACACACATATACTGATACAGACACAATCACACTAAAGCACACAGAGACCCACACATAAACACATTCACACACATGCTCACACAGCTCTTCTGAGGAGGCAAATCCTCTGTAAACATTCACAGCTGTGATCTCACCAAAATAACACGAATTGTGATGAAGGGAACTCTAACATGGGTACAGGGAGCTTTCTCCTTTGAGGAAGTTCTTAACATTTTGGAAATATAATATCCATTGCAATTTAATTTGGAGTTTATACTTCTGTCGATCCCTGTTTCCGCACTGTGTTTATCTGTATACACATATATATCAGTAGACACATATTTGATCTGTCTTCGCTCTTCAATCTGTCAATCATACTACGCTTCTAGACAATGAGGTGATTATTCTCAGCCAGTGACAAGCTATTGCATCGTGTTACCTTTTTTACTAACACTGTTATCCTGAATTCTTCCTTTGGTAGCTTTGCACACCACAGGGAACATGGTATTATATGGAAATATTTATTGCTGTTCTTGGAAGTGATGGAAGGCCTGCATTAATTCGAGCCGTTGCTGGAAGTGAAAAAGGATGAAAGCTTCTAAAAATGTGAAGTCGGATGTCTGCCTGCTCACCTTCTCTTTAATGCATTATTCAGAAGCACTTTAACCATAAAACTTTGGCAATGGCTGCCTCAGATGTGGCAGTGATTGAAAGTTAATATCTCAAATTACTACCCAATAGCATGGATTCCTGTTTTGATGCTGTTTCGAGTAGCTGCTTTGCTTTTTTTGATAAAATGCTGCCTCATAAAAGTGCCACTCAGTGAAATGTTACATTACATACAGGTGACAAGTCATCCGTGAATTAATTGGTGGTGTGTGGCAGGCAATCATAGGTGTAGACATTTTCTTCAGAAGTACACATAATTCACGCTACTTTAAATAAAATGAATGAATATCATTTGCGCAAAGTCTGCAACCAAATGTGAACTGTAAAGGGTGCACAAACTTTTCACACACTTGAGGCATTGTATGAATAGGACTCGGTCTGACCCTCTGTACCATCACGGTTTTGGAGTCATGATGAAACTGTCATTTCCTTCACTCACCTACCCGCTGGAGGAGTTGAGCAGTTGGTAGTGGTCTGGGGCAGGGGAGGGTGGCTGCTGGAGGTGCTTGAGATGTGTAGGTTTGTTTCATCGTCCATTGTCCAACTTCCAGCTTGGGTGGTGCTATTTCAAGATCATCGATCTATTGATCTTTATTTTGTCTGCTGACCATAGCCTCTCTCCAGGAACTTGATCAACACTACTCAGTCCCTTTTAGTTTGCTGATGGATCATTGACAGTTTATAGTTGTAGAACCGCCCACTGAGGACCTTGCCAAGTTGTGATGTAGTGCTCTTTGTTGTGGCGTTTGTTTTTATCAATTGGACCACATCGACTTAAGTCATGCCCCCCAAAAATTTGAGTTCACATGGTCAATGAAAGCCTCGGCCTTGCCTTCTGGAGGAGCCTAAGACCTTGCTATGTGTTTACTTGGCACAAGCCCAAGTAAAAACTGTGGAAGTTTGCTCTGAATTAGGCGGCGCTGCTCTCTGTCATGCAGTGCAAGATCTGTTAGTTGAACGTCGAGATAAAGGGAATTGCTCCTCTCTGTCATCTTCACTCTAGAATTTTATCAGTAAACATTTTAAAACAACTGAAAGCCCACAATCGCCGAATAGTCCAAATGTGAACCTTAAGGGAACTAGAAAATCCACTCCATTGTCCTCACCCATTGACCCAGACGTCATCAGATTCTGTTCCACTGTTGTTATGTCAAACAGACATTGGTGGATTGAACCCCACTGCAACACTCGTCTCTACTGAACTGGTCTGTGACCAATCCGCTGTTGTGAAACCTGTTGACTCCATGGATGTTGATCTAAACCGATCAAATGGTGTGGTCTCTGAGTTTGTTGAATGTATGAGAAATGGTCCGGGGATCCTTATTATTCAAAAGAATGTGTGGAAACAGTGGACAGAGAGGTCCATGTCTTTCCACCTCTCCTCAATCGGAAGCTCACAGTTCCCAAGTTACAATTGCAAATGTGAGCCTATATCTCTCCAATCTACAGGTCCCTTTGGAAACAGAGGGTGCCTCCCAACGCAAGTCTTCTCAGATGGGTTCCTCCTATTTTGGTTTAGCCTGCACAGCACTTGCGCTGTGCTTGTGAAATATCTTCTATTTAAAATATCTTAAAAGAGGTCTCTTATTAGTTCCCATACACCGAATTACTATGTTCATTCGCTATTGTGTGTAACTTTTTTTTTGGTTAACTTCTCCAGGCTGCTTGCATTTCCGACACTTCTACTAAAGCTTTTCACACTGTTTAAGCCCCATTCACTGTCAAGAAAAAATCTCTTTCCACGAAAAGGCAGGCAGCTTCTAACAGTATGCTGGAATGCTTGCTTTTTATTACTTAGTTGAGTTGAGGCAGAGGCTTTGTGATATGCAAGTGTGGTAGGTGACAGCTCCTTCCCTATGAAGTCAGAAATTGTCCATCCTAACCACCATCTATTCCCCATTTGTCTCACTGTCTTGGAGTAATATACAAATTCCAATTGCCAGCTACACCTAGTCATGTGACCCAAAAAAAGCTGCAAGCACCAAATGGCTGGGACAAGAAAATGCCAACTTCTTAATAGTATCAAAAATGCCAACTTCTTAAAAGTGGCATTATCCGAATTGTACCTTAAAATCCAACTTTACCATTAAAGAGGGCTTTAAATTGCAATTGTTCAGGCACCAAACTCGACTTTCCTAACTTCTACCAATTAAAAGGTATCACTTATCAAATGTAAAAAAGTAACTCAAAGTTATCCTATGGGTGATGTAGGCCTTGCAATAGTGAAAAAGTATGTTTTTCAGTACCATGGCATGTAAGAGTTAAGGGTACATGCCCAAGTTTTTGAATGCATTGCAACTTGCCCTTTGGGCTGTTGAGGACCTATTCTACGGGTAAAATATGTTTTAAAAAGGAAGGTTTAGGCCTGGCAAAATTTCATTTTGTCAGTCCGAAATGGCTGTTTAAAACTGCACACACAGGCAGCAAATGAAGGCCTGTGACATGTTTACAAGGCTGCTCAAGTGGGTGGTGCAATAAGTGATGCAGGCCCACTAGCTGGTCAAATGATTTACAGGCCCTGGGTACAGGCAGTACCACTTTACTAGGGTCTTACAAAGTAAATTAAATATGCCACTTGGGTGTAAACCAATGATACATGTTTTAAGGAGTGAGTACACATACTTTAGCACAGGTCAGCAGTAGTAAAGTGCACAGTCCTAAGGCCAACAAAATCAAGATCAGAAAACATGGAGGAGTAAGTCAAAATGTTTCGGCGAAGACCACCATAAGGCTGACAGGTCTTGCAACCATGTGATAAAGGGGGAGGCATAGTAATTTTTGACACTTGTGACTATAAGGATAGAATGCATGCACTCTTGGGGGCACCTAGACATTATTCAAAAATCAACATCAATCCGGAACCTAGACTGAAACGTAGAATCCTTCAGGTGGTGACATCAGCCGTAGAGAGGGGGGAAATATGCGAAAAAGAAGCAGAGTATCTTACCCCCACTCATACCCGGATCCCGATTATTTATGGAGTTCCTAAAACTCATAAAAATCAAAAAGACCCCCCAATGAGACCCATTGTATCCACTATAGGTTCGGCGACTGAACCACTTTCAAAATATATTGATCGGTTTCTGCAACCTTTGGTTACCATGCTCCAATCCTATGTCAAGGATACAGGACATTTTATCTCCAAAATAGAGGGTTTGCAGTTCGATCCTGAACGAGAAACTTTAGTCACCATGGATATCGAGTCCTTATACTCGAATATCCCACAAGGAGATGCCCTGAGAACAGTTAAAGACAAAATCGAATCAGAAACCTCACTACATAACAAAACATTTCTGATCCAATGCTTGGAAATTGTTCTAGAAGAAAACTTTTTTGAGTTTGACGGTGATTTTTATCATCAAATTCAGGGAGTAAGCATGGGGGCGGCCTGTGCGCCCAGTGTTGCCTGTCTATATATGGGGCACTTCGAAGATCGAAACATCTATAACGAGGTGGCCCCCTTCTACGAGAACATCTGTCACTGGTCACGCTTCATTGACGATATATTTTTTGTCTGGAGCGGTGACCAAGGTTCTCTTAATGAATTCATCTCTTGGATTAATTCAGCAGACTCCAATCTCCGTTTTACAGCACAAAGAAGTGTGGAGAAACTAGAATTCCTGGATGTTTATGTTAAACATGAAGACCATCTACTTCAGGTATCACTCTTCACAAAACCTACCGCTAGGAATACCCTGCTCCACTTCAAGAGCTTTCACCCCAACAGCCAGAAATCAAGCATTCCATTCAGCCAGTTTCTACGACTTCGTAGAAACTGCACTTCGGTCAAAGATTATCTCTTTCATTCAGAGCTTATGAAACAAAAATTCATACTCAGAGGGTACCCCAACAGACTTGTTAGGGATGCTCTCAAGAGAGCGAGATATTACAATAGGGATGCGCTGTTCATCCCCAAAGAGAAAGAAAATGAGATGGAAAAAATGGTTTGTGTCATTAAACACTCCCCCATAAACCACAAAATACGTCAAATTGTCAACTCACAATGGCATCTTCTCAATCTGGACAACCAGACAACTAGGATCCCGAAACCTCTTTTCGCATTCCGACGGAATAAAAACCTCAAAAACATGTTGGTAAGGGCTAAACTGCCAGAACGAAACATTGCGACACAGAGATCCATAACTGGCAGCACCCCCGTTGTGGGTCACTATCAATGTGGAAGCTGCCAGGCATGTCCTAATGCCATTATTGGTGACAATTTCGTAATCAATGGTAGGAAACTCAACCTCAAAGAAATGACTAATTGCAAAACATCGAACTGCATATACGTCATCTTATGCCCCTGTGACATCCCCTATGTGGGGGAGACTGGCAGAGAATGCAAAATACGCATAGGGGAACATAAGTCCAACATCAGGCGCAACAATCTCACAGCCCCATTGGTTAAACACTGGATGGAGTCTAAACATACAGAGAAAGAACTGCGTTGGACCATCTTAGAGAAGGTCAGAACACAAAAGGGCATCGACAGCGCTCGCATTCGAAAGAAGCGAGAAGTTTTTTGGATTTTTCTTCTGGACTCCAAAACACAGGGATTAAACGAGGAATTACCTTGGGAAAACGCAATTATATGATCCCCTTAATATAGCGAGTTACCTGCCTTCTAAGACTACCTCCATCATTTTGTTTCTTCCTCGATCGCAGATCCCACGCTAAATCTGTTTCGGATTTTGATTCTTTAACCTCGTATTCCTGTAACGTTATATGACACTTACTAATCTCATTTGGATTGTCCCCATATATCTCTCACCGGAGCTATGTTTATTTTGATCTTTTGAATTCTTTCCCACAAACTGTGCGACTCAACACGTTCCACATTGGGCCCCCGCGCAATAATAGTGCAGTTTATGCACTTCTTAATGACCAGCCCCTGTTACCAGTCCTGAAAAATCCGGTCCGATATTTCTCATCGGAGCTATGTTTATTTTGATCTTTTGAATTCTTTCCAACTAAGTGTGCAACTCAACACGTTCCATACTGGGCCTCCGCGCAACAACAGTGCAGTTCATGCACTTCATAATGACCAGCCCCTGTTACCATTTTCTGAAAAATCCGGTCCGATAGTCCTGGTGTGATCCTTAGCCACCTCTTACATGCCGCTTTTTGACGTATCTTGTGCACTCTCCCTAACGATATTTAAACAGCTGAGTGCCGTCAAACTGTTCGTTCCTCTTTCCACGGAGAGAGCCTCATCGAGGGAGGAGTATTTTTCCAACAGTCCGTGCTGCCCGAGCGAGCTCAGACGAATTTCTATCCAGCTAAGAAACGGTTCCACGGTGAGCAGCCTCAAAAATCGTTGTCATATTTCAAGGTGAAGCTTTCCTAAACTCCCTGCGCTCCCGGTGAGCACTAACAGCATCTGCATTCTGTTTATGTTTAGAACTCGCGGCAAATACACATCATTACCTAGCCATCTTATCGGAGCTACGTGGCCTCTTCAGTATAAAAAGACCCTCTTGAGGAAGAAGCGCCTCTTATTATCTGCTCGGCTCTAGTGAGCTTAGACGGGTGTTTCACTTTGCCGAGACACATCCTCACGGTAAGCGGCTTTAATAATTGATGCAACTAGGCGAGTTGGAACCCTTTTAAATCCCCCGCGCTCTTCATTAACGCTAACACTTTTTGTTCTTTGATTATGTTTAGAGTTCGCGCCAAGTTCGCGTTATTGCCTAATCTACATATCCAATCCGAGTTACGTGGTTTTCTCCCTTCTAACTATCCAGTTTGGATATTTCTCTACGGTGAGCGAATTGTTAAAAACGGCGGAACTATGTTAGTAAAGGTGCTCACAAACCTCTTGTTTTTTCTTCTCTTCTTTCTTATTACTTTCTAACACCGAGTGTTTCTTGACTCTCAGATCTGGAGGAATTGCCATATCATTCACCACCTACCCCACTTCCTCGGAGTTGCCCTCACGCTTTGGGCCAAGCAGCGGAATCAAGTTTTTTCCTTTTTAATTAAGTAAGTAGCTCGCCTCGATAATTAAGTCTGTTGATCGTTATCTGGAGTCTTTAGTAGAACGACTCAATGATAGTGTTTTGTACTTCTCTCTCCAGACTCAGAATTTCAACTGACTTGTCTGTTAGCAACCACTAAAGATATTGTGGGACTCACTGAACCCCAGGTAGATCAATCCCATGTTTGTGGCTTTTGAAATTTAGTATTCATTCATTTCAGTCTCCATAACTTAACCAAAATCTCTTTCCTTACCTGCTCTCAGATTCATTAACTCCCTTAGAGGACAAGCTCTTTTCTACTGCTATTCACGTCCCCTGCAAGAAATTTTGAACTTGTCTTACTGAACCTGAGGATATTTCCCCTACGTTTATTGGTGAGCACGCATCTGTACCTTATCTCTGAGCCATCTGTTGGCGCTTAGGAATAGGAATGTTAGTAGCAACCCTTAAACCACTCTTGGGCTCCTGTTATAAACTGTCCTCATATCGTTTCTGTTACAAACCTTACTTTATTTGTTCTATTTCTTATTTTTTTCACTTATCTGTTCGATGTGTGCAACGTTTTAATATAAACAATATATCATGTTCTCAACCACTCTTTTGCCTAGACCAGTGTCCATCCAATTTGATGATTGAAATATCTAAGTGTTGAAAATGTTAGATCCCTCAATGTAACTATTCAAAAGTTGTATATTATGTTCATATTTTGTGTCTATTACTTGATAGGTCCCATGGAAACCGAATTTGAATAATTTCATGCCCTGAAGAAGGTGTTACCCCAGGAAAGGGGGTGTCACACCGAAACGCGCGTCGGCGTCTTGAACTGAATAGTTCTTCACACAGATCCATTACTTTCCATTATTGGATATTTTTGATTGTATTAATATTCATGTCTTATTTTCTATTTGTGTGTCTTCACGCCTTAATAGACTAGCCTACCACGTTGGGCCTCTAAATTGTTCACTTTTTTACCTCTTAGGATGTATGCTTTATATGTGATTATGGTGTGATTGAGTATGGATGAGAGTACTGAATAATTTTATGTCTTAGGTTTTCCATGGGCATTATTGTTTTGTAGGACCATTTTGGCCTTTGTTCGTTAAAATGTCTTTGCAATATTAATTTGCACACTTATTAAATAAGTTTTTTCAATTAATTCAGGAATCAAAACAAAATAAAAAAAAGATAAATATATTTAATTGTTTTTCATCTTGTTTTATGCATGGTCTAAATAGAGTGGTTCTTCTCTTTTCAAAAATTGACTTATATGCAACATTTAAAAGATTATAGGTATAGCAGATCGTTTTTGTTATTTATTTGTGATTTATCCCCTTCTGCTCTACCTCCATTGTCTTAGGGGTCCCCCTTTTGTAGTGGTTCTTGCAGTAGTCATGACCAGATTGCAACCCAGAGCTAAGATTTCGGTATGTAAGTCCTCAGTGAAGGAAAAATGAGAGGTCTAACTTTTGTTAGGTAATAGAAATCCTGCACCTTCTAATATTCTAGTTTGGCATGTACATTAGTATAAAGCCGTTTCTTCATCCACAACATACAAGTTACTTTAGGAGGAATATTCAGTAGTAATTTTGTTGCAAACTTGGTTGCGAGGGTGTCCTTCTTGGGATGGGTTTCCAATCATTGCAAAGAATGCAACTTCTTTTAACTCTGGACACCCATCAGTAAGCCAGTCAATTCTTGCTCTAGGTTCCAGTACTCTTTGGCAAAACAGTATTGTTATTGGAGACAACTTGCTGTTGGCTGTTAACCTAGTCAATGTTACCAGTCAAGGATCAAAGTGGTATTATTTTGCTAATTTTCTAAATGTTCTATTCCTCGGATTTGTAACATGCTTGAAGTTGAATTAAAAAAACTAGATAGAGGTCGGTCAAATCTGCATTGTCAATTTCCTTCCGCTCATGGCACTCTCTAAATTAGATGGCTTCCTGGAACAACAAATGCATTTTTATGAGCTACCTAAAGTTGCATGATATGGCGCTCTTGTTCTAGTAGAAACAACCCTGTCTTAGATATCCTAATACAACATAATTTAATCAATATAAATGAGTGTTTTCAAAGTGATAGTCCAGTTACCACTACATTTAGATATAGAAAAATAAGAATGCCGATAGATTATGTATTCATGTTGTTAGAGCACTTTGAGAGCTTCAATTTCTTAAGGGTCATCGATGGAGGATTAAGTAACCATTTCGCCATGGGAATAGTGCATGTAGATAAACACAACAAAACCTTTGAGATAGTTTTAGACTTGTGTATAACTTGGAACCACAGATTATGGGTTACCATTACCAATACTCATCTCTAACAACTATTCAAGATTAAAGGAAATAAGAACTCGACAACATGAGTGGGATTGGTTTAGGGTGGTATAGCCTAGTTAAACACGTATTGACCAAATCAAAAGTGAACTATGCACTGAATTTTAGAGGCAGTATGAAGAAAGGTGTTGGGATGCTCTCAAGGCCCCCTGCATTGGCTCTTCCATGCTGATTCAAAGGAGGCACTCTCTGTCCACAGGTTACTTCCAAGCCCTGTCTCTTTAACCTGTTCACGTCTGAGCCAGAGGAGGCGGGTCTTGACCTTTGGCCCAGAGAGGAGAATCCCTACTTGAATGAGCACCCTACGCTGGAAAATTTGCAAATGCTGCGGGAAGGTTGCAGAGGAGATTCAGATCCTGAGGGAACTTTGAAAGCCACATCACCCCGACTTCCAGAGGAGGAATTGGCTTATGTGCCAGGAGCTGTGCTGAAAGAGACAGACATGAGCAGAAGAGGGCCCAACACTTAGACAGAGCCTCGCTGGTCTGCCAACAGTCCCAGCCACGTACAGGGAGGTGCACAGCTAATGCAGGTGTGTGATCATCTTTGTGTGTGGGGCCAGTGAAAGGGTAGTGCCCAGGGCCCTACGAGCACCGCAAAGGGAGGTAACCCACCTGCACCGCTCTCTCATAACCTGTGGGTAACTGCTCACTGTTCATGTGTATGCACTAGAATATTTTTTTTAGCACAGTTCCCTAAACCCTTGCACTCCCAACTGTATGTACACTAGGGAGACATGGTTGCTGGGGGTTTTTATTGTGTTGAATGTTTTCTATATTCTCTATTGTAGAAACTTTTAACATGCTGCTGAGTGGTAGCAATAAAGGATTTATTGCATATTAGCTTCCAAGTCTGGAAATGAAATACTTTTCAAGTAACCGGTGTCTTCTTTTCTATCCTTTTGTCTCAGGTCCGGACCACAGGGAGCCACCCGCCGGTACCTTCAAGATAAGAAAAGAGCAGGTAAGTCAAATTTCCTTGGCGCTGCCTTGTTGCCTCGTTTCGGGGACTGCTTTGGGTTCTCACAATGCGGATGGAGTCTTGTGCGCTTGACGTCACTCAAAGGAAACGTGTGTGTGAGCCTCTAGGCCACTAGAGGGCCAAAGTCTTTTGGTGCCATTTTGTTTCCATAGCGTTTGCTTTCCTCAGAACGCTATTTCTGACAGGTTTTTTTCCCCGCAACAGCATTTTCAAACAGCTGTTCAGCATCGAGGGTGCAAGTTTGTTTTCTTTGTTTCTCCAACCCCTTGTGAAGGTTTCCCTTTGGGTTTTCAGAGATCAGTTTATTAGCCTGTTGGTAATTGACTGAAGGTCAAAAGTTTACAGATTCTTAGATGTTATTTATTAGTAGCTGGTTGGTCATTGACTAAGGTTCAAGGTTCATACTTTCACAGGTAATTTTGGTGACTTTGGATTCAGAGCCTATATATCCTCATTTGTGCCCTGCCTTTTGTAAACTCACCATTGTTGTTTTCTTGCAATAACCTTTAAGGGTATTTCTATCTTGGTAGTGCCTTTAGTACCTTTCAGGGGTATACACCTTTTCCTTAGTGTATAATTGAGCAAGGTGAAGGATCCATGGAAGACAAACCTGATAAGGTAATAGAGAAAATCACCACTGAGGTGTCTCTTAGGATGGAAAGAAAATTGGAGTTATTGGCTTCAAAGTCATCCAGGATGGATAAGGAGCGTTTCTGGTCAGCACCAGAAACAGAGGCTGTGCAGGGGTCAGCCAAGGAAGCTTCTCAGAAAAGGAAGCATGTGGTTAACAGTATTCCACTGGGTAAGAAGAAGAAGCCTACTTTGGTAGAACATGTCTGCTGTATCGACAGGCAAGAGGAAGATGTCACAGGCATCAAGGATGAGCAAACAAAAGGCCCGCATGATAATGTGTCAAAGAAGGGTCGCAGACACAAAGCTGTGATAAATCCTCTGGCAATGTGGAGGTAGAACTTAGTTGTTCATCCGACTTTGATTCAGAAGATGATGTGCCATTCAATAAGAAGATGCCGATGAAGGGCATGTTGAGCAAGGAAAGTGGTTCTCTTTTAGAGCCCCCAGGTCAGAACATGTTTGACCCGTTACTGATTAAGCACCCCCTGTCAGCAGAATGGTCTCCTTTGGTTGACGTGGCAGGTATATTCAGCATTGGATCCGAAGGGAGATAACTAAAGAGGTGCGTGTAAGATTGAGGTCGAAGTGTCCATGGCCTTCTATTGCTAATAAAGTGTTGGTGACTCCAGAATTTGATGCCAAGATCATTGTCTTTATTGTGAAAGGGGGTCGCGACTCCGGAAAGGGTATTGAAAGGGGTCTTAAATTCTGTCAGGACAGGTTGTTGGTTGTTGGATATAGTTGGTCCACTTACTAAGATTTTTGACATGGGCTAGGTGTTCAAGAACAGTATTGGCGTGGAGGAACTGTGCCAGTGGGTCCAGGGAGCTTTTTGCCTGATAGGTAACACTAATACTGCGCTCTCTATTGAAAAAAGGAAGAGTATTTTACTCAAAATAGTTCCAAAGTTAGTGGATCTGGCATCTAAAGAGGAAGGCCCTTCGGCCAATGGTCTCCTTTTTGGAGAATGTTAGAAATTGGGGTCTTGAATTGGCAGAGGTAGGTCCCTTTGTCCCTTTGTCCAAATAGGGACCCTTGCTTCTATTCAGTGTAAGGGGGATACACTTCTAAAATAACCCCTGATCACCCCTGTGGTAACTTGGCACGAGCAGACAGGCTTATCTCAGAGGCAGTGTGTAACGCATTTGTGAACACATACAGTAATACAGTGAAAACACTACAAATGGACACAACATCCGTTTAGAAAAAATAAGTAATCTTTATCTAAACCAAACAAGACCAAAACAACAAAAATCCACAGTACAGTAATAAAAATATGACTTTCAAATGGTAGAAACAGTTCAAATCAAATTGCAGATGCAACACTTTCCACACAAAGTACTTTGGATGCGTTGCGCACACAAACAACTGGGATGGTGATGCGTTGGTTTTTTACACTCAGGGAAGGCGATATGTCGGTTCCTTGCTCCGAGGGAAGTGATGCGTCAGTTCCTCACTGCTGCGCGGAGGAGGTGATGCATCAGTTCCTTTACCGGAGAGGAGGTGAGGCATCGGTTTCTTACTGCATGGGGAGACATACTACGTTGTGCTGATTGGTCTACAGACTCTCTGTTTAGACACTTTTACTTCAAAACTATTGATAATGTGGCAAGATGTTTGGTTAATATGCTTTGAACTTGCATAATATTGGCCTCCGGGTCATGACATAAAATGTAGATTTTCCACAGCCTTGGTGGGCTGAAAGTCTGGATTTTATTAAAGACACAGAAGCTAATATTATCCCTCCCATTTTTATTCCCAACCCTGATGCTATCTGTTTCTTGTCAATAGAGGTCAAGCCTAAAACCGAATGGAGCCTGTTGTATTTTCCCTTTCTCTTCACTAAGGCTAACAAAACAAGAAGTCCTTTTGTAAACATTTGGTTGAACAAGAGACTTAAAGTTTTTCGAAAGTTCATCAGTTGTTTCAGCCCATAAAAGAAGGAAGAGGTCAGGATGCTGGGGTTTTTTATTCTGCTGGAATGTTGTTCAAAAGTTCTATACTCTCTATTCTAGACGCTTCGAGCATGTGACTGAGTGGTGGCAATAGAGGATTTATTGCATAATATTAGCCTCCGTGGCTTTAATAAAATCAAGATTTTCAGCCCACCGAGGCTGTGGAAAATCTACATTGTACCACTAAAGAAATAAGAATAAAAAGCACATAATTGCAACTTAACTTCTTGTGCCCTGACTCTAAATTAAACCACGTGTGAAAAGTGGCGGAGAATGCAAGCAGACGCTGTCTGATACAAGATGGAAGTCCTTAAACGTCAACTAAAAGAAAACCAAACCTAGTTACAATGGGCTCTAGAGAAGCGCATGAACCAAGCAGAAATCACCCGCACCTTGTTTTCAAATGCTATCCACTCTCATGGAGAAAATATGACCAAGATGTCAGAGGGCCAGACCCACCTCGTTGCTGGGCTGGTTCAAGGAAGACGACCCGCGGTGTGAGGGGCAATGATTCCATTACAGAAATATGCCTCTGGGAAAAATTCTGTAGCATTCTTTCTCAACTGTGAATGTGCAGCCCAGGCTAGTACATGACCAGTAGACCTCTGGCCTTTTTAATTGGCTCCCTTACTGACTGCGGAAGCGAAAGCAGCCTATCGGATTGTTAATAAGGACGGTACCGCAACTTATGGAGTAGTAAAAAAGTTTATAATGGACTGTTTGGGAGTCGACGACGAAACCCATAGACTCAAATTCTGCAAAGAAAGGAAAACACTTTTTTATAAACTGAAAGAACGAGCTGACAGATGGTTAAATCCCCTTGAATACTCAAGAGAAGAAATCATGGCCCAAATATATTTAGAACAATACCTTCAGGCTCTACCACTTCATACCCAAAAATGGTTGAGGCAACATGCCAGATTAATCCTGGAATTGGCTGTGGAAATAGCTACCACATTCGCTCGTGCTCAGTCCTGTTCGCTCCCCTCTGTCTTTGATTAAGCTATGAAGTCCATTCCAGCAGAAGAACAGAAGTTGTATAGAAAACCCTAAAAAGCCATCCCAGAACCAACAAAAATGGCATGCCCAGAGCTTGTAGTACATCCTGGCCCAATGCTGAGCAGCTGGGTAAGAGGATCTGGTTTGACTACCCATAAACTCATGTGCACACATATGCAAATATCCATGAGGTGAACTAGTGGGACTACTGTCCAACTGAGCATGGTCCCTAGTCACATGTACCCTGTCACAGAAGGGAACTTCATGCAGGATAGTTGCTGACCTTGTGCAGGCCTTATAATGTGAGTAGGCATTCATAGTGTAGGTCAGTAGTGATTCAGTAAAAAGTATGTATGTTTCGCTGCATTGTACATTATGGGTAATGTAACGAATTGGGTTAATAGTTGAGGGAGGTGACTACCCACCACAAGAAATAATCACGATCTGTGTCAGAGTGAACCCCAATAGTCATTTAATTACCCTGAGCTCAACCCCCTGGTAGCTATGGAACAGGGCAGGCAAGTTTAATTTAGGATAAGGCGTAAAGTATTTATGCAGTACCAAAACAATAATAATAAAGTTAAAAAACAACACTGTAAACATTGTAAACCAAATTAGAAATAATGTACATTTTAATAAATAAAATGACATCAAAAGGGGAACCGTAAATATGGATTTTTAGATTTTTACGTAAAAATGGCACAAAACAGCGGTAAGCGCAAATAGCTGTCAAGTGGTTGCATTAAGTTGTGACTTAGGGGTGATTTGAGGTCAACTGTGACGAAGTGCATGTTGGATGCAGAAACCAGATTCCACCTGGTCGAAGGTTTTACCTTGGGACTAAAGGCCCAATTCATATGTAGCCAGTAAGCATATTCCATCGCAATGTCAACAGAGTATGCTTACCGCCAACATAATGATCTGGCCGCTGAATTTAGAAGTGGGTGGACCTTTTGTTTAATCATGGCAGAGACTACTCCGCCATGATTAAACTCCACCAACCGCTCTGTGGAATAAGGGCCGTCGGAGGTAGACCTCTAATTCCACCCACTTAATTTAGATGGGTGGAGTTAAAGGTCAGTGTTCACTGACCATCACCGCCAGGAAAACTCTGGTAATAAAGGGCAGTAAAAACTACTAAATGCTCTCCTCAATGTGGGAAAGGACTTCCATGGCAAGGGGAGCATTTTCCTTTAAATGTTCAAAAAGAAAATACCGCACTCCTTCTGGCACTTGTAGATTTATCATATTCCTCCGACTCAGATCCTAATTACATTTTGGCTTTTGTTCACCCTGTGGGGCCAAATCAATTTCTTTGCTGGCAGGGGCAGAATCTGCATGTGTAATATTCTTTTTTGCCCTGCAAAGAAACTGAAAAGGCTCATTCCAAGGAGAGCAACTTGAAGAAGGCCAGAATTCTGAAGCCAGCAACAGAACCGGTTCCCGTTTAAAGTTTTGGAGGAAAGGGACCAGGCAGTTGTGGTAGAAAGGGGCATGGGTGCAGAATCTCATCAAGGGCTTCAAGTTGTGATGTTGGAATGCACCAAAATGCTTTGCGGCAGGGTTGGAACATGGGTGGAGTGATGATGTGCCATCCTAGAATTTGGGAAAGATGCACACCTCCAGGAATTTCCACCCCCACCTGAAACACCTCTGCACATGGCAGAGAACGCAGAAAGAAGATGAATTTTGCAGGATACTCAAGAGGACTGGACACCTGTCTGGGGTGCTGGGACACCCTGGGCTTGTACAGAATGGGACTCAGTAGACCTACCCCTTACATCTTCAGAGGGACAGTAGAGCGATGATCCTGCTGGATCCCCCGGAAAAGAAGGGTTCCCCTGGAATTTCTGGGGACTGGACCTATAGAGAAGAAACCTTGATCAGAGCATGCCCGTAGCTTCCACCAACACATGCGTGCTCTATAAGTGGCCAAAGGAGGTTGTGGGACCTGAAGTGTGCAGGCAGTGATGGTATTCTTCCTTAAGGGCTGACAGGTACCATTGGAGATGACCCCATGCTGAAAAGAACACCAGGCGCTGGAGAGAGGTCAGGGTCTTGACTGGGAGCTCTGACTCAACAAAGGGGAGCAAAAAACAAAAATATCTCCCGGAAGCAAACAGTTTTTGATGCCAGGAGACTGACAGTAGACCTTCCTGCTGGCTAAAGTCTGCCATTAGGAGCAAAATGGGCAAACAATCTTTAAAACTGGCACAGCAGGCCAGATAATTGCAGTGGAGATGGTTGACACCCCCCAGTGTTGGGATGGGATCATGTGCATGTAGCTTCAAACTCTTTAAGGTGCAGAGGTAGAGTCAAGATCCAAGGGAGAAAAAATTGCCATGGGAGAGGGGGCATGTGGTTCCTACCTTATCTTTCAACTAATATTCTCTGAGGCCCCCATCTTCTTGGGGACCAATGCAAAGAGACGAAAGAAAGAGAACAAGGAAACTCAGTACCATTGCCCTCAGTCTTAGCATATCCCCTGAAGCCCCCAGTTCCCTGAGAACCAAAGAGAGATGAGCACTGCCATTCTCAGAAACTGTGATGGGTGCTTTTCCTACTCCTGTGACTGTGTCTTGTGGGGCAGATGCACTTGGTATGAAACTTCCCTCTTGCATGGGACTTGGGCAGGAACTAGGAATCAGCTAACACCCAAACAGCAGAGTGCGTCAGCAGGGCTCAGGGTCAAATGGCTTTGCCACACAAGTTTGGTCTCCTAAGTGACAAAAGAAGAGTGAAAATGTGTGCCTGAATTGAGGGTCAGAGACACCCAAAAGACACACCAACCTGCTTCAAAGCGCAAATCAAAAAAAGGAAAAAGGAAAAATGCATTTTTCAGTGGTGTGAGGTCAACATTCTGGAATCAAGTCGCAGGCAGGAGGACCACCCCAGAGCCCCCGGGGGCATCAGAAGGGGATTATGCTGTTGACTCCAGAAGAGGTTTATGATGTTTCCAGGCTCTCCTGGAGATGGGACACTTATATTATGGCTCTAAGATGCAGCAACCTTTACTGAAAAGAAGTTCTTAAGGCTGCTTTACAGTATATCTAAAAGCAGAAAAATAACTCACACACAGTACATCGAGATTCTTTCTTGACAGTGATGAAGTTAACAGCTAATCAGTACATATATTAGTTAATGATATTCAGTCAGTCAGTCAGAAAACTTTATTTCGGCTATCAGCCATAAAAGTTCAAACATTACATTATTCTAAAACAATGAAGATGATAAAAAGAGCGACATTAAAAAAAGTGATTAAAAAGACATATAAGTCTACCCTTAGACCAAAACCATAAATTTGTCACTGAATTTAAAAGAGTAATGCAGAGAGATACCTTGTCATAGTATTAAACGTCTTCTAATCAGCCACATTGAGAATAAAAATTTAGCTATCACTATAACGAATACAGGCGAAGGATCATATTTCAGAAGCCTCAACAAATCTCTATAGTTTCTAACCCCCAAATTTTTGGCAAGCTGAATGATCCAGCCCACTTGTTCGTTCTACAGAATAAGGGGAGTGATCCATGTCTAAACTGCATTTATAGTTTCTTAGCAATTAACGGATGTATCAGATCTAATGCAGGCTCAAAGCTGTATCCAGTTTTCACCTCGAGGAATACCGAAGTCAGATTGGTTCTATTCTCTGACCGTAAGATCTGCATCAAGTTATATTCCTCCAAAGCTTTGGCCAAGATCTTTTTTGGTAAAACGGGGCATGACTCCTCAGGTGTGAGCCAGAGATCTTCTCTCCCGATTGCCCTCAAAGATTCTTTTACGTAGGCTAGCCACGGAATGGCGCCTGCCTTTGGGAGCATTAGAATAGATTTCAATTCCTCCTGGAAGTTGGCCAGCTCAGGGGTGCTCCATAGACGACGCCAATACATGACCGGATGTGAAGCTACCAGGTCAGCAATTGGGTGTATGACCAGGTCCATCCTGAGAGGGTGAATGGGGGTGCTCATAGGTAGTGCCAATAGTTGCCTCATAAAATGGTTTTCTGACTTGGATAAAATCTGGGCTGTGTTGTGACCCCAGATTTCAGCACCATAAGCCACCACCCCTCTCGCCTGGGCCTTGTATACCTCTATTAGTGGGCTAATTAACTTTAATGGACTATCTTTGTACATCTTTAAGATGCCCACTGTTATCTGTGTACATTTTAAATTAGCTTTTGATATCTGGGGGCCCCAATTCATTTTAATATTGAGTGTTAGGCCCAAATAATCAAAAATGCTCACCCGTTCTAGATGTAATCCGTCCAATTTTGGAATGGGGCAATTTGTAGTGTCCACATGAAGAACCATGTATTTGGTCTTACTCACATTAATAACCAGGTTCCTTTTCCTGCAAAATGCAGCAAATCCATCCAGGACCCTTTCCATCCCCATAGGGGTCCTGGATAAAAGCAAGGTATCGTCTGCGAACATTAATGCGGGTATTTTCCTTCCCGCCAGCCTGGGAGCATCTACATCTCTTAGGTCCAAGAGTTCATCGACCAACCCATTTAAAAAAAGAGAGAAGAGGGTTGGGGCAAGTACACAGCCCTGCCTGACTCCCTTCTCAACTTGAAAAGGGGAGGTTAATTCCCCATTTAGGCCGAACCTAACTCTGGCAACGGTATCTTTGTGTAAGTGCTCTAGTAGATGACATAGGTAGGGGGGCACTCCCATCCCGTTTAACAACTCCCACAACTGTCGACGATCTACCATATCGAAGGCAGACTTTAGATCTACAAAAGAGAGATAAAGGCTGCCTCCTTCTAAAATGATAGATTTCCAGTGGATCATCTGTAATCTAAACAGTTAGTCTATTGTTGACATTTTAGCTCTAAAGCCCGCCTGCAGTGGTGTTAAAATGTTGGAGTCGTCCATCCATTCTTGGAGTCTCCCTAATAAGATACGCGCAAAGATCTTCTGTGCCACATCAATTAAACTGATCGGCCTATAATTTGCCGGATCAAGGGGGTTGCCCTTTTTGTGAATAGGTATGATCTCAGCGCCGGCCCATGTCGGAGGTAGCAGCATTCCAGCCAAGATTGCATTAAAAAGAGCCTGTAGATAGGGAACCCAGATGTCCGGCTCACTCTAATATAGATCACCTGGGATCCTATCTAGGCCAGGGGTCTTGTTTGGGAGAACTTTACTCAGACCCATTTTAACTTCGGCAAGCGTACACATTTGAGCCACACCCAAATAAGGGGGTAAAGTTTCATTAGCCAGGGAATCAGGGACGTCTGGTTCTGTTATTTTAGAGGCATAAAGGTCTTCAAAGTGACAACGCCATATTTCCTCCCCTAAATTAGGTTGTACTGCGTGCTGGGAACTTGATGACCCTGTTTTAACCAAATTCCAAAATGACCTTGAGTCCCTTTTCTTTAGTGCAATAGAGATCTCCTCCCATCTATTAAATTCTTTTTTGGCTTCTTCAGTAACTTTCTTAAAATATACCCTCGCTTCCTTAATCAGTGTCTTATTTCCCTTTTTTAAATTTGTTAAAAAAACTAACTTGGCCTCCCTACAGGGTTTATTGTATCAAGCATTTTTCCCCCTCGTGGCTTCCGGTTTCCTCCTGGTTTCCCGGTAGAAATGGGCCTCCAAAATGCCGCAGAGTTCTACATGTGTGGTTCCTATCATAACCTGATCTGGAGGGCCCTCTCCCAGAACAACCTCACCCAGCATCCTCTCCAAAAGGGGATAAATCTCCCTATACATATCTTTTAACTCCCTTTGGGATTGGGCGATCTTCTCCCATCTAGCTCTTCGGGCGCCGCAGGTTGTGACCATGGCCGTTAGAGGAACCAGGTCTCTGCCCTGGTGTAAGCTATTTCTGAAACCCTCCATACTTGCAACAATGGGGTTGTGATCACTTTCACAACGTTGCTTTACTTGGAAATCCAGGATCCTAGACCACAATCCCGTACTAAACAATATGTAGTCAATAGTGGAAGCTTGTTCGTTCCTTTCAAATGTAAATTTCCCTGGATTATCTGCCGGAAACCTTCCATTACATGCCCTTAGTGAAAAAGAGAGGGTGAGCGAAGTGAGTTAGAGAACCAAAGGTGTCCATCCCCTCGTAGTATACGAGTTACATAAGGGGATTGCCCATACTTGGTCCTCTTCCTGTGACACTGGAATGGGCAACCCATTCAAGGGTTCATAGTGGCAATTAAAATCGCCACCAATGATCAGTTGTTCTAGATTGGTGGATGAGCTCAAAAATTCCTCTAGACTAGTAAGAGTACTGGAAACCTGACCATAATTCACTGGGCGAGAGTAGATGTTAATTAATCTCAGCTCGTGGTTGTCCCGGAAAGCCATAGCTAGGCACATAATGTCAGCCGAGTCAGTGTTGATTTTCCTGATTACACAGCCCAAGTGCGTTTGTACCCAAATGGTCAGCCCGCCAGATGGCCTCCCCCTTGTGGCCCTCACTGCCGGTTCCCAATAAGTGACGTACCCTAGGCGATGGTAAGCCTTCAGTGCCCATGTTTCCTGAAATAGTCAAATGTCATGCTCATCAATGAACTCCCCCCAATCGGCAGAGTCCATCAGGGAGGGTAAGCCCGCCACATTCCATGATAAGATTTTTAGACCCTCAACACGGTTTGAACAATGGACGTCGGAATGTATGGGTAGAGGGGTGATATTGTTTCCAGATGGATTTCTTGGATTTTCCCTAGTGTTGTCAATTAACCCTGTCAATATAGTAAGTCTAGGGGTCAACAAATAATTGGGAGGGGTATCAAAGTAGATCTCAGTTGTCTTGGAATTACAATTCTCCGATGCATTTACCCATGTTTGCTGGTGTGACCCTTTAATACAACTATCATCTAGCTCAGGGGTCAGGGCGGATACGGGGGAACTACAATCACCCCCCTCTGTTCTCAGGACATCCCTTTCCTTCCGAGTTATCACGCCATCATTCTGTGGGCTAGCCTGGCAACGGGGGGTTACCTGCCAACTCACCCAGACATGGGCCTTCCCCTGCGTGGAATTACTGGGTCTCGCATCAACAGCTGGAAGCAGTCAGTCGACACATTCGTGCGGGCTAAACCTATTATGGCATGGTATAGTGAAACGTGAGTCGTAGGGGTGAGCCTCTGGGATTCCATATGATCCCACGCCTTTCCCACCTAAGACCCCGTATGGCTTCTCTGGGCCCATCCTATGGTTAAACACTTTCAGCCGATAGAAGTGTGATAAAAAGGAAGTTTGGATTCCGTCAACTGTACTAGTCCACCCCCCATCCCCCAGGTACTTAACCACCATTTTGTCCCTGAAGTTTACAACAATACAATCCCCCCTTGCGGTTTTCACGCCCCGGCCTACCCACGCAACTCTGCGTACCATCATAATCTCCCCATTTAGTTTGGACGGGAGAGGTCTATTTATGTTCAACCAATGGATTACCTTATGCTTCAGGGACAAGCATGGTTCCGTTCTATCCGGGGGGAGTTCAGGGACGCCTGTTAAAACCACAACATAGGGACTACACTCTGGGGGCAAATCAATTCTCGGCAGACCCATATGTCTTGTAGGTAATTCAGAGTGTTGTGGAGACCGCCCTGGTCGACTCATATCACCTGAGACCTGCACATGTTGGGGGAAAAGTGGGGAAGCAATAATTCCATCTTTGTTAGAGAGTATGTCCCTTCCAGTTGGAGGTGGATTACAGGAAGGGTTAGAGTCTTGGCCCAACTCACTTGATTTGTCAATGCATGGAAGAGCAGTTTGTCGGGAGGAAGCCTCCTGGCTCAACTGAGCCATTACTGCAGAATTCGAATTAGTAGCATTGACAATCGATGCTATTTTTTCTTCCAGTATGGATAGGCGCTTAATTAGGGGAGACAGACTCCCAGCAATAACAGCTTCCATTTTTTCCCAAAAAGCATCATTAATTAGGCCCCGTGAATCCTCTTCCCCTATCGATGGGAGTGTAGTGGGGACCACGGGTCGAATATAGGGCCTCTGGGTAAACCATTTTCCTGGGTTAAGGGATTGGGACCAAAATTTACACTAGGCGTGCTTTTTTGTTTTTTCCTAGTAGAGTTCCTCGTAGGGCCCCCTTCTCGTTTCTTCCCCTTTGTAACTAATGGGTTTGCACCTGGGCCCTTACTTCTTACAGTCGGGTCCGACATAGATCTTGTTGTAGCAAAGTTAGTAAAAATGGGGGCAGATGGAAGAGGCTTGAGACCTAGCATATTTGGCTCTATAGCCTTTGCGTCGGAGGGGTTAGATGAAATAGAACCGACTGCAGGTACTAAGTCTGTTAACAGTGACTCATCTAATAGACCATCGGAGTGCAAAATCATGGACTTTTCAGGGGAAGGTACTAGCATGATACCTCCCAATGAGGAACGTTTTACTGAAAGTGGGTCCAAGGATAAACGGCGTTCTGTGGCAGCAATCTCATAGGCAAGAACATTACTAGCACGGGTGATAAAATTTCCTAGAGTCCCTGACACATTACAACCCTTAGAAACCAGCCTCGTAGTTCCAGTAGCCATGATACTTTTACCATAGGTAGAAATCACAGGCTGCGTATGTCACATCTAATTCACAGCCAGGGTAAAGCTAATATACTACTTGCAGTGTTCTCGGGTCATGGGGCAGCAAGACCTCCGGGAGGAGCGGGAAGGAGAGTATGCCCAGCCCAGCCTGACACAGCCTCTAACGGGCTCAAACGAGCCTGCCCTTGGCCCAGGCTTCGCCCAGCACGCGCCCGCCCGCGTCCCGCGGGGCGGGAGCTAGGAGATAGATTTATGTCCTACCACTGATGACACAGGTGCGTTGTGTGGTCAGTCCTCTTGGCCCCCTGGGCAATGGAGTCCTCGCAGGTAAGGAAAGCAACAACCAGGGTCTCTGAATAACGAAGCGGCCCCCGTGCAGCGGGAGCGGCGAGCAGTATTTGAATCCCTGGACACAGGTGCGTCGTGTGGTCAGTCCGCTTGGCCCCCTGGGCAATGGAGTCCTCGCAGGTAAGGAAAACAACAACCAGGGTCTCTGAATAACGAAGCGGCTCCCGTGCAGCGGGAGAGGCGAGCAGTATTTGAATCCCTGGACACAGGTGCGTCGTGTGGTCAGTCCGCTTGGTCCCCTGGGCAATGGAGTCCTCGCAGGTAAGGAAAGCAACAACCAGGGTCTCTGAATAATGAAGCGGCTCCCGTGCAGCGGGAGCGGCGAGCAGTATTTAAATCCCTGGACACAGGTGCGTCGTGTGGTCAGTCCACTTGGCCCCCTGGGCAATGGAGTCCTCGCAGGTAAGGAAAACAACAACCAGGGTCTCTGAATAACAAAGCGGCTCCCGCGCAGCGGGAGCGGCGAGCAGTATTTGAATCCCTGGACACAGGTGCGTCGTGTGGTCAGTCCGCTTGGCCCCCTGGGCAATGGAGTCCTCGCAGGTAAGGAAAGCAACAACCAGGGTCTCTGAATAACGAAGCGGCTCCCGCGCAGCGGGAGCGGCGAGCAGTATTTGAATCCCTGGACACAGGTGCGTCGTGTGGTCAGTCCGCTTGGCCCCCTGGGCAATGGAGTCCTCGCAGATAAGGAAAGCAACAACCAGGGTCTCTGAATAACGAAGCGGCAATAATGATATTGTAAAATGGTGTAATTCACAAAGGTTTTATTATTGTTGCATTGGGTTCTCCTGATATATTTCTGCTTTCATCATTGGGGTGACACCCTGGCAACACCAGGAATCCCTGGACACAGGTGCGTCGTGTGGTCAGTCCGCTTGGCCCCCTGGGCAATGGAGTCCTCGCAGGTAAGGAAAACAACAACCAGGGTCTCTGAATAACGAAGCGGCTCCCACGCAGCGGGAGCGGCGAGCAGTATTTGAATCCCTGGACACAGGTGCGTCGTGTGGTGAGTCTGCTTGGCCCCCTGGGCAATGGAGTCCTCGCAGGTAAGGAAAGCAACAACCAGGGTCTCTGAATAACGAAGCGGCTCCCCGCAGCGGGAGCGGCGAGCAGTATTTGAATCCCTGGACACAGGTGCGTCGTGTGGTCAGTCCGCTTGACCCCCTGGGCAATGGAGTCCTCGCAGGTAAGGAAAGCACCAACCAGGGTCTCTGAATAACGAGGCGGCTCCCGCACAGCGGGAGCGGCGAGCAGTATTTGAATCCCTGGGCACAGGTGCGTCGTGTGGTCAGTCCGCTTGGCCCCCTGGGCAATGGAGTCCTCGCAGGTAAGGAAAGGAACAACCAGGGTCTCTGAATAACAAAGCGGCAATAATGATATTGTAAAATGGTGTAATTCACAAAGGTTTTATTGTTGTTGCATTGGGTTCTCGTGATATATTTCTACTTTCATCATTGGGGTGACACCCTGGCAACACCAGTAGGCCTGACTTTTGATAACTATACCCAGTTATAGTGTGTCTAGTATATGAGGGGTATTGTGTTTTTGCAGTTCAGGGCTTGCTAGTGGCCTGACCTGTTAAGCGGGTGTCATTCCAGGGATTTCCTCAAGGCAACTTGTAGTATATATTTGTGAATTATTTCATAGGATTGAGTCCTATGTGCCTAATAAAACACTTTTTCTTTTAGTAAATAAAAGCACTGGCTGGACAGTAACATATTGATCATAGTTTGTTGCAGGCCTTAGTAATGGTGGTCTAGCCCACACCACCTCCCCTAAGTCTAGGACTGCTCTGCCTCTCTGTCTTGAGAGTTAAGTGCCACAAAGGGGAACTTGGTTCCCAGTAGATAGACGTTTGTGGACATACTGCTTGTGCAGGACTCACATCTTTCCCAAATAATAACCCGCCTTCTTACATGCATGCAGTCTGCTCTGCGCTGAGCCTGCACCTCTGTACATGTTATTACCCAGGACTCACAAAATGGAATGGTGGCAGCAGTGCTTAATTTGAGCCGGGGCTTTCCGGTGCTAAGCGCCGGCACTTAATTGGTTTCTGGTGCTCGGCACCTGTACCTAATTGTCAACATCATACCTAGAACAGTCTACCACATGGTGGCGCTGCTCATCTAATTTAGAGATGAGCAGAACAACGGTTGTTTAAGAATACGATATATACATTAAAATTACAAATACCTTCCACCCCAGCCATTTCTTTAGCTTTGGGGACCTGAAATTATCTGAACTGTCATAATTTAATGCATGAGAGATGATTAGTAGTTGTTTGTGCCGCAATGACAAGGGCGATGGGTGGTGCATGCTGCAGTGGCCTCCCCGACAGAACCCTGGAACATAATATTTTACAAATTAAGCACTGGGTAGAAGGGGAAATACATGCAATAGAGTACTTCCTTCTGTTCAAATGAAGGGCATGCCTGGTACACCTTTGTTAGCATATGAACTCCTCAATATCAAGTTTTATCAGGGGGCAACAGTGGATACTTCACAGGCATTACTACTTTCTGGAATGTGCAAAATGCTGAATTACCCACTCTGTACAGATAAAGGACTATATGTACAAAGCCTTACTAAATCGGTACCCAGTATCAAACTCATTACTGACCACGAAAATTGTGTTTTGGAATGTAGTAAAAGCATTCATTGCACTAATTTTTGGAACTGACAAGTTACAGAATCGGTATTTTCACAACCAGAGTTTGTGAGTCACTGTTACTGATTCCCAAATACTGCATCGCAAATTGTATGTATCGCCAAATGTCAACTAGTCGATAAATGTGGATTTTGCATGTGCAAATTACTAATAACTGATCCGGTGGTAACCAATAGCTACATATATAAAAAAAAGGCTCAAAATGCATCAGGATGTTCCACAATGGCAGTGACATATGTGATTCCGAGGATGATGGAGATTCTAAATGCCCTTCAGAGAAGGAGGAGGAGACAGGCATGGATATTCAGAGACAGGGTTACACTTTTCCACCAGAAAGAGGAGGAAATATATGATCAATACAAGCTGAATAGTGCAGTTATTTTAGATCTAATTCAGAAATAAGGCCTTAGCTTTAAAAAAAAAACACTCTCAGAAGTAATGCCATACCGACCCATGTGCAGGTACTATGCTCACTCCATCTTGTAGCCTCTAGGAGTTACCAAGGTGTCAATGTTACTGCAGGTGGGGTATCAAGAGAGTGCCCATTCTAGGGTTTTAAAGGCTTGCCTGGATGTGATGGTACAGAAAATACACAATCATATCGCTTTCTCCAGCATGGCAGTTGCAGTTAGCCAAATTGATTTTTACTGCATTGCCCCATTTTCTCATGTAATAGGATGTATTAATTGAAACACATGTTCCCACATGTCCTCCATTATACAATGAGTACATACAGGAAAAACACTCATTAACTCAATATCCAAGTGGTGTGTGATGCAAAATATATCAGAACAGATCTCATAGTCATGGATTTTAATACAATGTCTACATCCATCTAACCAAAGGGAAGCATTCAAAGAAATGTGGTCTGTCATTGGGAGGACATTTGGTTAACTGAAGAGCAGATTTTGCTGTCTCCATAAAAGTTGGGGCGCCTACAATATTCCCCAGAGACAAGTTGCAAAATAATTGCCATATATGCAATTCTCCACAATGGTGCAATATGGAAAGGATTGCAGAAATTATGTCTAAATCAGAATATGATGATGATGAACCTAAAAAAAGCCCCACCACAGGCAAGACTAGAATGTTCCTAGGCAGCAGAAGGAAGAGCCAAGCATGCAGCCATTACAAACAATTGCGTTTACGTTATGTAAATGATGCTATTTGTTCCAATTTGCACAAAGCTAAACACAAGAAGTGCAACAATAAACAAATTAACCTTTATTTTTCAGGTTGTAAATGAAGTTGTAACATTCTTTTCACTCATCAGAATGTTAAAATGACAGAAAAACATCAGTACACATGGTACTGAAATAGCAAAAATGATAAAACAATATGTAGTGCAAATGTAAGACTTATTACAGTTTGCGTCTACTACAAACTGAACATTGTTGCACAGGTGTAGTGGAGTCTTGAGTAGCAACAACACCACCTTGTGATCTACTGCAACGCACACTCATTGCCTCATTCACAGAAACACTGCTAGTACTGGATAGCTCCTCACTTTTGCCAGGCCCAACTGCTCCACTTGTTGCAATTTGAGTAGTCTATAAAGTCTCCACTGCAGCGATTGCTTGCACAAGGCCCCGTGCAACATCACCACTGTATTGACCCATTTCGACCTGCAGCCCTATAGTTCGGCACGATAGTTTTGATGTAGACTGTGCAAGGCGATTTATTGACCAACTCACCCTATACATACGTGAGAGTAAATTACATTGAGTACGTCTGTGCATTGCATTGCCCTGTTGCATTTGGCAACACACATTTTTCATAGCCTCTGTCATAGAGTCCACTTTTGACTCCAGAGACTTGTGGGATTCTTCATTGGTTGTCGCTATATTTTTGGGGTAATGTTTGTTCCATAATGTACTCATTCCCTTTTTCAAAGCACATCTGTGTATCATCCTGACCTTCTCCTTCTGAATCATGTTGTGTGTGTGCTGGAATATCTGTATAGATATACAATGTGAAATATAAGCAAATAAATGTTGTTATGTACACCGTTGTTTGTATTATTAAAGGAATAATACGTTGGCATTGTGCTTTAGGTGTTCATAATGGGATACTACACACCACAAAATACATGACTAGGGTAGGCCTAACACTTCTAATGGATGTTTTCTTGTATTCTATCAGAGATAAACATATCCCAGCCTAGCATGTTTACAATATTGCTCCACACATTGCTGTAAGCATGGTATTGTAACACTGTGAGTGTATGCATAACTCTTATGTTTGAAGCAGCAGGAGCCTCTGAAGTGTCAATATTGCTGAGTCCAGACACAGTTCCTGGCTGCAGGGCACACTCGATCATTTCCCCAAGAGGAGCTGACGGTGGCTGAGTTAGCAGCCTTCCTCCTGTCGCATGGGTCTCAGTTCTGCAAGTTACCAACTTCTCTTTGGTCCTGGCTCAGAGATCGTACCACCTTTTACGGATCTCTTCTATAGATCGCTGTGTGACCCCAATAGAGTTAATGCGCTCCTGGATGTTGAGCCATGTCTTTATCTTCTGTGGCTCTGGCACAGAGAGGGATGTTTTACCAAACAAGTCATCGTGATGGGAAACACACTCTTCAGTGAGTATTTCCAACTCTTTCTCCGAACATTTTAATGTTCTCTTCCTCCTTCCAAGGGCCTTCTCCTTGTCAGGATTCTGCAGGGACATTTTCTGCTTTCCAGGGGTGGATGGCTGAGACTGGTGCTGATCCCAGTTGGATTGAGTTGGCACTCACCTGTCTCAGAGTTCTCCAGTCTTCTCCCTTTAGCCTGCTGCTACTCTACGTCCTGTTTGTGATGTCATCACTCACTCCCAGGTAGAACTTCTGCATTTGCGACTCAATTCACTATTTACTGATTTGGTATTTGCAATTCCTTAAATATCGAATGTGACTAGTACCAAATAGGTAATGGCCATCACTCACATTGGTATATACGAAATGCTGATTCGGAAATTGTGATTCGGTAAGAATTGTAATTTACAAATCATTATTCATTTGCTTCATACTTCTAGCCAAAATGGCTGGCAAAATATTTCCTATATCCTGTTCTAATTGTGGGAAAATTGTGAACCAATTAACCTGGTGCACTTTCAATAGAAAACTAATATTTTAGATATGATACACTTTCGCCTACCAACTGACGTGATTAGGGTGCTTGTCACATTTCAGAGCGTTCATGCTTTTTGGCAGCCCTATAAAAGTATGCAAATGTAGCTAATGCAAGTACAATATCTATATGTTCAACTTTACAAAGACTAAAAAAAAGTCCTCACAATAATTAAATTGCTTTTTGTGATGAGTTGTTAAAGCCAAGCCATTCCAAGTGGATTAGAAAATGTGAATGCAGCAGAATGTACCTAGGAAATTCAATTGTAAAAGCGTTGCGAATAACAAATTCTTTGTCCCTTTTTAAAAAGAGCTCATTGCCTTTTAAGTCAATGAAATATTTACTGGGCTCCCCATCAACCGTGTACAGTGGATGCAAATCTTTTAGAATGTATTTCGAGAAAGTATGAAATAGTCATTAAAATTGCTGAATAGTGCAAAGATGTTTTATAATCTTATCATTTCACATGTTCTGCTACTTTACAACTACAATGGATCTTGACTAAAGCTCTGCAATTTCAAAAAACATTTTCTATTAAGCTTGAAAATGCAAAGGTATTTTGGTTTCCAATAAAGTTCAGACAACTAAATTGTTACATTATTCGCCCATATTAAGGTGGTCATTAATTTTATGTTTAGTGGAAGTAACACTCAGATGTCAGGCCTTCTGGTGAAGTAATATCAACTTGTATTTGGAACAAAAGAACCCACTATAAGAACCCATATTTCTTTAATATTGAAATCAGAATTTGTTTATGAAAATGTAAGTAATTTATGTACATGTTTTTAGTCTATTGCATTATCATAGTTTTTGTGGCTCTCTGGATTTATATGTTCTGTAATGGTTTTAATGAACGACCAAATAGTGTTTTCAATGAGTGTCACAGACTGCTAAATTAATTTTGAATATAATTTCCATACAATTATTTGACACAATTATTGCTCTAATATTAAAAGAACGCAAATCATATGCAGATGATTATTTTCTAAAGGAAATATGCTTTTGGGAGCCCATTCACTGGCTTCAACGTTTAAATGCTGCAGTGATTGATAACTGCACATTTACTCCTATTAATTCTGCTGCTTTTAGGAAAGTCTATAAATCACCAAGGACACATTCTCTCGTCATGTCCTAGGACATCACACTGTAGTTGACCATAATACGTCTCCCCAGAACAGACGTAACGAGGAGAAATATTTTTCTTTGTCCTCGTTTGGTCCTCATTCTATGAATGCTACTTCTGCAGAACACATAGAAAGAGAAAAATGCCTCTTAGGATTGTTTTCATGCAGGAAGGTGCCCTTCTTGCACAAAAGCAATCCTGTTTGCAAGGGTGCCTGCATTGGCGCTAGGCAGGTCATTCTGCGCTAGGGCTTGGAAAAGGACAGGAATTCGCCATATTGCCTTAAATACAGCACTTTCCTGCCCTTTCCCAGTGATGCAGCACAGGCCAGTAAGCTGACTTGCTGCACTGCACCACTATTTCATAAATATGGCCCTAAGTTTTTCCAGCGATTACACTCATATTTAGCTGTGCTACTTTAAAGGCGGGTCGCATGTTGTCTTCAGAGATTCTCTGAAGCTAATACACTATGGGCCAGATATACCAATTTCTCACGCAGTGCAGCAGCCACAAATGCTATGCTGCATGAGCAGAAGAGAGCAGGAGAGTGCCAAATGTACTGAAATATGGCACTCTCCTCCCTTCTTCCTAGCACTGTGCTGAAATTAGCTGCTGTGCATCATACAGACACATTTGCACCATAGTGCAAGTGTGTCTCCATGAGTCAAACATAGGGTTTGTACTGGAAGGATACCTTTCCCATAAAAAATGCTATGCTTAGACTAATTTTAAACATTTTCCAGCATTGTATGTATGCCGTTCAATGCAACCCCCATGCAAAGTTGCAAAATAAAGGAGAAAAAAAAATGTCTCCTTCATTGTGCCTGGTTATAGGGTGCATTATTTTCTGGCGCTAAACCTTGTCTACTTTATTTAGTAAATTGGGTTTAGCTTCAGAAACCTTGGGTGGTTACATGGGAATGCCCAAGCACCACCCATGGTACGCCACCTACGCGCTAAGTAATGCAAAGCAGGGCTTTACATTGTTTCACCTTACTTTCACATTATTTCCAGAGCTAAACAATTTTAGCGCTGGAAAGAAAATCAGACAAAAAGATTTTGCACCGATTTGCATCACTTTTTTTACGCAAACAGTGCAAAATCTTTGTAAATCTGCCCCTTTTTATATAATTCTATGAATGGCAAAGGTCCAGAATTATAGATTGCATGGCTTGATATAGACTAAAAATTTATAAGGGCACACAAATATTGTTACCTAAATATTGACTACAACAATATTAAGCTTCTATACATCCTATGTCAAATTTTATAATATTGACAGCAAAAAATATTGTAAAAACAATAACGTTCAGGACAAAATATGGAATACTGAAATGTTGTTTTCCAAAAACATAATGGAATGAGACAAAATATCAACAGCAAAATGTTTTGAGTACAAAAGTATTGCTAAACAATATTTATAAAAGAACATAAATACATTACCCCAAAAGAGGTTTGATTTATATAACAAACTTTATAACACCAACCTTAAAATATATTAATTAAAGTCCAATATTTACCTATATAAATAAAGCCAAACAATATTTAAAATTAATCAGCTAACAAATCACATTAAAAGACAATAGATAACAAATAGTAAAACTCAACTAATCATTGAGGAGTATAAATGGACAACACTGTGAACAATGAAACAGGTGCAAATCAACCTTGGGAGAGAGACGAATGTTGCTCTGCATGGCAACTTCTACAATCAAACTAAAGAAAGTATGCATTTATTTGTTTAACATTGAAATGTATGTATATTGAATTTCGATAGAGTGAACTTTGCCAAAAGTCACGAGCACTCTACAGGGTCAACAACAAACATAAAGTCAATTAGTCATAGGAGAGGTAGCTGAGTTGTGGACAATTAAGGCATTGTGATGTAGTGTGCTCTAAGAGGTGAGTCTTCAACTCTTTACTAAACTGAAGGAGCATTGGGGTGGTCCAAATGGATACAGGGATTGAGGTTGCATCGATGGAAAGGCCTGTCCTCTACATTTTAGTCTGCATTCTGATGGTGTCCTAGCTGCGGTGTGCCGAGAACCACAAGAGATGGTGGGGTTGTCTGCATGATAACCAGGGGTGCTGGTCGCAATTGCTTTGTGAAAGATGCAGTGGTTTTGAAGATGGTGTGGACCAGCTAGTGGAGCCAATGGAGTTCCATCAGGATGGGGGTGAGGGAAAAAAAGTACTTCAGCATGCAGGATGCCTTTGATGGGTGGCAGTGTAGTCTTAGAGACTATGGAGCAAGGTGTTAGCATATTCAGATGCATGAATAAAAGGGCCTGAATACCAGTTCTGAAGCCACTTCCTGGAAGAAACTGTTTCACTTGTTTCAGAAGGGAGAGCTGGTACCAGGCCATCCTTGCTTTTTGTCAATGTGTTCCTTTAGGGTGAGGTCGGTGTCTAGGTTGAATTCAAGTGATTTGGCAATCAGTGAAAGTTGGAGTTTAAAACTGTCATAGTTCATGTCACTAAGTCAGACTTCTACAGTTTATTGTTGGTTGTTCTTGGTAAATACCAGGAATTATGATTGGGTGGGTTGAACTTGAGGAAGGTACTGGGCATTCATGTCTGGTTATGTTTAGGTATAGTTTGAGGCATTGGATGTCTGAAGCAAGGAAGACTTAAGTAGAGTTGTGCATCACTGGCATACTGGCAAATTATGATGCTGTTATCTGTGAATAGAACATCAATGGCTCCATGTAGATGTTGAAGATGGCAGGAGACAATATGGAACCTCGGGCCTCCAACAGGTGAGAAAGATCTTTTAGAACATGGAGGTGCCAATGCGAATAAACTGGTGTCAGTTGGGAAGATGAAGAACATAGCCAGTGAATCCCATTTCAGACAGCAGGGTGCATATTCTGTTGGGATAATCAACTGAGTTGAAGACTTCCGAGAGGTCCAGCAATATGAGGAGGTGGGGTTTATCTTCATTGATGGTCAAGAAGGCATCATCTCTGATGTGTAAGGTAGATGTCTCCATGATGCAGCATGATTTGAAGCCACTGTGTTAGTCGTGGGTGAGAGGATTAGTATTTATGTGATCTTGGAGTTGAACATAGACTGCTTTTCTGGTTATATTGCAGATGAATGATAGGTGAGGGATGGGCCTGTAGTTGGTGAGGTCATTAGGGTCAGATGTAGGCTTCTTTAGCAGTGGGAGGATCTGGCCTCTCTTGTTGGAAGATGCCTCGACTGAGGGAGGCATTGGCAATTGTGAGTAGGGGTGAGTTAGCTTCACCAAGAGAGACAGTTAATGAAGGATAAGGGTACGATATCATCCTCATAAGAAGTGGGTCTCAGACAGATGAGTATGTCATGAATACTTGCGAGACATAGGGCTTTGAAGTCTGACCATTGCAGGATTCTACAGGAAGGAGCAGGAATTTGAGATTAAGCAGGCTTGTTGTCGGATCTTCTGTATTTTTTTCACTAAAGAAGCGTTTGATGGCATTCTACTTTTCCGTGAAATGAGGAATAGGTCGGTGTGGAGGGGGGTTGATGCAGTGCTTGATTGTCTTGAAAAGCATTCTGGATTGCTTGGCGCAGGTGTTAGTTGGCTCCCAATTTGGCCTAGTTGTTTCCTCAAGAAGGGGAATAACATACTGAAGTGGACCCACTACTCCCTGGTCCAACTGTTACTCCCCATTGTGGGAGTACAAAATGTAATCTCCTTTATCTAAGGGATGGATACTACATGGTAGTACAAATTATGTCCCCGGCATTGTCCCAAATTATGGGGAACTTGTAATGGGGACTTTGCTCAATATATCAGTCATCTACCTATTTATTTGTAAAGAATAGGGATTCCCCAAGCAATTATGACAGGAGATTTGTGATTTTATTAAAGACTAGGAGGCCAGCATTATGCATATTACTTTTACTTACTATCCAAGGTGAACCTCTTTAACCTCTTCAGTGCCCATGACGAGATAGTCTCGTCATGGAGCACGGTTGCGCTGTGCCCATGACGAGACTATCTCGTCATGAACCCCACCCACTAGTGCAACACCCGGCACAGGAGGGGGAAAGGGCGTGGCACTGAAGGGGTTAAAGAACAGTCCATTCAGAACGACAATACAGCACAATAAGAATTAGAAATCATCATGTAATAAACCCATTCTTCTCTCTCTCTTCTTCTTTTGACTGCTACCCTGTCCACGTTCTACTTTAAGTTTCATTCTCATCTGTGAGATGTGCTTCTTAACTGATTTGTAAATACATATTGTTAGCTTTCTACAAAAAAGAGCAAACCTTTTAATGCTTAGTTCACATTAGAGTAACCATTTTCTCTATTAACTTGTAATGCACACCCCATTTTAAAATCTAGACATTACTCAATACTTGTTTATGTAAATAATGCTTAGTTACATAAAGAAACATTGAGCCTCTTACCTCCTATTAAATACTACACTTACTTTTACTAAAATCATTATCTGTTATAATCACAAAGGAAGATGCAGGGTGGAATAAGGCTAGCCTCCTAGTCTTTGATGATTCTCCTGTTACAATCGCTTTGAGAATCACAATTTTATGGCAAGACAGGAGGCTAGTATTATGCATGTTGAAAGTTCCTGAGAGCCATACGTGACATATGTTCCGGAAGTTAAAAACAATATTGGCTAAATACCTTTGCATTTGACAAATCCATGGCTTTGAGGACGCCCACTAATCTCCTACCAGAAAAAAACGCATTGTTTCCATGGCTCCCTTAGGGAATGTGGGTTAAATAAATTAATATTGCACTCCTGCTACAATCTAAACCACCTTCACCCATCTAATAATTGTTGCTGTTGTAATTGCTTTCTAAAGTTTTACATAATAGATCAACAATTGACTTTTCTCTGCGGCTTTGTTTTCAAGCATTCACCCCTCAAAGTCTTTAGAACATTTGCATTACACACAAACTTGGATGTTCATCAAAACTAGGATAGAAAAGAGTCATTATTTTTGTTTTCTTCCAAATCTCAAAACAAACCCCATTATGCTCCAAAAACCTGTACATCAAAGGTTGTGACATAAGAAACTCTCTTAAATTACATTAGACATATTAAGCATGTTAATTTCCAAGATATATTTTTATGAACCAAAACATTATTTGAAGGCCATGAATTAAAGAGAATAAAGATTATACTTGTATTCCATAAAGTATTATATCTAGCTCTGAGAGGTATTTTAAGGCGGGTTCTGTTCATAACTATACAAACTAACTCACTTTTTCCTATTGATATACCTTCCCATTGTCCATGTCCTGCTGCAATGGCTGATTGATAGCTGCTAATTGTTCTGTAGCACAAACCTTTATTAAACACGTTAGATAAAAAAATAGTTACCAGTTATCAACCTCCAGGGAATCCAAATCCCTCTCCATGCACCAACTATACCGAATTCTCGAAGCTTCTTTGTACCTCTTCCTTGTACCTGGAGCCATGACTCATGAGTGGGTTTGCAGCTTTTACCAAAACCTGCCAGAATTTTCCTGATTTCCTAATATCTTGCAAGGAAGGAGGTTGAGTACTCCTGAAACCACTAAAGGATGCATTACCCCTTATTGGCCTACCAAAAGTCCTTCAATTGCGTGAATCAAGAGAGATTCCACTGCTGCTATTTACAAAAAGACCAATCCTGAATTGTCCGAAAATGAGCCAGGAGCACCACTTGACAACCCTGTCTCCTTACCTGAGGTAATACACTCTAAATCATTGATAAAGGAAGAAAAATGTATCCCTCAAATCCTTCCAGTTCTCATTGAATGCATCCACTGCAAATGCTCCCAGATCTGGTCACCAGCAGAAATTCCTCTTGAACTGGAAAGTCAACCTTGTTGCAAAAAGGTCCACCTTCAAGGGACCAAACACCCTCTTAATCTATAGAAAACAATTACTCTTCAATTTCCAATTAATGCATTTTATTAAATGCCTGGAATTATAATCGGAGATACTGTTTTCTCCTTCTAGCAAATATTTTACTTTCAACTCCACTTTGGGTTCCAGACAAAATTCCCACATTTCTCTCACTACCACTGAAAGTGTTTTCGAATGGCTTCCTCCTAACTTGTTCATATATGTCACTGCTTTATTTTCCATTCTCAAAAAGTATTGAATGATTTTTAATTTGATTTTGAAAACTCTCCTTCATATATAAATCTGCTTTCATACCCCCACAAAACATATAACCTGTTTTTTCCTACAGAGACCATCTCCTTCCTGTTTCCTGTTCGACTAGTTGTGCACCACATCCTGTTAAGCTTGCTTCCAATACCAAAACAAAATTTGGAATGAATAAAAAAACACTCTTCCATTCTATTCATCAAGATTCTGTAGCCACCAATTAATGTCCACTTTTGACTACTCTGTGAAGATCCTTTTTTCTCCATTTATTATCCTTTTGCTAATCTTGCTGTTTCCAAACGCTGAAAATCTCTGCAATGATGGTGGCCTTAAAAAACTGCTTGAATTGGCAACAGTAGACCTATAATTCTTGCCAGATCCCTAGCTTTATTTTCTCTAATCCCAGTATTCTTTTTATTTCCTTTTTTATAGTATTTACTTTTATTTCTGGCAATGGCAGTTTTGCTTTTAATTTTAATCACAATGAAGCCCAATAATTGAAATCCCTGAGTTGGTTACAAAGTGGATTTCTCCAAATGTCCTATTTTATCTAAATTCTCCACAGCAGTCTTTGCCAATTCTTAATCCCTTAAAGGTTCCAAACTGTCCTTATTCATTATCAAAATGTTGTCTAAATATATAATGAGTTACAAACCTATTTATCAACAAAATTAAACTAATACTTTCATCACCTTTGTAAAATACCATGGTGCTGAACTTAACCCAAATGAAAGGCATACCAATTGCTGCAATTGGCCTTTTTGTCTGAAATGATGGAAACTCTGACTCTCTTGTGCTATTGGCATTCACCAACCAATCTGTCTCTTGAAAGATATATCACTCTGGAAATCCATCCCTTCTATTTAGAAATGTCTGTACACTGCACATTTCTTTAATTCCCCTAAATGTATTACTAGTCTCTAACCTCTGTCCTTCTATACAAAGAACAATTTTCTCACCAATCCTTTGTACTCCTCTGTCTCATTTTTAACCATCTCAAACAATGCATGCCAATGGACCTAAAAATTTCAATAGCTTAACTTCACACAGTTTTAGTGATTGCTCTAATCCTGTAAGGGGGATATCTGCCAAAAAGGCAAGGCATTCTTTATTATCCATTACTGGCCGTGAACACTCTGCTCTCATTGCATGTCTTTCTTCTCTCTCTAATGGTTTTCCAATCCAGAACTGCTCATCTGCTTCTTTGCTTATTAGTCATTACCTCATGCAAAGCCTCTTGTACAGTGTCTTTTATTTGTTTCACTATTATATCTTCCTGTATTATTCTGGCTCTGGACTGTATTCCTGATCTGACAACTTTGTGTTTTAAAGAATTGTATTTTTCTAAGTACAATTTGATTAAAATATTTCTATATTATATCTTGCTTTCTTTTTCCCTGGATTATATAAGCTATTTCCTAATAAATGTATCTGATCCTTCCTCTTTCTACAAACTATCAAAGATGCAATGGTTAAACAAGCTGAATCACCTAAAGAAACAAAGGCATGTGGTACATGTGATGGTGTGCACCGCTCAGAGCACGCGAGATGGTGGACCACACTCAGCATGGATCATCTCACCCATAAATCCCTTCTCCTATGTCAATACATGTGCACTCTAAAATGCATTCTCAAAGTGTACATTAATTTGTAATAATGCTTAATCCTATGTTCTATTAAATGGTCTGTGAGCATGCTTAAATGGTTGTATGAAATTCTAACTGTAGCTATTTATGAATTATTTAAAATATTCAGTAATCCTGCATAAAATTCAATAGTTTATAAATTACATTCTCCTGAATTAACATATTTACATTATTTCTTAAATTTCACTATATCTAATCAAACCCAATATATAAATAAATCGGTTCTCCTAAATTGGAAGCAACAGATAGGTTAAAACTCTTTACATCCTTTAAACAAACTAATGATACACAAAACTCTTAAATGTTTTTAGCAAATAAATCATTATGTGACGATTGAAAAGAAATATACATATCTTCATCAGGGCAGCAAACAAAAGAAGATAAGAGAGAAGCAGGGATCTATTTTAGGATGAAGAGGTCTAATTCTGTTATTTTGTTCTAAATGTACTGGTTCGAAAGTGTTGCCACTTGGGTGGTAAATAAAAGAAATATGCATAATGCTAGCCTCCTGTCTTGCCATAAAATTGTTTATGCCACTGTTGAACTTCTTTTTCATCTTTCCCTTATGCAAGAACATTTCCTTAATTTATCCTTGCTTCACTGACTACATTTTTCTAAAGGCACTACCTTCAAATCTCTCTGCTTAGTTTAGTGGTTATCTAAAAAATTGGGACCCCTGCATCATCAATACAATTTGATGCACTATCTGCTTTCTCACATTCCCAGATTGCTTCTCTCCTCCTTAAGATTTTTCACAAGATTTATAATTTCTGTTACAGTGGTTATTCTTTCTTGTTTCTATCTTTCAAGTTCTGGAATTTTCTGACCCTTGCTCAACGACCTCTTGATGACCATCTTACATTCAACACCTACTTGTTCTTTGCCTCAGTGTATAATGTCAGTTGTAATACTTCTAGCTGATACCTTAGCGCCAGGTTGTCCTATGGGTGTCATCTAACTTCATACTTTTTCTATATTATAATCAATTAGACAAGATCCCCATTAAATGACATTACAATGCCCAGCATATTCTATAATGTCAAGAGAATCTCCAAATCACAAAGAGAACTCCAGGATTATAGTAGGAGCAGGCAGTACTTAAACTAGGCTCTGGTGGTTTTCAGCACTCTTCATCTACTGATCCACAACTGATCATCAGTATTGGAAATCCTCAACAACAGGCACAGTTGGGAAACCTTTGAGTATGCTACAGTTCAGCAGCTTGAATCGTAAACTAAAAGTACAAGTATGGAGTAATTTTCCAGAATTTCCTAACAGTAAGAAAACCCATTGTCCTGGCTAGCATGGCATTTGAGGGAGCGCACAGTCGACCGGCTACACGTGTGGTCTCAAATCCAAAGAATTCTAAACATTTGAAAGTACAATACTCAGAAATAATGTCCAGTTCCTTAAAATGTTTGGAATCTTCTTGTGTTTTTTCTTAGAAAACAATGAGCAGCATTCATAACAACAGGTGTCCAGGTCGCAAAGAAACTTTTCTAGGTTATTCTCTTCCATTGCTACCTTTTCTTTCACACCTATCTGATCATAGCTGATTTCGCCATTTGGGGGAGTGATGACTTCAACCCCCAGCCTCACTTGCGGCTGAAGAGGGCCACACAAGCTTGCTGCTCTGCACCAGGAGGTGCATATTAGGGGCCCATTGGGAACGCTGCGAGAAATGCTGATTTTGCCCTTAGGGGGTAAGGACTTCAACTCCCAGCTTCACTTGTGGCATAGGAGGGCCACCAAAGCTTGCTGCTCTGTGGCAGATGGTGCATATTAGAGGCTAATCAAGGCCACTGCGCAGGACTCACCATGGCTCATGCCTGGGTGAAGACCAGGCCAAGATGAGCCCTTCTTAGCCCGTCATAGCCCTCACACTCTTGGTCCTTATTTCTGCACCCTTTTGATGACTGGATGCTCTTTTCTGTCTGCTACCCTTCAGGTACTGGGCATCACTGCCATTTTTTAGTAAATGTCAAATGACCAAGGTTTGCAAGTATCAAGATAGTTGAAGCTATTGCAAAAGTAACATGGGCAAGAGGAAGGTAACTGCTGGGCCACTATTGGGCTCCAAATCTGATCCACGCACAACCCTTGATAATTTCTTGACTTGTGTAGTGAATCTTGCCTTTAATGAGATTTAAAAGGCAGAGCACCATCTTTTCCTTACAACGGAGGGTCTTATCTCCTTGCCCTTGGTTTCTCCAACTCATTCTTAATCCCATTATAATGTAGAACACCAACTCCCTCAGAAAACATGCCTTGGAGATCTGGGACCTGCTCGACTCCATCTCCCCAATGTCGCCTTCTTCATGGAAACCTGGATGAACTCCACCTTAGCCCTGGAAATCACAACCACCATCCAGACGGCAACAAAATCATCCACAGGGACTGTGCTATTGTACACAAAAAAAATTCCACTCCTCAAGCACGCCTACAAAGCCCTCCACAACACCGGACCTGCATACGTTAACCACGGCCTCTCCTTTTACAGACATCTCCGCTGCACCCAACTGGTCCTGGCCACTATCCTACGGACCTGCAAGACCTCGGCTGGAAGAAGATGCTTCTCCTACATTGCTGCGAAGACCTGGAACTCCCTTCATCTACATCTCAGACAATCACCGTCACTGCCTTAATTCAGGAAGGACCTCAAAACCTAGGTCTTCGACTAAACCACATATCCCCCCTCAGCGCCTTGAGACCCAAATAGGTGAGTAGTCATGCTTTACAAGAAACCTGATTGATTAGAGCCCTCAGTTTCCTCATCTCTCTCCTCCACACCAATAGTGCTAGAAGGGGATAAGGACAGTAGTCACATACGTCATGACTTGGAAGAGGTTGGAATAGAGCCAAATGTTAAAAGGGGAGCTACACCCTGTTCACCAAGTCCAGATCCTGGTCCATCAGCTAAACGTAGAAAAAGGCTGAAAAATCAAAGTTGCTACAGTCCAAAGTAACAACAAGGGCATGTGGGCTGAATAATCAAAGGAGCAAGCCTACATAGAATGCTGACCCCTGGCATAATTTGTCCATTCGGTCAGACGAACTGCTGGATATTAAACTGCACCCAGTTCTTGATTGACTTGCAGCTATTGTGGCCACCTTAGGCAACTTGCCCAAGATTGGGGAGGTGGGCATTGCTTGCACAAAGGAGTAGCAATTCCACCCAATGGACGGCAGTAACTCACTGGCCACTCCTGCAACCCCAGCCATGCAACATTCGGTAATTAACAAAAAGGTTAGATGTAATGATGGAACACGGTCACAGCCTACTCCTGCAGGACTAGCCTCACCGATTTCTCAGCGGGGAACTGGGCTTTGAGCTGTGCATGGTGAAGTTATCTAATGGGGTGTAATGAGACACTCAAAAGAGGAGAGGACCACAAGAGACGGCACTATTAGCTAGGCTATTAGCAGTGTGCAAAAGCCCACAGGCATTGTTCCGCCCTCCTAGGTAAGACTCGGGAGAAGTTATTAGGTGGAGCACGCACTGTTGTACAGGCAGTCGTATAACAATATGCCCCCATGTTGAAGCTCTTATTCAACTAAAGAAAAAAAGTCAACCAGTCATTCCAAGTGGAATTACAAAAACTTTGGTGGTACTGTTCTAGACTCTGATTGAGATGTTCTGTTTGGACATTAGTTTGGGGATGGAAACTGGAGGACAAGGCAAACTCAATCTGAATGGATTTACAAAAATGTTTAAAAAATTCCGAAATATATTTTGGCTCTTGATCTGAAATGATAACATGAGGTAGTCCAAGAAGACAAAAACATTTTTGCATAAAAATGTGCCCCAAAGTTTTGCAGAGGGATGGTTTGTAAGGGGAGTGAAGTGATCCATTTTAGAAAAATACTAAACTGTTACCATTATGATTTGATTCCCTGATGAAGGAGGTAGTGCAGTAATAAAGTCAATGGACATAGTCTGTGGGACTCAGGCGGGACAGGCAGAGGATGCAGCAAACCAGAAAAGTGTTGGAAGTCTTATGGGCAGAAGTTGGACAAGAGTTGATATAATGTTCAGTGTCTCCTCAAACAGAAGCTACCAGAATGAACTGGCGTTAGGGGAATCATGGCACATTTTGAAAACTGAACGTTGTAAACCCTTGGAAGAGATAAATAAGGCCTTGTCCTTAAAGTAGAACTTGTCTTTTTTTTGGATCTGTCCTTGTAACGATTTCCAATCTGCCTTAGGGATTGTAGAAGAGCCAGGCATCACTCATGGAAAGATTGGGTTGTTCTGATAATTCGCTGTGGAGACAGGATATTTAAATCAAAGGGGACAGAGATTCAGGATACCTGCAAGAAAGTGCATATGCCAGAACATTTTTGTACCAGGGATATGGGCTGTTGTGAAATCATAATGATTAAACAATAGGCGCAACTTGCCATGTGGCAATTCCTACATTAAATGCTTTAAAGGCATTGGAGATTCCGGTGATCAGCCTTGATTTCAAAGCGTTTCCTAGCTACTATCAAGAAATGTCTCCATTCAATAAAAGCCAGCTTCATAGCTAAAAGTTTTCATTCTAATACTGAATACTTTCTTTCAAAGTCAGACAGGATATGTCAGAGGTAGAAAATGGGGGTGCTCAAGGCCATCATCTTCTTGCTATTGTAGCAAACCTGCAGCAACAGCTTGGTCATAGGCATCAGTTTAAATTATTAATATCTTATTAGGATTGGGCTGGTGCAATATTGGGGCTTGGGTGAAAGCCTGTTCACGTTTAGTAAAGGGCTCCCCATCTTGAGTGTGCCATTTGAATCCATAATTAAGACTTTTTTTTTAAGACTCAGCTGATGTTACTAGTCAAAGAGGGTGGCACAATCCCCAATGAATTGCGGGTACATATTGGCAAAGCCAAAGAAACACTGTGTATCTTCAATGGTAGATGATTAGGACAATTTAAAAGGGCAGCAAACTTTTGATGGTCTATGGCAATTTCAATATTATGTAGGTGGAAGACTAAATATTCTACCTCAGTCTTGTGGAAATCACACTTTTCTAGCTTACAATATAACTGATTTTGACATAACCTTTTAAGTACTTGACTGGAGTGTTGATGATGAAGGGATGAACCTTCAGAAAAGACTAGAATGTCATCCAAATACACAACAACTAATGGTTAAATATGCTCGCAAAAATAAGGTCCATGAATCGCTGAAAGATCGCTGGGGTATTGCTCAATTAGGTGGAATGGCACAATAGTGTCCCAGAGAGGTTCTGAAGGCTGTCTTCCATTAATCTCCCTCTTTGATTTGGAGCAGATTATAAGCTCAAAAAAAAAAGATTTGTTTTCTTAAAATAACCCTCACCTGCCAAAATTTCCCATGGTGGCATGCTTCATCATAGGATTCTTCCCACCCTGCTGCGGCACAGGGCGTGCTACGACTGGCGAGGACGTGGCAGTACTTTGTTGGGTGTTGACTAAGAGGGGATGGGAGTGGAAGGTTCAGAAAAAATAAGTGATGTTAAAAAGTACCTGGCTCGTTGGAAGATAACATTTATTAAGTCCTTTAGCTGGTACTACTAAAACCGGGGTAGTGGAGATTTACACTATGATGGGAGTTATTGTCTCCAGGTCAACATGTTTCAAGCCTAACCCCATAGGCTTTTCATCAGGACCAGAGGTATTGATCCCAATTACCATTCCTAGTATGACTTTATTTGACTAGTTGTAAAATTTACTGCATTGGTGAAATGCTAAATTCATGCATTATTTGTACATACTTGGTATGTAGATTCAGTTAGGATGTACTAGGTATGCTGATTCTGTTTAGTCCTGTAACGATAGGACATCATTTATTAGAGGCATGTTAAATACATTTCTTATGACTAAACATATCACCATATGGTGGAAAGAGTGATATGTTTTTCTCACACATGCACAACTAATCAAATCGATTTGTCATAGTAACTGTGATATGCTGCCCTCAAAAACAAACTAGACAATAAAAAACAGATAACATAAATCACACACTCTCTGTACACGCCTCTTCGGAGTAATTGCTGAGATTGTGATAATTTGTTACAACTTCAAAATGACTGCCAGTCAAATAGATACGGGTAGAGAGCACCACCTACTTAATTGTTCATTTGTTCATGCCCCATGAGCACTTCATGGGAAGGAACAGGTGCTTGTAGTCAAACACTGTAACATAGTTTAGTAGCCTGAACCAAATCTAGAATATCTTTGATGAGAGATAATGGGTACCTATCCTTGATGGTTATTTTGTTTAAACCTCTCAAGTCGATGCAAGGTCTTAGTTCATTCAATTTTTCAGGACTAAAGCACATAGAGGCCACAGGTGACAACAAAGATTGAGTGATAAGACTATTTTGGAGATTTCTACTGGATATTGTCTAACAGTCTCCTTTTCTGACTCAGAGAGTGAGAAGATTCTCTGGAACAGAGCAGTGGCTCCAGGTTTAATTGGAATGGTACAATAAAATTTGCAATGTGGCGGTAATTTTAATTCCTTGAGGTTTCCCAAAATAGATCTGTAAATTCTTGATAGTGAGGGAAAACAACTTGAAGGACATTGATTGTTCCATAATCAGCCAGAGAGTTCTTTGAAATTTCCATAGGGACCAATCTTCTTAAGCATAGAAAAAGTGGTAACAGAACTGGGAGGACAAAGAGATGGTTCTTGTTTCCCAGTTAAAGTACAGGTCGTGTTGAACGAGCCAAGGAATACCTAATACCTAATATCATACCATGATTAGGCAAGGCAATATAATCGAGAAAACCGCCTCATGGTGTCTTTGAAAGGATAACTTCAATAGAATTATCATCCCCTTAACTGGTCCAGAGACCAACAATGTTCCATCAACCGTATGCACCTGTTCTGGGGACTCCTTTGGGATTTGGAGAATCCTTCTTTCGAGAGTACAGCTGATGTCTTGGTACAATCTACTAGTTCCACCTGCCAGAAGTGCAAAGACTCTTATAGTCTTTCGATTAGGAATTTTTTGTTGCATAGACAAGAACAAAGAGAGACCTGTTTTTCTTTTGATGTAGAGATCAAAGGGCTGAATGATATTCCTGTCCTCTACCCTTCCAAAGAGGATGGGGCCTGCCATTTCCTGAAGGCTTCTAAGGGTGAATAAGACAAGCATTAATTAGATGCTCGGTGATCCACAATACAAACTTAGCCCAAGCTTCAGTCTATGTTCTCTCTTGGATTCAGAAAGTGTCCATCACTATAGAGATTGAGTAAGCTTGGACTAAGTGCACTTGTTCATCCTTTGTCTCTTCACTGAGGACCCAGCGAATAATGATGACAAGTGTTTATTCGAACTGCTAACTGACGAGAATGGATGATATAAGTTAAGACATTTTAGTGGCTTGCTGGATATTGCAAAGGGCTTCTTTGGTGGAGCGTCCTAGGCCAGGTCTTTCCAACATCCGCTTAAAGGCTGTAAGGTAGGTGAAATAGTTAAACAAACTTGTATCTTCTGTGTCTACTAGAGGGGTCATAATTAACAGTCAAGTATCACTGGAAACTGGCAGAAAGACACATTTGGCTTAGGCAGAGAAATGGTAACTTCCTGAACGTATAATTTCTAAAATAGTAGTATAAAATCCATCCCAACTATTGAGCTGGATTTTAAATTACGGTTAAAAGGAGTCATTGAATCATGATTCTATCTGCTCCCAAACTGAAGCTAAGTAGTATAAATTGTTATAATGCACCCAGTTTTTTTTTCCTATGGGTGGGCCAGTTTTTCCACAGTGAAAAAATACTTTGTTGGTTTAGCACTGCCAGGACATGTAAAGCTCTAAATGCACATGTCCGCCTTTTACATACCATATACTCTGCCCTATGAACATTTAGGGTCTACCTTAGGGTTGACTTATAAGTAGTAAAAAAGAAATGGCAAGTTTAAAACTGCATACCGTGGCTGCAGGGTGCAGGCCTAGAGACATGTTTTATAGTGCTTCTTTTGTGGGTGGCACAATGAGTGCTGCAGACTACTAGTCGCATTTAATTTGCAAGCCCTAGGTACATGTTGTATCATATACAAGGGAAACATAAGTAAATGTGGCAATTAGATGTATGTTAATTTTACCGTGTTTGAAGGGGATAGACAAGCATTTTGCCACTGGTTAGTGGGAGTATAAGTGTGCAGAATTAATTGGACAACACAAAAATGGGTTCAATTGAAGAAGGTAGATATCTGGGGAAATTCAACACAAAAGATTGCAATTTTCAAAACAAAGCCACTGTTTTAGTAGAAACATGCTGATACATTGTAAAACGGTTAAAGAAAAAGGGTCAACCCATATAAAGTCACTGGGACCTGGGTAGAAGACAGAATGGAGAAAAGTGGTCCCAGCATACAAATCATTCAAAACGAAACATTAAAAAACACAGTTGACCAAAAAGCTCAAGGAAGTTCGAATGCCATTTAATCACATCGAATAGGTTTAGATGTTTGAATGGAATCCACAATTTAAGCAACAATTTGTGAAAGTAATACACGTGCCCAGAGAAAGGGGTAGGAGAGAATTAGTGCGGGATTTGAAAGGAAGTGAACACAATGATAAATATGCTACATTACAATCAAATTGATCGGCATACTTGAATCACTGCCGCATATTACACACAGATCAAATCATGGTCAAAATATCAACAGTTCTGAAGAATGCCATATATAGACGATCACAGTGCATCCTGTACTGGTGAAGATATTGGCAACGGTGTTGTGTCGACGTTTCGACCCCTTGAGTGTTGTAGGTACTTAATGCGACCTTACGAGATGGGGTCTTCATCAGGACTGGGGTAAAAGTGGATGGAGGGTGGGCACCTAAAGAAACAAAAATGAACAAGTGTAAAACTCATCAATCTCTTAGTCATAAGGACTGAAAAAAAGGAATTAAAATTATTCACAAAAGTTACCATGTCTGTCGAAGGACAGGCCTCTAAGACGTCCGAAGGTCATCAGAGAGAGAGGGGTTCAGACTCCTCGGTGGTAACAACAAGGGCGTAGAGAGCGGTGGACACCTAAAATCAAATTAGGTGAATCAAAACACAGAACCAAGATATTTGTACAAAATGAGGTCGCTCCAATAGTAAGCGAAAAATGGTTTACCGCAGAACACTATTCTGTCGGGTTGTGTCCTAAGGTTCTCAACGATCAGCAATGCCGAGAAGTTAATCAAAATGATTTGAAAAGGTGAACTGCTGGGAATTAAACACCGCTAGTTCGCCGTCAGGGAGTAAATCTAAAAAGTGATAAGGAGGAAGATAAATAATCGGTTGAAAAGAGGAAGGGACCCTGCAAGAGAACAATCGGAAAAGTAGATAACGGGTCACCAGAATTGCCCACATGTTTAAAGCTAATGAGAGATGATTCTGGGAGGTGTTGCGGTGAGACATCTCTGTCCCATGCGTGAGTCCGGTAGGATCACGAGGATAGCAAAATAGGGGCACTCAATCGAAACAAAGTGTCGGGAAGTGACACGGCATTTGTGGCAAAAATGCGGGCAAGTAGCTCTCGAATAGGGGGCCACACGGGGCAGATCAAGGTTTAACGAACAGTTTACCGAACCCCAATGTCAATTAGGAGCTTCAAAAATGCTTACCCTGAATCTATGCTTCCACTGCACAAGTGAATAGGAGATCGCGCTGAAGGCTTGTATTATTAAGTCGGGACACGCGAGGTCAACACGTGATCTCCGTTACCGTGCTGGCGCTAGATGCCGGTTAGAAAACGTAATGAAGAAAAGACTATGGTTGGGTGGTTAACAGAAGGATGGAATCGCGGAGGCAACAGAGTCTTTGGGTATTGCAGTTAATAAACAAGACAGGAATGTAAACATTGTAGCGCATACTAATGTGCCTGTATATATGAAATGACCGTCAGAGTCTAGCACACAACATGAATAACATTAATGGCCCAACAACACAAACAGTATACGTTATCATTTGTATACATATTAGTTAAAAACGGTTTAACATTAGGAGTCAATCCTCATTAGTATATATTGGTAAACAATGATTTTTTTTTTTTGATTTTTTTTTATTACATTTTCACAACAGCATAGATAATTGAACGAGCTTAACAAGGCATACATAAAAATAGAAAAAGAAAAGTTAACACAATTGAGAAAGAAAAGTTTGTCTTCTCTACTAAGACTGAATCCAGTTGCTAATAGGGGCCCAGATATTTAAGCCTAGAGCTTTCTTTTTCTTCCCTTTTAGCCGATACACAGCTTGCTCTAGCTGATAAATATTCAACAATTTCGATTGCCATTGTATAAATGATGGAGAGTCAGAATCAAGCCAGTGGGAAGTGATACAGTATCGAAAAATAGACATAGATATAAATAAAAAGCCTTCTTCAGCAATTGTCCACACTTTAACAGGATTTGATTGAACACCACAAATGACAATTTCAGCAGAAAGAATAACGGATGAATTCATAATATTATTCAAAAACATTTGGATTTCGGAAATAAATTGAGTTAACTTTGGACAGAAAAAAAACATATGTGCGGCATTTGCACCAAGAAGATTACATTGACTGCATTTATCACCCCTATTAGCTTTCCATTTCAACAATTTAGCTGGAGTATAATATAGATCAAAAATACTCATAAAGAATTGGCTTTTAAAAGATCCATTAATTAGAACTAAATCAGATAAATATAGAGCATCAGATAAGTTAATAGTCTCTATACCCAAATCCTTTTGCCATTTTAGATTGAACGAATCAAGATTGTCTTCCATCCGGGTCAGCATAGTCTGATACATTATGCCAATTCTATTTTGTTTCTTACAACATTCGAGTATATCAATTTTCCTAATGTTATTAGTATATAACAAGTTCTTGGTGAGTAGAAAACTACGTATTTTCAAGTACTTAAAAAAGTCTTTTTGAGGTACATTATAGTTTTGTTGTAAATACAAAAATGAAACAAGTCGTCCTTCTTGATAAAGATCGCCTAAATTAAACATATTAAGTCTTTGCCATTGCTGAAGAATCTGGTCTGAGAATATTGATGGCAGAATCGTATTATTATACAATGGTGTATAATAGGTAATATTATTGAAGCAAAACCTTTTCTTACATTGTCTCCATACCTGAAAAATTGTCAATATAACTTTAAATCTTGTTTTTTTATAGTAGCTTGGTTCTGAAAAACGTACAAGGCATTGACGTGCTTGCACACCTAAGATCATTTCATAAATAGTTGGATAAGTAAGGTCCTTGGGTGGTAATTCTTGAAAAATTAGGACTCTCCTAAATTTAAGTGATATCGCCAAGTAGTATAACCGGAAATCTGGTAGTCCCCAACCTCCTCTATAAGTAGGGAGTGAACACCACTTAAAAGATCGCCTAGCTCTCTTATATCCCCAGAGAAATCTTGAAAATATTCTATCTATTTTTGTAAATAAAGTAGAGGGAAATAATAATGGTATGGTGCGAAAAAAATAAAGAAATTTGGGGAAAAAGAGCATCTTGATTACATTGGTACGACCATAAAGGGAGAGATAGAGATTATTTAACCTTTCAAGAGATCTAGAAGTTGAGATGAGTAATGGGTCGAGGTTAAGATTAACAATGTCCTCGACCTTAGCAGAAAGTGTTACGCCCAGATATAAAGCCGTTTTAGCATATGTCAGGTCCGTTGGTAGACTAGCATTAGAATGAATTATTTGTGTTTTGGCTATATTCAATTTATATCCAGAATATAAACCAAATTCTCGAGCTGCCTCTACAATTTTAGGAAATGCCAGACTGATATCTGAAGTAGCAATCGCGACGTCATCAGCATATGCAAAGATTTTATACTCTACTTGATGAATTATAACCGGTGGGATATTTTCCTGATGTATTAGTTTTTGCAAATAAGGCTCAATATAAAGTGAAAATAAAAGAGGCGAACATGGGCACCCTTGCCTGGTCCCCCTTGTTATTGATAATATAGTAGATGTCTCAGAAGCAATACGAATTACAGCCTTGGGTTGATTGTATAAGGCTTTAAGAGCAAATAAAAATTCAGCCGGAAACTTTTTCCAGATCAGTACTTGCCAAAGGAAACCCCAGTCAACCCTATCAAATGCTTTCTCAGCATCAAGTAGGACAATTCCTACTGGGGATCCCGTGGCTTGCGCCCAGTCTAACAAAGTAATGATCCTTCTAACATGATCAGTTGTATCTCTCTTTTTAATGAATCCATGTTGCGACTCAGCCACTAAATTTGGCATTAAATCATTTAATCTATTAGCTAATATTTTAGAGAAGATTTTACTGTCTGATGTTATTAAGGATATGGGTCTGTATGATCCAAGATCCATAGGTTCCTTCCCTTTTTTTTTAAATACGACAATAGTGGCTAATGACCATGATGGAGGCGGCCGACCATTAAATGCTTCTTGGAATATTTTCAATAACTCTGGTTGCAACATGTTACGAAATGTTCGATAAAATTCTAGAGGGATGTTGTCTGGTCCGACCGCTTTACCAGATGCCAAGCCTAATATAGCCCCTTCTATCTCTTTCCAAGTAACTGAAGCGATTAGTGTATTTTTTTGTACTTCCGTAAGAGAGGAAAGATGTTCAATTTCCGGAAGATAGTTAGAAGCATCTTCACAAACACTAGTACCGTCATTTGATCGATTATACAAAGATTGATAGAAATTTCGAAATGCTTCTAAGACACCAGACTTGGATTCCTGAATAACCCCTTCCATATCCAATATTTGAGCTATATCCGTAGCGGTTGCTTTCTGTCTCAATCTTTGGGCTAATATTCTGCCAGTTTGTTCACCTAGTTCATAACATTCCTTTTTAAATAATTTATACTTCTCAGCTACCTGATTGGCTAAGAAAGAGTAAACAGTCGACCGTGCAGTGGCAAGCAATTTTTGAGCTTCTTGTATCTCTGAACCCAGCCTAACACAAGAGGCTAATTTGATTTCTGCTTGCCTTATTCGATCCAGACTCTCTCTGAATGCGGCTAATTGTTTCTTTTTACGAAGATTCGAATAACTCAGGGTCTCACCCCTTATTATTGATTTGAAATTATCCCATACTATTTGTACAGAGGCAGTGTTATTATTCTTCGCAAAAAATACCTTGATTACCAAGGCCATATGGGCTAAATAATCTTGATCTAGCAATAAATTTCTCTGAAATGTCCACGGTCTTTTTTGTAAATAGGCTGAATGAGAAAGCAACAAATCTAAAACAATAGGATTGTGATCAGAGATGATTTGGGGTAGGACTTCAATACTGCTATTACTGACAAGTTGAGTAGAAATAAAAAAATAATCCAAGCGAACAAATTTTTGGTGTGGGGCCGAGAAGTAAGTAAAGCCTGATTCTAAAGGTCTAAATTTGTTCCAGACATCAATCAGTCCGTTATTTAATGTTAATTCTCTGAGAGCTTTAAACGTTTGAGGTTTCCGATCTCTATAATTCCTAAAATTCCTAATATTACAATCAGCCTTAATATTAATGTTGAAATCGCCACAAAGAATTAAAGGATGATCCCAAACTGCTAATTCAGAATTAATTGTATCAAATACCTCCTTATCATCTAAATTCGGGCCGTATAGAGAACAGATAGTCAATTTGTTCCCGTCAATAATAATTTCTGCAATCCCCCATCTCCCCCATTTGTCGCCTAAAGATCTAATACATTTCGCAATCCCGCGTTTTGTAAGAATAGCGACACCTCTAGTTGTTCCCATTTGTTTAGAACAGACTAGTAGCTCTAGGTCAAGATTTGTGAACAAATTCCTCTTGGACCAAGGGATATGTGTCTCCTGTAGACATAAAATATCAATTTGGAGAAGTTGAATCAGGTATCGCAGAATCCCCACCTTTTTAAAATCATTCAGACCATTAACATTAAGAGAACAAATTTTAATTTTCCTCACCATATTGAAAATTTTTGAAAAGTACCATCAATCGTAACCTATTTAATTGAAAAAAAGCCTTTTGCCGATAAACTCTCAAATAGCGCATAAAGATCAGCCCATCAAAGTTTATATAGCCCAGATCAATCATCATTGCTGTTTTATGCCACACCACCCACCACCAACCCCACCACCCCCACCACCACCTCAACCCCCAGGTTGAGGACCACCCACCCAACCCCCTCCCCCACACATGAGGCTCAGGAACTAACAGTTCCTGTGTAAGATGGGATGCCATATCTCTCTGGCTCCGACCCATATAAAAAAACAGAATTCTGAAAAGCAGATAGCGCTATGCTAGACAGATATATATATAAAATATCCAATATCTAACACTGACCATATGTTATAACATGAGTAAAAACTCTTTAGCTTTGATCTCTGAGAAAAAGAATTTTGTTTGATCTTTCCATATAACTTTAAGTTTGGCGGGATTCTGAAGATAGGTAGTGGCCCCTTTCTGCTGGAATTGAGGTATTAGCTGTCTAAGCTGCCATCGCTGGGCCACTGTTGCCTGGCAGAAATCTGGCCGTACGAAAAAAGTACAGCCTTTGGCAGATATCGTCTTCTCAGGTTTTGCTAACATTGAGAGTTCCTCTCTTGCAAGAAAGTTATTAAAGCTGACGAGAATTGCTCGCGGATATGACTGGTCACCCTGTCGAGTGTTCTTCATAGAGAATGGGAAGCGATGGGCTCTTTGAATCTCCTTTGTCCAGTCCCATGTTTTTAAATCAGGGAGGGCCTCCTTTAGAAGTTCAATAATGAATTGTCTAGTATCTGATCCTTCTTTCTTTTCAGGAATGCCCAAAAATCGCAAGTTGTTTCTTCGAGCCTGATTTTCTAGCCCGGTTAGTTTATAAGATAAATCATCCCTTTGTGCTTTGACGTTCTCCAGTTCTGTTTTCTGAGTTCGAGACTCCTCCTCCAGCACCGAAATACGAGTCTCGGCTTCTGTGACTCTATCAGCGGTCTCCGTTGAGACCTTAATCACTCTGCGAATCGAATTCTTTAATTTAGCGCATGTAGCTTGAGTACGTAAATTTTCCGCTTTGCTTTCTGCACGGTGTATCATCATAGTGTTGTATATAGTGGTTAACGTAATTTCTGGAGGGCTTTCACTTAGATTAGATCTGTCTTGAATATTAGTCGATACGTCTTCAATTTCGACCTCAGATTTGTTTTTTAGCGCTGGATTGTCAGGAGCTGAAGAGGGGGATCCCTCAGCCTCGATTCTGAGTTTAGTTGTAGCTCGATTATGAGATCCCCTCTTCTTTAGTTTTTTAATTGTCGCAATACTTGTACTTGGTGAGACACCATCATCATCGTCTTCCCCGACAACACTGCTCTCTGCAGTATAATCTGCCCACTCCTTGCTGTGATTTGGACTAGGACTGTCATCCGATGTGTAGTCAGATAGGGAGTAAAAGTTTTCACCAGCTTCTTGACTGGTTATGGCTCTTTCTAGGATATTTAAATCCAAATTAATGGGATTGTCAGCTAACCCATTAGATTGTAAAATATTACTTAGAACTCCAACTCCCACAACCCCTTGCGAGCCAGAATCCTGATTGTCTATAAGTTGCACCGCTGTGTTTGAAGCAGCAATATTGGTTTCAGAGATAATATCTGCAATTGCTGGCTCAGGAATTTCAGATATAGGTGTTGGTGAGACAATATCTCTCTGTTTCTCATTTTTTTTCTCAAAAAAATGATGTATCGGGGTGAGCCCTTGATTTACAGCAGATTGAGGCAGAGAGTCTTTCTCCATAGTGCCTACAGCGGTAAGACTTGCTCCTTTGTCAGCAATAATGGGTATAGATTTATTCAAATTTGGTTGAGATAAGGCGCCCTTTCCCTCAACGGGTTGTTTAATCCGCACACTCCGAGTATGAGGCTTTGACTGGTTTTTTGGTGGCATACTTTGAGAGCTCGGCGAGGTACTACCCCCGTGTATTATCGGCCAGTGAGCGCCAATGAAACCAAAATAGCGCCAAAGCAAAAAACAGTTCCGGTATTCGTGAGCAAAAAGCAACATCTAATGCAGATTTCTAATTAATTAGTGCTATAGATAGATTAAAGTTCAGGAGATTTTAGTTATAGTAGACTCTCATTCCTCTCCTCTAAGTACAATGTTCGGATCAAAGCAACTATCAGCTGTCGGGTTTAACAGTGAGTCGAGAAATATGTATCCATGCAACGACACAATGTTGCAACTCTTCCTCTTAAATCCGCAGTACAGTCGGTACCAATATTCTTTCTATGATTTTCGGAAAGCAGAACCGGAGGCTCCCACAGACGCCGTCTTACTTTAATCTCAAGATAGAGAGGAATTCAGGTCGCGTTGTGCCACTCAAACAGTCAAACAGTTTCAGCTTACTCACGCTTTTTGAAAGGAAAAGCGGCTCCGTAGCCTAAATGGCGGCGTCTCTTGAAATGTCCGCCTCCGGGTCAGCGTCTATGCTCGAGCTCAAGCCGTAGTCCGATTCCCGCTTCAAGACCGTAATCCTTCCCTGCAGGATCTCCACAGCACCATACGGGGATTCTAACGGCTAGTTCTTCTGCCTTTCAGCGGTGCGGATCAGTCTCCCCGACTCGTACTGTCCATATGGTAGCGTCTTGGATAACAAAGCTCCGAATAACGCTCTTCGTTTCCTCCGGGTACGGAGCCAGAGTGAGGAGCGGCTTACACAGCCCACGCCACGGCCGCCATCTTGCCTCGCCAGGTCTTGCTGGTCATGGCACTAGTGGGGGTGTCCCCCCCACTAGTGCCATGACCAGCAAGATCTTGGCATACGAAAACATGGTATTAACCGACGTGACAAAATTATTAGCTACCTACAAACACACCATCCCCAACACCAGGAAATTGGAACGAACGGCGTTAACCAAATTGAAGAACAACAGAGATATTGTGATAAAGGCTGCTGATAAAGGTGGGGCCATCGTCATCCAGGATACAACGGCATACAAGGATGAGATTTTGAGGCAGCTCCAAGATGGTGTAAGCTACTCCAAATTACGATCCGATCCAACTAAAGAACTGGCAGAGGAAATTTTGCAAGTTACCTCCGAAGCCTATGGGCAAGGCATCCTTAGTAAACTTGAGTTTGACTATCTCAACCAGAAATATCCTCGTTTGCCTACTATATAAACTCTACCCAAAATTCATAAGGATTTCCACAAACCACCTGGACGCCCCATTGTTTCAGGATGCGGTTCCCTACTGGAACCATTATGTAAGTATGTGGATTTCTTTCTGAAACCACTTGGGGAGAAAACTGAGGCCTATCTAAGGGATACGATGCAGACGATCAACCTGGTCGACCAATTACCCTTTGATCCCAGCAGCCAGCTACTGGTGACCTGTGACATCGTGTCCTTGTATACCAGCATTCCCCAGATACCTGCCTTGGAAGTGATGAGTGAAGTCCTTAATACCCGACCATCACCTATGAGAGTTCCAACAGAGTTTATAATCCTACTTTTGACGATTGCCATGCAGAAATTTTTTTTTGTCTTTCAAGGAGATTACTACATTCAGACCAAAGGTGTTGCCATGGGAGCAGCCTTTGCTCCTGATCTAGCAATAATCTACATGGACCACTTTGAACGGCTATTCATCTTCAACAATAATCCATTCTCTGGCAAGATCAATTTATGGAGACGTTACATCGACGATATACTCCTGATTTGGAATGGAGACGCCACTGAATTGGCGGTTTTTCATGAATGGCTCAATCAACGTAATGATAACATCCAGTTCACGATACACTTTGATGCCAAAGAACTTGCTTTCCTGGACATCAAAATCTACTGTGAGGACAACAAATTGCACACAACACTGTATCGGAAACCTGCTGAACGCAATTCCTTACTTAGATACAATAGCCACCACCCACGCGGCTTGAGGGATAACTTACCTATTGGACAGTTTTTGAGGATTCGCAGAAACTGCACTAAAAAAGAGGATTACCTTGTCGAATCTGAGGATCTTAGCAACCGACTACTAGCAAGGGGGTATCCGAGGAGATTGGTCAAGAAAGCACGCAAGAGGGCATGGTTCAATCCCAGAGAAACCCTCTTAACACCCAAGGCCAAACAAGATGCAGCATTGCAGAGGATGATTTTTGTCACCACTTTCTCCACGCGAAGCAATGCAATTAAGAAAGTGATCAATCAACATTGGAAATTGGTGGCTGATGACATCGACCAACCGAACCCGCCGATGCACTCCTTCAGGAAAGCTAGAAGTGTGAAGGACTATGTAGTCCACTCTTTTTTGGAAACAGCAACAACACCGACCATCCAAGAGCTTTGGAGTCTGCCACCAGTGATCGGACATTTTAAGTGTGGTCACTGTAAGGGCTGCGAAACCACCGACACAACTAAGACTTTTACATACAGAGGACACTCAATTACTCTCAGTTCATTCACTAATTGTAACTCCCTCAATGTAATTTATGGTATTGGTTGCCCGTGTGGTTTACTCTATATTGGACAGACACAACAAAAGGTCAAATCCAGAATTCTGCAACACCACAGCAGAATCCGGTGTAATGTGGTGGGTGCCCCCCTCGTTGAACATTGTGTCTTAAAAAATCACAAGCCGGATGATCTTAAATGGCTGGTACTTGAAAAGGTGAAGGTGGGTCCCAGAGGTGGCAATTTATCAGCTATTCTTAATGTGAGAGAATCTAAATGGATGTCATTGATGGACACTGTGGTTAATGGGCTTAATGAACTCGACGGCAGCAACGCCCAATTAGCGGTCCTTCAAATTTAATCATTTTATATTGTATCTGGATATGGTACATCTGTTTTTCTTCTCTCCCTAGGTCAAGGAGTTAACATCTTGCAAATTCATTGTTTACCAATATATACTAATGAGGATTGACTCCTAATGTTAAACCGTTTTTAACTAATATGTATACAAATGATAACGTATACTGTTTGTGTTGTTGGGCCATTAATGTTATTCATGTTGTGTGCTAGACTCTGACGGTCATTTCATATATACAGGCACATTAGTATGCGCTACAATGTTTACATTCCTGTCTTGTTTATGAACTGCAATACCCAAAGACTCTGTTGACTCCGCGATTCCATCCTTCTGTTAACCACCCAACCATAGTCTTTTCTTCATTACGTTTTCTAACCGGCATCTAGCGCCAGCACGGTAACGGAGATCACGTGTCGACCTCGCGTGTCCCGACTTAATAATACGAGCCTTCAGCGCGATCTCCTATTCACTTGTGCAGTGGAAGCATAGATTCAGGGTAAGCATTTTTGAAGCTCCTAATTGACATTGGGGTTCGGTAAACTGTTCGTTAAACCTTGATCTGCCCCGTGTGGCCCCCTATTCGAGAGCTACTTGCCCGCATTTTTGCCACAAATGCCGTGTCACTTCCCGACACTTTGTTTCGATTGAGTGCCCCTATTTTGCTATCCTCGTGATCCTACCGGACTCACGCATGGTACAGAGATGTCTCACCGCAACACCTCCCAGAATCATCTCTCATTAGCTTTAAACATGTGGGCAATTCTGGTGACCCGTTATCTACTTTTCCGATTGTTCTCTTGCAGGGTCCCTTCCTCTTTTCAACCGATTATTTATCTTCCTCCTTATCTCTTTTTAGATTTACTCCCTGACGGCGAACTAGCGGTGTTTAATTCCCAGCAGTTCACCTTTTCAAATCATTTTGATTAACTTCTCGGCATTGCTGATCGTTGAGAACCTTAGGACACAACCCGACAGAATAGTGTTCTGCGGTAAACCATTTTTCGCTTACTATTGGAGCGACCTCATTTTGTACAAATATCTTGGTTCTGTGTTTTGATTCACCTAATTTGATTTTAGGTGTCCACCGCTCTCTACGCCCTTGTTGTTACCACCGAGGAGTCCCCTCTCTCGCTGACGACCTTCGGACGTCTTAGAGGCCTGTCCTTCGACAGACATGGTAACTTTTGTGAATAATTTTAATTCCTTTTTTTCAGTCCTTATGACTAAGAGATTGATGAGTTTTACACTCGTTCATTTTTGTTTCTTTAGGTGCCCACCCTCCATCCACTTTTACCCCAGTCCTGATGAAGACCCCATCTCGTAAGGTCGCATTAAGTACCTACAACACTCAAGGGGTCGAAACGTCGACACAACACCGTTTCCAATATCTTCACCAGTACAGGATGCACTGTGATCGTCTATATATGGCATTCTTCAGAACTGTTGATATTTTGACCATGATTTGATCTGTGTGTAATATGCGGCAGTGATTCAAGTATGCCGATCAATTTGATTGTAATGTAGCATATTTATCATTGTGTTCACTTCCTTTCAAATCCCGCACTAATTCACTCACTCTCCTACCCCTTTCTCTGGGCACGTGTATTACTTTCACAAATTGTTGCTTAAATTGTGGATTCCATTCAAACATCTAAACCTATTCGATGTGATTAAATGGCATTCGAACTTCCTTGAGCTTTTTGGTCAACTGTGTTTTTTAATGTTTCGTTTTGAATGATTTGTATGCTGGGACCACTTTTCTCCATACTGATACATTGTAAAACAACATAGTGTAAAATATACCCCAACCCCTTGTTGCCTCAGTGGAACTGCCAGGAATCTGGAATTTCAAACAGACAGCACATTAAAAAAGACAAGATAAGTAAGGAATACCCTGAAACATCCCACTACCCTATTAATATGCCAGAAAATCCCAAAAAATTACACCATTCTGCAGCATGACCTTCAAAATACAATATAGGCCTTTATTATGATCTCCGTGGCTTTCTGCCCGACATCATAGGTTTCTGTCCGACTACTGTATTATGATACTTGCAGTCGGAGGGAAACCCATGGGGTAATTTTGCTCCGCATCCGACGGGCTCATGGAGCCCGTCGGACGGAATTTTAATCCCAAAATCACAGCGCCACCAGCCTCGGCTCCGCCGCCAGGATTACAAACAATGCCAATTTCTGCCTGCCCTTTCATGGCGGTCCACCTGCCATGAAAAGGAAGAGAAAAAGAGACTTTGGGGGTCCCTAGCAGGACCCCCGTACCCTCTGGCCCTCTGCTTTGGGACCTGGGGGGTACTTGTGAGGCCCCCCCAAACATCCCTGTACCCTGAGGCAGGCGCCACATGGTGCCTGTAACTTGGTGCAGGGATGTTTGAAAAAAAAATTCTAATGCAGTTTGTGAAGCATTCCTTTTCTAGCTGCTGCACAAGCCCCAACAGAGAAATGAATGTTTATGAGGGTGTCATTGGCGGGCACATCCACATTTGACGGAACAGCATACTACTAGTCGGTAGGTTTCCATTCCGAAACGATGCCGATCGGACTCTCGTCCGACCGGCATCGTAATTAGGTATGTTTTCCATGATTATTTCCATGATGTGAATTATATTCACATTATCTTAAACTAATGCTAACAGGAGAATATACAAATTCATACTAGAATTATTTAAATTCATATTACAGTTTCTTTAAAGAATTTACAAATCATTCACTAGAGTCATTCAGCTTCTTCATACATTCCAAAGCTTCCCTAATGGCTTTATCATGATCATTACTAATAAAGTTTATATTTTTTATTGCAGACTGTAAAAAATCCTTAGTTACATCAAAACCCCTGGGATCGAAAAAGTAGTATATATCTAGTAACGCCAATAGCAATATCAAATAGCTTCATTGCAAACGAAGTAACAACTGCATAATTCTGAGATCTCACTCCATACTTCACAAAAAGTGGGCGCACTATCTTTTTTCTTTCAGTCAAAGAAGGGGACAATCAAACAATTAATGGGTTACAGTACACTTCATTTTTAAACTACAAAAACAGTAACTGTTATTTTCCAACACCCTCCATTGTAGCCACCAATGCTCCAACCGGGATCAAACCAATGAGAAATTGAAGAATAATTTGTCTCAAAAACTTTACTAGAAACTAGGACAAATAAAGGATCTAAACATCCATTCCAAAGTACTCAAATGTTTGACTTGCATAACTTTTTGTTGAGAGGTCAAATTTATCCTCTGCTGAGGAGCAAAACATAACTCTCTCTTGAAGAGTTGTCTTCGGTACATTCACATCTTTAATTCAATTAAAATATACTACATCACCCAAAAATTAAACATTAACCCCATAGAAAATAGTACCAAATGGTTATTTTAGAGCATTGCTGGATTTAAAGGCTGTCAATCGTTCAATTCCTCAGAGGAAATTCAAGATGGTGACGTTACAAATGATTTTGCCTTTCTGATTAAAAGGAGACTTTCCGGTGTCTCTGGATCTGAATGAAACATATTTATATGTTCCAGTCCTCTCAGCATATCAATGATTTCTCCCGTTTTTTGTTCAAGGAGAACATTATCAGTTTCAGGAATTGACTTTTGATCTTTCGTGCTCTCTTAGGGTATTTACAAAAGTGTTGGCTCCGCAAATGGGGTTACATCATTCTAGTTGGATTCGAGTATTTCCATACTTTGACAATTGGTTGATCTGTTCCTCTTCTTTTTCTAAGGCTTAATCTCACACAATGGATGTGTGCACAGTGCTGGAGGATCATAGATGGTTGATCAATCAGGAGAAGTCTCAGCTCGACCTAACACAAGAATTTTACTTTCTTGGGGAGCTTTTCAAGACCAATCTGGGTAAAGTCTTCTTGCCTATAACAAGGAAAATGACCCTGAAGTCAGAAGTGGCTGCTCTGCTGGGAGCTCATAGTCCAACAGTCAGACAGTGGTTGTAAGTATAAGGGTTAATGGCTTCAACCATCATGATTAGTCCCTGGGCCAGGCTGCACATGTACCCTTTAGTAAATCATATTCTGGCGAATTGAAGCCCAGCATCAGAAAAGTTTGAACACATAATTCCAATGGGGCACGAAATTACACTACAGTTGGTTTGGTCATTATCCGAGAAGAATCTAAGCTTGGGGTCCCCATTTTCCCTCCAATCATGGGCCATGTTAGCAACAGATGCTAGCAACCAGGGCTTGGGAGCTCTGTTGGGCCAAGATATGGTGCAAGGGATTTGGTCTTGTGTAAGTGCAACAATATCTCAGCAGGATATATTTAGATTATTTAGACTGGTATGTACAAGACATTACAAACAACAGCACAAAAAGAGTAGGCTTCAAGTAGTTCTTTTCAAGCGCCTATAGGCGTCATGTATTTTGAAGATCAAAGAAAGGATACAATGGTAGTTACTGCACTACAGGGTATCAATACCAAGTCAACCCTAGTGTAGAACGTGTGTAAAGTGCTCGTGCTGGTGAGGTAACGGCGCTAGTGACAACGTGAGAAAACCACAGCAAGCGGCGCGGAAGAATATACAATATATACAAGTTAAAAGGTTCATTCAACAAATTATTCAATGGTATAATTGCTTTTTTTCATTGATTTAGTGAACCGAATGGACATGCGCCAGAGGAGTTGGTGCTGGTGGACAGTGGTCGACGGCGTTTCGATCCTCTCAATTTAGGATCATCATCAGGACCTGGGATGCCTATGTTGTGGAGTGCTCTGGCTTCAAGAGGTGAGGCGAAAGCTGGAAGGCCGTGAATTACTGGCGGCGAATCGCGGTGCAAACCGGGGGTCCAGGGATTCCCCGGGGTGTCAAAATTGAATTATGATGTAGGGTAGCGGCAGGCAATGTCAATTAGTGCTGCGGTGCAGGAGGGCGGGACAGCGCCTGATTAATGGAGCGCGGGAGGAGGAGTGAATCCGGTGCCAGGAGTAAATCAGCGGCAGCGAAGCGAGCCACGGACGTGTGCTCGAACGATCAGTCACACGTCCGTGGCTCGCTTCGCTGCCGCTCCCTTTTGATGATTCATATACTTTATTTAGAACCAAAAGGATTATGGTAAATGAACAAATATATTTCTCTAATTATCTATATTTTTACTACAAAAAAGGAGATAATTTATATACTGAGGAAAACAGAAACACATCCTTACTCATCTGATATATAACAATATATCTTCCTGGATAAGGCAACACGTTGGCAAAACACTTTGCAAATGTGATGAAAAGTTATGTTGTGGCTGAGTGCATGCTGTGATGTGAGATGTACTGTAGGTGTTAAGCAAAAAACCAAAGGTATGATTTACCACAGACAAGTTAAAGCCATTTCTCATAGGAATGTTGGTGTTGTATTTAACAGTTTTCATTGTATGATCATCGTTGCTTAATCAAGTAGGTTTTCATTGTATGATCATCATTGCTTAATGATTGAAGATGATTGTTGTGGCTGTCTGGGGTTTGTGGGTGTCATGTCCTCTCACCCACGTTGCCCTTACACTTGTTACCCTCACCCTTGAAACCTAAAATGTGTACGCAGTGGCTGAGCTAATACGCATATCTTCATCTGAACCCGGACGCAGTCCACACATCTCATGATAACACTGAATCTCCTGAGAATGGCAGGCATTGTGGGTAACTATTTGCATAAAAGATGCACATGCTCACTAAGCAGTGCTTACCTTCCAGAGACCTGTGAAGAGAGCACATGAATGTGGTGCTACCATAAAGCCAACCGAACTTCATGTGCACGTTATTCCTAGTAGTTCATCAAACTTGCAGTCACTCTTTACATCAACTGAATCTCCTTGCTGCGCAAGAATCTGGAAGAAATAACAGTGAAAGCAGTCATATAATCAAGCACAGTACATATGCCTGTGAACCACAACTCACCCAAGAGCTAACTTCTGCAAGCTGCAGGTAAGTACTTGGATATATACTGACTAGTACCAGTAAAAAATCTAACCGTTACCATACTATGGTGAGAGTTTATACAGTCATTTTATATATATATATATATATTTTTTTTTATTTATCTTATTTGGGTACATCCTTTATGTACAATTGGGTCAATGTGCTCACAACATGTGTTATTTCAAAGCCTATTGTACGTTTTTATATATAGTATGTGATTGTATATGTTCCGTTTTTCCCCCCTCTCTCTTTTCCTTGTTCTCTCCCCCTCCCCTCCCTTCCCGCCCCCCCCTCACCTGTTTCTTTACCTTTTTCTTTTCCTTTATATTATGCTTTTTTATTGTATTGGTATATTTATATATGTTATGAAATATGTTCTTGGTTTGGTATAATCATTTTCTCTTTTGAGTGTATATGATTTGTTAGGTTAAGTGTCATCCATGTGGTGTGTTTTTAAATGTTTTCTAAATGTTTTTTAAATATTATTAAATGTCTGTACATGTTGATTTGTATGTGATATACGTGTTAATATTTATATGTTGTATCTGTTACTTACAGCCCTGATGAAGTTCCATTAAGGGGAACGAAACGCGTTGGCTGTCTTTCTGTGCATTTCCATATTTTGAAAAGAAAGAAATTAAAGGACTGATCACGAATAAGCTTACGCCTATTGGCTCGTTACTTCTTTCCTGGTGCTGTCTCCATTTGTCTTAAAAAAAAAGTACTTGGATATATAACCTCCTACGTCACAGGAGCTTAACTCCGGTATAAGTGAAGCAATGAATTTGCAGAAAAGTGTTTAGAGTTAAGTAACGTGCTCATAAAAGTCAGAGTGCTAATATCGTGTGCATCTTTTCTATAAACATTAGACTGCTCCCTCATATGCCTGCTCCTTTTCTTTAAACATGGCAGTGAATACAATGTTGCAGCAGCAAGCAGGTTCAGTGTGGGTAGGTGTTTCAGAGAAAGGTAGCATTACATTTTTAAACCCACCCAAGGTCCATTATTAGACTGCCCAGATGAACTGAAAAGGTGAAGGAAACCCCACTAAAAATAGTGAAAGTCTGCATCAAGCAAAAACATCCTTGGAAACGTCTCTGTTTTTTCTCTGTCAACCCTCACTCACCCACCCCAGGACCAAGAGGGCCGGCCTTGCTTTTTACCTTATCAGACATTTTGTGGAAATCCAGTAACACAAGCAAAGAGAGATTTAAAGTGTACGTTTATTTGTAGATAAAAGCCACAACCACCCCAAAGTAGACCAGCTCTCAGTCGGCTCTTGCTCACAAACCAAGCATCAAATACATTTCAAAACTTAACATTCTAAAAAATCTCCATCAAATGAACCGTCCAACTGTTCGCCATTTAAACCAGAAGGTTCAAGTGAAACTAACTACTACAAATCTCTTTCCCTAAGCAGCATTAAAACTATTTCCAATTCAGCAAAACAAAACAATGAGCTGACTACTACTTATCTGGGGGCATATTTATATCGAAGTGGCGCATTTTAAAAATGTGTTTGCCTTACACAGGCACTAAAAAAGTTGCCTAGTGCCAGTGCAGGCAACCTTGCACAATGGTGTAAGAGTGCCTGGATTGCAGGAATGATTGTGCTGGAAGGGGCACCTTTCTGTACAAAAACAATCATAATGGCACTTAGCTCCTTCTATGAGTGCTGCGGAATGCAGCACACAAAGAAAGAGCAAAAAATGAGGAGAAATAAAAGTATTTCTCCTTGTTATGCCTCCTTTTCAAAAGCATTAGTTTTTGGCACTGCTTCAGATTTACAGATTTTTGTAAATTTGGGGCAGTGCCAAAAAGCAATGAGTGTTGGGTGGGTATGCCCACAGCAATACCCAGTGCATGCCCCTTTGCCACAGAAAACTGCGTAAAAGAGGCCCATATTTCCAAGGCGACGTTAAGGCCCACAAAGTGACTTAGCGCCGCCTTGTAAATATGAAACAGGGCATTGGCAACCGGAGCATTGGAAAAAGTAATGCTCCGGTAGCACAATACCCTTGTAAATATGCCCCCCGGTTTACAAAACATAATTAAAGGAATGAAATAATGAAAGCAATAAGGTACTAGTGAGTCTTTTCCTATACAGCAATAAGGCAATGAATCAAAGCAATGGATTGGTATTATTATCCCCACCAAAAAAAAAAACCATCCAAACAGAATCATAGAACATGCACTACACAAAAAAAATGAATATTACTCTCTTGAAAGATAAATGTAGTTACTTCATAACACGACAACAGATTACCTTACCTAACAGGCGCTCTTTGCTGTCTAGAGCTCTTTCAAACTCCCTGTGGAGCAGACATCTTATCATTTCACTTGACATTAACAGAATCTTTACAGGATTCATTTATTGGTGACCCACAGTGCAATGCAGCGCGAGCTACTAAATTCGTTTTATTTATTTAATTGTTTACTTACCTCCAATTATCCATATTCCGGTCTTCCACTTCAGATGATACAAATTGAATGCCATGATCAGACACTAGGACTACTGGAACCCCTTCTATTAAGAACACCTCTTTTTAAAAGTTAACACAGCCTAAGAATCTGGCTCACCAACAAGCCTGACCTCTGGGCACTTGAAATAATAATCAGCTAATACCAGAACAAAACGTCAATGCTGTGGTAGTGAATTAAACGATCCCATGAGATTGATTCCCAGTTTTACCCACAGTCTTGATGGTAATTCAATAGTGGTTAGCAGAAGATTGGATAATTTCAACACTTTGCCACTACTCAACCAAATTACACATTCTCTGACCATGAGTTCAATATGTCTGTCCATCTGTGGCCACTAAAACGCTTTGCGTTTGGTGGGAGCGGCTCTCAAACGTCACTCATGAGCACTTTTCAGGAGACTCCCTCAAATTTTTTCTGGGGGGTTTAACTTGTCTAATCTCATAATTAAACCATCCTCTAATGATAGTTCATCAATTACCTTAATAAAAGGCTGAAGACTGAGGTCAATATTCTTCTCTTTGGTCCACCCCTCAATTGTATTTTGAGATACCAGTTTCAAAATTCTGTCTTGACTAGTAGCACCTTTCCATTCTGCTTCAGAAAATGGACACAATATTTCTACCTCCAACGCTGCCACCATGCAATTTTCCAAATCACCACCATCATTATCTCCTAGTTCACCATTATGACACACCTGCCCATCTTTATCTATGGGGAACTGTGACAAATAATCAGCCCTGGTGTTTTCCCCACTCGGAATAAGCTCCAAATGTAACTGAAATTGAAACAGTTTTGTTGACTACCCAGCTATCCATGGCATGGTGTGTTGCTCTTGTTGCTTGTGCCTGAAAGTATATACACAAAAGGCTTATGGTCCTTTTGTAAAGTGAACCCTTTACCCCATAAATAGATCCGAAACATCTTGATCGCCCAACAACATGCCAAACGTTATTTTTCAATTACTGAATAGTATAACTCTGCATTGCGAAATACACTTGATGCAAAACCAATGGTATGTTCTTCTCTATCAAGTGTTTGAGCAAGTACCTCACCCAAACCATGATTGCTAGCATCATTGTCAGATTATATGGGAGTGAGGGATCAAAAGGTTTCAAGGATTTGACATCCATCAATTGTGTTTTTTATCCACTCAAAAGCTTCTGGACACTTCTCATCCCAAACGAGCTCCATGTTTTGTTTTTTTAACAAGTTAGAGATTGGTCTAACTCTGGGCGCATAATCTGGTATGATTTGTGAGTATGATTCACTTAGAACAAGAAATTACTTTACACCAACCTTATCAGTTGGCGGGGTCTGGGTTGAATTCTCATGCTCGAAATAGTGGGACCTAGATGTTCTACAGACCCTTTAAAAAATGTGCCCTTTTTGCATTTCAAAACAACTACCTTCTTCTGAAATATTGAAAGTCTTGTATACAACAGCAAAACCAAAGGGGATGATGGACGGAGTGTTGAACATTGCAAGCACTCACCCCCAGTCAACGGATCTGGGTTTAATCCATCATCATTCTTTAGCTCACTCCGCCACCCCAGTTCAGACATGGCCCTATGCAAATCAGTCTGACCCTGTGCCTCATGGGAAAAGTCCAGCCCGAGCTGCTAAGCCATGTCTTCCCTGGACCGGAAACAAGCATCCTGGGACCGGTTTTTGGCTAATCAGCCGTCATCAGCCAGGCTAGCTTGAATCCAGTGGCAAAGTGAGCAATTTATCACCCCATTCACAAGCTGGTGCCAACAGCCCATAGCACCAGTTTACCTGCGATAGCAGCAGCAAAAAACATCGCCACAGATGACCCTGGCAACTATCGCTAATGAGATGCAGAGTAGGCGCTCCCGTGCAAAAAGCCGCAACAACACCACTCCGCAACATTCTCAACGACCAGCCACATTGGCGAAAAGACCACGAAACATGCAATAAGGCACGTTAGCAGCAGAAAACTAACACCTGCTCTGACCTGGTGCAAATTAAGATGCCAGCCTGCAACAGAAAAGGGAGACCAGCCCAGAGCCACACCTGAAGAACAACATATGCCATGGAGCCACTGAACATGCGTGCCGGACACTTAAGAGGGCCACAACACCCACTGCTACCACCCCCAGGACCCCCCCTCCTCGGCACCCCCCCCCCCCGGCCAAGACATGCCACATCAACTACACGGAATCATGTACCAAATAATCAGCCTGATGTCGCACAATCACATCAGGTGACATGAATGTGTCGTCACAAAAATGAGCAACACACATTCACCTTCGTAGCAACACATGAAAATGTATTACAATGAACACAGAACAGAAATGAGGACACATGGCGGCTCCCCTCGGGACATTCCGTAGGTCACAGCCTGCAAGACAAAAATCATGATGAGAAGGTGTGTCCTGCGCACATCAAGGGACAGAGAGAGAGAGCGAAGGGGAGAGAGAGAAAGAGAGGGAGAGAGAGAAAGATGGACAGAGTTTGGGGGAGAGAGAGATAGACGGACAGAGAGGGAAGGAGGGAAGAGAGAGATAGACGGACAGAGAGAGGTAGAGCGAGATAGAGAAAAGAAGAGAGGGACAGGGAGAGAGAGTGCCGACACTGTGCACCCAGGCCACACTGCTCACCTGCTGCCACCGGTGTGTCTCTAACCACATGCCGGTATGTAGTGCAGTTCACCAGTCTCACATCTGAGACAGACCCCTCCTCTGTAACATCATCCAGATACATGAATGGCACAGTACATAGAAGTGCACACGACATCATCACCTGTCTGCCCCTGCGCACCCAGGCAGCTGTACCCCAGCCCCTCCCGCCACCCAGCGGTGCATGCCCACCCGAGCGCACCCAGGTCTCACTGCTCACTTTCCGCCCTTGATGTGTAGCAATGAGGGCCCACCATGTGCCGCTGCAAGCCATAAGTCTGGGGCCCGCGGACATGGCACCCTCCACATCATGCAGCCCGCTCCGCAGGCCGCCAGGTCTCACTTTTGGTGCTGGGTCTTGATTTCGCCATGGCAGAGGACATACCAGTGCACCCGGCCTCATGGCAGGCTGCACACCCGCTTAGCCCCTGAGGTGCCACTAACTCTGTGACCCGTAAGGCCACGCCACGTGGTGGTAGGCCCCCGCTGTCTGCTGGCTCAGGCCAACACTGTAGTCCAGCAGGGTACACAAAACTTGAGCAGTCCGGCCGGATGGGGCATCTTCGCAGTCTGCACACCCGCTCAGCACTTAAGGTGCCCCTACCTCAAGTCACCGTCTCGTGGCGGTGTGCCTGTGCCGGCCACAGTGTATCTGGTGCTACCAAGTCTGTGCCCCGCAAGTCATGGACCCTCTATGATTGGGTCACGTGGTACGGATGCCATCATGTCACCTCCGGGCCTGCGGAATGTGATGTCACAGGCCCCTGGGCCCCCATGCCTACATGCACACCACACGGATACACCCCGGGAGAGGTTGGAAATGGCGTCGAGCACATGTGCCCGGCCCTTTTTATTGGCAGGGTCACATGTCCTTTGACATGTGTGATGTATGGGTGTGGTGTGGGTGTACCCCAGCCATGAGGGAGTGGCTGTGGCATGTTGACAACCAGACCTGTGACCAGCAGATCCCTACAGGAAAGACCTGGGACATGTAGCGTTGTTGCCCCCCCTGTGTACGGAGGCGGAGTGGGATGGCCTGGCGTATGCCAGTCCAGCCTAAGGGTTTGAACAATGACCTTGGGGCTCTGGGCATTGTTCTGTACGGGGCTGGACAAGGAAGTAACAAATGTGTGTGTCGCTGTGGTTGCGTCGGCACCACCCGGACAACATTCGGCAATGTGTCATCCTGTGACCCAAGTCCAACGACATGAGCCACATGAGCCACATGGACGTAACAGGAATTCACTGACCCTACATTTATCCATACTACCACACTTGAAGGACCATAGACACAACACATCTGTGTGATTCGGAATGTTTAATGCACATTCTGTGGAGTGTTGCATCTGGAGCAGTACAGGGCCATGCAAACCCCACTTTCAAATGTTGGCCCGTGGAGGGCCAGCCAGAGTCCTTCAGGGAATGACAAGTCCAAACGAAGAGGAAGAGTTCTGTCCGCAGTCTGATAGCTGTGTCATTGGCGATCATACAGAAAATGGCAGTCCATTGCAAGGTCCAAGGTGAGTGTCGCAGAGTGTATCGGGGGACAGTGGAAGGTGATGATGCAGAGGGCAGAATCAAGCTGAAACCGCCCATGTGGCGGAGATGAATGCTACAGTTTTCTCCGTACCAGTAAGGCGGTTTCATCCACATCTCCGTCCTCTGCTGCATCATGTGCCTCACGTGTGGTGGTGCTGGCCTTTCTCCACCACTGAGTGGCAGTAACACCTCAGGGGCCGGAGGTGGAATGTCTGCCACACTGTGTGGCACTGACACTTCAGGGGTGGAGATGTGGATGTAGTGGTAGCAGCAGCATGCATCGGCCCCAGGCCTTGTGGCAGCAATGCCATGAGGATGGTTTTGAGGTCATTGTGGAACCCAGCTACCTCTCACTGGTGTGCAGCCGTGGCAGCCGCTCTTTCCGCATTGGCCCGCTCCATGTTCTCTGTGAGCCTCCGCATGAGTCCTAACTCCCGGGCGAGCTCGCTGGAGCCACTCTGACTAGACAGTCGTTCTTGTCTCAGAGTCTGGACTCTGGCGATGTCAGCCATGGTTCATTGGAGTGCATGGAGCGGACTGTGGGTGTTCGTTAGGGACTGTGAATGGTCCCTGATGGGACTTAATCACTCACGTATGGCATCTAGTTTGTCTGCCATGCGGTCGAAGCCCACCCGCACCTGCTCAGCCAGCTGCTCCTGGCATCCCAACACACAGCATTGGAAGGCCATGTGTTCTTGTGGGGGTCCTGGGAGGCAGCCGTGGTGGTGGGTGCTGCCTGCTGTGTGGTCTGTGCAGGGGGTGGAGTGTCCCCATTGCAGCTGGGCTGCCCTGCTCCTGGAGGTGGACTGCAGAAACTGTCAATGAACTCTCGGAGGGCGTCGCAGTCAAAGCTGTGGTTGTCCTCTTCTTCATCAGAGAAGAGAGGTTCGGGCTGCTCTGCATGAGGTGTTGCCTGTCCCTCTGCAATGTGAAGGGGAGATGCAGTTTGACAATGTGTTCACATGTGTGTTGTCGGCTTGTACAAGTTCACATACAGACTGCATGACTGTGTACATCGTGGCTGTTTTGGAGGGGCTGCCTATTTGCTGTGGGACAGTGGACATTTCGACAAGATCACGGATGTGTGTTTGAACTTATGCATTGCCTACTCACATTTCCCTGCAATGCCACTTGTGACTGGCCAGTGTCTACACCCAGTGGGAGCCAGTTGTGTCCTGTGTTCTGTTGTGGACGTGTTGGGTTTTGTGCCACTTTGTTGTCAGTGTTGATGTAATCTGCATGTTATGCGTGTGTGCTGTATTGGGGGGTAGCCACTGCTGCTCTGTTTTGCTGCCCTTTATCCCTTGCGGTGTGCCTTTGACTTCTGTGCTTGTAAAGTGCTGACATGTAGCATACTTGGGTACATTGTTCTCTTGGTGGGAGTTGGGGTCTGGGGCATGGTTTGTCCGCAGATGTGCTCAGCTCAATTGTGCATGTGTGCCATTGTGCCCATCTCCCCCTGCCCCCCCAGTCCCTGGTCGTTACTCACCCTGGTGCTGTTGTGTCCGGTCCTGTTGAACAGTGTCCGGTCCCCCGACTCCTGCCACTGCCTCCCCAGTGATGACTGTGGACACCATTTCCTCCATGTCGTCCAGCTCCCCCTGTGGCACAGGACTCCCACCTCTTCATTGCTGCCTTCCGGTTGTTGGCGAGTTTCAGCTTGGTTTTGCGCTTGACGTCATTCCAGCGCCTCTTGACCTCTTCCATTGTCCTCCTCAGCACTCTGACTGCATTCACCTTGTCCACGATGGACTGCCAAAGTCCATTTTTTGCTGCCAATGACACAGTGGAGGTGACGAACAGTAGTTGATGGTGTTCGACCACCCCCATTATCAGGATCCTGTTTTTCTGCTGACTGACTAAAGCGCTTCTTCCTACTCTTCTTGTCCTTGCCCTTCCCTGACCCCGAGGTCCCAGGCAAGTCCTCCGGAGGGCTTGTGGGGTTCTGGTTCTCCTCCGTACTTGCTCCAGCAACATCCATTGTGCTTGGCTGTTGTTTGGCATTTGTTTGTCAATTTTCTTCTACTTTATGGTGATTGTTCCTACCTGACGTGTGTGAATTGCAGGCCTGTAGCTGGTTTTCGCAGATTTTTGTATCGCGATTGGCCTCATCGCAGCTTTTTTGGCGTTCGCATTTTTGCGGCGTGTGATTGATTTAGTCGCGGTCAGTTGATGCGTTATCTGGGGAATATTGCATGGTACCGCCGTATTGTGAATACCTGGTTAACACAGAGTAAATTTCCCGCGATGGACTGCGATATTGAAGGTTGCGTTAAGTAACTTTTGCGATGGTTATCACACGTTCTTGAGAATATACCCCATTTGGTATATGCTGATTTTTAATATACTTATTTTTGCTCTGTTTGTTAAAACAGAAGTGGCACTTGGGACTAATATCAGGAAGGTTTCTTGAAGTGCTTTGATTTCCCTCTTTTGGTGACATATGTTTATACCTTGTGTAGGGAAATATGAAATGTGTATATTATCTGATTCTACAAGCTACAAGAAATATATTAATGTGTGACAGGCTTCTCATCTTTCTCCTTCCTATAGAAACCTGTCAATGGCAAAACAATCTTGATTTGTTTTCTCCTCATTCTTCTGAGCATGGAGATATAATTCATAGAGCTTTCCAAAACATTTAGTGCTCGCATAGATTTCCCTATTGTCCTCTTAGCTCATTATCCGTCACCCTTTGTTAGGGCCTGTGATGTGAAGGGAAAGTGGTAGAAAGGTCAATTTATGCATAATTCAGAAGTACTAAATGTAGGAACAATAAGAGTTAAGTCTGAGACGAGTAATAATTGTTCCATATCGCACCTTTATTTGTTCCTGCTGTGACCTAGAGCTTTGAATCTACCATGGCAGGGCGCTAGATCAAGGACCTTTCCAGCGGACATCAATAAAGGCTGGGATTGTGTCCAAATTCATCTCTTCCAGTTCCCACCCTCTGTCTGTCAGCTTTAAGGCTCAGGTCAAAGGAATAATAGAAGGGAGGCAAGAGAGGATTGGATGCCTCGAACACTATTATTAAACCTGAGTATCTCCAGGTGGGAGCAATGCTTGTAGGAAACTTGATGCAGGTAATTCAACTCAAATTTCCTCTTACCTAACATTCTGTCCATCCGCTGTGAAGGTGTTGGAAGAGGATAGATGGTCATCTCCCTTGTCAACTCTCACATATTGGGCTTCAAATGTAGTTCATCTCCATGTTTATTTGCAGGGCTAATGACTTTTCATTAACGAAGGAAAACAGAAGTAGAAGGTTTTCTGTCTACTACCCCTACTCCTCTTCCTAACTCTATTCAAAGAGAACTTGTGGCCAATGTGTAGGTAAGAGAGTGGGAGAGTAAAAAATTAAATAAAGGAATAAACAGAAGATGTGTATATGCCATCAGTGCAATCACACTCCAGAAAAAAGGTTTACCATTTAATCCTGCACTGTAAATAATATTATAAAGAGAAAGTTGCCCATAATTCCTGACTCACAGCCAAAATATGAATTAAAATTCATATTAATGTAACGTGCTCAAAATTGATAACAGTTACACTAGAGCTTGCATGCAGACACCTTAAGCTGTCTGTTCTCAAAGACCAACTGAGAATTATGCAATATATAGATTGGGCTGTGGGCCAGCTCCATACTCATAATTGGATGGCTTTCTTGTCATTCGCACTTCCCTGGTCCTAAATCAATGGATTGATTGCTCCCTAGTTTTGCATTTGTCCCACCCAGGAGAATGTCTGTCTGTTTTGACTGGATAACATGTATCCTTTGACTGCTGACATTACACCTTACATTGTCATTGTAAGGCTCATGAGGAATTATTTTTTCTCCCTCCTCCCATACCCTCATTCTTCGTTAAACTTTCGCTCCATTTCACACCCACATATCTTAATTCGAGTCACCACCCCAGCAGTTTCTTGTTGGCTTCAGGTGAAATCTGTTTTTGGCACCTCGCAGTGAGTTATTGGAAGGCAGTGATCATAAATTGTTTTTTAACCAATCCAAGATGGCTACCCACACATGTGTATCTGCATGTGTACACAGTGGGCATCTTGGAATCTCTTTTGGTATACTTAAAGAAATCACAACCAAAAATGGCTGTCACAATGCATGGCCATCCTAAGCTGCAATGTTTGCTTGGGGGGGTTCTTTAAAAATATTAAAATAGATTCAAAAATGGCCACCGCAGATGTGATGTGTGTGCAGATGTGTGTGCATCCACAGAGGCCTTCTTCAAAGGGCTATAATTAAAATATCTGAAAAGTCATTCAAAGGTGGCAGCTGTGGAGCAGGGATCATCTCTGAATGCATTTTGTTGCATTTAAAGAATCCTCATTCAGCGATAGTCGAAGCAGAAAAGTGCACATCCATGAATGCTTATCTTATGTTTAAGAAAGATGAAGATGGCCACTCTGAAGGCTCATGCAACTGTGTTGGGCATTTTTGAACATATTTTCTTAAATGATTGAAAAATACTTTTAAATATGCCTATTATAGTTTCACAAAGCATTGGTGTGGGAAAGTGCCCTTTGTGGCATGATAGCTCTAATATTTATTTTGGATTGATGCTGCTGTTTTTTTACTCTGCACACTGAGACATTGCTGCTCAGGACCCAGTGCATGTGCTCTAACTACTCAAAGATGGTAACATTTGCAGACTCCTAATTAGCATTTTTAACTTTCCTATAAGGCCACAGTATATGATGCAGATATACGCTCATGTCATGAAAAGTTAAATGTGGACTGCAGCACTTATTGTGCCATCCAGTAGTGCAACAGGAAATTCACTGTTTCAGGTCTACCAGTGGAGTTTAACAGCTGCAGTCCGACTTTGATAGAGAAAAACCTCCCTCTTAAATATAAGAAGTGACACCCTATGAAATCCACGTAGCCCATTAGGTAAGATGTTAAGGTGCCTGGTATGTAAAAATATGATAAGTAGAGAGTTAATGTTAGCATGTTCTTACAAAGACAAGTATCCAAAAGATATTCGCTGCTTGTCTGTCATACATGGACTAGAGTACAGATTGCAATATTAATTTTGCTATTCTGACTCCCTACTAGAGGACAGGGATCAACCACCTGAACCGATCTGGCCAAGACGTGAATTCACTGGTACGAAGAGTGTTCGCCCGCTTAGAGCTTCTCTGCCGCAGAAAATCCATTTCAGTGGGCCCTGAGCAAGAAGGTATGCAGCCTTGTGGAACTTATTGTTGGATACATCCTGCAGCCTTACCCCACTGGAAGATTCAGGGATCCAAAAAAGAGACTCATTCCAAGTGTAGAAAACTTCAACAAGAACAGGGAACAAAAGTATCAGACCCATGAGAGGATTTCCCCAGCTTAAAATACAAACTTTTCCCACTCTAATCTTTTACCACCAAAAGCAACAGTTTCAGCAGGACCTCATCCAAAGGTTATCCAACTTCAAGAGACTTTTTGAGATGCAGCCTGTAATCTTGCCCAACATGAGACTTTGTACTTCCCATTCCCAGAATAAGTCCTAAGGTAAAATCCTTGACTGAAACCATGCAGCATGACATATCTGACTTTAAAATAAAAGTCACCAGTCGGCAGTTATAGTTAGGGCAATGTTTCCATAGGAAAAGCAATTTTGGCTTACCTATATCTTTGGCTCCATTTGGCGAATCTTCCTGAAATTTCCAAAAAAAGTAAACAGGTTATTCGATTTGTGCATGGAAAGTTTCAGGGTGATCAATCATGGGCCATGAAAAATGGGGGGCCAAAAAAGACACATTTCCCATGTTAGTTCTCATAGAGTCTTAGGCACTCCTGAAGCTTGGACCGCTGGACAGAATTACACCGAATTTGGCAGAAAGGTAGATTTATTTTGTCATATTATGCTTTTTTTATTTGGTATAAATCCAAATTTTGATATCTAGGGTTGTGACGAATTCGCAACTATTCCACAACTATTTGCAAATATGCTTGGCAACGGAAATGCCGTGATTGGCTGGTTGCAAACAGAGCAGAAAGTTGTGGCCTCCATTTTAGTTTAACAGCAAAGTCCCTGGGTCTACCCCAAAATGCCAGAAAGAGGCATTATTGGTCAGGTTGGATGGACCTGATCCCATGGGTGGGCTATAACAGTGTCCCTGGAATATAGTATGGGCAGAAAATGTTGAAGAAAACGTTTTTCTGCACTACACATGATATTAATGAATTCGCTCAGCATGGCCCCTGTGTAACTTCACCACAAATTAGTGTATATTGGCAAAAAAACTTTCAATATATATATATATATATATATATATATATATATTCACTGAAAAAACCATAGGTTTCACACATGTTATAGTTAGCGGAAATTTTACTGATAAAAAACCAGTGAAATTGCCCCGTTATAGTTAGTGCTGGCAACTATAACTCACGCGACCGCAATCCTCTGCTGATGCTAATACTGTATTTAGACACTTATTTGCCCATGTCTTCTTCCATACATTTTTAGCTATACATATATTACAAATATTTTTTTTTCATAAAGACACATATGTCATCAGCAGAAGATTGCGGTCGCGTGAGTTATAGTTGCCAGCACTAACTATAACGGGGCAATTTCACTGGTTTTTTATCAGTAAAATTTCCGCTAACTATAACATGTGTGAAACCTATGGTTTTTTCAGTGAATTTGCAAGGTTTTTTAAATGCTAATTCCTAACTATAACGTGTGTGAAACCTATGGTTTTTTCAGTGAATTTGTACGGTTTTTTAAATGCTAAGTTACTTTACGCCATTCGAGGCGTGCGCGCCCACTTAACGCAGTTCGTTCCGTGCACGGTTTTTATCAACTTTAATAAGCCCTGTACATTTGGTGGCCTTCGGCCACCAAAAGCACAGGGGGTGGGGTCAATGTGGATAGTGTTTTTTTTATTTCGATTTTATAATTTCATGTTGCCAAAATTTAGTTTTTTTTAGCTATTAATAAGCCCTGTACATTTGGTGGCCTACGGCCACCAAAAGCACAGGGGGTGGGGTAAGTGTGGATAGTGTTTTTTTTTTTTTTTTTTTTTTTTACCGTACGCTTACGGTAAGCGTACGGTAAGCGTACTCAGCGAAATTGCCGAAAAAAAAATAAAACCGTTTTTGCTCTTGGGGGATGTTTGGGGACTCCCTCAACATGACTATGTGGGAGGGAGTTGTCAAAACAGCCCCGTAACATGTTTTTGGCCATCTTGTTTGATAAACAACACTCAGTGCGAGAGACAAAATGGCGGCCGCCTCTTCCTGGTTTCGGCCGATTCGAATGTTTACTAAGATCTAAGAGCCAATCAGAATCGCGCTCGCGCACGCCACCGTACGCTTACGGTAAGCGTACGGTAAGCGTACCGTAAGCGGGCTCAGATATATATATTGATTTAAAGGCTATTTTCTCAGAATCTACTGAACAGATTTACACCAAACCTACAAAAGGCACTTCCTTGACCTAGGGACTACCTCTCTGCCAAATTTCTAGTAATTCTGTTCAGCCGTTCGGGCTGTAGCTCGTTCTAAAGGTCCTATGGAAAAATGCATGGGAAAAACGCGTTTTGGGACCCCCCTTTTATCTCAGCCCCCGCTTGACGAATCCCCCCGAGACTTTCAGGGTAGGAGCGGAGCGGAGCGCCCCACCTATTTTGAGAAATTGGCGAGGATTCATCGACCGGCGCCAAAGTTATTCAAAATAGAATGTTGAGGTTTTCCTATGGAAAAGGGGTCCTAACTATAACTACCTACTGGCGACCGCCAGTAGGTAATATATATATATATATATATTCACACACTTACCCTGAATCCCTCTTAGATATTCACATATCTATTCAGACACTCATGCACCCACTCACATACCCACTCAGACATTCACACACCCACTTGCAGACCCACTCAGACACTCATTTACCCAATCACACATTCATTCAGAGACTCAACCACCTACTCACAGACCCACTCAGACACTCATGCACACACTCACAGACCCTCTCAGACTCTCACACACCTACTCACTGACACACTCAGTCACTCACACACCCATTCACAGATATATTCAAACACTCATTCCCCCACTCACAGACCCACTCTGACACTCATGCATATGCTCACAAACCCACTCAGACACTCTTGTACCCACTGAGAGACCCACTCAGACACTCACACACCTACTGAGAGACCTACTCAGTCACTTATGTACCCACTCACAGACCTACTCAGACACTCATACACCCACTCACAAACCTACTCAGAGACTCAAGCACCCACTCACAGACCCAGTCAAGCACTTATGCACCCACTCACAGATCCACCCTGAGAATCAAGCAGCCACTCACAGGCCCACTGAGACACTTATGCACCCACTCGCAAACCTACTCAGACACTCATGCGCCCACTCACTGGCCAACTCACTTATGCATCCACTCACAGACCACTCAGATATTAATGCACCCACTCACAGACCCACTGAGCTCTCACACACCCACTCTTAGACCCACTTAGAAACTTACAGACCCACTCATATACCCTGTCAGACACTCATGTACCCACTGATAGACCCACTCAGATACTCATACACCCACTCGTATACCCATTCAAACACTCACACACTCACAGACCCACTCAAACATTCATTCACCCACTCTCAGACACTTACATACCCACTTACAGACTCACTCAGAGATTCATACACATACTCACAGACCCCGAGAATCATGCTCCCACTCATAGACCCACTCAGACAGCCACATACCTACTTGTACACTTGTACCATCTCACAGACTCTCTCAGATGCTCATGTGCTCAGTTGCAGACTCACTCATAGACCTACTCAGACACTCAAGTATCCACTCACAGAACCACTCAAACACTCACACACCCACTCAGAAACTCATTCAGAGACTCATGTACCCACTCACTGACCTACTCACACCCATGCACACTTTCAGAGACCCACTCAGACTCGTGCACCAACTCACTCCAGTGGTTTGTGTTTAAACAGTAAGAGATGTCCTTTTCAGTTTTTCAAAGTCATTTGTGCACTTAACACCCCTATGCCTAGCACTACAGAATGCAAGTGACATACATGTTCCCAAAAGTATATAGTCTTTCTCTTATGCAGCCAGACAACACAGAGGCAGTTATGCATTCACTTGCATGCTCAGAAACTAGTTATGTATCCATATAATACATAACTAGTTTCTGAGCATGTAAGTGAATGTATAACTGCCTCTGTGTTGTATGACTGCATAAGAGAAAGACTATATACTTTTGGTAACATGTATGGACAAGATGGTGGTCGTCTGAGACCATAGGTGCACACAGAGCGCAGTGAGCCCGAAAGAAATAATGCTGCGCTCAACAATCTCGGAATGACTTTAGGAATTAGTAAAGTAGACTTACCTTGCTCCCCAAAGTCCGGCAGGAGCTATCTTCACATGCTGGGAACCGCAATAGGACTGGCTGTGTTGCGGCATCTTGGACGTGTGCTTGCTGAGACTGGTCCAGTCCATTGCTGAGAAGAGTGCTGGATAGCAAAACTTGAGGACACGGCAGACTCAACGGAGGCTACAAGATTGACTACCATGGGTCCTAAGACAGCGGCGGCTGCTAAGGCACGAACACCTAGGCAGGCATTGCAGGAGGTGTCGGAGCCAGGCGAGGTGGGCTTGGAGACGGTGGTACCACAAGGGTCAGCTGGGACGCCCACACAGACACCATGACTCGCTCGGCGTGGAGCAGGAGCCGATCCTGACTTGGAAAAGAGAGGAAGAGGCGGGGCGGCTAAGAAGGGATGCCCGGCCGGCCCCATTGTTTTTGAACTGCTGAGAGGGCCAGCCGGGAGAACAGCTCCGGGTCATGAGGGGCAGATTCAGAACAACTTCTGTCCTGAGACGATCGCGAGTGCTACGCACGCTTCTGAGGCCCAGAATGTGGTGCAGGCTATGTCAGTAGAAAGGGGAGAGGCAGAGAATCTACTCAATGTGGAGACAAGTGGCCCAAATGAAGGTCCTGAAAACATTCCCAACACTGCCAACTCAGAAGGTATGTCGGGGGGCCCCTCTTTACATCGGGCTATGACAATTACTCAAGCGCTGATTATGAACTTCGACATTGCAAGCCCAAGTCAACTGCAATCCGCCCCTAATATAAACAATATGAACATGGGCCAAACTGATTTGTATGCAAGCCAACAGCAAGCTGCCTCTAAAACCTGTAATATTAATATGGGGCAAAATGACCCAGTGACTTTTTCTTTTCATTGTCCGATGGTGGCAAATGGTCAGAGGATTCGTCGTACACCACAGATATTAACGATAGCGACCAGGAACTGCTAGAGGGGACCAAATTAAAAACTATTCTGAGGAAAAAGAAAAAGAAACAGGGGGGAAGGATTTGGCCTGGGACTATACTCCCACAAATCTACTTACTAATCTTATGCCTATGCCTATTGATCAACCCAATCCCGATCCACCTGGGCCAACCCCTCCAACACTAGTAGCTATCTTTCATGCAATCTCACTACACCGTGAGGAAACGCGCCAAGACGGGCGTAAGGCTCAGGTTGCCATGCGTAAGATGCAGGGGGATGTGCGAAAGCTAACCAAGACGTGCAGTGCTTTTGGGGAGCGGTTGACTGACCTTGAGTCAAGGATTGTTTCTACTGAAGCTACTGAAGCTGACCTTGCCACAAACCAAAACTTAGTGGACTCTCATGAGGCACAGCTGGTGGACGTCAAGTGGAAGTTGGAGGAGTTCGTGAACCGCCAGGGGAGAAATAATTTTTGGGTGCTGGGGATTCCGGAAGGGGCAGAGGGGTTGGATAGCCATGCAGCCCCTACTGCCCAATCCCCCTTCTCAGGTTCCCTGGTAGAGGAGGGAGTTTGGGGAGCCACAAGCGCCAACAGCACAACCCTGTGGGCACGAGCACAACCAGCCCCTTCCATGAACCAGCGATGGCTCTCTCGCCTCAAAAGGCTGCGCCTCTCAGGGTCCAAGGCCTTACCACAAAGATTCTCTGTCTGGGTCTCACCTCAGGGGCAGTCGGTGGCTGGGCTCCTCACTCATGCATGAGTCTGCTGCCTACCATCTTGAGTGCATTGCTGCAGCGAGCCTATGCCCTCGGCTCCAGCACCACTTCCAATAGGGAACCACCTGTGTGACGTCCAAGATGGTGATACACGTTCCAGGTCACATACTGTTAATAGTGGGAAAACATTTGGAGGACAAAAGGTATATCTCGCGAGACAACTACAAGTGATGCAAGAAGGAGAAGAAGTCGAAGTCAGTAATAATCCGTTTACTTAATAACAAACACAATAGCAATTTTATTTATAGCAGCAAATTATATCTTAAAACTGCCTGTTAAAGTTGATGTTTTACTCAATAGGACTTACATTGATTGTTTGAAAAGCTGAAGATGCCTGAACATATTTTAATTGCGATTTACTGATTAAAATAACGTGAGTTGCATCTGCTAGAAGTTCATTCATGTTGAGATACCGTACTTTACAAAGCAACACGTAATTTTCGTGGTTTACCGAATTGAAATCTAGCACCTTGCTCGAGATGTCCATGATCCGAATTTTTCACAATTTTCTTTGGCAAATGATAATTAGGTAGCCTTTTTCTGACTTGCGCTGAGATTACTAGCGTGGTTCTTTTTCTCTGCCAATATTGTATATACTCTATATTTGTATAAATATGAGCATTAATCATTTTCTATAATATAGTTGCTTTGTTTGCAGTTAATAATCTATAGTACTGATTTTTCATAGAAAGTTTCAGTAGGAAACGCACCATGGAATAATTTGTTTCAGCCTTGGAAAGGACATTTGCCTACATACCCACGCCACGCCAGCATAAGCAACAGCAATATTAAATCAATGGATAAAAGAATAAAATTAAGATTTTAATTATAAAAGGTCTCCGTCTGCCTGACTTCACAGGACCTTTTTTGACACATAGGGCAACGTATGCGTCCAACAGTGGTCCGACCGTGATTTCACTTGACTTTCACCTTCAAGTCCTTATAGTAAGGTTTTTTAAATGTTGATTTGGTGCCCTGGTAGACCTGTGGGCTTCAGAGGGTTGCGTTCTGCTTTAGGTAACGATTATAACGTGCAAAAAAGGCTCTGGGGCAGATTTACTACTTCAGGTGCATCTCTGCTAATCAGCAGGGATGCGCCAGAAGAGTTGCGACACATCTGCACACCCGTGCACCACCACTGATGCGTCGCATTTACAATGCGGTGCACTGTAGCACACGGATGGGCAGATGCATGTCGCATCCCCCCCGCGGAAAGGCGGCGCATTGCTGGAGTTGCGTCGCAAGCGCGATGCAGCTCTTGCAAGGCTCGGGGTGCCCCTATCCCTATCACGCTGCGTCAATCCTAACACCTGCTTCAAGCCGGCGCAGGGTTTTGACGCAGCATGGCTGTAAAAGTGACTGAGTGAAATCTTGTAGATTTCACTCAGCCACTTTTCGGAGGCGTTCCTGCGCCGGAACGCCCCCCCACAATGTGCAGGAACGCCCACATGTGGCGCAGGGCTTTACAACGTGATGCATATCCCTAGATGCGTCACGTTGTAAATAGCCCGCAGCATGGCGCTGGCTTTGCGGTGCAGCTGCGTCACAAAAGTGACGCAACGGTGGCGCAAATCTGTCATAAGGGGTTTGTAAATTTGCCCCTCTGGGGCAGATTTACTACTTCTGGCGCATCTCTGCTAATCAGCAGGGATGCATCAGAAGAGTTGCGACGCATCTGCCCACCCGTGCGCCACCACTGATGCGCCACATTTACAATGCGGCGCACGGTGGCACACGGATGGGCAGATGCGTGTCGCATCCCCCCATCGCTGAAAGGCGGCGCATTGCTGGAGTTGCGTCGCAAGCGCGATGCAGCTCCTGCAAGGCTCGGGGTGCCCCAATCATGCTGCGTCAATCCTTACGCCTGCTTCAAGCAGGCGCAGGGTTTTGACGCAGCATGGCTGTAAAAGTGACTGAGTGAAATCTTGTAGATTTCACTCAGCCACTTTTCGGTGGCGTTCCTGCGCCGGAATGCCCCCTCCGTGCAGGACCGCCCACATGTGGCGCAGGGCTTTACAACGTGACACATCTCCCTAGATGTGTTACGTTGTAAATAGCCCGCAGCATGGTGCTGGCTTTGCGCCGCCGCTGTTTCACAAAAGTGACGCAACGGCGGCGCAAATCTGGCGTAAGGGGCTTGTAAATTTGCCCCTCTGTTTTTTTAAGGGTATACTGCGACTTTCCCTTTACATTTCTGAAATATCATACATATAGCACCCAACCCCACCTCTTATTTTAAAGTGTCATGTGTCCGTTATATACATTATGCGCCTTTGCAGCTCAATAAACACTATAAACCGAAGATTCACCTTCTCGCATTGCTTGATATATATTGGCTGCAAAAGATTGGAACAGCTTACATTCTTTCAAATTAGTATTAAAACAGGAGCAATACCACCATATTGTAAAGCAGTTGTTGACCTGAATACAATGGGATAAGTATTACTTAATTTAGTGTACTTAATTCTGTCAATCTCTACACAATTATGGTTGCTTCATTATGCTAATCACAATAGACCTATCTTTTTAGAGGCTAGATGCGAAGCTCGTTATCAGTGGAGAATAAAAAGGCTTGCTGCTAAGCAACATTAGAACGGATAAAGACGCCGGTATGATAATTCTGCACAAGTGCACTGCAAAAGAATGAGGAAAGGTAAGTCAGCACAAAATTATTCATATTCTTCTTGGAATTATGCAAAAACAATGGCCTTTACTGGGGGGAAAATTAAGTTATTATTAACGGCATCAATCATTTTCCTGCACATTACAAGTAGATAACATAATGTGGCTTGCACATAAAGATTTAACCCATTCCGTCATCAAGCTCTTACCTTTCAATTGAATGTTTTGTGATGTGATATTATGCGGTCAGGTCATAACGCTCTAACATTCTCCATATCATGAATGGAAGTTCCAAAAGGGGTAAGCGTTTTCAGTGGATAGATTTTTTGTTTCATTTCTCAAAGGACAGACAATTAGCTTTTTAAAAAGCTATTCAGCAAAGGGAGGCAACGTAAGATTCATTAAATAAATTGTTGTCGGTAGCACTTATTGCGTTTAGGGTTAACTGGTACAAATAACCCAGAGTTGGAAGAAATGCAAACACCGTGGATACTAATTTTCATTCACTTGTAAATCAAGATTAAGTGCACAAGAAGCTGGATTTATGAATTAAAGAAAACCAAAAAAGTGATATTGCAGTTGTATATGTAACATTATAGAATTTTTGTTTAATTTTACGTGGAAGTTACTCCACCACAAGGGGTGGTGAGTTACCTACAACGAAGGCTTAGCCTTGAAACACTGTGAACACCAAAAAATGCAAAGATGTTTGGGCATTCACAGCGTCCTGTCTGACCTTTGCCCCATCTTGAAAATGCTCAGAGATTTACTCATGACAAGAGTGGAGGACTGAGGGGCATATTTACAAGCTGGCGATAAAAAATTATCACCGCTTTTGCGGTCGCATTCGGCCGAAAAGCGGCGATAATTTTATCGCCTAATTAGCAAGGCCACGCTAACGCATGAAAGTTTGCTTTAGCGTCGGGATTCCTAACGCCCAGCTTTGCATCTCTAATGAGATGCAAAGTGGGCGTTCCTGACCTAACATGACAGGAGAAATGTCGCTTATTTCTCCTATCATCAAGCCCCACGCTATGAAGCATAGCGTCAGGAAAAGTAGCATTGACACCTGTTATCGCTACTTTCCTTACGCCTGCTTCAGGACTGACAGCCATGATATCCTATGGAAGGTGGATATCATGGCTAAGTTTGTGAGTCCCTATCAGCAAGCTAACGCCACACTACGTGAGATTATCACTGGATTTCCAGCGATAATCTCACGTTAGGTAGTTAGCGTGAGGATTTTTATCGCTGAGGAGATAAGCGTTGCTAATAGCACGCTATCTCAGCAATAAAAATCCACGTTACCCGGCGATAATTATCCTCACGCTAAGAGCGCTGAGCGATAATTATCGCCGGTTGTTGCTGATATGCCCCTGAATTCATAATTTTTCTTTATTATATGGGAAGAGGAGTGGAATACACCCAAAACGTCATGTCAGGGTAGGAGGAGAGGAAGGGGAGGAGATGTTTCCACAAGGAAAACATATTTTAACCTTAGAGAAAAAAGAAAACATTCAGTAGGTGGATTGTACACAATGTAAAATTATGGCGACACAAATGCCAATGCAAAAGCCTATCCATGAATTCATGACACTTTTACTGAAAAGTTTGAGTATTAACCACCTTGAGAAAAGCACCTGTCTTAACTTCTTGAATTGGGGTTTTCTCCTGTAAATCGCAGTGTATAGTCATTCATACATATTGTGCTTATGTCTTTGACATGGATCACTCTTTGTTCAAAAGTATTGATAACTGACACAATTATACTTAAATGTTTTTTTTTTAAAATATGCAAGTTAAAAGTTTGCAAACCCTTTTTCCTTCTTCCCATTAGTTTTGCTCTATACATCTTGGGGCAGATTTACAAGAAAGTGACGCATCTGTACAAATGCGTCACTTTCCCTGCGCCACCCTTAGAAACCCTTGCGCCACCACAGATGCGCCGTATTTACAATACGGCGCAATATGGCGCAAGGATTGACAGATGCGGCAGAAATTCTGACGCATCTGTTGGCGGAAAAGTCACGCATTGCTGTAGTCGTGTCGCAAGCACGACGCAACTCCAGCAATGCGTGTTGAGGCCTATTCCCACTACACTGCGTCACTACCTACGCCTGCTTGAAGCAGGCGTAAGGTTTTGACACAGTGGCATCCTAAAAGTGGCCCAGTGAAATCTTGTAGATTTCACTGAGTCACTTTTACGAGGCCTTCCTGCGTGGGAACGCCCACCCTGCATACATTATACCTGACGCAGGTATAATATGATGCAGGGCTTTACAATGTGGCACATCTCCCTAGATGCGTCACGTTGTAAATAGGCCGCATTGTCTGCACCGCTGTTGCGTCAAAAAAGTGACACAACAGCAGCGCAAAAGTCACGCAAGGGGCTTGTAAATCTGCCCCCTTGTGTTTGTGTGATTTCCCCCAATGTTTTCCTTAACTGTTAGCTGGATTTAGAACTCTGTGGGGCAGATTTATGTTTCCTGGCGCATCCCTGCAAATCAGCAAGGATGCGCCAGGAATGATGCGTCACGCAAGTATACCCTTGCGCCACACATGATGCGCCGCATTTACAATGCGGCGCATCATGGGGCAGGAATAAACAGATGAGTGACGCATCCGATGGCGTAAGGTTGGCGCAGTGCTTCAGTTGCGTCGCAAGCGCGACGCAACTCCAGCACTGTTCCAACCTACCCTATCCCTAACATGGTGCGTCAAGCCTTACGCCTGCTTCAAGCAGGCCCAGGGTTTTGGCGCATCAGCGTTGGGAAAGTGACTCAGTCAAATCTTATAGATTTGACTGAGTCACTTTTCAGGGGCGTTCCTGCGATGGAACGCCCCCCCCTCTGTCGACACGCCCACGTGAAACCTGATGCAGGTTTTACGTGGCGCAGGGCTTTACATCGTGACGCATCTCCATAGATGCGTCACAATGTAAATATGGCGCAACGTGGCGCAGAGTTTACACCGCCGCTGCGTCACAAAAGTGACGCAGCGGCGGCGTAAAAGTGGCGCATCTCCAATATAGATCTGCCCCTGTGCGTCTTACCTAAGGGTGGGCGGTGAGCTCTGCTCCTCTGGCAGGGTTTATGGATTTTTGTCCATTTGGCGCTCCAAGCTTTGAGCGTGAAGTTAAGCAAAACTCTGCCCATCATCTGCTGAGTGGTGTGTACTGTTTACCACTTACAGTTGTGCACAGGAATGACCAAGGAGACAGAAGGGTTGGTTGAAGTGTGGCGGTCGCCATGGAGGCGCTTGCTACGCCGTCCGGCTGTAACTGTTTGTTGGCTTCCTTTGCCTTTTGCCCTGTGCCATGCTCACTTCCTGCTCCAACCCGCAGGAGTGGCCTTGCCGACGGAGTTCCGGAATCACTTCGTAGTCCCCACCATGTGAAGGTTTAGGAGAGCAGGAGGTACAATCCCGTCACCCGTGCCCTACTCTGCATTACCCTTCTCTGGCTGCTGGGCTGGCTGGGCATCGCCTGTATACTCGGAGCGGGTCGCAGGGCAGCAACAACAACCAGATAAGAGGGGAGGGGCTAGAATGGATATGCAAGCCCATGTTTTCTTTACTGAGGCAGGAGGATTTCTCAGTTAAACAAAGTGCGCATGTTTACTTTCTCCTTCCCCTGGGCTATGTTCAGTGCCGATATCTGTGGGATGGTATTGTAATGACTTTTGCAGGCGCGCCTTTCATTTTCTCTCTATTGTTGCAAATCCAATCATTCTTTCCCCTTACTTGATGTCTTTAATTAGGCAGGCATGGCAGTGACTAAACAAAAATGTATTATTCCCACCACCCTCTCAACAAGCAAGTGTGGATTGTGGACTAGGGCAGAGTGGAACTGCCTGGAATTCCATGCAGTTTTTATGCAACTCCATGGAATTCTGCGTAGTGCAACACCGCGGGCTCAGCCTACCCCTGACCTTATCCTTACTTTACTGGAGTAAAGTGCCTGTGCTTACCCATAAACATGGTTGAATTTCCTACCCATAATTAACTTTTTCAGCTTCCTATCAGTACCTAATATATGGTGTTGAAAATGTACCAAGGGTCTGAAAGTTAAATGCCACCTGTGAACTGCAGCAGCTATTGTGGCATCTACTGAGTGGGCCTGGAAAATATGATGTAAGGCATACCATGTGTGGCCTGACTTCAGCAGCCTAAATCTAGCTGCCAAATGTGTTGAAACAACCCTTTTTGACATGGGGGAAACCCTTTAAAAAAAATATCAACATCTCAACTCTAATTAAACCGTGGCACTCACAAAGCAGGGTGCCTTATATTAAAAACTAGAACCTGCGCAAAATTAAAATTTGCTTGTTCCTTGAGTAACTAAGCCTCAAAAGCTACTTTCACTGGCACAGAATACTAGAAAATGTAAAAGTACATACAGATTATACATTTGGAATCTCAAAGCAAAGCAAATGACCTGGGTGCAAAGAGGTATTATTCTCTCAGGACAACTGGAGTAGATCCATAACCTTTATTAACTTACAATGGGCACTGGAGTGGCCTGCTTTTTGACAAGCAGGTGTAAGGTGAGACCTGCTAATGGTTCACCTGGTAAGGATGGCACTAGAGCCAATAGGAGGGGAGCTGTCCCTAGAACCAAATTTAGAGTAGACACAGAGGATGGGTTCGCTCATAACCCTGGACACACCTGTGGGCTGCCACACAAGTTGTGCGCATGGGAGGAAGGGTTCCATCATCTTGGATTTTGGTAGTAAAATGCATAGTGGGATTATTTGCAGTAGGGCGAGCAGGAACTGCTAATAAGTGGGTAGGTTGACCCCTGGGAACTTGTACCCCTTTGGTCAGGGATTAATCAACTAAAACACTTGAAATATTCAAAAGGCAGACAAGAAAAAGGAAAGGAGAAGAGGACAGAAAACAGGGCCATACCTGTTAGAAATTGGGTTATTGCTTGAGGGATTCTGGGCTCTCATCAAGCAACAACCACAATCCCTGTCAGGGTGAACCACAAAAAGTCATCAAAATTAACCTGTGCTTAATCCTCTGGTAGGTTGGTACAAAAGTGGTCAGACTTACCTAAAAGGCAATGTGTAAAGTATTTATGCTGCACTTAAACAGCAATAAAGTGAAAGTACAATACAAGAAAAGTCCAACAGCGATTTAGAAAAAACAGGTAATATTTGATACCAAACTGACAAAAATCCAATCAGTAGACCCGTAGTTATGAATTTTGAAAATGTTTTAGTAAAAACTAACACCTAAAAGATTAAATCATCAACTGCAGATATCTAGTCACGCACGACCAGGGCAAAGTCCAAAGTTATGGCCTACCATGATGAAGTGCAGTTCCGATACATGAGGTGCATTGGCCCGGTCTCCACTTACTTATGGACTTAGAAGCAATTTTTTAAAAAAATCTCTGAGAAGGTAAAGTTCAGCAGAGCAAAGCAGGAGGAGGAGGGACCGTCATAGGGGAGACGCTGGATGACGTCAAGGTGAAGATTTCTACATTCAGTCTTTGAATGTTTTTTGGAAGTTGAAAACCTTCAGTGGAAAGAAGCTGCAGTTTGTAGCTGATGAAGGCTCCACCACGCCGAATACCCCTTCTGCGAAAGACCACTGGAAGGGGTTTGCTGCTACAGACAGGAATGCAGCGGGAGGTACCGCAAAGGGATGCCGATCAGCCATGCACCCTGGAGGAATTGGAAAGCAGATAGGTCCCGGTCTCCTCTCAGTTCTCATGGCACGTTTTGGCTGAAATTTTCCAAGTCTCAGGTATTGGTTTTAGGATGTTTGGGCACATATAACACCACTGCCAATGATCCAGGACTGAGTAGGCACGACTTGGAGGGCATAGTTCACTTTAGGCAGAGTACAGGAACAGGGTCCAAGAAGATGGAGCTTTTTGTGTCCCTGTAGCTCAGATCAGGAGTCCAGCCAACTTGCCCTTGGAGTTACTCCGGTAGAGGTGGGTTCAAGCAACAAGACAGTCCTCCTGCAGGAGGTCAGTCCATTGAGGGTTCAAGGCAATCTTCCTGCAGCAGGGAAGTTCTTTGAAGTACAAAGTAGGCCTCAAGCAGCAGGGCAGTCCTCTGATGTGCGGGGCGGGCCTTCTGAGTGTTCTCCACAATTCTAGGAGCAAACTGAACAATGGGCATGCGGGTCCTATTTTTATACCTGGTGCCAGCTTTGAAGTGGAAGAAACTTCTGTATCCCCCCCAACAGATGTGTCTTGAATTTCCTTCCTCCCTGCCATGATCCCAGGATGTCTGGGGAGACAAAAGGCTAGTGTGAAGTCCTTTATGAATGTGCTGAGGCAGCTCCTCAAAATATAAGTGGGGCTGTGCACAGCTCAGCCCCTCTCACCCTGGCAGGATGCCCCAGACTGCTAATAACGAGACCCCTTTAGTGTCACTTTTTGGGAGGAATAAACAAAGGGCTACTGCCATGCTAATCACTGGTATGTGACCCAAGAAACAGACTGCAGGCACCAAATGGTTACAAAAAATACCAACTTTTTAAAAGTGACATTTTCAGAATTGTAACTCAAAATTCAACTTTACATTAAAGAATACTGCACATTACAATTGTTTAGGCACCAAACATGACATTTTTACCTGTTCCCAAACATAAGTTATCACTTATTACATGTATTAAGCTAACCCAATGTTATCCTATGGGTGAAGTAAGCCTCACAGTAGTTAAAACCCACTTTACACATTTTTCACTAACAGGACATTAAAAAACTTAAATGTACATGTTCAACCTTTTAATTACAATGCACCCTACCCTATGGGCTACCTAGGGCCTACGTTAGGGATAACTTATAAGCATTAAAAAGTGAGTTTTAGGCCTGGCAAGGGGTTTATTTTGCCAGTTCCAATTGACAGTTTAAAACTGCACACATACTGCAGTGGCAGGACTGAGACATATTGTAAAAGACTACCTAAATGGGTGGCACAATAAGTACTGAAGGTCGACTAGTAGTATTTAATTTACATGCCCTGGACATATGATATACCACTTTACTAGAGACTAATAGGTAATTTAATTATGTCAATCAGGTGTAAACCAATTTTACCATGTTTTAGGGAGTGAGCACAAGCACTTTAGGACTGCTTAGCAGTGGCAAAGTGCACAGAGTCACAAGGCCAACAAAAACAAATTTAGAAAAATTAGGAGGGGGGAGGCAAAACCTTTTGGTGGTGACCCTGCAGAGAGGCCCTAGTTCAACAACCTCCAACTTCAGTATACCACAAAGAGACCAAATCAGCTAATGGAAACCACAAATAATGATTCATTAGACACATGCGTTTCAACAATAAAACCATAGAGTGCACAATGAGAAGTGAGTAAGACAACCAAAGTGCAGGTGTAAAATGAATTTAATCCCAACTATTATGGACAAACCATTTTACAGGGTAGTCTGGGTTGGGGAAAGTAAAACAAAGTTTCAACACTTGACAGAAGAAATCCAGACGTCTCTTAAAGATGAAAGGCATGTGACTGAAGCAAGAGCAGGTTGATTACTCCTAATTAAAGTACTCTAATAGATTAGAAGGGTCTCATATTGAGGTGGCATATAGTTCATCAGGAGAAAAAATGGATACAAGATGGAACAGTAAATACAATTTCCAAAAAGCAATTTGGAATTAATCCCATCATTGTGAAACCTCCCACACAGTAAAAAAAAAAGTAGAGCATCACAGACAAGCCTCATAGAGAAACCAGTGTGTCACCTATAACCAAGAAAATAGAAGCATGCTCCAAAAATGACCAAGCTGGATCAAATCTGTACAAGAGTGACCTACTCACTATTCCAACAGTTGACAGGGTGGCAATAGACTTTGGCCAGCTACTTTGCCGCAAATAAAGACACAGATTATCCTACCCAGTATGATGCAGGTAGCTATTTAGAGATCATTTTATCTGGGTAGACCTCTAAAAGAAGCTTAACTATGATGTTGTCCACTCCATGGCAGCCAAATATCATGGGAAGTTGAGACATCTGCCTATATGTTTGTTAGGTCCTGCCATTGACATTAAAGGGAGTATTCTCTAAAAATGTCTATTTATTTCAAGCAGTATTATTGCTGATTACTTTTGCAAATGATTGGCATCAGCTGTCTTAAATTCTGTATAGTTGCAAAATGTTAGGTGAGTGTTGGAGAGGCTACTGTGCCACAAACATGGTAGAATATCCTGTCCCCCAAACTGATGGTATGCTTGTTCTGTTTTGAGTCCGGTTGACTGTCATGTTTCCACCAGCAGTACACTGGCACCACATCAGAAACCTTACATTGATGGTCCAACTGAGTTGGGATCGTCGGTGTAGGTGCATTAGACTAGGAAAACCCCGGTGATCCCAAACTGAAGAAAAAACAAAAATGACAAGCACGCTATGAGAGAAAAATCTCAGGCTGTCGGGGTCATTTGTTTCTTGCTTTTCAAAAGTAAACATTTGCTTTGGGAGTTTGTTTTTGAAAAACAAAAAAGGTTTGCGGAGCGACAGCCTGAAACATGAATCCTCCAAAGACACAGAGATATCCATGGCTGAAAGCTCTAAATTTGGTGTCTGGTAGTCCAACAAAGGGGGCAGAGGTAATTGCATCTGCTACCCTGATGGAAGACGGGCTGCCAGTCTAAATGAGGCTGAAAGTCTTCACCCCAAATCCTTTGCTTGTTTACTTTAGACATAAGGTGAAGAGCCAGTTTTGTATTCAGTAGTCATAGGTAGAATTATCATTGTTTGGAATTGGAAACACCCTCTATCCAGGCATGGTGGAGTAATATGTGTGAATCTCACAAAGTCTATGTATACATTGCAGCTATACAGCAGAGTTTTAATACGTTCCATCAGTTCTGGGAATAGTTTATAATATAAGCACTTTGTGCTTATGCCTCATAAGTCCCACTTACCCTTTTCGCTTTCAATAGCAAAATGTGGTGATGGGCCCCTGATTTTTCTACATCTTACCGATATTCATTGGCTATAGACTAAATGGGGGCCCCAGGAAGGATTGGGGCCCCCCTGATGGGTTGATTGCCCCCTGCACCGCAGGGGCCAGCGGGAAACCCCTATTTATGGGAGGTCATTGAACAGCTGAGGGAGCCAAAAGGGGTCAGCCCTGTGATGTCATCAGGGTCCCAGAGTGCGTGCAGCCTCTTCTGCTTCCCTTGGCAATTTGCTGGTTCTACTTCAATGCTTAGATCCAGTGCAACATTATCATACCATTCTTGAGAGATACTCTTTGAAGCTTCTGCCAAGTCAGCGTCGCTTCTACTTGTTATGTGTGCTTTGCACTGTAAAGTTGAATCTGAGCTCTATTCTATATGGAGTTTAACCGCATGAGACAAGTGGTCTTTTAGCCCTTGGAACAAAGGAAATAAGATTTGAAAACCCGCCATTCAACTGTGTTTGATTTCAAAATCAAATGGTGCATATAATTCCCAGTTCCTCCAAGGCGGTCTGATGAGTGCACACTGCCGAGCTCGGCGCATTAACGCTCTTTTTGTTTTCAGAAGTGACTCTTGCCTGCGGAACCACAATCCTTTTCCTGTGACTGAACCACCGCTTTCAGAGGTCACAAATTCTGTGGAAGTTTATTACTCTTCGCCTTTACTCATGTTCTATCATCAGCCAACTTTTGAATGCACTTACTAGGGTTTAGAAGGTCTTGCTTTTCATCTCCTCTGTCTTCGATTGCTTTCAGTTTAAATACAGTTCCCTGCGCTCGCCAATTCACTGGATTGCTCTTTTTAATGTCACTCGACATCACATTTTGTGGAGAAATTCACCCACGTTTCAATGAATTGACCTGCGGAGATTCAATTGTTGAGTGGTGGGGGATGTGCACTTAGGCTTGTCCAGTAAATTAGTTCCTGTCTGCCTTCTGATCAGATTGCTTTTGACCCTACAATTTCACCAGTAAACCTTATATCCGAAACTCAAGTTTTACTGCTTGACTTTATTTCTGCCTTAACACCTAGGCAGCTGTTATTCTGCCTGCTAAAAATAAATGAGAAGCAATTGTGACCGCTGCTAAAAATCAATATTTTTTGGCACAAATGAAAGGGAGAACATTGTCAGATTTCATGTAATTCCAGTTTTACTTGTAACTGTGAGCACTGACACTAAATAATCGATTGTTGTGGTAATAAAGGAAACATTTCGAGAAAGCGTGTGTTCTAATCACAAAAAAAAATATTTTTTTTCAGGCATGCGCTGCCTAGTTTTTCACTCTTAGCATTCTCTAGCATTAGTAATAAGAACATTAAACAAAAGAGCAGTTAAAAATTAACTGCAGCATCCTGTTGTCAATAATTGCTTACTCACACACACACCTACGTACATAGGGGCAGATTTATGAGCCCCTTGCGCCACTTTTGCGTCACTTTTAACATGGGAAAAGTGACGCAAAAGTGGCGCAAGGGGCTCATAAATCTGCCCCATAGTACTTTTTTGTGTTTTAAAAAACTCTGGGCCTCATTTATGAAAAGTGACGCATCACTGCGTGAAAACAGTGATGCGCCACTTTTCACTGCGCCCTCCCTGCGACTCCAGTGATGCGTCATATTTACAGTATGACGCATCATGTCGCAAGGAGTCACAGATACGTCAGTATTTCTGACGTATCTGTAGGCGCAAAAGTGACGCATCGCTAGAGTGTGTCACAAAAGTGACGCAACTCCAGCAATGTGTCCTTTCACATGGGGCAAGCCCCATGTGAAAGGGCCTGCGTCAGTCTTACGCCTGCTGTGAGGCAGGCGCAAGAAATTGACGCATTTGCACACTAGAAGTGGCGCAGTGAAATCTCGTAGATTTCACTGCGTCACTTCTACGACCCTTTGTTGCGTCAAAACGCCCCCCTTGCATACATTATACCTGGCGCAGGTATAATGTGGCGCAGGGGTTTACAAAGTGACGCATCTACCTAGATGCGTCACTTTGTAAATATGGCGCAACATGGCGCATGTTTTCTGCCACTGGTGCGTCACAAAAAGTGACGCACCGGCGGCGCAAAAGTGACGCAGGGGCTCATAAATGAGCCCCTCTATTTAGAAGATAAATACACACAATATTATACATTCATTGACAAAACAAAGGTAAAAGTCAAGTTACAGTTAGCTTTGGTTCTAACACCTAAACAAAACGTAGGTTTAAAAAACCTCACAAATTCATAGAAAACCCACAGTTAAAAAGTAGGTATGGTTACAAATTAAAACTGAAAATCACCTAAACGTGAGAGTTACGGTTAGGACTGCAATACATTACGCCCACAAAAGCCATGCAATCTATACATCAAATACAGGGCTCATTACCTTACTCTTCATGTGACAGATGGTAATTAAAAACAGTTGTAGAGATGAGATAACATACTTCTTCGCCATTAACACTATGGAAAAGACGACTATGAATGCAGTTTTATTTATTGGCTTGAGTATGTCTTGTTATTTAATTTTTTATACTCTTTTTATTGGGTTTTAGCACATGACATACACACATCTTTTTGGTGCTAGATACACAACATACCACAGCACAGATTGTTCTACAGATGACTCTGCTCCACACGAGACACTTTGAGCACATCACAATGTACAAACACAATCTGAAAAACATAGTTCTCCGTTGCTCGGTGGTACAATAAAATGGGGAATACCGAGTTTCATAGAGGACGTTCCTCCGAAGGTAGATTTGTGCACACAACAATGACTTCCACAGGTCAAGGTCGTCCTGAGCCTTTTCGTCTGTTCCGACTAGTGTCATTCCAATGGGCTCCGCCATTGTCCATTCTGACAAATCCTGTATCCAGCTTCGGATTTCCGGGATTTTTATGCTCAGACAATGAATCACCACATGGCACGTTGCCAGTAAGAGCCTGAGCTGCCTAAATCTCTTTTTGATTTTATATTTGCTTGTAATTACATTAATTCCCAGTAAGCATGTGGAGTAAGTCAACGGCACATTGAATGACATATGTTCCATTTATCTTCCCTCCACCTACCCCCTGTATGCAGGAAGTTTGGGGTAATTCCACACCAGATGATAGTAAGTAGCCTCCTGAGCTTGGGGCAATGACTTGAGGCATTAGGGTTTATGCGATGTAGCTGTACAGGGGTCATGTACGTGCAGTTGTAAAAATTGAAGTGCAGTAATCTAAACTTAGCATTGCTTGAGACCTCTTTTATTAGTGTCAATGCCTGTTTCCATTGTGCATCAGAGAAAGCTTGACCACAGTCTGTCATCCATTTTGCCCATGAGTGCAATGGGCATTTATGGGTGTTTTTCCTAATGGGTGCGTATAACCACATGGTGATTTTGCACCCGCAGTCTACGCGGACCAGTAGGCCGAGAGTAGCAGATCGCACTGGAGCAGTCTGGATGTCTCTCCAGAGTTTTCTCATTACCCCCTTAATGGTGTGGTAGTGTAGGTATCGGCCATGAGGGATCTGAAACTGTGTTCAGGTTGTTTTAAGAGAAGACATTGCTCCAGTCTCCCAGAATTCCGCCAGTGTGAGGTAGCTTCCCCTTTTCCAGTCTGACATGTCCATAGTGCATTCCAGTCAGGCAAATTCTGGCACACACCACAATGATAGTTCATCGGCATATGGCATATAGCTGCCCCACCACTCACGGTACCTCTCACAACATGCAGGGGGCTCCCATCAATGCTTGCAGTGATTGGATGAGTTGACTGGAGAGATTGGATGTATGCAACATTGGAAGAGGTACATACAGTACAGTAGCACAATCATTTTTGATATTGTTCTATGTCCGGCCGTTGAAAAAGGGAGGGAGACCCAGAACGCCATGGAGTCCTGTATGCCCTGTATCAGTCTGTGAGTTTTCAATTCCTGCAAAGCAAGTTCTGAGGTGGTTTCCATTATTCCTACATAACGGAACACCCTTGTTTCCCATGGAATCACCAGTGGGGGAGCAGTGCACATGGCACCGTCCAGAGCCCAGCTACGGGATATACCAATGACTGTGAGCATTAGTGCGCAGTTTGGACCGTCGACCGAAGTCATCCAGTTAGGACCAGATTGGCCATAGTGGGCACCTGGCGTTTCCCGGGGGGCCAGAGGGTGGGGGCCGTTTCTTGACTTGTGGGGGCTGGTTTTGTTAATGGGGGCCGATTTTGTAGCAGTGCCCAGCTCAGTCAGTCGAGTAGAATTGCTAAGGTTGATTTTTGTTCCCAGTCTTGCCGTGCATCCAGTATAGTAAGGAGGCATGATAGCACATCTACAGGCCCAGTATAACTTGTTATTTAATTACATTGAGATTTGCATTTAGTGTGTGCCAGTCGCAGGGACTAGGCTTTGGCCAGAATCATTTTTTAAAATATTTTGTTGAGTGTTTGTTTAGGGCCTGTGAGCCCTTTCTCACACATGGAGCCTTAGACGACTTTGGTAGTGTTTGTAGTTGTGGAATGAAGTTCATGGACCTGTGGATGGGGAAGATCTAGCTTGGTTCCAAGATACCTGCTCTGAGTGTGTGATCCATTGCCAAGGTTCACAGACCTAAAAGAGCTCTGAACCCAGTCCTGGGATCGATGAACCCCATATCAAAATTATTTTTAGTTTTTATGTTGACCAAATGAGACAGCTGCTCACTTCTAGCTCTATTGAACTTATTTTCCAAGACTCTGGAACCAAGTCTTGTAATCATGGCCTCAAAAGAGATACATCTTTGAGTCAGCAAATCCAGCTTTGGGTCACAGATCCAAAATGTCTGGCAGGGGAAGAAGCTTTCTCTTATAACATATATACATATGTATTATACGAGAGAGTGAGAGTGATGAAGGTATATATATATATATACATACATATATACATATATATATATGTGGTAGAAAGTATCCCGACACTGTCAGCTCCACTCCTCTCGGGGTCGGTGCGAGTTCCCGGGTTCGGGTCCCGGTAAATATTGATGAAAATTCCACCGCACTTAATCCACAAAGGAACACTCGCACTCCAAGGTCCGTTATTCAAGAAAGTTTTATTGGCTACGCGTTTCGAGCAAACGCTCTTCTTCTTCCTTTGTGGATTAAGTGCGGTGGAATTTTCATCAACATATATTTTGATTTGCTGAGCAATGGTCGAATAAATACTCTTGCCTGAAGTTTCCTGTGGTCCGTCTCTCCTTCTTCGCCGCCCGTTCGGAGGTTGTGGGAGTTTCCTGCTTTTCATATATATATATATATATACACACATATATATATGACCCACATTTGCTCGGGAGCACCCACCACCTCCAAAGCAGAGGGCGCATCGGCGTTACAGACCTCCCAAGCACGGTCCGAATAAATCTGCCACACTCCCAGAACAGGAAAGTCGACGGCGTACCTTTGCGGGAAAAATTGCCTTTAATGTCAGCTGTTAATGTTAGACGTTTTTTGCCTGCCCGGCAGGCTTGCTCAATAGTTAGTGAGCAAGCCTGCTGGGCAGGCGAAACGTGTCTAACATTAACAGCTGACATTAAAGGCAATTTTTTCCGCAAAGACCTGCGTCGACTTTCCTGTTCTGGGAGTGTGGCAGCGGTCGCCAGTAGGTAGTTATAGTTAGGACCACGTTTCCATAGGAAATCCGCAACATTCTATTTTGAATAACTTTGGCGCCGGTCGACGAATCCTCACGAATTTTTCAAAATAGGTGGGGCGCTACGCTCCGCTCCTTCCCTGAAAGTCTCGGGGGGATTCGTCAAGCGGGGGCTGAGATAAAAGGGGGGTCCCAAAACGCGTTTTTCCCATGCATTTTTCCATAGGACCTTTAGACACAGCTACAGCCCGAACGGCTGAACAGAATTACTTGAAATTTGGCAGAGAGGTAGTCCTCAGGTCAAGGAAGTGCCTTTTGTAGGTTTGGTGTAAATCTGTTCAGTAGATTCTGAGAAAATAGCCTTTAAATCAATATATATATCTGAGCCAGCTTACAGTGCGCTTACGGTACGCTTACCGTACGCGTACGGTGGCGTGCGCGAGCGCGATTCTGATTGGCTCTTAGATCTTAGTAAACATTCGAATCGGTCGAAACCAGGAAGCGGCGGCCGCCATTTCGTGTGTTTCACTCAGAAAAAAAAGAGTGATAACAAGAAAAGGGGGCAAGGAGGAGAGTTACAGACCCCCTAACATTTGTAAGGGGGTCAAAGAAGGACAGAAAAGTACAAAGAAAACATTTATTGATTTTAAAAAAAATCACGGGGTACGCGTACGGTAAGCGTACGGTAGAAAAAAAAAATAAAAAAATAAATGAAAATCAGATTTAAGTGTTTAGATATTAGGGGGCTCTAAAAAGAGCCGTTGTGTTTATTAAGTGATTTTTTAGTGGTACCTACAAGTAAGTACCGATGCAGAGTCTAAGGTTCAAGAGGAAGACTCTGTTCCCTTCATCATTGAAGTGTACACCATCTCCTCTATAAATGTCTTGCATGTCATAACGCAAGTTGTTGTGGTAAATGGAACCCATACCATAGTCACGGAGGAAAGCAGAAACAGATTTGTTGACGTGCTTCCTTGCTTTGTCAATCTGCGGACAGAAATGATTGGACCAGTTCCATTTTTGCCTTTGGCATATGTTAGAAAACACAAAGGCAGTTTTAGGGAAAAGTGAAAACAGTTGTGCAAAGGTGTCCTTCATAAGCATTTCCAGACCTACCCCAGTCAAAGTGCCTAGGTCATTGCCACCACAGTGCACTATTATGAGGTCAGGGTGTTGGATGTGCATGAAGGATTTCACCAATGGCATCAATTGGTGCCACTTTAACCCTCTCTGACCAATCCATTTAATGTCTACATTTGGCAAAGCAAGGTCTCTCACCATATCTGTTTTCTCTGCATACTTTTCACTCCAGAAGACAGAGCTGTGCCCTACAATCCACACTGTGAACATCTTCAAAGGAGAACTGGATGCACTCAGGAGGTGTCTTTCAGTAGAATGGCAATATGAAAAGAAAGACAGTTTGGAAATGGAGGCATACATATTTTTTTCAAAAAAAAAAGAACTGATTGGCTGTTTCATACCATTCTAGAATAAAAACTAGGCTGTATGTGTAAATTAATAGAAGCATGTTTTGTATTGGTACAGAAAAATGTGTTACCAAAGAACAGTACTATGGATTTGCTGTTAGGTTTGAAAAGTCAAGCACTCTTGCTCTTTGGAATTGAAACATTGTTTGGCGAACTTCTGACCTGACTCCACACAGCAGTGTTCCATGAGCTGTTGCTATGGTAGCAGGCAGAAGTCAAGTTGGGGGAAGGGTACTAGGCAGAAGTCAAGTTGGGGGAAGGGTACTTTTGGAAAAGGGTTGGGTTTTCAACCAATAGAAATGTGTGATTACATTTGAAAAAAAGGGGCAAGCACTGAGATTTAAAACTAACATGTATATGTGTGGAAAAAGAGAGGGAAAGTTTGCCATTATCTGGTTCTGCTGAGAGGAGAGAGGTGTAGAGAACAGAGATCCTGGCTCTGATAATCTGCTGTTTGAGTGCCACATTTCTTTCACAACTAACTAATTTTAAAGGTGAGTTTAGAGTCTGAGAGGGGATGTATATGGTAAATTAAGAAATGAATAATAGAAATGCAATTCTTTTTGTTGAAGTTGTGTTTATTGTTTTCTGTTTTGGGAGAAATTTAAATGTGAGGAACATGTAAAATAATATGGACTATGTTTTCACAATAAATTAAGGTGTACTGGTATAATAAAAGAATAGTTTAAGGGTTTGAGGTTGGACTCAGTAATGCAAATACATTCAGCATCACTAAGGCTGGTTGCCCTTGCTGGAGTGTAGGCAGACACCCAGGTTACAAATGATGCTGGTCTGAAAAAGCAGTTTGGACATGTGCTTTGTAAAAAATCTGAAAAGTGGATTCATAATGTGTCAGTGTGTAAAAGTGTTTATCACTTGCCAAAAAAAAGAGCAGTAAGTGTGCTTTCAAATTGGCAAAGAAATTTTGTTTTGTGACTAATGTGAAAACATGACTCTGTGTGCAAAAAGGAATTACAGGCAGAGATTTATTGCGTATTGCTCTGGTGATTTCACAGTTGCATTAGATGGAAAGGGGGAGACATTTTTTGGTGCAGAAGCAGACTCTTAGCACACAGGTAGCTGCTTACCATGTGGAATCATGCACAGTATTCACAAGCGAGTGGGGTTTGAGGTTTCAGTCAGTAATGCAAATACATTCAGCATCACTAAGGCTGGTTGCCCTTGCTGGAGTGTGGGCAGACACCCAGGTTACACATGATGCTGGTCTGAAAAAGCAGTTTGGACATGTGCTTTGTAAAAAATCTGAAAAGTGGATTCATAATGTGTCAGTCTGTAAAAGTGTTTATCACTTGCCAAAAAAAAAGCAGTAAGTGTGCTTTCAAATTGGCAAAGAAATTTCGTTTTGTGACTAATGTGAAAACATGACTCTGTGTGCAAAAAGGAATTACAGGCATAGATTTATTGCGTATTGCTCTGGTTATTTCACAGTTGCATTAGATGGAAAGGGGGAGACATTTTTTGGTGCAGATGCAGACTCGTAGCACACAGGTAGCTGCTTACCATGTGGAATCATGCACAGTATTCACAAGCGAGTGGGGTTTGAGGTTTCAGTCAGTAATGCAAATACATTCAGCATCACTAAGGCTGGTTGCCCTTGCTGGAGTGTAGGCAGACACCCAGGTTACAAATGATGCTGGTCTGAAAAAGCAGTTTGGACATGTGCTTTTGTGGAAATATGGATTTTTCTGGTCAGTTATGTCCCCTATCTTGGACCCCAACGGTTTCATGTATGAATCACAAGTACATGTATGTTCCCTCCAGTTCCAGTTATGAAGACGCAAATACATGTGCGTCCACCGTCAACATGTCCTCTGTCAGATCCGCCATGAATAGGCCGGATATTCCATTCCTAAGTACAAAAGGCCACCGGCTTTATATGGCTCACTTATGCCATTTTACAGTCCAGGCAAGTAGGCCCTGATTCTGTCATCAAAACTCCTTTTGCTTTCTGCCTCTGAAAGCTCCAGTCTGAGCCTGCATCTGTGACCATGAACTCTGTCTCATTCTCTGCGCGGCTCACGAAGCCTGACATCAGCCTATTCTCTGCCAAGAACTGTATTTCACCTTCGAGTTATCTGCTTCCCCCTCAGCCGATGCATTCCTGCCTAGTAGTTTAAGTAAACATTCTTCCAGCTACCAAGCAAAGGGCCCGGCTTCTCTGTCTTAATGCAAGTAATTCATAGCCCTGTTACCATGGAATATTCCTGCCCTCGCATTTAGTGTAGACACTTAGACGCTTGTACACGCACGCACAGTCAGTATAGAATAGATTCTGTCCGAGAGTCCTTCTTTGTGGATAACATAGTTCTTTAAACATAGGATGTTAGATATGATTTGGGATTAGGTTGACTTGACCCCTCAGACTTCTTGTCTCCACATGTAGAGCTAAATGTCAAGTCCCCTTCACCCCCTAGTTACACGTCAATTACACGTCATGCTGCTGCGCGCGCATCTATGCCAAGTATTATCTTATAGATCCACCTATAGATGACATCACAACCAATTATGCTCCTTTTTACTCCTTGTTCCACCCATTTTCGGTTACGCAGACAATTCGTCATTTTCCTTATCAATTGTTACGCCTATTGCATTCACTTCATTGTAATGTATGTATTATAAAAGTCATTTCATATCAATAAAGTGTGTACTTCACTTCCTGAACCTCCGGGGTGATGGAACTTGAAGCATCCGATTATAATCGATTATTGGAATAAAGCCCATTCCGAAACTCTAATATCACGGATTCTGCCTCTCATTTTACTGAGCTATTTTATAATGTTCCTGTATCAAATTCAGTCCCGGTAAAGGAAAATTATTTACCACATGATGGCGCCCGAACAGGGACACTTTCTCATCTCACGCGCCGGCGGTGAGTTGCAGGCCCGGTCTCCTGCCACAGCTGGACGGACCATAACGCGTACCAGCAGGATTTCCTGTATCTCCCTCCGGTCAAGCGGGGGCGACTGAGACTGCGATCAACACCCAGACGAGGCGGTGAGAAGTGCGAAGTGTCCCGACCAGAGCCTAGCTGAGAGAGCAAGATCCGAGGTATACAGAGACCCACCAGTCCGAAGTCAAGCCCAGTGTCCGACGAGTCGAGTCGAGTCGAGTCCAGTCCGTTTCAAGTTCAAGTTACTGAGGCCTTCCGTTTCCGAACCTACCCGGTGAGTACCATTGCTGGGGAGGCATTTCTGACGTGCACATAGGTTGTGCCGGTCAAGACGGGTTTGGGTACACAAATCCGGTCTGCACTGTTTTAGCAGTGTATCTGTACTGTTTAGCAGTATATCAAGTATTCCGAAGTATTCCGAAGTGTCTAGTCATTGTCTAGTTATTGTCGAGAATTAAGCTTGGTGATTAGTTATGCAGACGATCATCATTGTTGTTTCAGTTAAAGGTTCAATGTTTAATGTTTAATATGTTTAAATACGTTCTGTGTATTGTGGTATGAATGACTGTTCATTATCGTGTTTATTGTATTAAGTCTGTTCAAACTCAAGTATCAGGTCAGTTTGGTCAGAATCAAGTATAAAGTCAGTTCTCAATATGCCGCTCTTTTCGAAATTAAGACAGATCACCACTAGAAAAGGGGCTCTCGAAGAAGCCGTTCCTATTCCTCCTAGGGACACTCCAGGGCACTTTATGTATCATAAACATGGCCTAGATGCTATATTATTTCTTGATTTATGGGTAGACTACACCAAGGGATTACCAGAAAGTCAGAGGTGGCCCACAGCGGGAACCTGGGATGCAGAGTGCATCATGAAAGTAGAAGAAGAGTTATGGAAAAGGAAAGTCAGACAGTCACAGAAAGATGCCATTGAATTATGGCGTAAAGAATCTCATAGACGCACAGAAAAAGCACGTAGACAGGAAGAAAAGAATAAAGAAAGTTCAAATAAAGTTCGAGAGAATGTATTAATTGAGGAAGGTATCCGAGTGAAATCAGAACAAGTAGACAGACAAAGAAATGCCCTTATGAATGGTATGTATCCCCTTCTGGCCGAAGGATTACCTAAGGCTACTCCAGAAACACCAAAAGACTTGCCAACCCCATTGTTCCCAATAAAAGTACATCCTAAGGGGCATCCTAGAACAGCAGAAGACGTTTTTCTTTCCTCATATTTAGATGACGCAGCTCCCGAATATGCTAATTCCGCCCCACATAGACCGCATACCAGGGAGGTCCAACGCCAAGATCCGGCACCCGTATCCCTACAGCAACAAATCGAGTCACAAGTTCTGGCAAGCACATCTGTTTCTGTATCCGCTCCTACAGCTACTTCTATGGCTGTGTCCACACCTGTAGTTGCTGTGTCACGTTCGACGAATCCTTTCACACCCGACACCCCAGATGGGGCCACGGGAGGTGCTACCAATATCTTTTCTACGCCACCCAGAATAAATAAACTCACTTTTCAAGAGTCAGCACATTCACGTACACCCAAACTCCTTAGTGCCCGTGCGCTTAAGGAACTTCTTATAGATTGTAGATATGACCCTGTGCCTGGAAAGGAGGACGAAATGACCCTAGCATCATTGCGTATCAGACGAGCCGCAGTGTATTTAGGGAAGTTACCAGGAATGACTGCGCATCTAGATAATATATACCATTTTGTCCACACAGGGCGAGATCCAGGATGTATTAACAGAGCTATGGAATACCAGAAGGTAGAGATACAGGGGGAACTGTTACGTTTCCTCATAAACTGTGTGATCAGAAATCAAGACCGACCGGGGGTAGACCCGGAAGCAATGCAAATTCTTACAAGATGGAGCCAGAATATATCAGAAGGGAGACATGATAAACAAAATTGTATAATAGCCATGTGCCGAAAGATCCGTAAAGAAATAGAACGCCTACACGAAGAGAGATTAGAGGTAGACGAGTTCGAACAAAGCGAGGAAGAAGGGTCAGGACCGCCCACAGGACAGTCAGAAACTATAGCCTATGTAGGTAAAAGAAGATCTTGTAATAGTACGAGATGTCTTATTGACCCGATACGCCCGATATGTCCAGACAATAACAGGGGTTTCCGAACACCCGTAGTCCATATAAGGTCTAACGAGCATTCGTTCCAAACAGCTGACAAGTTACTCCGAGAACGAAGGGGTTATCATTTCCTCGATTCTATGGATGAACAAGATTTAGCCAGGGCAGCTGTCCACTGGGTGGACAGTCCCGGAAAATATAGTGATGATACAGTAGTACGCACATTTTTGAATCTTACCCCAGATGAACAGAGGTTAGCTGGGATTTATATGATTCAACAACTCATTATACTATATCGAAGTCAGCATTCAGATCCTGGTCCCTTACCCGACATATTGACTGAATTACTCACGAATAGATGGAGAGGTGCAGGTACTAAATTAATTAAAGAAATTCTAGAATCAAGAAGGCAATATATTCTTTTTGTATGTTCAGAACATGTTCCATTGCCCGTCAAGGAAAGAACTACGTATCACATAGATAGACAGAATCCCTTACGAGAAGTGCACCCAATAAAGGGCGAGGACAATCAGTTTAAACGCGTATTTGTATATACGCCCATATCGAAAATAGAATTGTTACAAATGAAGAAAGTGGTACCCAGTCATGACAAAGACCCAGCGGGTTTTCACCGAGAAATTAAAGACATGTTACTCATGGGAGAGTATACCTACCCCGACATTATGACAATATTAAAGGTATTGATGCCTGCTGGCATTTATGAGAAACTCAAGGAAAAAGAGTGGGAGGTAGGAGACCAAAAGATAGAATGGTCAGTATTAGAAGCAGAAGAAAGGGCCCGAACTGCAGGAGCAGGGCTTGGGGACAAAACTAAGGCACTACCAGGTTTACTAGTACAGGTACTGCCACGTTTATTAACTACGAAAAAGGAAGATTGGGGAACGATTTCAGCCTGTAAGCAGAAGCAAGATGAAGACACTAGTGATTACTATGCCCGATTTGAAAAATGTTTTGGTATAAATAGTGGCATAAAAGCAAGTAGCGAATCATACCCACATCTGTTTGTAACAAAATTAGTAGAAAATGCTCTGCCCCCAGTAAAGAATAGAGTATTAAAATTCGAGAGTACCTGGCAAGGTAACACTCCATCACAAATGTTACAAATGTTACAGTACCATCACAATAGAATTAGAGAGGAACAAGAACATGAACACAGACGCATGAAAGACACGAAAATGAAAATGTTAGTTTCCCAGACAGTTCCAGCTGAAGGGCATAAAAAGGGTATGACACATTCCGATTCAGCAGGACCTGTAAAAGGGACATGTAATTATTGTAAAAAGCCAGGTCATTACGTACACGATTGTCCAGTTTTAAAACATAATATCAGCATAGGTAAAACACAAGAAAGATCACGGCCACTCAGACAAGATCAGAATGAACAAGGAGCTTTGCAGCATGCCCAGGCCATGCCAGCCGCACAACAGCCAATACAGTTTGTGCCAGCTGCACCACCGTTGCCTGTTGCGGCCACACAAACAACAACACGACAAATGTATCAGACCGCACAGTATGAATACCCTGAGTATCAGCGTTACGCATGAACTAGCCTAGAGAGGGAAGTTGACTTACCCCTTATCGAGATACCAGTAGATCAAGAAGGACCTTATGTACACAGTGAATTATTAGGTCAAGATAGAAAATTTTTACTCGATACAGGGGCAAGTCGAACAACTATAAAACGTAGTGAAGTTCCAGGGGCACCCCTCTCAGGCTCACAGAATATTTCCCTGGGTTTTTCAGGAAAGCCTATTGTTAATGAAGTGTCACAACCTCTGCCACTTACGATAGGACCTCTGACCCGAACTACAGATTTATTGCTTACTAAATCATGTCCAGAAAACCTGTTAGGAATAAAAACGTTAAAAGCTCTAGGAGCTATTATATGTTGTTCTCCGGAAGGAGTAAGATTGTTTTTACGTGATTTTAAAGGTCACTATGTATCTAGAGACATGGATCCCCGATTACAGACTTTACCCACACGTCTATGGGCACAAGGCCCTACTGATGTTGGTTGCATGAATAGTACACCATATCGAGTCACATTAAAGGCAGGAGTGGTGCTACCACGAATGCGACAATACAAGTTACCCCCAGATGCTGTAATGGCTTTACTACAAATCATTGACGAGCTCATTACCCAAGGAGTAGTTGTAGAAACAGACTCCAATGTATGTAATTCCCCGATAATTCCGATTCTTAAACGAACAGATCCTAAGGCCCCGCCAGTATACCGATTGGTTATTGATCTGCGCGAGTTAAACAAATGCATTGTGCCACAATTCCCTGTGGTCCCCGATATCTCGTCATTACTGACAGCTATTGATTCCGAAGCGACATTCTTTACTGTAATAGATCTCAAGAATGCCTTTTTCAGCGTCCCAATAGATCCGGAAAGCCAATATTTATTCGGATTTAGTTTAAATGGACGTAGCTTTAAATTCTCACGCGCACCTCAAGGATTTACAGAAAGCCCCAGCATCTATAGCCAAGCACTGAAACGAGAACTTGACAGTATCCACATGCCAGTTAACACTGCTCTGCTTCAATACGTCGATGATCTACTGATCACCGCCCGAAGCGAACCTGAATGTGAAAAAGCATCACTGACAGTTTTACAATTTCTAGCCGAAAAGGGGCACAAGGTGTCCCCTTCTAAGCTGCAATTCTGTGTCCAGCGAGTTGTTTATCTTGGACACTCGCTGTCCAAGGAGGGAAGGCAGCTTACACCCGACCGCATTCAGTTAATAGCTAACATGCCTATACCTAAGACACAAAAGGAGGTACGAGCTTTCATAGGCCTCACTTCATATTGTAGGCAGTGGATCCCTCAGTATGCATTTCTAGCAAAACCACTCATTCAGTTAACCACACAGGAGGCAGCCACATCGACTGTTCTCCCTTGGACTCAAGAACATACACACGCTTTTGAAAGCCTAAAGAAAGCTTTATGTCAAGCACCTGTTTTAGCAACACCATGTTACAGAAAACAGTTTACACTCTTTGTTACAGAACGCGAAGGTACTGCTTTGTCAGTACTCACACAGGAACAAGCAGGAGCACACAAACCATGTGCTTATTTTTCTAGTACACTAGATCCCGTAGCTCAGGCTCTGCCTGCATGCCTAAAATCAGTAGCAGCAACAGCTTTAGCAATCAGACAAAGCGATGCCATAGTATTAGGACATCCATTGACAGTACAAGTACCACATGCAGTGGAGGTTCTTGTGAATAGAACGCAAACACAACACTTGACTATAGCACGACTTACAGGGTATGAACTTACATTGTTTCAGCCACACATAGAAATCAGACGCTGTAACACATTGAATCCTGCCACACTTTTGCCAGTAACCGGAACAGACCCACTAGCCCATGACTGTATTGAAGTTATTACTATAACGACAAGACCCAGACAAGACTTGACCGATGTTCCATTGTCCGATCCAGACCTGACGTTGTATGTAGATGGTTCATGTATGAGAACAAGTACAGGAGAATTAGTGGCCGCTTACGCAGTCACAACAGATACTGAAGTCATTGAAACTAATCGTATAAATACTTTGTCAGCTCAAGCCGCAGAGCTCACCGCTCTGACACAAGCCTGTATTCAAGCCACGAATAAAAAAGTCAACATATACACTGATTCACGTTATGCATTCGGAGTTGTACATGACTTCGGCGTGCTGTGGCGAGAGAGAGGTTATTTAACTTCCCACGGTGCCCACATTCAGCACGGACCCCTCATTCATGCCTTATTAGATGCAATACATCTACCCACTGCAATATCAATTATGAAATGTAAGGCTCATACGAAAGTTACTGATATCATTTCTCAAGGCAATGATCTAGCCGACAGAACGGCTAAACAGACGGCTCAAACTCAAACCCCCGACATGACAAAGACAATAGTCCCGACACCGACACATTGTATGACAGTTAAAGATCCTACTCTTGACGTGATTGACATACAGACACATGCTACACCAGACGAAATAAAGAAATGGACTGAATTAGGAGGGATCCAAACGGACCAAGGATGGATGATGAAGGAAAAGTCTGTATGGTTCCTTCCTGATTCAATGGTCCAAGTTATAATTAACACTATACATAGTCCAGCACATCTAGGAGAAAAAGCTATGCTAGACAGCATTCAACACATTTGGTTCAACAAACATTTACGAGCAGCAGCCAAACAAAAAGTCCGTACCTGTATGATCTGTTGCCAGTTCAACCCAGGAAAAAGTGTTCCCGTAGAACAGGGTGGATTTCATCCTCCTGATCACCCTTTTGAAGTTCTCCAGATGGATTATATCCAGATGGAACGATGTCGAGGATTCAAATATGTTCTCGTAGTTGTCTGCGCTCTGTCCCGTTGGACGGAGGCATACCCGGTTTCAGATTACACTGCCCCGACTACTGCCAAAGAGCTAGTTCAAGAATTCTTCCCACGCTACGGTTTACCACGTGTTGTCTACTCAGATAACGGCCAGCCGTTCTCATCCGAATTAATGAAACATGTTTCACTTCTGCTAGGATATCAGTGGAAATTCCACTGTGTCCGACACCCCGAGGCAGCAGGTCTCGTAGAAAGACATAATCAGATACTGAAAATCAGACTGTCCAAAATATGCAGAGAGAAAGGGGTCGACTGGATAGTAGCATTACCAGTTGCACTTTTTTACATGAGAATGGTAGCACACTCTAGAACAGGGCTATCCCCGTATGAGGTGATCTTCGGTAGACCACCAAATATGTGGGGGACGCCTATACCACGCAAAATAACTGATATTGACTGTAATATGCTGACAGATTACTTGGCTTCCTTGATGTCTGCACTACAATCTTGTCGTTCACAGGTTGCTGCAGCATTTCCCGACAATACTGAGGTGAAACCCCATGACATAGTTCCGGGTGATATTGTATTTGTGAAAAATTTCGACCGAAAGACTCAGCTGGAGCCCAGGTGGAAGACACCCAAGTTGGTTCTGCTGACCACAAGAACAGCCGTGAAGATCGAGGGCCGCAAGGGCTGGATTCATTCAAGTCATATCAAGAAATTTCATGGACAATCCTCGGATATAGACATTGTGCCCTGCACTCCCTCACAGACTGATTCAAAACTTCCTTTGGTGGAAAAAACTGAAAGCGAACTTTACAAAGTTAAGTTAAGGCCTAGGACGTCAGAAGGTTTGATTGTTTAAGTCCTCTCCTAGGTGAAGCGGTTGAATCTGTCTCTGACATGTATCCTCTAGACCTGAATCATGAACAGTCGCGAAAAATGATGAAACGACAGGCGTATTGTAAATCACTGCGTAGCCATTGTATAGGGACATTATTAATTTTGTTTTCCTTAAGTCTTTTAATAATTATTACAAGTATGTTGTTGCACATATATTACCCTATTGCCAGAAATGTTCACAATGTTATTGCAGAACATTCTTTTAGTGACTTACCCCCGCATGAATTGTCCTATAGACTTGCGCTGCGCAATAACACTTTCATTAGTATGTTACATCATTCCCATCAGACTAGTAATGCAACTAATTGTTGGGTGTGTGGCCGACTCCCTCCCTATCAGAATTATGAAGGAGTCTTGCCTTTCTTTCCACACCCATTTACACATAATGGCTCCTGTGGAGCATGGTTTAGTTTAATCAATTCCATAAACTCAGACACAGCAGTTTACCAAGATCAGTGGGTATGGGGAAACCTGAACCTAGTTTTACTCAAGGTCTGCTATCCTGACAAGGAGGGTCGCCCCAAAAGAACAGGAACTGATCTAGAAAATGAAGTATATGGATTAGGTAATTTTACACCTAATCTCATGATTCTAAATGTCTTATCCGAAGTTGAACTAGTCTTACCCATCATGTCAGTATTCCCAGCGAAGGGTGAATTATGTGTAAGAAAAGTTGGTTCCATACATATGGGCCATAGTAAATGCACCACTACAGTAGAATTCAGTGATCAAGGCAAATCTTCATTTAGAGCTTCTCGCCATTCCTACTTTGTATGTGGTCAGACTGCATATATGCGTTTACCTCTAGATTGGGATGGTACCTGCTACATTGCATTCCTTTTGCCACCTGTTTTCCTAGCTCCTCCTGATTATTACAGAAATATTCATTTAGTACACAACAGAGAGCGGAGAGATCTCCCCATTGTCGATTACACTGAGACGGCATGGGACAAGTATGTAGATTTTAATAAAGGCATCTTTCCCTACATAGGTACCGTTACTAATAGTAAGCTAATACGTAGATTAACAAGAACCCTTGAAGCAGTAGTGAATGAGACTATTTCCGCCTTAGGCAATTTAACAGAAGAGCAGTCTGCTATGCGGATTGTTGTGCTTCAAAATCGTCTTGTCCTTGACGTCATCCTGGCTGATAGGGGCGGAGCTTGTAGGGTCATCGGATCAAGCTGCTGCGTATTCATACCAGAAAATTCGCCATCTGTATATAAAGCTATAACTCGCCTTCATAAGATTGTAAGCCAGATACACCAGAACCCAGGCACTTGGACTTGGTCCAGTTGGTTTTGGAATGTGATATCAGCCTGGGGATGGAGAGTTTTATCCTTCCTAGGTATTGGCCTTCTCCTACTATTCAGTTGCTGTCTATGTCTACAATGTGGACCAGCGATCTGTGGTCTGTGTGCCACATCGTGTATTCCACCACCAAGATTTCATTCGTCACGGAAGAAGAAAGAAGAACAAATGATGCTATATGAACAGATCAATGGATTAATGAAGATTGATATCTCTTGAAGGGCAAGTAGGGGACAAGGAGGGAATGTGGAAATATGGATTTTTCTGGTCAGTTATGTCCCCTATCTTGGACCCCAACGGTTTCATGTATGAATCACAAGTACATGTATGTTCCCTCCAGTTCCAGTTATGAAGACGCAAATACATGTGCGTCCACCGTCAACATGTCCTCTGTCAGATCCGCCATGAATAGGCCGGATATTCCATTCCTAAGTACAAAAGGCCACCGGCTTTATATGGCTCACTTATGCCATTTTACAGTCCAGGCAAGTAGGCCCTGATTCTGTCATCAAAACTCCTTTTGCTTTCTGCCTCTGAAAGCTCCAGTCTGAGCCTGCATCTGTGACCATGAACTCTGTCTCATTCTCTGCGCGGCTCACGAAGCCTGACATCAGCCTATTCTCTGCCAAGAACTGTATTTCACCTTCGAGTTATCTGCTTCCCCCTCAGCCGATGCATTCCTGCCTAGTAGTTTAAGTAAACATTCTTCCAGCTACCAAGCAAAGGGCCCGGCTTCTCTGTCTTAATGCAAGTAATTCATAGCCCTGTTACCATGGAATATTCCTGCCCTCGCATTTAGTGTAGACACTTAGACGCTTGTACACGCACGCACAGTCAGTATAGAATAGATTCTGTCCGAGAGTCCTTCTTTGTGGATAACATAGTTCTTTAAACATAGGATGTTAGATATGATTTGGGATTAGGTTGACTTGACCCCTCAGACTTCTTGTCTCCACATGTAGAGCTAAATGTCAAGTCCCCTTCACCCCCTAGTTACACGTCACTTACACGTCATGCTGCTGCGCGCGCATCTATGCCAAGTATTATCTTATAGATCCACCTATAGATGACATCACAACCAATTATGCTCCTTTTTACTCCTTGTTCCACCCATTTTCGGTTACGCAGACAATTCGTCATTTTCCTTATCAATTGTTACGCCTATTGCATTCACTTCATTGTAATGTATGTATTATAAAAGTCATTTCATATCAATAAAGTGTGTACTTCACTTCCTGAACCTCCGGGGTGATGGAACTTGAAGCATCCGATTATAATCGATTATTGGAATAAAGCCCATTCCGAAACTCTAATATCACGGATTCTGCCTCTCATTTTACTGAGCTATTTTATAATGTTCCTGTATCAAATTCAGTCCCGGTAAAGGAAAATTATTTACCACATGATGGCGCCCGAACAGGGACACTTTCTCATCTCACGCGCCGGCGGTGAGTTGCAGGCCCGGTCTCCTGCCACAGCTGGACGGACCATAACGCGTACCAGCAGGATTTCCTGTATCTCCCTCCGGTCAAGCGGGGGCGACTGAGACTGCGATCAACACCCAGACGAGGCGGTGAGAAGTGCGAAGTGTCCCGACCAGAGCCTAGCTGAGAGAGCAAGATCCGAGGTATACAGAGACCCACCAGTCCGAAGTCAAGCCCAGTGTCCGACGAGTCGAGTCGAGTCGAGTCCAGTCCGTTTCAAGTTCAAGTTACTGAGGCCTTCCGTTTCCGAAGCTACCCGGTGAGTACCATTGCTGGGGAGGCAGAGATTTAGGTGCCGATCACGATCCGGCAAAAACCGGGAGCATATTCTCCGTCCGACGCGTACCCGGTCGTCAAAATATACAAACATGGAATTACGATTCGCACGGGTACACCATTACCGTACGAATCGTAAAAAAGACCGACCGAACAAAAAACACCTACCAATGCGATCCGGGAAAGCGCCGACCTGACGTCGGGACGCACGCAGCCAGCCATTCACGACCCAGGAATCACGATTCGCACCGACGTCACCCCGCACGGTGAATATTTTGCGGCAGCCAAAAACTGCCGGGAAATCAGGACGACGCGAACAAGGACCACCAGTACGCGACGGACAGACGGCGACGCGAACAAGGAGGACCAGTACGTGACGGACACACAGGACGACGCCACCAAGGAGGACCCGTACGCGACAGGACTACGCGATCAAGGAGGACCCGTACGCGACAGGACGACGCGAGCAAGGAGTACCAGTACGCGACGGACAGACATGGACCCGAACCTACGAGTCATCCCTGCCCTCATAGCAGTACACCTCCTCTACAGGTTACGACGCAGACGCCGCAGAAGGTCAGAATAACTAAGGGAGGGGGGAAAGTGGGGTGGGGTGGGGGTGGCACGACCAGGGCAGGCCACAAAACAACCACATGAGTGACACACTACACATGGCCTGGACATACCTGACACCCATGCCCTGGTCACCACGAGGGGGTGGGGGCGTGTCCTGATAATCCAGCGACCGCCACAACGGAAGTCCGTCACCACGCGAACCGGCAACACAACCAGACAGGTACGTCCCGTACCCACGCCTGAAGAGCGTGGGTACGAGTCGGACCACGCCCACACACGTCACCCCAACAATGGCGGGACGGATCGCACCCACGTGGCAAAGGCCTGGGTACGGGCCGCACAAACATCACATAGCGTGGGGACGGATATGTACGGACCCTACCCCCACCCCGTATGCAAGGAGCGTACCCCCCAGCCCAACAGTGCAAGTACGACCCGTACCCCCACCCGCGGACGTACGGAGCGTACCCCCAGCCCAACAGTGTAAGTACGACCCGTACCCCCACCCGCGAATGCAATGAGCGTACCCCCCTGCCCAACAGTGTAAGTACGACCCGTACCCCCACCCGCGTATGCATGGAGCGTACCCCCCATGCCAACAGTGTAAGTACGACTCGAACCCCCACCCACGAATGCAAGGAGCGTACCCCCCTGCCCAACAGTGTAAGTACGACCCGTACCCACACCCGCGTATGCATGGAGCGTACCCCCATGCCAACAGTGTAAGTACGACTCGAACCCCCACCCACGAATGCAAGGAGCGTACCCCCAGCCCAACAGTGTAAGTACGACCCGTACCCCCACCCGCGGACGTACGGAGCGTACCCCCAGCCCAACAGTGTAAGTACGACCCGTACCCCCACCCGCGGACGTACGGAGCGTACCCCCAGCCCAACAGTGTAAGTACGACCCGTACCCCCACCCGCGGACGTACGGAGCGTACCCCCAGCCCAACAGTGTAAGTACGACCCGTACCCCCACCCGCGGACGTACGGAGCGTACCCCCAGCCCAACAGTGTAAGTACGACCCGTACCCCCACCCGCGGACGTACGGAGCGTACCCCCAGCCCAACAGTGTAAGTACGACCCGTACCCCCACCCGCGGACGCACGGAGCGTACCCCCAGCCCAACAGTGTAAGTACGACCCGTACCCCCACCCGCGGACGTACGGAGCGTACCCCCAGCCCAACAGTGTAAGTACGACCCGTACCCCCACCCGCGAATGCAAGGAGCGTACCCCCCTGCCCAACAGTGTAAGTACGACCCGTACCCCCACCCGCGTATGCATGGAGCGTACCCCCCTGCCCAACAGTGTAAGTACGACCCGTACCCCCACCCGCGTATGCATGGAGCGTACCCCCCATGCCAACAGTGTAAGTACGACTCGAACCCCCACCCACGAATGCAAGGAGCGTACCCCCCTGCCCAACAGTGTAAGTACGACCCGTACCCACACCCGCGGACGTACGGAGCGTACCCCCACCACACCAGTGTCAGTAGACACGTACCCTCACCTCTAATGCAGTGTGCGTAACCCCACCGTGTATGTGCCAAGCGCACATATCCAGTAATCGGAGGTGTGTGTGCAGAGTCCACCCAGCAGTGCCCTGAGACAGGAGTGGTGGGTGTGGAGTCCTCCCAGCAGTGCCCTGAGACAGGAGGGGTGGGTGCCCATCACTCCCAGCAGTGCCCAGAGACAGGAGGGGTGTGTGCAGAGTCCTCCCAGCAGTGCCCTGACACAGGAGGGGTGGGTGCAGAGTCCTCCCAGCAGTGCCCTGAGACAGGAGGGGTGGGTGCCCATCACTCCCAGCAGTGCCCAGAGACAGGAGGGGTGTGTGCAGAGTCCTCCCAGCAGTGCCCAGACACAGGAGGGGTGGGTGTGGAGTCCTCCCAGCAGTGCCCTGAGACAGGAGGGGTGGGTGCAGAGACCTCCCAGCAGTGCCCTGAGACAGGAGGGGTGGGTGTGGAGTCCTCCCAGCAGTGCCCTGACACAGGAGGGGTGGGTGCAGAGTCCTCCCAGCAGTGTCCAGACCCAGGAGGGGTGGGTGCAGAGTCCTCCCAGCAGTGCCCAGAGACAGGAGGGGTGTGTGCAGAGTCCTCCCAGCAGTGTCCAGACCCAGGAGGGGTGGGTGCAGAGACCTCCCAGCAGTGCCCTGAGACAGGAGGGGTGGGTGGTGAGTCCTCCCAGCAGTGCCCAGAGACAGGAGGGGTGTGTGCAGAGTCCTCCCAGCAGTGTCCAGACCCAGGAGGGGTGGGTGCAGAGACCTCCCAGCAGTGCCCTGAGACAGGAGGGGTGGGTGGTGAGTCCTCCCAGCAGTGCCCAGAGACAGGAGGGGTGGGTGCAGAGTCCTCCCAGCAGTGTCCAGACCCAGGAGGGGTGGGTGGTGAGTCCTCCCAGCAGTGCCCAGAGACAGGAGGGGTGTGTGCAGAGTCCTCCCAGCAGTGTCCAGACCCAGGAGGGGTGTGTGCAGAGTCCTCCCAGCAGTGTCCAGACCCAGGAGGGGTGGGTGCAGAGTCCTCCCAGCAGTGTCCACACCCAGGAGGGGTGTAACACATGTGTGTGATGCCACAATTACCCACATCCATACTGCCTACAAGGGAACATGTCCCCATGAACTCATGTCAACTGACTCCACACACAAGTACAGTGATCACCAAGGATGCCACGATTGTTGCAGGTGGAGACATGGCCATGCATGCATGGCCAAAGTAGAAGGGCTCCGTCACACACACAGCTCATGTACACACAGCTCTGCGCTAAACATTGGGAACACCCTGCAGGGAAGAAACTGGGTACACAGAGTAAGGAATACACCCTGGGACAATTGAACCATGCAGTAACTGCTGACATGACCTAAGGAAGTTAGCCAACACCTTGTGATGGCACACAGATCCTAGGGTGGCCCCAAAGAGCAGAACACTACTACAAATCCCACACACCCAAAGCCTTAAACACCACCCAAAACAATGTAGCAGCCCCACCAACACCAATACCACCATAGCAGGAGTGTGATAATGAAAAAAAAAATAAGCTTTAATCAGCATGAGCACAATGTCCGTGGATCAACGGCAGTTCAAAGTCAACAAAGGCCATAGGGCAGTCAATTATTCCCAGCTGCATGGGGGACACAGTGGGATGTGTGTCCCCTACCTTGCCTGCACAGTCAAATGCCATCGTCTTCCATACTGGTGAGGGCATCAGGGGGGGGGGAAGCAACAGGCACCGCAGGGACATCAGGGCAAAGGGGCGGCGTTGTGGGTGCAGGGATGGAGGACTCAACCACAGGGGGTGTGTCATGGCCAAAGGCGGAGGCCAGGATGGCACTACACACCTTAGCAAGGTCCTCCAGGGAGTCCCCTGCACCCGAAGTGACCTCAGGCCCCAAGGAGGGGGGGGGTTCAGAGGGATGGGTTGCAGCGCCACCGGGGGAGGGTGGAGACAGGGGGGGAGACTCAACCACCCTGACCGAGGACTTCCTTGACCGCTTGCGTGGTGGCGTAACTGTGGGGCTCAGGGACAGAGCGGCCATGAAGGAGTCCTTGGGGGAGATGTGGCCAGGAGAGCTGAGGGGAGGGGATTTGGAGGGAGTGGATTGTGTGGAATGCGGACTCCCACTCTGGCTGCGTGTCACACGTTTGCCCCCCGACCCAGTGGGTGTGCCTATCTCACCCTGTGTGTGCGTGTCAGGAGGAGTGCGGTGGACCTTCCCTGCTGGTGTGGTGCCTGTGTCTGTTGTGGTGGGTGCATGCCGACGTCTGGGTGTACGTGGGACAGGCATGGAAGTGGGAAGTGTGGATGGGGCAGGGGTAGGTGGGGGGAGGTCGCGCTGCAGGAGACCCACTGCTGCAGTCAGTGTGGAGTCTAGGGACCTCAGAAAGTTGCGTTGGTCAGCCTGCAAAGAATGAATGCCCTCCAAGAATGCCTCGATGTTGGTGAGGGTTTTCCCGTGGGAATGGAGGACATTCAGGATCGCAGCCTGACCAACCTGCATTTGCCGCTGGATGTCCATAGACTCAGCATTGGCGGCAGCAGTGGAGACAGGGGCAGGGGGTGCGGTGCCTGGCAGGAAGGAGACATGCGGTGACCGGGCACGCTGGGAAGGGACACGAGCAAGTGGGAGGCGGTTGGTGGGAACTGAGGGGGCGGTGGCAGGTGTTGTTCCACTGTCAGCTGCTGGTGCAGCCTCCGCCAACCCTGAGACATCCTCCTCGGACCTGTCAGCTTCGTAGTCTGATGTGCCAGTCGACAGGTCCTCGGCCACACTATCCTCCGCCTCTGTCCCACTCGATGTGCCAGCCCCGATGTCACGGCTGCCACTGGTGCTCGGTCCCTCCGCCTGGTCCGTGTCCATGTCTCCCTCTGTGTCCCCCGACGATGCTGTGGGCAGGGTGGAGAGACAGAAATTAATCAGACACCTGTACACATCTGTCACATGAGTCCAATCTACATAGTCAACATTGCATAGCCTGAAGAGGCAGATCCCTAACATCTGCAAAACAAGGTACCGATGTAGGGCATGAAACACAGTTGGTTGAGCCACCATGCCACTGAAATACCATGGAGAGCATGAGACAATAGCTGATGACAGGAAACGGAGTCTGACATAGCACCCAGGCCCTGGGGACAATCCTGCACTGCCTCTGCACCACACAGCGTTTGTGAAAATACCTATGACCAGGGACAATATCCATGAACTTGAGACACATGCTGCATAGGTAATGCTGCAAACATGCCCAACATAACTCGGTCACTGCACCTTGCGTGTGTGTCCAGTAACATCACACACTGTCCAGACCCAGCAATTAGGAATCAGGATTTGACACATAGGCATTGCCCGCCCCAAGCAACCCCCACACGATGCTAATTGCTGAGACACAGGTGGCACCAACATCTCATAGTCTGGGTGATAAACACAGTGGCAGGCAAAAGGCAAGATTGGACGCAAAACAGCAAAGGTGCGCCTGTACAAATAATGAGGTACCAGTGCCCATCCTCAGATGAGTATAACAAGACACACAGGCACTGGCAACTGTGAGTATGAAGAGGGACAATCAGGTCAGGCTGCACAGTGGACACCTGTACATAATAGCACGTCTATATACATGGTGACAGGGGACAATGGCACAGAGCACAACCTACGCTGTAGACAGTGAGAGTGTCCACGTTGATGATGACACAAACAACACTGAGGATAAGGTGCCCCAGGGGACAGTATTGGGCACGCAACTACATGCTACTGAATGGGAATGACTGCTACACACGTCACCATCCCTGCACTATGCGTAGCGCACACTCATGCACATCATGTCACAGGCCACTACATAGGACATGCGCGCTGTAAGGCATGACACATGAGAGACCAACTCCCATGTCTGGAGCCAGCATCAGTGCCAACTGACATGGAACCCACATGCAGTGAACTTGACAGTTCACAGGCAAGGTCCCACAACCTGTTACCCACCACCACCACCCATGATGCTACAGTCATTGTTCTCGTGGACAAAGCGCCAGCCTACATTACCTTGTGAAGGAGTGACTACACACAGACCAGGGAACACATTGCAAGGAGGGGAAGGGTGGCAGGGGCGCTGCGCTACACTTGGGCAAACTGGATGGGCACAGCACCTTTAAACCCTGCCAGTGAATTAATGCCACTGTGCCCTTACAAATGCCGGTGACACACAACAAACGCACATGTACCTACCCCCTTCCGCCTGCTGCATCGCCTGTAAGCGCCTCTCCAGGTCTGGAAAGACCACCGGCAGCACACGCCTGTGGAGGTGGGTCAGACGGCGGCGGCCGCGGTTCTTGTGGCTCTCAGGTGAGTCCCCCAGCAGGAGCCGTGCAATCCTCCGCGTCCAGCACCGGATATCCTGCCAGCGTTTCCTCACCTGGGACAGGCTCCGCCTCCGACCATCCACACGCCTCACGGCACTGACGGCGGTCAGCCAGATCTGCTCCTTGGCAGAGGCGCCTACCTGTGAGGAAGTACAAGTGACACCACATCAATACACCAGCCACATGTCACAGAGAGACATATGTGAACATAATAGCTGGTTACTACATGGCATGTAATGCAGCCAACGCATTGCACCTCTGTCATAGGGACATCATCCTCTGGTGAGGGAAAAGGCAGTACGTGCCATAGTGGGTACTCAGGTGGAATGATGGCAATGTCACAATCAATGATCAAGGCTCACACTGTGCATCACACCCACACCTCCTGTCTCAGGGCACTGCTGGGAGGACTCTGCACACACACCTCCTGTCTCAGGGCACTGCTGGGAGGACTCTGCACACACCCCTCCTGTCTCAGGGCACTGCTGGGAGACATCAGGCACCCCCCCCCTGGTACCCCCCCGACAGTACATGGCATGTGTGTCACACCGGGTCACAATGCCTGAAGACACAGTCACAACATAGGGACAGTCTGTGGCAGTGGCCTATGCACTCACCTGATACCCTGGTCGCCCATACAGCATGGGGTACTGTGGGAGGATCACATCCAGCAGAGCCATGTTCTCCTCCAGGGTGAATGGCTGTGTCCTCTCCACAGCCCTTGACATGGTTCCAGGGAATCAGTAGCAGCAGCTTGGTCGACAAATGCAAAGATGTGCAGGCAAGTAATCCCTCATGGGACCTGGCTGCCTTATATGTGGCCTTCTGCCCAGTCTCATGCACAGGAGTACAGAGTGATTGGTCACTCACATTTGCATCCTATGTTTCCACCAATCCCTTCAAACCTAGCAGTCTGTGGGTTCTCTATCGGTTTCATTCTCCTGCATGATGTCAGCCCCACAAACACATTGCAACAAAGTAGAAGAATTCCAACTGACTTCTGCTGTGCACCTTCCAGAACAAAATCGAAATTTGAACCTGGTCGCCATGACAACCAGCATGCATGTAGGCCTTAATACTTGTCCCCTATGTAATTAGGAGAATCACACACAGGTACGGTGCGTTTCCGGGCCCTAGGGCACCCCAAATGCATGGCAACGGCCCGTACATGCATGCCTACGTTCAAAATCACTATGGTTCTGCACGCGTATGCGTACTCGTTGTGGTACGGACCGTACAAATGCCTGTACGCTCACTATCACTATGGGTCTGTGTACCCGTAGTGATAGTGAGCGTACATGCGAGTGTACGGTCCGTACCACTACGTGTACGCATACGCGTGCAGAACCATAGTGATAGTGAGCGTAGATGCGAGTGTACGGTCCGTACCACTACGTGTACGCATACGCGTGCAGAACCATAGTGATAGTGAGCGTAGATGCGAGTGTACGGTCCGTACCACTACGTGTACGCATACGCGTGCAGAACCATAGTGATAGTGAGCGTACAGGCATTTGTACGGTCCGTACCACTACGTGTACGCATACGCGTGCAGACCCATAGTGAGAGGGCCGTACACTTGCATGTACGCTCACTATCACTATGGGTCTGCACGCGTATGCGTACTCGTTGTGGTACGGACCGTACAAATGCCTGTACGCTCACTATCACTATGGGTCTGTGTACCCGTAGTGATAGTGAGCGTACATGCGAGTGTACGGTCCGTACCACTACGTGTACGCATACGCGTGCAGAACCATAGTGATAGTGAGCGTAGATGCGAGTGTACGGTCCGTACCACTACGTGTACGCATACGCGTGCAGAACCATAGTGATAGTGAGCGTAGATGCGAGGGTACGGTCCGTACCACTACGTGTACGCATACGCGTGCAGAACCATAGTGATAGTGAGCGTAGATGCGAGTGTACGGTCCGTACCACTACGTGTACGCATACGCGTGCAGAACCATAGTGATAGTGAGCGTAGATGCGAGGGTACGGTCCGTACCACTACGTGTACGCATACGCGTGCAGAACCATAGTGATAGTGAGCGTAGATGCGAGTGTACGGTCCGTACCACTACGTGTACGCATACGCGTGCAGAACCATAGTGATAGTGAGCGTAGATGCGAGTGTACGGTCCGTACCACTACGTGTACGCATACGCGTGCAGAACCATAGTGATAGTGAGCGTAGATGCGAGGGTACGGTCCGTACCACTACGTGTACGCATACGCGTGCAGAACCATAGTGATAGTGAGCGTAGATGCGAGTGTACGGTCCGTACCACTACGTGTACGCATACGCGTGCAGAACCATAGTGATAGTGAGCATACAGGCATTTGTACGGTCCGTACCACTACGTGTACGCATACGCGTGCAGACCCATAGTGAGAGGGCCGTACACTCGCATGTACGCTCACTATCACTATGGGTCTGCACGCGTATGCGTACTTGTTGTGGTACGGACCGTACAAATGCCTGTACGCTCGCCATCACGATGGGTACACATACGGCAGCACTCCCACAGTGATTGGGGAACATACACAGGCCCTCTTAGCAGCAGTACGCCGGTTTGTACACATCACTGTGGTGATAGTCGACACACAGGTAGGAATAGGGCGGACATACTTGTCCATGGATGGACATACTTGTCCAGGAATGGACATCAAGGCATCGTCTGTGCATTACTACATGTGTGGGGCACAGGTGTGACAGGCTGTGATGTGGAACATGCCTCCTGAGTGGAGGAGGCACCAGATGTATGATGAGATGTGTACAGGTGTACTGTGTGAGGGTGCAATGTGTGCCAGGCATGCCCTTGACTCCGTTGACATGTGTGCATGTCGTACTGCGCACTTGGGGTGAGCGTCACTGGCATGGCACGGACACCAACACACGGAAGTGTCCCATGATGCCCGGTACAGGGGTCATGACACCTGACTTGTCACTACCCACAGTGCACAATGTGACTATGTCATTTATGTGTCCGGGATTTACATCAGGTTGATGTTGTAGCACCCTCAAAAGCTGCAGCCGTTGCAGCAACCAACATGTGTCTGTGTGTAGATTGTCATTGCACACTGTTCCGCACACCATGCCACATGTGGTATCTGATGTGAGGTGCACATGTATGCATGGGACACGGAGTAGCGTGACAAGGCCATGTCAGCATCCTCACAAGGAATGTGTGGTGAGTCATGACATGTGCACCTTCATGGCAAGGTGTGTGGGCAGGCCTAGTGTAATGTCATGTGACCTGTGGCTCCGGTGTTCCGCTACCAGTCTCTACAATCGGCATCCTACTTCTGCTGATGTGTGGGTGTATGTCACTTCTGTCTTGCGTCGGGCTGTTCACTTGCACTGGGACACAGCTATTCCCATGGCGTGGCATGGGGAGGTTCTCAATCACCGTGTGTAGCTGGGTCTTGGAAGGAGTGTCACCTTGCATCCATACGTGTCCTGGGCATGTAGCACATGCCTGACTCCCTATGTGGCATGTGTGTATTGGCAGGTTTACATGTGCTCAGTAGACATGAGTTGTTCTCGTAGTGCACTCACTCTTCCTTGTCACTTCCAAATTACTGCAGAGCGCCTCCTGTTGCCCGAAGAATTCCAGACTTGGCCACCATGCAGGAGAATGACAGGATCCGGCTCTACCGCTTCACCCAACCGTTGATTCTGGAGCTGACGGCGAGACTGGCACCACACCTGCAACCGCAGCACAGGTATCCTACGGCACTGACACCCCAGCTGAAGGTAATGGCTGCCCTACATTTCCTTGCCACGGGTACCTTCCAATATACCATAGCTCATGTTGGTGGCATGTCCCAGAGCATGTTCAGCGGTGTGCTGCATGATTTCTTGGAGGCCATGTTGATTCACCTGGATGACTTCATCAAGTTCCCAACCCCTGAACAGATGACTGAGGTCAAACGTGGTTTCTATGCCCTGGGAGGGATGCCCCATGTCATTGGGTCCATAGATGGGACACATGTAGGTTTGGTACCACCACACGCACGGGAGGTGGCGTACCGCAATCGGAAGCACTACCACTCCATCAATGCCCTTGTGGTGTGTCTGTCCAACATGGTGATTTCACATGTCTGTGCTCGTTTTCCAGGATCAGCACACGATGCCTACATCATGAGGCGTAGCGGGATGCCTGATATGATGATGCAGCTGCGCAACGAACGTGCATGTGTTGTTGGTGGGTACAGTCTGTCTGTCCTGTATTCTGTTTGGCCGAGCAGCACTACCGCTTCGCCTGTTCTAACGATATCCATGTGCTTTCCATTTAGGGGACGCTGGCTATCCCAACATGCCTTGGCTGCTGACACCTCTCCGCAACCCCATCACGCCGGCCCAGCTCCGCTACAACACCGCCCATGGCCGGACAAGGCGAGTGATAGAGAGGACGTTTGGCATGCTGAAGAGCCGATTCCGGTGCCTCCACAAGACCGGCGGCGCACTCCCATATGCCCCGGCGAAGGTCTGCAAGATCTTCATGGTCTGCTGCATGCTGCACAACATGGCAGTTGAAAGAGCTGTGCCCCTCATCCTGGATCAAGATGACGAGGACCATCCACCCGTGGAGGACGAAGGGCTTGGCAATGGGGCTAGTGATGTGGAGGATGTGGAGCCGCAAGAGGACATCCGGACTCGGCTCATACGCGACTTCTTTGCTTAGTGGTGAGTACCAGGGTCTGAGTGTGCACGCATTGGTCCCCGTGTGGCATGCGTTGTGATGTGTGTCTCCACCTGCATGTATGGCACGTGGGGCAGAGGTGTGTGTGGGTGTGTCACTGGAGTGATGGTGGCAGTGATGGTAGTATTTCCCCAGACATAATTGTGACCTAGCATGTTGTCATACATACATGTGTCGAGTACATGCACATGCAAGTGGCTGTGCTTCTTGTGGCTGACTTCTTGTGTGTCTCTCTTCCCCAGGTACCTGCGCATGCCGTTTGCTGGTTGCATTGTTGTGGCACTGCTATTCCTCATGGACATGGCATCGTGGGCTGACTCAGCGTTACAGGCACGGACACGTTTGGAAGTCTCCATGGGGTAAGGGATGCATCTGGGGTGTATTGGGTGTGGCAGTTGTTCACGATGTGTGCACACTGCCCCGGTCGGGGTTTGGGTCCTCTGCAGACATGTGGCATCCCCATGGGACACGACATGCAGCTGGGTACACCTGAATAGATGGCCTGCCTGGTTGTCAGTCATCAGTGATGGGATGGTGGATTGTGATGAAGGCATCAATGTGTGTGACACTGCCCTCGGACACATACGGTTAACATTGTCTTGACATGGCGTGGGACTTCCACATCAGCGGATGTATGGTGTATGGCAGGCTCTCCGTGAGCAGCTGTGGGTATTTAGCTATTATCCGACACTTGTGTGCCAGTTCCATGGCTATCACGCATTTGTGCTGCAGAAGGGGGGTGCCAGTGTTGGAGCCACATGTTACTCCACATGATGTGTTCATGTGTACTTCAAGTTGCCTCTGCAATCCCAAACACATGACTATTAAAGGTGTCCCTATGCCTCCAAGCTGCCTCTTCTCAGTCAATGCTGGTGTGTTGGCACGGTGCATCCTGCATGTCTGGCATGGTATTCCCTGATTGTGGCTATGTGTCAATGTGTCGAGTGGCAAGATGCAAGCTGTGTGTGTGTGCTGAGACTGTGTAATGGGCATGATGTCCATGACTGTGTGGGTATTGTGACATGTGCCATCCCCATGCATCCAACGTTGTCCATGACCCCATTCTCTGCATCCACCGGACTCAAGCTTGCAGGACATGGTTCTGCCACCTGTCTACACGTACCTGGGTGCCCCCCAGGACACGGGCCAGGATCCCTGACCTCTGCGCATGACTGTTGCTGTACTCAATGTGTCTGTCAGCACGGTTGTTCGGCCACCCCCTCAGCTGGTTCTGACCATCACGGGTGTGTATGGTGCTCCATGTCTGTCTTGCCTAGAAAACTGTGACCCATGTGTCCTGTGCCAGACTCAGGCCCCAGGGTGTGGATGGTTGAAGTGAACAGATGACTCAGGCATGTTTAGACTGTACAAGACACATGTTAGGTAATAATGCTACCAGCAGGCATCTACTCTTAATAGTGTGATTTATTATTGGGGGGGGGGGGCAAGTGAGGGCCTTTCCGGGATTAGGGAATCCAAAGTTCAGTAGGGGAGTTGGTGTCCTTGCCATTGGAAATCCTCAGAGTCCATGCCACAGTCTTTGTCAACATTGGTCAGCCAGTGACCAGCAGGGCCATGTGGCAGAGAATGTCTCTTGATGCTGTGATGCTGTTGCTCCAGTGGGCCAGGTGCCAGGCCAGGTGTCCTGGGAGATGGTGATGTGGCAGCCACCCTCACGGTCCTTTCCGTGGACGACCCGGCTTCCTGCGGGGAACCTCAGCAGCAGGCCGTGACGACGTCTGGGATGCTCCGTCGGATGTTTCCTCCTCCTCCTCATGATCCCTCCCTGTGGGTGGTGATGTTCTCCGCCTTCTGGCACAGGGAGGGTCGGCCATGGTGTCGGCCATCCGACGGAGTTCAGCGTGAATCCCCTGGGACGCCGTCACTTGCTCAGCCTGTCTGTCCTCCATCCTCCGTTGGTGTAGCTGTAGACAGGCTATTAGCTCCGCATGTTGCTGGGCCTGCTGGACCTTGATCCCCTCGAGGACGGACACAACCTGGGCCATGCCCGTGGTGTCCTGCCGGTATGAGTCCAGGATGTTACGGACATGGGAAAATACCGGATCCCCAGCCAACTGGTCAGGCTCGCGCCTCCGCCGCTCTCCACTCCCACCACCCCTGCCCACTTGCGTCTGGCCTGCACTTGTGGGCACATGGGGTCTCCGGGACCCCTGAGGGGTGGCATTGGCGTTGTCGCCTGCCTCCTCCTGGGTGCCCGGGACACCGTGTCCCTCCTGGCGAGCCTGGCTGCATTGTGGTGTTGGGGCAGGGATCCTGGGTGTCTCCTGGGATGTGGCAGGAGTGGGGGTGGTGGTTGGCACGGTTGTACCTGACGCAGGTGCTGCAGGTGGTTGGACACCAGAGGGGCCAGGTCGGTCGGGGTCGTCCGCAGAGTGGTGAGAGTGGTCGCTGCCGGTGGGATCGGTCTCCTGCAGATCCGGGTCCTGTGAGTGTTCCCCCCCAGTGTTGGGGGGTGCAGCACGACGTTGACCTGTGTGTGAGAGAGACAATGTTACTTTTGATCCATGCAACATCCATGTTGCATCCGTTACAAAGTTGGCACATTTCCTCTTGGAATTAGGATCTGTCTTGCATTCCACTCACAGTGCACTTGTGCATGTGTGTGTCCCTTGGGCACCAATTTGGCCCCTTTAACTATGTGTGGCACAGTCTTACTTGCTGCGTCAAGTGTGACTGCAGTCAGCAGTGGAGTGTGCATGTGTGCCGAGCTATGCGTTTGCGCCTTCCTTGTAGCACTGTACATGTGCACATGGAGTGGATCCACACACTCATATGATGCAGGTGGCTGTCCTTGTGCTCGTGTACAGGTTGTAACATGGCCCTGCGTTTTGCCATGATGAAGAGGGGGGGTTCTGGCACTGGGCACCCTTGTCTACATGCACGCAGTCCACCTGCTGACGAGCAGACATTCCCACACACCAAAGGACTGATTTGCTCTCCCTGTGTCTCCCTCCTTCTCTGTCCCCCTCTCCCTCCCTCTCTGTCCCCCTCTCCCTCCCTCTCTGTCCCCCTCTCCCTCCCTCTCTGTCCCCCTCTCCCTCCCTCTGTGTGTCAGCCTCCTCCCTCTGTCCATCTTCCTGTGTCTCCCTCCCTCTCTGTCCCCCTCTCCCTCCCTCTCTGTCCCCCTCTCCCTCCCTCTCTGTCCCCCTCTCCCTCCCTCTGTGTCCCCCTCTCCCTCCCTCTGTGTCCCCCTCTCCCTCCCTCTGTGTGTCAGCCTCCTCCCTCTGTCCATCTTCCTGTGTCTCCCTCCCTCTGTGTCCCCCTCTCCCTCCCTCTGTGTGTCAGCCTCCTCCCTCTGTCCATCTTCCTGTGTCCCCCTCCCTCTCTGTCCCCCTCTCCCTCCCTCTCTGTCCCCCTCTCCCTCCCTCTGTGTGTCAGCCTCCTCCCTCTGTCCATCTTCCTGTGTCTCCCTCCCTCTCAGTCCCCCTCTCCCTCCCTCTGTGTCCCCCTCTCCCTCCCTCTGTGTCCCCCTCTCCCTCCCTCTCTGTCCCCCTCTCCCTCCCTCTCTGTCCCCCTCTCCCTCCCTCTGTGTCCCCCTCTCCCTCCCTCTGTGTCCCCCTCTCCCTCCCTCTGTGTCCCCCTCTCCCTCCCTCTGTGTGTCAGCCTCCTCCCTCTGTCCATCTTCCTGTGTCTCCCTCCCTCTGTGTCCCCCTCTCCCTCCCTCTGTGTGTCAGCCTCCTCCCTCTGTCCATCTTCCTGTGTCCCCCTCCCTCTCTGTCCCCCTCTCCCTCCCTCTCTGTCCCCCTCTCCCTCCCTCTGTGTGTCAGCCTCCTCCCTCTGTCCATCTTCCTGTGTCTCCCTCCCTCTCAGTCCCCCTCTCCCTCCCTCTGTGTCCCCCTCTCCCTCCCTCTGTGTCCCCCTCTCCCTCCCTCTCTGTCCCCCTCTCCCTCCCTCTCTGTCCCCCTCTCCCTCCCTCTGTGTCCCCCTCTCCCTCCCTCTGTGTGTCAGCCTCCTCCCTCTGTCCATCTTCCTGTGTCTCCCTCCCTCTCTGTCCCCCTCTCCCTCCCTCTCTGTCCCCCTCTCCCTCCCTCTCTGTCCCCCTCTCCCTCCCTCTGTGTCCCCCTCTCCCTTCCTCCGTGTGTCACCCTCTGTCACCTTGGCCCAGCTTCCTGGGCACACACTGTTAGCAGATCTTTGAGTGGCCCTTGGCCTGTTGATGTGAGTTTGTTTCTGATCTCCAGGCACCCATTTTGTCTGCTGTGTGTCTGTGCGCTGCTGCTGTGGTGGTGTGTGCTGCCACTCTTTCACACTGTTGGCTGTTCATTAGCTGCTGGCATGTGCAAAACAGTGCCTTCACCCCCATGTGTTGATGCAAGGCATCCGCCATTTGCTGGCAAGTCATTCCTGTGTTGGGACACAGTGTTTGTCTGGCTGTGACCTAGGCCATATGGGCAGAGGGCATTGTTGTCTGCTTTGGAGTCGCACTATGTGATTCTTGGTGCCCACACTCCCGCCATCCGGGTTACCGTGTCATGTGTTGTTGTCTTCTGTGGCCTGTGACTTGACATTGTCCAGCTGGGTGCATGGGGCATGGTGGCAGCAGTGGCATGTGCCTGCTCATGGAGTGTGGTTGAGTAATGCGATGGCTTGTGGTGTTTGCGTGCCTGTTATTAATTTTGGTTGTGGTTGCAGTTCCCCCCATGTGAGGTGCGTTGTTTGTGTACTCACCCGGGTCTCGGAGTCCTTCTACTCCTTCAACTGCCTCCACCGGCAGTATGGCCATCACCCTCTCCTCCCAGGGATGGTACTGTACGGGTCTGCGGGAGGGCCCTCCTCCGGTGGCGTTGGCCTGGTCGTGTTCCTCCTGTCTCTTGGCTCTGACCCTCCTCCGCAGATCGTACCACCTGTTCTGGCAATCCTGCTTGGTCCTCCTGGTGTCCGCAACAGCATTCACAGCATCGACGATGGTCTGCCACATGGCTGTTTTGGCTGCCTGGCTGGTGCTTCTGACCAATGTTCCAAAGATCTGTGGCTCGACTCTGAGGATTTGATCAACAAGGACCTCCAACTCTCGGTGACTGAACTTTGGATTCTTGGTAGTGGGCATGGTGAGGGGTGTGGGTGGGGATGGTGTGGGTGTGGGGGGTGTGTGGATGTTGGGGGGGGGTGTGGATGGTTGTGTGTGTGTGTGAATGTGATGAGAGGGTGTTTGTGAGGGTGGTCGTGTGAAGGTGTGCAAGTGTAAGATGTGGTGTCGCTTGTAGTCTGGTTCTGTGGTGTCTGGCAGCAGTGGGTCTGTTGCAAAGGCTCATGGTTTGTGTGTGTGGGCCCTTTTTATTGGTCCATGGGTGGGTGTGGCAGTGTTTGAATTTTGGGTGGGTGTGTTATAAGGAGTGGTGGTGTATTGGGCCTCTGTTTGTTTTTGACAGTTGCAGGTCAGTGATTGTGTTATTTTAGTGGTTGTTGGCCATGTTTAGTGGCTGTGTGCCTTTCGAATGGTGTATTGTTGAGTTGTTTTGTTTTGTCCTTGTTGTGTACGTGCGTTTTGAGCGTGTGTACGGTGTGTACATGGGCCATTTGGTTGTACGATTTGGTCCTTGTGTGTGGCTTTGTACGACTCGTACATGCGGTTGTGATGTTGGGGCATGGGGTGCGCTCCGTACTTAGGAGGTTGTGTTGGGGGTGCGCCAGGAACGTACTGGGGTTGGGGTACGACTGGAACGTACTGGGGTGTACATAGACGGTGGTACGACACGTACAGGGGTGGGGGGGTGTACATAGACGGTGGTACGACACGTACAGGGGTGGGGGGTGTACATTGACGGTGGTACGACACGTACAGGGGTGGGGGGGTGTACATTGACGGTGGTACGACACGTACAGGGGTGGGGGGGTGTACATTGACGGTGGTACGACACGTACTGGGGTGGGGGTACGACTGGAACGTACTGGGGTGTACATAGACGGTGGTACGACACGTACAGGGGTGGGGGGGTGTACATTGACGGTGGTACGACACGTACAGGGGTGGGGGGGTGTACATTGACGGTGGTACGACACGTACTGGGGTGGGGGTTCGACTGGAACGTACTGGGGTGTACCTAGACGGGTGGGGGTATACATATACGGGGGGTACGTGTCGGACGTACGGGGGCTGGGGGGAGTGTTGGGCGCGTATGCGGGCACATGTCTCCATGGTTGCTATTGGTGTTCGGTGCGGACGGTGTTTTTTCCATACGGTTGTAGGCTCGGACGCACGGGATGGATCGTGATTCCTCGGTCGGACTTGGATTTTTACGTTTGTAAGGTAAATCGTCCGAGGACGTGTCGGACACATTTTCCGACCCGAGGACGTGTGGGGAATGATTCCCGGTGCGGGTCGTATGGACTTTTTACCATGCGAATCGTGATTGCCAGTTCGTACGGCACTTGTACGATTCGTACGGTAAAAAGACCGGATACGAGTCGCACGGGGGAATTTTTTACCGGATCGTGATCGGCACCTCTGTTTATGTAGTTTTGAAATCTGACCATAATCAGATATCATGTGACCTGCAAAAAAAGAGATTTGAGGGGTTCATAATATTTCACCTTTTTAGCTGTTGAAGGACCGCAATCATTTCAATCATTTTTCTTTGAACATCTTTGCAGACAAAATTCTGTGCTTACCTTCTATCATTTGCAAGGAAATTTAGAAACGGAAATATGTCACTTTTTGTAACATAGTTATTGTGCAAGATACTCTTTTACATTTACAAAGAGAGGAAAAGGCACTCTGTGCACTTTTTATACTCCATGTAAATACAACGTCATCATTTAGACCACTTTGTGTTGAAAGGGTGTTCTAAAAGTATTGTTGTGCATGATTGCACTTAATACTCATAGAACAAGACACATGTCTAGATTTATCATAAATCATAAATCTCGATATGTGTGTGAATGGTGCACCATTCTAAAATTGGTGTAGGAAAGCACAACAAAGAGAATTGTTTTAATTTCTCCACATTTTTATATCTTTAATGCATGCTGAAATGTTCAGCATACATTGAAGGAGAAAAATGCATTTTTTCATTGTTTTTGTGCAGGAAGGTGTGTCTTCCTGTAGAAAAACAAACAGCACATGACACAGATATCCTTGCACTATGGTGCAAGGGTGCCTGTGTCACCACATGGCTGCAGTTTAAGCAGCCGTGCAGAGAGAAGCATAGATTTGCAACATATTTATGTACATATGTTGCATCCCTGTGCTTCGTAAGTACTACAGCACACTGCAGTTACAGAGGTTACTGTGTGATGCTGCAGCACTTCCTTATAGTTCTGCACTTATACATTCACCATACGCTACTAATACATTCATTCAGTCAATTACGTACCACAGATACATTCATCTAAACTTTCACACACTAACAAAGAAATGTAGCTCTTTTTTTAAAACAAGGAAAGTTAGTTTTTACAAGAACTTTTTTTTCTTCTTTCTACTTTTATATTTTTTTTTCGTTTTTCTAACAATTTTGTGATTTTTTTGGTTTTTTTGAAAACAAAAAACAAAACAGGAGAAACCAAACAATGAACTTCAGGGAACAATATAAAAAATAAAAAAAACTACTAGCAAATGTGACTTTCTTGGCGGCGGCAGATCAGATCGATCGACTGCTCGCCATAGCACAAAGTCTTATCGCACTTAGTGCAGCGCACTTTTAAAAATTGAAATTGAGGACGGATGTCCAAGGTTTGGGCTGATGGATGCACTCTTGATGTGTTCGGGTGCGATGAGGTGGATGGCGCAGAAGCAGGAGTGTTTCTCATCCGTCGGCACTCTTCTTTTGCAAGATTGTTTGGATGAAGGATCCTCATGTGCTTCATCATACTTGCCGTGCCGCAAGAGTATTTCTTGTTAGGATCCCCTCTCGATAGGACTCTTTTGCAAATCTTGCACGTGACCAAGGTGGCATTGGTCTTATTTTGCCCCTCGGGAAAAGTTAACATTTTTCACACCACTGAAGAAAAACGTTTTTTGAGTGGTGCCTCCGGCAAAAATTCATCCTCAGAACTATGAGGTGATGCAGGTGATGCCTGCTGCCCTGAAGCCATTTTTGGCTGAAAAAAGTTAGAGCTAAGTGTAAACTTAGTCTAAAAATCTTCTTCTCTCCAAAGAGGTGGTTCTCCAAAGAAGCTCAAAGAAGAATGATTGAAATGGGTGGGGTCTTTCAGTAGTTAGAACAGGAAGTGTAATGAACCAATCAAATCTCTTTTTTGCAGGTCACATGGGATCCTCGCACCCTGCGCGTACGCAGCACGCACCCAGCACGCATCCGTGAAATTGAATTAAAAAGAAATATAGGATTAGATGTCAAAATATATTAATTTTAAGACTAGTTTAGAGTTTGTCTTCAATTAATATTCACATGAAATACATAAATATGTTTTTTTAAATGTTAAATACTTCGCGGGATCCGCGCACCCACCTTGTCATAGACGCAGATGACACATCGCGGAAGCGCGTAAACATCGCGTTACGTACATCGAACGTGTCGCATATAGGCTGGGAGTCGCGTACCGGTCGCCTTAGAATCGCGCACTAACCACGTACCCGACGCATACCATGCGCGGATGCTACCGCGTAGGGATCGAGAACGGTGCACGCAGGGTGCGTGGATCCAAAAACATGGAAAAAAATTTTTAATAAATAAACTAAAGTTTTGCACATATAGTTAAAAAAATATTTTGAAAAATATAAAAAAATATGTTTGAAAAACCCATTAAGTTCAAATAATATTTTTTAATTTTTAAAAGAATTAATTGAAAAAATACGTTTAAAAATGGTGATAAAAAAGTATTTAAAAAAAATGTAATTAATGAAATCTCACACTGAATTTGAAAAATATAGAAATCCAATCAAAATCATTAAACAAGATATCTTCAGAGATAAGTTATAGATAGGAATTAGCATTTAAAAAACCTTTGAAATTCACTGAAAAAACCATAGGTTTCAGGCACGTTATAGTTAGGAATTGGCATTTAAAAAACCTTAGAAATTCACTGAAAAAGCCATAGGTTTCAGGGGCGTTATAGTTAGCTGGACATTTCCCTCGTACAAAACCCTAGAAATTCCCCTGTTATAGTTAGTTCAGCTAACTGTAACTCGCGCCCCCGCAATGCACTGCTAATGACGTCACATATTACATCACTCATGACATGGTCAGTGACATCACTGATGACATCACTGATGACATCTCAAATGACATTTCTGATGACATCACTGATGACGTCATCCATGTGATAAATTAGTGCATCTTCTCACACCCTAATATAACCTTTGATACACCGAGTCATAATTTCAGACGGCCATTTTGACAACCATAGAAACTCCAATACCAATAACTACTCACCCACTCATTGACTTTTAGGTCTACATACATGTCCACTCACTCACCTCTACAGTCACTCATACTTACAGTCACTCTGTGCATTTATACACCTATATAGACACTCACACACCGCCAATCATCCATTGAGGTACTGACACATCTAGTCAGTCATGCAAATAATTAATCACAGTCCAATTTACTCACCTATACAGTTAAACACACTCAAGTTCACTTACACATAAAAATACTAACAAATTCTGTGTCTTCCTGCAGAAAAAACAAACAGCACATGACACAGATATCCTTGCACTATGGCGCATACAGCCACTCCCAAAATCACACACTCTCACATATAGATAGTTATATACTCTTACTCACATATACACTGCGTTTCACATATGTAGTTACTGACACATGTACGACTGAGATATACATTCAATCACTAACACGCCCATACATGCACTCACCCAACCATACAGTCCATCACAGATGCACTCTTAAAACCATGCACCCAGTGAATCACCCACTCACACATCTAGTCACAGAGTCACACACACCCTACCCACACAAACACTCAGGCACCCATATAGATACTCAGACAACCAATCAATAACCCATATAGAGACTCATTTAGCTATTCACAAAACCATGCAGCCACTTATACACCAACACACAGAGACATACAGACATTCACACAGTTTAGTCACTAGTCTGCAGTAAGATACATTTAATGACTCACTTATAGAGTCAGTTACACACCTAGAAAATCATCCATTCACACACTTGTACACCCACTTATTCTTCAACAGGCCTTTCTCTATATATATTAAACATAATAAAACTGTTCAGAAATACATACTCAATGGATGATGTCATCAGCGATGTCATTTGAGATGTCATCAGTGATGTCATCAGTGATGTCACTGACGATGTCATGAGTGATGTAATATGTGACGTCATCAGCAGTGCATTGCGGGGGCGCGAGTTATAGTTAGCTGAACTAACTATAACAGGGGAATTTCTAGGGTTTTGTATGAGGGAAATGTCCAGCTAACTATAACGCCCCTGAAACCTATGCTTTTTTCAGTGAATATATATATATATATATATATTTTCTCCAAAGCCCCCTCGATTTGAAAACACACTCCAAACTAGGTTTTTAGTGGCTGTGCAGTATCTCTTCACTTAGCGTCATTTGTAGCCTTACGCGTTTCGGGGCTTCGTGCCCCTTGTTCACAGGCATAAAAGCAATTGTGAAGTGTCATTTCTTTTAAATAGACGCACACCTCAGCATGTGACCAAATCGAATCACCTCCGTTGCATGCTGGGATAAGAAGTCCTTGCATAATTAATCGTTAGTACTATTTGTCAAGCGCCTTGAAATATTATTACCTTTGTAGGTTATGTCCACTTTCACATGATTTTGCAATTTGAAGAGCCCTCCAGTGGGCCTCACCGTGGGAGATAATGCCACTTCGCGCCAGCTGGTTTCTCAAATGGTGACTCCCGAGCAGTTCGTGTGTCTTCTTGGCCCCCAGGCATTTGGCATTTGGGAAACCAGCTGGCGCAAAGTGACATTATCTCCCATGGTGAAGGCCCACTGGAGGGCTTTTCAAATTGCAAAATCATGTGAAAGTGGACATAACCTACAAAGGTAATAATATTTCAAGGCGCTTGACAAATAGTACTAACGATTAATTATGCAAGGACTTCTTATCCCAGCATGCAACGCAGGTGATACGATTTGGCAAAGAGGTAGCCCTTGGTTCACACTCGTGCCTTGTGGTTAAATGGTGTAAATCCGTTCAGTAGTTCCTGAGATATTCAAAAGTAAAAAGATAGATATATCTAGGGCCGCGGATCCTCCCGAGCACGAGCTTTGTGCTAATTGGCTGTCAACACTTCAAACATGTTTATTTTAACGTGACTGTCAATGTACTCACCTATTTAGGAGGAATATGAAGCTGACGTGCCTCAAAGAACATCAGGTCCCAGCATGCATTTTGATTTGAATGGGTTCACTGGACGCCCATGAAAGGGCATTATGGATATTGTGCATAATTTGGACCAATGTTTGAGGCGCGCTTGTACTGGCAGCTGCGTGGCCTATGAAAAAGAACTTTATTTGTTCGAAACGCGTTGGCCAATGATCATTGTTTTTACCTGATTTTGCCCTGCACTAACCAATAAAATGTTAAGCTAGAAGTGAGTGCATCTTCATCTCCCTGACCAGGAGGTGTGAGTTTGGATATTTTCGGTTGGAAGATTGCACCACCGCATTATCAGGTGCGGGTCCTGGGAGGCCTTGAATTCCGGCCTCTCGTTGCTAAACATCCAGCGAGGTATGATTGATCTAGGCAAACTCAGGAGATGTTTATTTTAACGTGACTGTCAATGTACTCACCTATTTAGGAGGAATATGAAGCTGACGTGCCTCAAAGAACATCAGGTCCCAGCATGCATTTTTATTTGAATGGGTTCACTCGACGCTCATGAAAGGGCATTATGGTTATTGTGCATAATTTGGGCCAATGTTTGAGGCGCGCTTGTACTGGCAGCTGCGTGGCCTATGAAAAAGAACTTTATTAGTTCGAAACCCGTCGGCCAATCATCATTGTTTTTACCTGATTTTGCCCTGCACTAACCAATAAAATGTTAAGCTGGATGTGAGTGCATCTTCGTCTCCCTGACCAGGAGGTGTGAGTTTGTATATATATATATATATATATAGATATATATATATGTATATGGTGTGAATAAAACTTTACACTTTTTTCCTGCAAAACCGGAGTGGCTCGTCTTCTTTCCTTGGATGTATGGAGAGAACTTCTGTGCAAAATATATATATATATACATATATATATATGTATACTCTAAAGTAGTTCCAGCACTCAGTGTATTGATGATGAAGCGTTTTAACAATCCTGCTTTTTCAAATCAAAAACTGCCCATTCACCATAAAAACAATTTAAAAACCATTCATGTTTAGTATAAATAGACTTCACATTCATTTCCTCTCATGCTTTGTTTTCCAAAATTGGAAATCTTTTATACATTTATGAAACCTATATCAATGCATCTCTTTAATTAACAACATAATACCCATCATCCCACATGTAGGTTTAATCAATGCATGGACATAGCAAACAGTCTAAATGGCAAACACTGTAACAACATTATAATAACAATGATCCTTAATCTGTCTGCGCTTTGCCCACGCTTGTATGGGTATCAATAAACAAGTGCAAGTATCTATTATTAAAATGGACCTTACTGAATGCTCAGCCAGGTTTCGGATATAATGAACACTTCGTCTGTGCAACCTACAATGAATCCAAGGACTCTTTAGGAAGACTACCTTTTTGTTTTCGAATATCGCCTCGAAGTATAATTCACAAATACCAATACACTCCTTCCAACCCATTTTGATAAAATATATAGTTATAATTTTCAAATACCCTTTCAACCTATTGGCTAAAACGTTCATCTGGTAACAAAGTGGCTTGATCCTTAATTCCTATATTATTCCCCCACACACTTTCCGATGTTTCCAAAACATTCATTATATTGAAGCAAGTAAATTCTAGGAGGGAGGGGAACATGGTGGTGAAGGGATAGCCAGAAAGGAGAAAGAAAACAGACTTAGACTAAAAAACAGAAAGTGAAGAACCATATTTTCTTTGCATGAGATATTCCTATAAGCAGCGAAATCATAACACAGAAAATTTGGACAGTTAATTTGACACTTCAAACTCATTGTTATTCATTGTTCTAGTGCTTCTTGTTGTGATCACTCCCCTGTGTGTACTGCCAGTTCTTCAGGGATCCCACATGGATCCCACATGGATGCTTGGTTCCCATCTCAATTATCAATCATGATTCCTGCCTTCTAAGATGTTTTCCCTGTCTCCTACTCATTTAATGGGATTGACCCTGTTGATACCAAAAAGAAAAAGCATGCCAGGATCACAGGTATGCTTCTCTGAAAAATGCCTTGCTACCAGGTATGTGTGGTCACTGCTCTTTATAGCTCTCCGATGTTTTAAAACTCTCTACCTGTTTAGATGCCAGTATTACAGTCATGCTTCTCTGAAACAGCCATCCTGCAAGGTATGTGGGATTACTGTTCTCTATATAGCGCACTGATGTTCTAAGACTCCCTTCTAGTTAGCAAGAGTGTCTTATAACTAACTTGCGAACTAATTGTAAGTTGAGACCTTGTAATGTACTGTTTATGTCTTCACATATTACATCACATCATTGCTGATATCGCTGATGACATCTCAAATGACAGCACTGATTTTGGATCATATTCTAAGCTGCGCATACGCATAATGCCCAGGGGTGACCTGCTTCCAACCCCATGTTGGCTTCTAACCCCCCTTGGCATTGGTCAGCAGGGGGTTGGCTGGAGGGTCTGGCCTTCAACCAAGCTCTACTCCTAGCCCTGTGAGTGACCTGTGCACAATCCCCCTGTGGGCAGCTAATCAGCCTGCTGTGCACAGCCTTCGGTTGTGCTGAGCAGGGGGTTAACCAGAGGACCTCGCCTTTGGCCAGGCCCTGTGCTCACCACCAGTGGGCAGCCAACGCAAGGTATTTGGCCTTCAGTTGCAGGCAGCTAATGAGATTGTTCTGGTACTGGAGATCCTTTTCTGGATCCACAGTACTGTTAAATTAGAGAAGAGTAGTTTTTTTTGGTACCACAGAGGTACAGCAGCACTAGATATCGCTAACGTTTAGCCCCTTCATACCCATCCTGAGAATCTTTTTAACACTAACTTCTCAAACACTACTGAATGGATTGACTCCAATCTATAAGCCACTTCCATGAGTTAAGTTCTAATCTCATGCGAAATTTGATGTATTTCCGCACAGCTGTTTTTCCTCTACTGATATCCTGCTGCTAGGAAATGGTCACTGAAACACCAATGACATTTGGTTTCAGCTTCTGACAACTCTAAAAGACAACATAAAGGAGTGGTTTGGTATGCCATCAAGTTGAATTTCACAGTTCTCCTCAACTCAGTGATCTAAATGTCATTGTCTGCACTATCCCAGACATCTTCCCCCCCTCTATGAAGTCCTGACATGCCCTATGAATTTGTCTCAATATTCTAGGGTCAACTGGATTAGGAGTTGTTTAAAACAAGAGAAGCTCTTTCAGTAAGACCATCATTTTTATTGAAGCAATTCAGCCATAACTGGACAGTGAGTAGTTGTGCAAGGCCAGGAAGTCTTTTTGGTTTTTTTTCAATCAGGATGGGAAGTTTGAATCACAAATCTCTTTCATTGTTGCTTCTATATGTATCCTCAGGTATTTAATAACAGACTTACTGCAGGTGAAGGCTAAGTTGGCCTTGAAACAAATCTCATCCTTTCTAGGCTATTGATTCAGGAAGCATCGGGTTTACTCATATTAAGTTTGAATCCTGACATACAAAATGTATGCCTCTCTGTATAATGGGCTGTAATGATTGAATATCGTCTGAAAAAAGAAGAGCCTGAACTCATCCCTTCTCAGACTGACCTCGCAAATATTTATCTCATTGTGAATTCAGTAGCGTCCTCCTCATTCTTGGTACCCACCAATGACTACGCCACAGACTGAGCTTAGTTTTACACATCTTTATTCATCTGCGTGTAACTGCGAACTCAACATTCTAAACCATCCTTCAATTCATTCTGCTCTAACACATTCATCATGGTTTTACAGAGTCCCTCAGGAGCTAAAAGGGTTCCATCATTTCTAACTTGCAGGACACTAAATCTCCCCCTCTGTTGAATAAAAAATTTAAATGTTTAACAAAATGTATAGATAGATAGGCATATACAATTAAATCTCTTCATTCAATCTTGTTGGTGCTTTACTTGTTCGATCGGATGTTGTTCTCAGAAACTGGGATCTGTCATCACCAATATCCAGGATCTGCATCAGTAGTTAAAGATAACAGCAGTCATTGGTGGTTCAGGCCCAGTAACTCCATTCAACAGTTAGATCTGATGAATGATTAGTTAACGGCCTAAATTGAGAAGAGTCTCTGGTAATAGACTAACCATGCATCCATTGGTAGACACCACTGAAAAGGTTCTGCATCAACTGGAGAATCAGATTTTCATCTTCACATCTGTTGTGCGAGAAATCAGTTTCAGAAGTTCTTAACGTCGTCTTTGGTCAACATATGTTTTCATCTTTTGTTTGTTCGCCAAGTCTTTCTCATGAGTTGCTTTCTCATCTCTCTTTCTCTGATTGATACATTGAGGCAACTTGGTCGAGAAAGGTGTCAAACGATAACCTTTCAAGGTAGAATTCAACACAGTTTTCAAATCGATCTTCTCAAGATTAGCATACTGCACTACTTTCTTTAGTGTACTAAGAAAATGCTCAACAAGTCCGTTGGTCTGTGGCCACTAAGGTATATTCTTCTGATGCCTAAATGCTCCAAGAAATCTTTAAATTCTTAACTATTGAAAGGCGGGCCATGGTCAGACTTCACTATGGCTGGAACACCCTATGTCGCAAAGATGCCATCTAGTCCTTCAATAACCCATTCTAGTGTAGTAGATGAAAGAAATTAGTGGAAATTATGAATACTCATCCATAATAACCAGCAGGTGAAGTCTGTTGTCGAGTGGACCATAGAAGTTTATGGCTATTCTCTCCCATGCGTGCTTTGGGAGTTCTGACATTCTCAAGATGCAGTGAGTAGTTTTTGTAGAAAAGCAGTTACATAGATGAAATGCCTTTTCAACCCTGTCACCAAGATAAGGAAGCCACACACGGTCTCAGAGACCTTTTTTTGTGACAACGATTCCACAATGTCCTTCATGGGCCACTTCAATAAAATTCTGTCTCAGATTTTCCAGGATTAGAATTCTCGACACTCGTAGGATAGCTCTTTCCTGAGTTATAGACAGTTCATATTTGACATTTTTATATTTTAGATATTCACCAACACAGGTGAGTGGTCGAGGGTGTTGGTTCCACGACTGATGTGTAATTATATCCTTCAACTTTAACATGTCACTATTCACTGACATCTCACATTTGGAAGAAACACCGGGCTCGTAGCCGTTGCAAGACACTTCTGTATCGGTTACGCACTGAGGCTGCGCCCCACTAACGGAGGAGCTGCCCACCGTCGCACTGTTGTTTCGCGCGCCATCATCTGAGGCGTGGTTGGGGGTGTAGGCAGAGCGGGGTGTGGAGCGGGACGCCGGCCGCTGGTTGGGCCGAGCTGAGCAGCTACTGAGCAGTTACCGCTGCGCCGCACGTAGGCGGGAGCGGGAGAGCGAGAGAGCCGGTTCCTCCTTCTGGGTCTCTGCGGGTTTCCGGCGGACCTGGAGGTGCAGGCACAGGCAGCAGGAACCTTTGAGGGACGCGGGCAGCAGCAGCACGTCTGAGGAGCTGGTACGTCGGCAAAAAAAAACAAAAAAAACGGGTGTACGGGAGAGGAGGCTTGAGGGCCCTCTCTACTGAAGGTGGGGTGTGTGGGGGCTTTTGGCAGGTCAGCTGGTGTGGCGAAAGCCTTGGGCCTGAGCCTTGACCCCCCCCTGAGCCGCACACTCTCACAGTGACGCTGACGCTTAATGCTGCTTGCTAGACATTGCTAGACATTGCCCAGTCCTCCCTCTATATTCCTGGTGCCTGCTCCCCCGGGGCCTGTTCACCTCTGCTCGCCCTTCGCTCTTACAGCTCTTTGCTTTCGCTGCCCTCAGTGCCTCCGCCCTGCCCATTCTCCCCTCCTGTCCCTCTCTACCGGCCTGGCTGCGGGCGTGCAGGGGTACGGGGCAGCTTTGTCCAGCTCTGGGGCTGCTCCCCCCGCTCTCCCCTCCCCTCCCCTCCCCTCCCCTGGCGCCCGACGCTTAGCTGTCTCATAGCGGCCACTGACCGGAGAGCCCCACTCCCAGTCTCATTACCAGTGAGACCCCCCTTAAGGGGGATAGCACAGAGGTGAGGTGAGGCCTGGCTTGGACTCCCGGTCTCTTGCCTGTGTGGTACGGCAGGAGGTGGCCGCGGGCTGGTTAGGGGTAGGGGTTGGGTTGCACATATGAGCGGGGGGTGCCATGACAAAGGTGACAAAGGTGACAAAGGTGAAAAAGGTCCCAACAAAAGCTGGCGTAGATCTGGCGTAGATCTTACTGAAAAACCGAAAAAAGACATTTGTCAATAGTTTTGATAAATCAAACCAAATCAAATCTGTAAGATAGCACAGTTCATAACATAAATACAGGATAAAATTCACACTATCCATACTATCCGGCTGTCGGAGACAGCACAGTTGGAATCACTGGACTATCAGTCCTCCGGCGTTTCAACGGTTTAGAGGAGCGACGCTGGTGTTTTCCCGGTGGACCCCTGGCAAGAGCACTTGTCCCAGCCGACCTCTAATAAGTACTCAACCTATAAGCTATGAGATCTGGGAAAATTAGGAAATCTGCAGTGGCTCCCAAAAGGAGGAAACCAAAACAGATGTCCTCTGACGAGGAGCCGGATCAAGGTAGCCATGGGCCCCCAACGGCTTCTAATGTTACAGCAAAGGCGGCAATACAGAGGCCAAATGGTAACGACAATAACAGTCTTGGTCGTAACGGCAAGGGTAAGGACACACCAAACACTTCGAAAACCTTGAAGCTGCTTGACTATTTCAAAAAAATTCCACCCATGGCGAAAACTTCTACATATTCGCAACCGCTGGAGGATACCAATCTTGGAGCATCGGACCAAACGGCCGAAATAATTACGCTCTCTTTACAACCTCCGCCCCCACAACAGCTGCAGAAGAACACTTCCAGTAAAATCTTGGCTCAACTTCCGGAAGTCTTTATTTTTGGATCCACACAAAAAGAAGTAACCTCAACTCAGCCAGAGGGGATAACTTTAAAACAAAACCTCCAACACGACGACCCTCCACAAACGCAATCAGGTCATTCCCCCTCATTAACGAACATGAGCAAGCAAGAAGTACATTTGTTGCACATTCTTCCGCAGAGCCAATTACAAAACTCAAGCACCCTTACAGACCAAGCTCAGAATATAGAATCATTAGTACTACAACCATGCCAAGATCTTGTCGTATTAAAGGATCCCACAATGGCTCTTCATAGTCACCTAGTTTTTCCTCAAATTCATGTGCAAAATACCCTCCATAGCAATAACAATCTACGATCAGTTGAACTGCTTCATTCTATAAGCACACCAAAGGACCATTTCGAAGCGCCAAGCCCTCAGCACACCGCATTTACACCCAAAATAGAATTAATGACACCTCCACCACAATCGCCTAAAAAATCAGTACCAGATGACCAGTTTTTAGCGGACTTGTCATTTTTCTTTAAAAATACTCAAAATTCTCCTAAACATACTTCAAACGTAAAACTTAAGCCAGAGGACCCTACAGCAATTGGTATCTGGCCTCAACTTCTCCAAACTTTCCAACAAACAGTTAATGCACTAAATTATCACTCCGACAAATTGGATGTGCAGATAGACCTTTTGAATACCCTAGCACTGTTCACAGCTGGCATTGACAATAAATTGGACAAACTGAACAACTTAATAATAGGAGCGCAATCTTCTGCAAAGCTTGTCCAGGCGGTCTGTTGCTGTTCCCCAATCATAGACTCACTTTCGTCGCTTCCAGCCTTCTTATCAAAGGTCATAGATGAAGTCAAGTTGTTGAAGGGAGGCAATTCATCAACAACTTTTTGCCCACAACCGCAAACATTGCCAAACACGTCCCAAAAACAAGCTAACCCTTGGATAATAACAAAACAAGGCTCCCAGCTGAGGGAGGAAATAGTTCCCCTCCCAAAACAGCCAAATGAGCAGTCAACATCTGACCAATTCCAAACAGGTACAACGGGCACCGACCTGACAGAAGCAACGATCAAAAAAGCTTGGTCTCCAAGTGGCCGCCCAGATTGCGCAGCCCACATTGAGCACGAGACAGTGGCTAGCTCGGCAGCCCAGATATCCTTGACCTCGGAAGTACAGCCAGCTCCTTTATCACTCTGTAGCAAGAGAGAGCGCAAACGCCAGCGCAAAAACAGAAATAAAACTAGGACTAAAACTACAGCAGCTACGACAAACTTTTTTCCTCTCTTCGCAATAGCTTCTAACAAAAAAGTTCTTAGTGAACATGACGCGCCATCACCCTCAGCAAACCCAAACATAACTGAACAAAAAGGCGACCTATCAGAAACCGTCGCCCAACGGATTCTGAGCAGTAACCAAGACTCAACTAAGTCAGTTACGGGAATAGCGACTGACGATTTTAATGCTGCTAAAGAAAAGCTAAGGGTGAAAATCAACGATCCAAGCGCATCAGAGCCCACATCTGTGGGAATAACACTAGAAGATTTTAGCTAAAGAAAAGCTAAGGGCGAAAAGCAACGATCTAAGCTTGTCAGAACTTACCGCGACCGCAACTAATCCTAAATCAGTGCCTGCCTCAATTCTACCCTGGTCAGACAATGCAATGACTAGTTCAAATCTAACAAAAACTATCTACAACCATAAACCACTTCTGCCTACTAATAGTCAGTCCTTGAGGAAGGACCCTCAATACCAGCCGCCACAGGAGCAGGATCTCGACGCAGGCCCGACTCTTAACAACACAAATAAGTCAACTCAAAGTTCATGCAGCAAAAAGGGCAAATGCGACCCCAAACTTTCTCATATTATACTAGCCCCAGACTATAAATCAAAAGGCAGGCAAGACATCCTCAATAGATCTAATATAATTAAATTAGTGGATGACATAGAATCCATTGAATTTCTTCCACCAAGAGGCACACAACCATCTGAGGTTACACTGGTAGCTTTTAGGTCGGCCTACTGGGCAGGGGTATTTCTGGATCACAAGGCTATCCTGCGGGGTTGGGGCATTCGAGTTTATCCATATTCCACCCCAGGGTACCCCCCAGCTTTATTAAACCAGCAAACGCCACCAAAAAGAGCCGGAACCTTACAATCCGAGCACCGCCTCAGACCATTCTCGATTCTAAAAAATGCGTCAGGACCTGAAGCATGTGACAATCTGACTTTAAATGCGATCTCTAACGATGATTCTCATCAAGGCTGGAGTTGGCTCCCAGCCATCTTATCATCAAAAAGAGTAGAATGACCTCAAGGTGCAGAGCCTATGGGTCAAACTCTCACACCTTTGGAAAATATAAGTACTCAAGCATCCCTATCGGCAATGGGGCACAACCCGCAAGTAGATCCCATCTTCTTAATTTGCTCCTGGAACATCAGTGGACTGCAACAGAAAATTAGGAACCCAGAAACGTATTCTTTCATTTGTAAGCACGCTGTAATAGCTCTGCAGGAAACTTGGGCCTCACAAGGCTACCCCGTCACAGGTTATATCGAGCTATGGAAACCAGCACTGAGGGACAGCAGGTACGGTCACTCAAAAGGTGGTATGTCAATATATATATCAATTAATCTAAAAGGCCCAATAACACAATTAAAAATGGATGAAGACTGGCTGCTTGGGGTTAAAATCAATTCTTGGCGGGAACAACGCTCACTCATCCTCTTAAACGTGTATATCAACCCAAATACACGCACAAAAAAATCACACCTGGTACAACTAACGGAAATTATGAGCGACCTAGCTGTGGAGCACCCTCACTCGGACTGTATTGTTACTGGGGATTTTAACACCAATCTATTTCAGGGGCAACTAGCAGAAATTGAGGGGCCCTTTCTATTCTCCCTGAACGAGGCAGAGTCACAAATCAAACCGGCAAATCAAGCCTATTGTGGCTTGGGGCACCTCTGTGCGATGCGTTTTTATAGCGCAGGCTACCTGGTTATAAACGGAAGATCAGAGAGTGATACGCCCCCCAAATGGACCTGGACAAATGGAAATAAACGTTCCTATCTGGATTATTCCATCTGCAATTCAGCTCTGCTCCAATGTTTGGTCAGCTTTTGCATTCACCCACGAACTGAAAGCGATCATCGGCCTCAGGTCATAACCTTCAAAACAAATCCGGTGAAGCATAAACCTGCACCTTCAACTAGCAGGGGAATATACTCCGAAAACCTCAAGCGCCTCAGATGGAGCGAAGACATCAGTCCGCAGATCCTTCAAGTAAGCATGGAGCTGATTAGAGGCGGATGTGACCAGGAAGCCTCCCCGATAGTTACATGGTCGAAGCTCTGCGCTCATCTGATTAACCTTTTTCCAAAAAAACATCAATCCTCAAGGAGATCTCTCCCGCGCCAGTTCACGCTTTCACATCAGTCGAAGCAACTTAAGAAAGCTAGAAATAAAGCCTTACAACTGCTGGCAAAAGCTCCAGGGAACAGCGAATGCTTAAAACAGTACCAAGTAGCTCAAAAGTAATTTAGGTTGGCGACCACAAAAGATAAACGGACACATGACAACCAATTTTGGTGTAAGTTAGTGTATGAAAGCAAGAGCCGAAACTCACGAAAAGTTTGGGCCCTAATCAACCAGTCCAATTCAAGTACATTGAGTTTTGGATCTGCCAACATTCAAGAATCAGACTGGGTCACCTTCCTTACCGACCATTTCAGTCACCCAGAATGCTTGGGAGCAACAGGAGAGAGTCCCGCAAGAGAGAAAGCAACAGATTACAACATAAAGCAGAGCAACCTTATAGATAACGAGGATCTCCAGTTGTCACAAGAAAGGGTCGCCACGGCTGTGTCAAAAGCCAGATCAGATGGAGCTCCGGGCCCAAATGGCCTCCCACAGAATTTGTTTAAATCTGACGTGGCTTTCTGGTCAGGCCCATTGTCAAATCTCTTTAACTTTGCCCTGAGAACTGCAACAATCCCAGACTCATGGCGGGGCGCAATAATTCAACCTATCTATAAATCTGGTTCCCGTGCCTCCCCCAACAATTATAGACTTATTGCACTCCTGGACATTGAGGCGAAACATTATGTGGGTCTCCTGCTGGAGGAGTAGAGGATATGGGCAAAGGCACACAAATTGATACCAATTAGCCAAACAGGCTTTATCACCAATTCTGGGACAATGACCAACCTATTAGCACTGTCAACGATTGTCGATAAAGCACTCTTCACATCTAGATCGGTGTTCTGTTGCTTTGTCGACTTTAAAGCAGCGTTTGATAGGGTTCCGAGGGCTGCTTTATGGGAAAAGCTGAGGAAATGGGGGATCCCGGACAAACTTCTGGAGGCAATCATACAACTTTACTCCAGAACCTGGGTTAGGGTGAAGTTGGGGTCCGGCACGCATCTCTCCCGGAAAATCTGGACATCAAGAGGTGTGAAGCAGGGATGCGTGCTGGCCCCCATGCTTTTCAATCTGTTTATAGTGGATTTGTCAACCTCACTGGACGATACTAATAGCCACCCCCCAAAGGTAGGAGGAATGGCATTAAGTAATCTCTTATATGCCGACAACCTGGTTCTCTTTAGCCTCACTAGGGTCGGGCTGCAAAGGCTCCTTGACAAACTGTACACCTATACGACCATGAACCAACTAGAGGTCAATTTAAAGAAAACACAAGTAGTCCCATTTGGTCGGAAACGGCGCATTGTTGGAGGTTGGTCATATAATAATACAAGCCTCGTCATAGGTCACTCATATAAGTACCTAGGTGTCCACTTGGACTCTAGGGGTAATCTTACTAAACACCGTAACGAGCTCACAGTAAAAGCCATAACCCTTGCTGTATCACTAGCAAAACTCTCAAAAAATATCTCTGGTCCAACTCTTTTACCACTTTTAGAAGTTCTGAGAGCAAAAATCGGCCCCACCCTATCATATGGCATAGAGATATTCAGGGGCAAGCTGAACACTGTCTTAAATCAACATACAACCAAAATTTACAAAAAGGTACTCCACTTGCCAAACTCCGCATCTCCAGCTCAGGTAAGACTTGAGCTGGGGATATTGAATTATAATGTTTCTAACATTGGCACATACCTAAATCTTTGCCACAAACTGAGACAAGCGGACTCAGGCACACTAGAATCTTTGGTCTGGCTGGAAATCAGCCAGAAAAACCCTGGAGGTACGTTTGGCTGTCTCTTCAAGGACTATATCCATCAAATGTCGGCGAGTGAGCTATGGGCCCTCAACCCCAGCCGGGCAGCATTCAAAACTGCCATCAAAAAATGTATGAGAATGAGCTCCCTCACAATGGATAAGGCACTCTTTACCAAACGTAGTCATGCTTGGGCTCTTGTAAATTCTTACAGACGGCTAGCCCCTGCAACTTATCTGTCTTGCACATACTCACTGTATTTAAAACGTAGCTTCATGGCAATCAGGATGGGTGACTGGCGCTTTTTGCAAGATCTGCCCCCCTGGCGGCGTATGGTGGAAAATGTAATTTGCAGAGGGTGCGGCAAGACAGCCGAAACCCTGCTACATGTAGTTTGTCTTTGCCCAGCTTTTAATCCCCAACGCAAGTGCAAACTTAAAGTAGAGTGGAATAGGATGGGTGTTCGGACATGTAGGCAAGCCATTATAGTGGCCCTGAACCCTGAAAATAAAGACTTAAATCTGGGTCTAATAACTTTTATTCAACAAGCATATCGCTATTTTATGCAAAACAGGACTTGTTAATAAAAATTTTAGAGAAGAAATGAAATGTTTATCATGCTCTGCAAATTGATAGATCAATACTCCCAATCCCATTCCACAGAACACTGCCTTGTTTTTAATATGCATGTTGTATTTTTACAGTTAGCGTAACATATAACAGTGTATCGTATTTTAAACCAGTAGGTGCTCTTTTTAACTGTGAATTTTGTAAATGCTTTTAAAGATATCTGTGTTATATCTAAATAAAGATTATTATTGTTATTATTATGTCACTATTAAGGCTCGTGGCACTGATAATCTGGGCTAATGAAATAGCAGCTGGTGTGCTTGATTTTACGATGAAATTGACATACACCTGAGCTGTCTCAGAGGGAGTATTGTAACCTTGTATAGGCACTCAATAAAAGTAGTCAGTAGGGTTCTGATATTTTTCTGGATGATGCACAATGGTGTAATTCATGGGTACTCACAAACTTTCTGTTGGGGCCAAAATTAGTGTGGTTTGTGCCGAGGGCCGCACACGTAGGGGTGGGGTCAGTGAGAGGTGGGGTCAATGAGGGACGGGCTAGAATAAAAAAAATCTGTTTCAAAACATTAGACTATGCGACAAAGCTGTATTTCAAACACAGATGTAACTACAAAGAGCACATTTTAATAATACATTTTTATAAGCAGACAATAGCAATCTTAAGAGGCATTGCATAGCTTCATAAACACTTTGACCCCAATTCCATCACTGTCTCTCTCAGTCAGTCACTCTCTGTCAGTCAGTCTCTTTCTCTGTCAGTCAGTCTCTCTCTCTTAGTCAGTCTCTCTCAGTCAGTATCTCTCTGTCAGTCAGTTAGTCTCTCTCTCTCTCAGTTAGTCTCTCTCTCTCAGTCAGTCTCTCTCTCTCTGTCAGTCTCTCTCTCTCATTCAGTCAGTCACTCTCTTAGTCAATCTCAGTCAGTCTCTCTCTTCCAGTCAGTCAGTCTCTCTCTCTTCCAGTCAGTCAGTCAGTCAGTACCTCTTAGTCAGTCAGTCATTCACTCTCAGTCAGTCAGTCAGTCTCTCTCAGTCTGTCTCTCTCTCTCTCTGTCAGTCAGTCAGTATCTCTTAGTCAGTCAGTCTCTATTTGTCAGTCAGTCTCTCTCTCTCTCTGTCAGTCAGTCTCTCAGTTGTCAGTCTATCTCTCTCGCTCTCAGTCAGTCTTTCTCTCTCCTTGTCAGTCTCTCTCTCTCTGTCAGTCAGTCTCTCTCTATAAGTCAGTCTCTCTCTCTGTCAGTCAGTCTCTCTCTCTCTGTCAGTCAGTCTCTCTCTCTGTCACTCACTGTCTCTCTCAATCTCTCTCTCTCTATGTCAGCCAGTCTCTCTCTCCCTTAGTCAGTCAGTCTTTCTTTGCCTGAGTCAGTCTCTCTCTCTCAGTCAGGCTCTCGCTCTGTCAGCCTGTCTCTCTCTCCCTCTCTGTCAGTCAGTGTCTCAGTCAGTCAGTCTCTCTCTCTCTGTCAGCCAGTCATTCTCTCTCAGTCAGTCAGTCTCTCTCTGTCAGTCTCTCTCTCTCTCAGTCAGTCAGTCTCTCTCTGTCAGTCAGTCTCTCTCTCATTCAGTCAGTCAGTCTCTCTCCCTGTCAGTCTCTCTCCCAGTCAGTCTCTCTCTCTCTGTCCGTCTCTCTCTCAGTCAGTCTCTCTGTCACCCTCTGTATCTCTCTCTTAGTCAGTCTCTCTCTCACTCTTTCAGTCAGTCTCTCTCTCTCAGTCACTCAGTCTCTCTTTCCCTCAGTCAGCCAGTCTCACTCTCTCTCTCTCTCTCTCTGAGTCAGTCAGTCTCTCTCTCTTTCTCTCTGTCAGTCTCTCTGTCAATTAGTCTGTCTCTCTGTCAGTTAGTCTCTCTCTCTGTCACTCTCTCTCTCTCTCAGTTAGTCAGTCTCTCAGTCAGTCAGTATCTCAGTCTCTCAGTCAGTCAGTCTCTCTCTCTCTATTGACTTTCCACTCTCTCCCCACTCTCTCTCTCTCCACTCTCTCTCTCTCTCCACTCTCTCGCCACTCTCCCTCTACTCTCTCCCCACTGTCTGTCTCTCTCCTCACTCTCTTCACTGTCTGTATCTCTCCACTGCCTGTCTCTCTCAACGCTCTCTCTCTCAACTCTCTCTGTCCACTCTCTCTGAAGGGCCATGGGTACATTACCTGCACGGTCTGCGGGCTGCCAAGGTAGGCCTGCCGGGCCACTGGCAGCCCGCAGGCCATACAATGAGCACCACAGGTGTAATTATACTCCTATAACCGCAGTCCCCATCATTCAATGCGAAGAGGCATTTTGGCCTTTTAGTTGCTAAATATAGTCAGTAAAGATTGTTGATCTGTTACTAGCGTAACAGGCTTTTCATACAGAAAGACATGGAAATGTTCAAAGGCCCATACCACAGCTAAGCTTTCTTTTTCAGTTTATGGGTAAGCGCGTTCTGTTTGCCAAAACTTCTACTCCCATATGCCGCAATATGCCTGCAAGGATAGCACCTAACCCGACGGGGCTAGCATCAACAACAACCTCTGCATGAAGCTTAGGAATGAAGTGCGTCATTTCCACAGTGTTCCCAATGACTTGTTTAATTCTTTTAAAGCTTTTCTCACATTCATGTGACCAATTAAATAAAACATTATTTCTTGTTAAATCTCTCAATGAATCACTTATAGTAGCAAAGTTTTGTAGGTATCTGGAACAGTAACTGGCCATGCCCAGAAATGAACTCACCATAGAAACATCTTGTGGGGATGAGCATTTGACAGAGCTTGTACTTTAGCAGTCTCTCTCTTAGTCAGTCTATCTCTCTGTCAGTCGGTCTCCCTCAGTCAGCCAGTCTCTATCTGTCAGCCAGTCTCTCTCTCTCTGTCAGTCAGTCTCTGAGTCGTCAGTCTATCTCTCTCGCTATCAGTCTCTCTCTCTCTCTGTCAGTCAGTCTCTCTCTATATGTCAGTCTCTCTCTCTGTCAGTCAGTCTCTCTCTCTGTCAGTCAGTCTCTCTCTCTGTCACTCACTCTCTCTCTCAAGCTCTCTCTCTATGTCAGCCAGTCTCTCTCTCTCTTAGTCAGTCAGTCTCTCTTTCCCTGAGTCAGTTTCTCTCTCTCAGTCAGTCTCTCTCTCTCTGTCAGCCAGTCAGTCTCTCTCAGTCAGTCAGTCTCTCTCTGTCAGTCTCTCTCTCTCAGTCAGTCAGTCTCTCTCTGTCAGTCAGTCTCTCTCTCATTCAGTCAGTCAGTCTCTCTCCCTGTCAGTCTCTCTCCCAGTCAGTCTCTCTCTCTGTCTGTCTCTCTCTCAGTCAGTCTCTCTGTCACCCTCTGTATCTCTCTCTTAGTCAGTCTCTCTCTCGCTCTTTCAGTCAGTCTCTCTCTCTCAGTCAGTCACTCAGTCTCTCTTTCCCTCAGTCAGTCAGTCTCACTCTCTCTCTCTCTCTGAGTCAGTCAGTCTCTCTCTCTTTCTCTCTGTCAGTCTCTCCCTGTCAGTTAGTCTGTCTCTCTGTCAGTTAGTCTCTATCTCTGTCACTCACTCTCTCTCTCAATCTCTCTCTCTATGTCAGCCAGTCTCTCTCTCTCTCTTAGTCAGTCAGTCTCTCTTTCCCTGAGTCAGTTTCTCTCTCTCAGTCAGTCTCTCTCTCTCTGTCAGCCAGTCAGTCTCTCTCAGTCAGTCAGTCTCTCTCTGTCAGTCTCTCTCTCTCAGTCAGTCAGTCTCTCTCTGTCAGTCAGTCTCTCTCTCATTCAGTCAGTCAGTCTCTCTCCCTGTCAGTCTCTCTCCCAGTCAGTCTCTCTCTCTGTCTGTCTATCTCTCAGTCAGTCTCTCTGTCACCCTCTGTATCTCTCTCTTAGTCAGTCTCTCTCTCCCTCTTTCAGTCAGTCTCTCTCTCTCAGTCAGTCACTCAGTCTCTCTTTCCCTCAGTCAGTCAGACTCACTCTCTCTCTCTCTCTGAGTCAGTCAGTCTCTCTCTCTTTCTCTCTGTCAGTCTCTCCCTGTCAGTTAGTCTGTCTCTCTGTCAGTTAGTCTCTATCTCTGTCACTCGCTCTCTCTCTCTGTTAGTCAGTCTCTCAGTCAGTCAGTATCTCAGTCTCTTAGTCAGTCAGTTTCTCTCTCTCTCTCTATTGTCTTTCCACTCTCTCTCCACTCTCTCTCTCTCTCCACTCTCTCTCTCTCTCCACTCTCTGGCCACTCTCCCTCTACTCTCTCCCCACTGTCTGTCTCTCCCCTCACTCTCTTCACTGTCTGTATCTCTCCACTGCCTGTCTCTCTCAACTCTCTCACTCTCAACTCTCTCTCTGTCCACTCTCTCTGAAGGGCCATGGGTACATTACCTGCACGGTCTGCGGGCCGCCAAGGAAGGCCTGCCGTGCCACTGGCGGCCCGCAGCCCATACAATGAGTACCACAGGTGTAATTATACTCCCATAACCGCAGTCCCCATCATTCAATGCGAAGAGGCATTTTGGCCTTTTGGTTGCTAAATATAGTCAGTAAAGCTTGATGATCTGTTACTATCGTAACAGGCTTTTCATACAGAAAGACATGGAAATGTTCAAAGGCTCATACCACAGCTAAGCTTTCTTTTTCAGTTTATGGGTATGCGCGTTCTGTTTGTGCAAAACTTCTACTTCCATATGCCGCAATATGCCTGCAAGGATAGCACCTAACCCGACGGGGCTAGCATCAACAACAACCTCTGCATGAAGCTTAGGAATGAAGTACACCATTTCCATAGTGTTCCCAATGATTTGTTTAATTCTTTTAAAGCTCAATGAAGCACTTACAGTAGCAAGGTTTTGTAGGTATCTTGGACAGTAACAGGCCATGCCCAGAAATGAACACACCATAGAAACATCTTGTGGGGATGAGCATTTGACAGAGCTTGTACTTTAGCAGGATCTGTTCCATACCCCCATCAGAAATAATATGAGCAAAGAATTTTAGATTTGTTTTATGGAACTCCCACTTGTCTGCATTAAGAAGTCAAACCTACTTAAGCAAGGAAATGACATACTTTTGTAAGAGCTTTATCATGTTCTTTTTGGGTAGCTGGAAAACAAACATGTCATCGCTGTAATTGAACGCATTCTTGACAGGCTGAATGATACGTTGAATGACATCTCGAAACAGTTCGCCAGCGGATGGCACACCAAAACGTAGAGGTTCATTTACGAGCCCTGTGCGTCACTGGAACATCACTTTTAATGATGCTCCGGTTGAGCACACAGCAAAGCCATGTCTCCGAGGCCACGTAAATTCACCATGCGTGGCTTTTCATGGTCTCGTAGATTTGGTGTGAGGCAATGCAGCACAAGTAACTGCATTGCATCACACTGCAAAAGGGGCATGCCATGGGTGTTATGGTGGGTGTTCCCACATAACACCCATGGCATTTGACATATTCTCAAATTTACAACATGCTGTAGACCTGGGAATGAGTCAAATGCCTACGCCTCCCCAGGGGTGGTGTAACAGTTGTTTGTGTGAAAGAAGTTGTCCCTTTCTGCACAAAAACAACCTAATTCCAATGCAGGCACTCTTGCAACATTGTGCAAGGTTACCTGCGTTAGCACTAGGCAATCATTGGTGCACCAGCGCAGTAAAAGAGGACAGGAATGCACCATATCTTATAGATACAGTACATTCCTGACCATTTCTTTTGATGTAGGGCAGTGCTGCAGGAAGGTATGCAGCACTGCCCTTCACTAAAAATAAGTAAATGAGGCCCTTAGTCTTTGTATGGAAACTGACTAACCTGAGTAGAAAAGGTTATAATGTACCTCTAATTTTTTTCAAGTTCCAACTAGTGATAACTAACCCTGGGCGTAGTTCGCGAAGTAGCGCTATGTGTAGCTACGCAAAGTGCACTTCGCACTACGCGAGCTACGCGTAGCACTTCGCGAACTGCGTAGTACCCTGTTCGCACTGTGCAAGATGTTATTTTCAATTATTGCACAGTGCGGACAAGCATCCGGCACTGTGCAATCATTGAAAACGGCATCTTGCACAGTGCGAGTTTTCTGCCGCTCAAGTAGATTTTTACTCGAGCAGCAGCTTTCTCAACGCGGATTGGTAGTTTCTCATCGTGAGCGGTCACGAGCATAAGCGACCACTCGCAATGAGAAACCTGACCTCCCCGCGTTGAGAATCTCGCCGGGAGGTTTATTTTCCATGCTCGCAATCGGCAACTTGATGTTGCTGATCGCGAACGAGGAAAAAGTCTCACCGGGATGTCATTTGCTTGCTCACGGTCGCCAACTTGACGTTGAGGACCGCGAGCAAGCAAAAAATGACCGCTGCATTACGCTACGCTACGCGTGCTTACACTGTGCTACGTGCAATTCGCGTAGTGCGAAGTAGCGTAAACTTTGCAAACTACGCGAGCGTAGCGTAGTGCTTTGCCCAGTCTTGGTGATAAACTTTATTTAAATTAAAGTGAGTGATCTTTGCACTGCTTGTATGATGGAATCCCACATGATTTTACATACATGCCTTGACAACACCAGCATTAGAACGAAAGGATCATTACTACGTGTTCCTTTAGCACGCAAGTCATTGCAACTTCTTGCCTTAGGAGGTGCTGCACTTTGGAATAGTATCATTTACTATTCCAACTCCATTCTTTGCAACAGTGGGGAAGGTGTTAGACTTAAAATCCAGCACCACACCACCAATGCACCACCTAAAGCAAGTTGTTGTAACATCTTGTGTTCTAAACGAATCCGTAATAAAGACGCGCTCATTCTATTGCTGGCATTGTAAAGACACAGTGTGATTCTGGCTTTGTAATAAAGGATGTTTCCCCTTTGCACCATTTAATTGCGTTATTATGTCAGCAAAATGTAGATCTGGATGTTCTCATTCAAGACACATGACACATGTCAACACAAATATGTACAGCTCCTTCAGTGTCCTTTTTAGGCACCACCACTATGGGAAAAACCAATGACCCTGGAACTGTTTCAGGCTCTATAATGTCATGCTTAAGTAACTCTTCAAGTTCTTTTTCAACAGCTTCAAATGAAAAGCAATTTGTTTATGTGTTTGAGCAACAGGATGGTCGTCTTCATTAATATGCAACTTTATTTTCATAGTCTTAATTTTTTCCAACCCTTGAAATAACAAAGAGAACTTACTTAATTTTTGGGGTTTTTTTGCACTCATGTTTTAATTCATGGAAATCAGTCCAATGTCAGCAGCTGTGCTGAAACCGAATAGACAGGCACTTGATGCGGTGCCCTGAAACACATGGATGGGTGCTTGTACCTTCATTTTCTTGTGTTTCATTGTCGCTACAGATGAACCTTTTTAAGGGCATCGATGCAGGCCAAATGTATACTTCGGTTTTCGATGCCGCAAGTTGCGGCATTGGAGATAGTTCATTGTATTTCTCCTCAGGCATGATGTTTAGCTGTGCGCCACTGTCAATAATGAAAGGTATCAAACAACAATGTACTTACAGTGTTATCTTGGGGACAATGTTTGAATGGCTTTGGTCATTTAGCATGTTGAACTGTTTTTGACAGACAATTTTCTGCAAACGCTGCCAAACCAACATGTGCACGCTTTTCTGAGGTAAACATCAACATGGCACAATCATTTTCATCACTTTCACTTGATACTGATATAGAAGACCTGTTTGATGATGATTTAGATGATGATCAACTTTATTCAGTGTCAATTTGTCACAGCTGATGTTGCCGCTTGGCCTTGTGGGTGTGTGTCGAACTTGACTCTGGAATGTTCCTGCGGCCACTTTGGCTTCACACCGTGATACACTTACTTTTTCTTCGCTTTCCAAACCATCATAAAATGGTTTTACTTCCCACAGGTCCTTACATTCTTAGCTCTTTCCATCCAAGAGCGGGACATTTGCCTTCATGTGGAAAAGAGAATCCACATCTAACACACAACTTCTTTTTATATGTAGACATTACTTTGTGTCCTGCAGTCTTTTGTTTTGCTTAAATTTTACTGTCATGACAGATTTGTTCTATGCACCTCTGATGTCCATGTCAGCAGCATGTCTGTCAGCATGCTCTTCAGCTCCGGCAGCCCTTAACACTTGCTCCAGATTCACAAAGGTTTAGCATTGAGCTAGCATTACCTTTGTAATGCTAACCCAACGCTAAACCTTTTTGGGGATTAACAAACCAACGTTATTTGGTATTAACATTGGTTTGTAAGGGAAAGTAACTCAAAGCAGCGAGAAATGCTGCTTTGCATCTAGGGGGCGTTACTTGGGTGGTATATGGGCATTCCCATGCAACCACCATGCTAAACGCTATCTATTAACATTAATAGACAGGGTTTAGTGCCAAAAAATAGCACCACTGTAAAGCAGGCGTTAAAAGGAGAAATGTTTTTATTTCTCCTTATTTTTCGACTTTGCATGTGTGCTGCACTGTGGGACCATGGAGGACAGTCGCAAGGTGATGGGCATGGAACTTGGATAGGCAGGGTGGAGGTGGAAGGGACAGGTGGCAGCCATCTGACCATGTGTTAACCTTCACTCACCTGAAAAGCAGGACGTTCAACTTGAGAGATGTGTAGATTGTTCTCGACTTCCCCCAAGAACTTCCTTTGGACTCAACTGAATTTTATAAACACAGCTTGCCCAAATTAAATCCTTAAGGGAAGGGGGAATTGGGACAAAATAATAAACAAAAAGACACTTCCGGTCTCAGCTTGCTTCTATGCTTTACTGTCTGCTTTTCTTCAGAAAATGTCTCTAAGTTTAAACAAACAACAGAAAACATATTAGCACAAATAATTAAAAGGTAGCGACAATTATTTAAGAAATCTGAACACTGAATTTGTACCTTTTGTTTTACTCAGGTTTAGTCGTCACCTGAATACCTTAATATATATTATGGTTCTGCAAAGATAATAAAAACAGAATTCAAATGTCTTGTTATGATACTTTTCTAAATAATTGGTGAATTAGCGATTTGTCCCAGTATTTTACACTTACAAAGAAACTGTCCGTAGATGCCCAAAGGGACTCTGATTCAATTAAATGTCTATTCTTTTCTGTTCACAGAGTCGTAGTTGTGAAGATTGCGATGCAACAAGTGAAGATGCCAAAATAAGATAAGAGAAGTCTTTCCTGCTCATAGCGCTTCTTGCTTGTTGACTTATAATGGTTTTATGCAAACTTGGCCAAGTATTTTTGTTCTACTGCGCAAACATAAAGTATTTTGTTCAAATACCCAAATATAATACAATAAACTTACTGTTCGTCTTTTCCGTGGCCAGCCGGTTACTCACTGTTCGAATTTCTCTTTTGTTTCTTTTCTGTAAAGTGGGAAGCCTTTTTCTGTAACTCCGGCAGGACGCTTGTGGTGTTTCCAGGATGACGAGGGAAGGAACCGAAGACCGGACAGGATCCTCAGATCAATGCGGAAGCGGTGTCTGGATCATGGACGAGGGAGCTTGAATCTCTGCCTTCAGGTAAGTAAGGATTCAAACGAGCGCAAGCGCGACTAATAGTTTGTCTGGGGCATAAATAGGATTACTGAAGGGTGGGGTTGGCACAGGGAAGAAACGAAGTTACACGTGCTCAGCATTAGCCTTGATTCCACCTGCAATAAACGTGACCTGCAACTGCCGAACACGGAGCATGTCTAAAAACGTGCATAATCAAGGAAGGACGGGCTGAATCAACAACGTGACAATGAGCCTTTTGCCAAATATGAAAACGTGTTAAACAAACGTGTTTGTTAATGCGAGGCTGCCTTAAACAATAGCAGCATGACTTCTTACGATTTCAGTCTGCTAACAAGCATTGGCAAATACAATGGAAAACATAATGTAATGCAATAGAAACAAACTAGCATGACACTATATCATAACCATGAGCTGTTTATAATATACTTAGATCAAACAATAAAGTAGTGTACCTTATCAAGGCTCTTCTAAATGAGTCTGAGCATGATTGTTACAACAAACTGTAACAGTCGCTCCCCTCAAAGGCCGCCCCACCGGGCGAGGCTTGAGGGGGAAACGTAAGTAAAATTGTCTCAGTAATCGTGGGGCACGAACAAATGACGGTGGTTCCCATGAATTTTCTGTAGCATCAAAACCTTTCCATGCTATAAGGTAATACAGTTTACCTTGCATTCTTTTCGCATCTAAAATTTTTTGTACTTCATATTCCAAATGTCCATTGACATGAATGGGAGGGGGTGGGGGTTCTGGTCTAGTTTGTGGATTATAGGGTTTCAACAAAGATACATGGAAAACAGGATGTACTGGGTATTCTTGAGGTAATTCCAATTGAAGTGTCACTGGATTGATTATTTTGTTTACAACAAATGGTCCTATGTATCTTGGTAGCAATTTTCTAGATCCTGTTAACTTTAAATTTTTAGTTGAGAGCCATACCTTATCTCCTACTTGATATTGTGGAGTAGCTACTCTATGCTTATCTGCTTGTCTTTTCATTGAATCTTTATACTTGTTTAGATGTTTCGCGGCTTTTTCTTGTATGTTTAATAGTGTAGAAAGTCGTTCTGTGACTCCTGGAGTTAAAGAGGGAATCACTGCAATGGGTAATGCTTGTGGATGATACCCCTGTAAAAAATAAAAAGGAGTACACTTTTTTGCAGAATGTACATTATTGATATAAATAAACTCTGCAACAGGTAACACCTTATCCCAGTCAGTGGTAAATTCTGCCATTAAGCAACGTAAAGTTTGCAATAATGTTTGATTTACCCTTTCTGTCTGGCCATCAGTTTCTGGGTGAAAGGCCGTTGAAAGAGCTATTTCCATTTTTAGGCTTTTTCCTAAATTTGTCCAGAATTTAGAGGTAAATTGACTTCCTCTGTCCGAAAGGATCTTGGTTGGTAAACCATGTAACCTCACAATTTCTTTAATGAAAATATCAGCCAATTCTGCAGCGGTAGGGAGTTTAACCAAAGGAATAAAGTGTGCCATTTTTGACAAATAATCCACTACCACTAAAATAGTTGTATAGGTGTTAGCCTTAGGTAAATTGGTTATGAAGTCCAAACTAATTGTATGCCAGGGACTCGGGGGAGTTGGTAATGGTTGCAATAAACCCATAAGTGCTTTGTGTAAAGATTTATTTCTTGCACAAATTGGACAGGAATTAACATACTCTTTAATGTCTGAAATCATTGAAGACCACCAAAAATGTTTTTTACAATTGTCCAGGGTTTTTTGTGAACCTGGATGACCTGCTAAAATTGAATCATGATGCCATGTCAAAAAAATTTCCTGTAAATACTTGGTTGGTATATATAACAAGGATTTATGGTAAAATAAACCATCTTGTATAGTATTGTGAGGATTTTTTAACCAATCTTGAGTTTTCAGTTTTAAATGCTCCTCCCTGACTTTTTAAAAAAAAATCCTGTTGTATAATTGGTGCCAAAATCTTTTGTGGAGGAATTATGGGGGGACCTGTTCCTTCTTTTTTAAAATCAGCTGTGTACCCATATCTAGATAAAACATCTGACTGAATTTGTTGTGCTCCTGGTCGATAAGTTTTAACAAAATCAAAGGCACTAAAAAAATTTAACCACCGCATTTGTCTGGGTGTCAATGCCCTCACAGAACTAAAAAACTGTAAATTTTTGTGATCACTAAATATAGTGACAGGAAATGTTGTGCCCATTAAATGATGTCTCCATTCTGTAAATGCCAATTTTATTGCCAAGAGCTCCCTCTCAGCCACGGTATAATTCTGCTCAGCTGGCAGCAGTTTTTTAGAATAATAAGCTACGGGATGCAATTGTCCATCCTGGATGTCTCTTTGAGAGAGCACAGCTCCTACCGCCACCTGTGAAGCATCTGCCTCTACAAAAAATGGAAGATCTGGATCTGGGTGTTTTAACAAAGGTGCAGAGGTGAATTTTTCTTTGAGTGACTCAAACGCCTGAGCTGTTTGTTCTGACCATATGAATCTCTGTCCTTTGTGTAGCAATTTGGTTAAAGGTACTACAGTCTCAGCAAAATGAGGAATAAAACGCCTGTAAAAATTGGCAAAACCTAAAACCTTTTGTACTTCTTTAACAGTCGTGGGTTCTGGCCAATCCTTAATGGCATTTACCTTCTTTACATCCATCATTATTCCTGCCGGAGATAAACAATACCCAAGGAAATCAACTGTGTCTGTATTGAAAATAAATTTTTCAAGCTTAGCGAATAAATGGTTTGTTAACAATTTCTGTAATACTGCTCTGACCTGATGTACATGTTCTTCCTTTGTTTTTGAATAAATTAGTATATCATCAATATATACTATTACACAAACATCAAGACATTCAAGCAACACCTCATTGATAAAAAATTGAAATGCTGCAGGCGCATTACATAAACCAAATGGCATCACTGTATATTCAAATAATTCAAATTTAGTTTTAAAAGCAGTCTTCCACTCATCATTTTCTTCTACTCTGACAAGGTGATATGCACCTCTCAAATCTAATTTTGTGTAAATAGTGGAATGACGTAATTGGTTTAAAGAACGGGTATCAAAGGCAACGGGTATTTATTTTTTATTGTGGCCTTGTTTAATCCGCGATAGTCAATACAAGCGCGGAGACTTCCATCTGGTTTAGGAATGAAAAATAGTGGCGAGGATACTGGAGAGGTGGAATGTCTTATAAAACCTGACGCCAATAAATCATCAAGATACGTTCTCAAATACTTAGTTTCTTCTTCTGTGAGAGCATACACTCTAGTGTTCGGCAAAGTAGCTCTGGGTATTAAGTCAATACGACAATCGTACGACCTGTGTGGTGGTAAAGAACCATCCTTCACAGGATCAAATACATCTTTAAACTCTTGATACTCAAATGGTAGACTAGCAGCCTGTGTTTTTGTAGTTGCACAATGTAGAATAGTCATAGATTCATTAAGTGCTTCCTGAGAACAAGATTCTCGACAATAAGTGGAATCTAAGGTTACCGTTCGTAAAGTCCAATTAATTCTAGGGTTATGCAAAGTAAACCATGGTACCCCTAGAATAAGCCCAAATGTGGGTGTGTCAATTAAATCAAAGCCAATCTTTTCAGTATGATCATTCTGACATACAATAATCAGCGGAGTAGTTTTCTTTGTTATCATTCCTGAAGATAAAGCTGACCCATCAACTGCACAAACTGACTCAGGTTCAGTTTTCCACTCGGTGGGTATCTGTAATTCTTCTGCCATCTTAATGTCCATGAAATTCCCAGTGGCTCCACAATCTAATAAGACTGGAACAGAGTGTCGCACATGGGCACTAATGATCAAAACCACCTGTATCACAAAATGTCGAGGTATTCTTGGTACCAAATTAGTTGAAATATTGGAGGTCAATAAAGACTCTCACTCGTGCAAGAGACCCCCCTCCTTGATGAGTTTCTTAGTTTTCCTGCTCTGTAGAATTTGTTGTTACAGAATTAACTTTCTTTGGCCCTTTTGGTTTTATAGGACACTCTTTTGCAAAATGCCCAGATCGAGCACAATATAAACAGAGGTTTAATTTTCTCCTTCTATCCTTTTCCTCTGTTGATAAAGGCCCTTTGATAGTACCAATCTGCATAGGCTCAGACTCTGACACTTTAGTATCAGTTTCCTTTTTATCACTTCTTGATACAGAAAACCTTGCTTCAAATCGTAGTTTATCACCTTTTCTTTCTCCTAATCGATGGTCTAGTTTTACTACTAAATCCACAAATTCTGAATATTCTTCTGGAAGATCTACAATATGAGCCAAGGCATCTTTTAAATCATCACGCAGACCTCTATAAAACAAGGATGTGCGTTTTTCCTCTGGCCACTGAGTTTCTGTCAAAAGTCTATTAAACATGGTTACATAGGTTAATAAATCTTGTTTGCCTTGTTTTAGATTTAATAACTCATTGTCACTAGCTTGTACATAAGTATGTTTTGCAAAAAAATTTGTCATGGTACTTTTAAACTGAGACCAATTATGTAAAATGGGGTCATCTCTATCAATATAGGGTATAGACCAGTTTGCTGCTGTACCTTCCAAATAGGAAAGCACAAAAGCCACCTTTGTCGCATCATTGGGAAACAATTGTGGTTTACATATAAAATGTAATTGGCATTGGCTGATAAACACATTAAACTTACCAGAATCGCCAAAAAAGCGTTCCGGGGCTGCCAAAGGAACAACATTAGGAACAGCTACCGTAACTTGTACTGGTGAAGAATTAGAATCTGAACTCATGACTACCTTAGAGGATTTAGATTTACTACCAAAAACTGAAGAATCCGAATTTTGGGACAAAACAGGATTTCCCCATAAGGAGTCTCTAGGCTTGTAACGAAGGACTTCTTGTCATAACACTGTATTCTCATGTTTTAATGTGTTAATTTCCAATTGCATGTTTTGCAACATATCAGATATGGATTTGTTTCTTTCAACATCATCCACAAGTGCATGCGCCATTGCTTGGCCATCAATACCTTCATTATCTGAATCCATATCTCTCAAGGAGAACCTAATTGTTGTGAAGGCTTGCGCTTCTGTTAACCTTCACTCACCTGAAAAGCAGGACGTTCAACTTGAGAGATGTGTAGATTGTTCTTGACTTCCCCCAAGAACTTCCTTTGGACTTAACTGAATTTTATAAACACAGCTTACCCAAATTAAATCCTTAAGGGAAGGGGGAATTGGGAAAAAGTAATAAACAAAAAGACACTTTCGGTCTCAGCTTGCTTCTATGCTTTACTGTCTGCTTTTCTTCAGAAAATGTCTCTAAGTTTAAACAAACAACAGAAAAAATATTAGCACAAATAATTAAAAGGTAGCGACAATTATTTAAGAAATCTGAACACTGAATTTGTACCTTTTGTTTTACTCAGGTTTAGTCGTCACCTGCATATCTTAATACATATTATGGTTCTGCAAAGATAATAAAAACAGAATTCAAATGTCTTGTTATGATACTTTTCTAAATAATTGGTGAATTAGCGATTTGTCCCAGTATTTTACACTTACAAGAAACTGTCCGTAGATGCCCAAAGGGACTCTGATTCAATTAAATGTCTATTATTTTCTGTTCACAGAGTCGTAGTTGTGAAGATTGCGATGCAACAAGTGAAGATGCCAAAATAAGATAAGAGAAGTCTTTCCTGCTCGTAGCGCTTCTGCTTGTTGACTTATTATGGTTTTATGCAAACTAGGCCAAGTATTTTTGTTCTACTGCGCAAACATAAAGTATTTTGTTCAAATACGCAAATATAATGCAATAAACTTACTGTTCGTCTTTTACGTGGCCAGCCGGTTACTCACTGTTTGAATTTCTCTTTTGTTTCCTTTCTGTAAAGTGGGAAGCCTTTTTCTGTAACTCCGGGAGGACGCTTGTGGTGTTTCCAGGACGACCAGGGAAGGAACCGAAGACCGGATAGGATCCTCAAATCAATGCGGAAGCGGTGTCTGGATCATGGACGAGGGAGCTTGAATCTCTGCCTTCAGGTATGTAAGGATTCAAACGAGCGCAAGCGCGACTAATAGTTTGTCTGGGGCTTAAATAGGATTACTGAAGGGTGAGGTTGGCACAGGGAAGAAATGAAGTTACACGTGCTCAGCATTAGCCTTGATTCCACCTGCAATACACGTGACCTGCAACTGCCGAACACGGAGCATGTCTAAAAACGTGCATAATCAAGGAAGGACGGGCTGAATTAAAAACGTGACAATGAGCCTTTTGCCAAATATGAAAACGTGTTAAACAAACGTGTTTGTTAATGCGAGGCTGCCTTAAACAATAGCAGCATGACTTCTTACGATTTCAGTCTGCTAACAAGCATTGGCAAATGCAATGGAAAACATAATGTAATGCAATAGAAACAAACTAGCATGACACTATATCATAACCATGAGCTGTTTATAATATACTTAGATCAAACAATAAAGTAGTGTACCTTATCAAGGCTCTTCTAAATGAGTCTGAGCATGATTGTTACAACAAACTGTAACACCATGCTAGGCAGATAGAAGGGGCAGTGGCAGCTCAACAGAATACTCAGAGTAAATAGGTGTGTGGCAGGTTCATGTAATATGGTGGGCAGAAAGGAGGGAGCAGGGGCATGCACACAGACATCAGAGGGCAAGTGAAAGGAGAGTAGGGGCACCAAGCTAAGCAGAGAGTCTAAGCAGGAGGGCAAAGACGAGGCATAGAATTTGCCAACAGAGGGCAAGTGGAGTGGGCAGGGACATCAAGCTTAATGGAGGATAGTGACAGCACATCAGACCCTGTAGGACAGGAGAGAGGGGGCTCGTGCATGGAGTCGGGCAGCAAGCTAACTGTTTAGGGTAGGTAGGAAGGACATTGGCAGAACAATAGCCACAAATGGCTGTAATGAGGGAGCACGGTCATGGACCTGGACAATGGATGGCAAGGAGGAGTGGGGGAGTGCAATGCCAGGCCGGGCCTTGTGTATAACCCCCCACTGTGCATTGTGATGGGCATCTTACTTAATGTTAAAAAAACCTTAGATATTAACTGAAAAAAACAGAGGTTACAGGGTTGTTATACTTAGGAAATAACGTTTTTTTAAAAACCTTAGAAATTTACAGAAAAAAACCCAAATGTTACAGGAACGTTATAGTTAGGCTCAGACTTCATTCATACAAAACCAGTGAATGCAGCAGTTATAGTTACCTGAGGTAACTATAATTTATGCACCCACAATTCACTGCTCATGACCTGACATATTAGATCACTCATGACATGGTCAGTGACATTACTCATAACATCACTGATGACATCTCAAATGACATCACTGATGACATCATCCTGTGACTGTTTGTGTTTTATAAACGTTTATGAGTTTTAAACATATATACTGCGGTACTAAAAAAGTACCACAAACGCCCAGATATACAAATTTGTTTTCCTATAATATCTCGAAAACTACTCAACGGATATACACCAAATAAGAAAAAGCGTGATCTCTGGAACAGAAACTACCTTTCTCATAAATGTTGTGTGATTCTGTCCAGCAGTTTGAGCTGCAAGAGTGTCTAAAGAGTCTTGGTAATTAACCTGGGAAACTCACTTTTTTTTACCCCGCCTTTTTTTATGCCCCAGAAACTTCCTATGCACAGCTATAATCACCTGTGCACTTTTTGGGAATTTTTGGGGAAGATTCGTCAGCCAGCGCCAAAAGATATAGGCAAGTCAAAAAACACAAATTCCATTGCCATCCAATAAACCATATCCACCCAAAACCCTAAAAATTCCCTTGCCAATCAAAAACCCATACCCACCCTAAACTCTAAAAATTCCCTTGCCACACTAAACCCTAACAAATCCCTTGCCACACAAAGACCCATTTTCACCATATACCCTAAAAATTCCCTTGCCACCCAAAAACCCACACCCACATCAAACCCCAAATATTCCTTTGCCACCCTAACCCCAAAGAAATCCCTTACCACCCAAAAACCCATACCCACCCTAATCTTAAAAAAATCCCTTTTAACCTGAAAACCCATACTTACCCCCGAACCCATAAAAATAAACTTGCCACTCAAAAACCCATACCCACCCTAAACCCTAAAAAATACCATACCACCCAAAAACCCAAAATCACCAAACATCTGAAAAATTCCCTTGCCACCCAAAAACCAATCCCCAACCTAAACCCCCCAAAAATATCTTATCACCCAAAAACACCCACCCACCATAATTCCTAAAAATTCCCTTATCACCCAAAAACCCCTTCCAACCCAAAACCATAACATTTCTCATCCTCCCAAAAATCCATACTCACCCTAAACCTTAAACATTCCCTTGCTACCCAAGAACCTATACCCACCCAAACCCTAATAAAATATCTTGCCACTGAAAAACTAACACCCACCCTAAAAGCTGAAATTGTTCTTGCCACCCAAAAAAACATACCCACCCTTAATTATAAAAAAATCCCTTACCACCCAAAAACCTATACCCACCTTACACTCTGCACATTCCATTGCCACCTAAAAACCCATACCCACTCTAAAACCTATAAATGCACTTGCCACACAAAAAACCAAACCCACCCTAAACCCTAAAAGATCCCTTACCACCCAATTACCCACACCCACCCTAAACCCTAAATATTGCCTTGCCACCCAAAAATCCATAACCCCCCTTAACCCTAAGAAATTCCTTACCACCTAAAAACCCATACACACCCTAAATCCTAAAAACTCCCATACCATCCAAAACCCCATACCCACCCTAAACCTAAAAAAATCCCTTGCCTCCCAAACTCCCATACCTACCCTAAACCCAAAAACCCCTTATCACTCAACAACCCATACTCACCCAAAACACCCCAAAATACCTTACCACCCAAAAACCCATACCCACCCTAAACCCAACCAATTCCCTTGCCATCCAAAAACCCATACACACCCTAAACCCTAAAAAATACCTTACCAGCCAAAAACACATACCCACCGTAAACCCAAAAAACCCTTATTACTCAGAAACCCATACCCACCTAAAAAACCCAAAATACCTTACCACCCAAAAACCCATACCCACCCTAAACCCTAAACAATACCTTACAAACCAAAAACCCATTACCACCCTAAACCCAACCAATTCCCTTGCCACCGAAAAACCCATACACACCCTAAACCCTAAAAAATTCCTTACCAGCTTAAAACACACACCTACCCTCAACGCTAAAATTTCCCTTGCCACCCATAAATCCAATACCCACCCTAAACCCTAAAAAGTCCCTTTCCACTCAAAGACCTACACCCACGATAAACTCTAAAGATTCCCTTGCCACCCAAAACTCATCCCCACCCTAAAACTAAAAAATCCCCTACCACTCAAAAATCCATACCCACTCTAACCCCTAAAAAATCATTACCACTCAATAACCCATTCCCAGACTAAACCCTAACAAATTCCTTACCATCCAAAAACCCATTCCCACCCTAATCCCTAATATCAATATTTATATGGATGTATATATTATACTGGTGGTCGCCAGTAGTTAGTCATAGTTAGGACCAAAGTTTCCATTGAAACTTTTTTTGTTTTGCCAATAACTTTGGCACCCCTTGACAAATCTTCACAAGATATTTCAAAAAGTCCCCTTTTTGGTTCAGCTGCTGTGTTGAAAGTCACAGGGTGATCCGTCAAGCGGAGACCAAGAAAGAAGGGGGTCCCAAAACAAGTTTTCCCCATGTTAAGTCTATGGGGAATTTTATTTTGTTAAGAGGACTACAGCACGAAGCAATGAACGGAATTACACCAGATTTGGCAGAATGCTAGATGTTGGCCCAGAAAGCATGCTTTTTGTGTTTTGGTGTAAATTCATTCAGTACTTGCAGAGATATTTAAGTTGAAAACATATAGCTATCTGGTATCTAAAAACCTTCTAAAATGCTACTGACCACCGTGGTCCTACCAAGCATATTACGAGTTTCCTCTCTTCGGCGGTTTTCATGGCGATTCCACTTCCGGCGGCGGAGAGGAAACAAAGAGGGTCCTACAGGGTCCTATGTTGCCTCTGGGCATAATGATGCATGCAGGTGGGCACATGTTGTGCTCTCCTGTGTGCATGTACCCCAGTACCTGCACGGCATGGACTGCAGCAGTCCATGCTTTGCTGGTGCTGATTTTGTCATCCCAATTGAGGTGCCTATTTTATAGGCACCGTCGTGGGAATGGCAAAGAACTGACAGTAATATCAGGAGAAAATTCCTAATCTGGCGGGTGGTTAAACAACGGGTTTTGTGGTGCGGGAGGGGAGTGGTCCCGCTCCCGCACCCCCAAACTCGTAATCAGTCCCTAAGTCCAAACACTTCTCCCTTCCAGTAAACCCGTAGAAAATAAATTTAAAGCAGTCTTGACTGAAAAGCGAATACCATCAACTGGAAACCACAACCGCAAACTCCACAAACATGTCAAAATGACAGAAAAAGACCACAAGAGCAAAGAGACTGGAAAAAGAAAATACAGAAAAATGAAAATAAAAGAAGACTTCCATCCTATAGATATCAATGTTGAAAAATATATATTTTATTTATTAGTGTCTTTAAAAATAATTAAGAATATGTTAAAATGTTAAAAAAGCCCTGTTTAAAAGAATTATCAAAATGCTTATGTATAAATATATATTAAAAAGTTCTGATAAAGATATAAACCTTCAATAACTTTCAAATTAATAAATATAGTTAATAAAAAATAGTTTCCTAAAGCATTTTTTTTAAACAAAATGAACCATGAATTGTAAAACCCTAACTGTAAACAAAACACTCAAGTTGCAGAAGGAACCACTTGATTTGTACACAGGTGTACAAAATAATTCATTGTTTGCTATAGCTTCTGTCATTTGGTTGTATGTAATGACTGGACTACTTTACGTTAGAAAAATATTGTACGCTTTATTTAGTAACTGACTGTCTTAGGGGTACTGTGTTGATTTATGTGATTTTTTTTAACTCTTCTACTGACTCTGTTTTCTTTTATGAGGCAGAGTCATGTTGATAGGTTCAATAGCCTCATTCAAAGTAAGAAACATCACTTCCTGTGATGTGCACCTTGTTTGTGCCAGTTAGAGCAGCTAGGCAGACCCAAGAGCAAAATAACATCCTTGCAGCAATGGCTGCTAACAGGCACTGGGTGGGTTGACAGCCGTCCCTACACTGATGAGGGTGAAGGAGCAATTTAGGATTCATGGTGGCAGTGTAATGTACCATCAATTTAATGGGTACTACTACTTAGTGGAGACTCCATAGTCAATGTCAGCCCACAAGTATTACTGATGGATAAGGACTCGAATTAGTGACAAGTGACAAATGGGGAGTGGGGTCAGGAGCTTTGCCTGTTTTCTTCCACTGATTGCAGGAGGGTGGAATGGCAAGGGAGTTCATGTTGAAGCTGCTTGGGAGAGGATAATAGAACTTCAGTATTCTTTGAGATGAGCTAAGTTTAGGCCAATGTCAGTAGGTATGCAGACCTCCCCTGGTTTAACTTGGATGATACTGATAAACAAATAGAAAACACACAAATAAACTAATTAATGAAAAGATCAGCATTTATATGACAACCTAGCCTACGCATTATCTGCAATAAACCATCCTGCTCCCTAACCTTAAAGAACCACCTAAGCTACCCTTTATCCAGCTCATTCCACCCACACATCCCACAAGCATTAAACACCAAAAACAGTAAAAGACCCCTTCCCAACTTACGTCACCTCCAACATACCTACCCTCTCTTTAACCTCTAAAAAAAAATCTAACTATCCCTTCCCCAACTCACCCTACCCACAATGCCCCAAAACAGACCCACTCTCCTTCCCTAAGATAATATTCTTCTAATTTGTCCAACCTGTCCATTAGTTTCTACTGGACATTGGCCAGGATCTCTGTGTTTTCCTGCACTTTGGTGGGTGTGGGGTGGGTCAGGATTTAAACTGTGTATTCAGTAATAATGCATAGGTTAGGAACCTTGCAAGAAATGGGGGAAGGGAAAGGACACCAGAGACACTGGTTCAGAGTGATGCCCATAGTAACTGGGATCATCTCAGAACCACTGCTCAGATAGCATGAACAGGAGAAACACAAATTACTGTGTGGTGCAAAACAGAGAATCTGTAACATATGCAGCATCAATTACATCTTTAGATTTACTTCTGTATCTGTGAGGAAAGACTGTGACTAACCCCAGGCATACCTGGAATCAAGCCAAGAGTTGAAAAGCTGAGGAGATGCTCTGGGACAACTGATATGGAGGAAGGCAGCTCATCGCAGAAGTAAGCAGGTTATTGAATGTAGTTGCTGAAAGATATAACTTGTCAATAAAGAGGGTCTCGCATAATGGTGAGTGGTAGCACCTGTAGCAGATCAGTAAACACAAGAAGAATGTACCAAGGGAAAGAAGGATTCAGATGGTAAGCAAGAGGTATGACAAGAAGGAAAGACAAAGGGTCTAGACGGGCAAGATACTGAAGGCAATAAAACAAGAAAGGCGAGGGCATGGAACACCGAAAGACAAACTGCATGAGCCGAAACAACTGAGAGATATTTCCAGGCAGTAAGTTTACATGGTTACTGCCTCCCAGAAGCCATGCTCACAACCTGGAGTTGTCCGTGAAGATAATCTGCAGAATCCTGTTCACCATAAACACCAATCCCAATCTCTTCTAAACTTGAGTTGGGGCTTGAAACTTGTGTTTTGTCCCTTCATTACTGAGATCTGACGGAGGGTTGTAACTGGCTGCTGTGGTGTTTGGGCATGGTGTCGCTTGACCGTCCTGGCTGCATTGTTTACCAAAAGGAAGCTTGCCACAATTGACTCGATTTTTTAGGCACATCTGAGTGTCTATCTCCCACCGAGCCTTTTGCTGTGGGCCTTGCTCCTGGCCTCTAGCAGAAGCAGCAGGCAGGTGATAAGCTGAAAGAAGAAAAAACATTATTTGTAGTACCCACTGTTGGGCATGTTTGTATAGTCTGTCACATAACATTAACAAGAATCTGCATTGCTTGGATCTTTTATGCACTACTACAAGTTGCTGAACCATTGCCATTACTTACACCACTACCAAATGCATAGTTAAAAATAGTCCTCAAAAGGATAAAAACTGTTTAGAAAAATAGATTCATGAGATGACACTTTCACCAGACAACTTAAATTTGTATAAAGAAAATGACCAAACTGAAAAGTTGTGCAGCAACAGAAAAATGGTGCTGTTTAATGAACTTTTTATGCAGTATAGTTAGTTGATCTAGAACTGAGCCATGATTTTTGGACTACTGTTAGCATCATTGAGCAGTGATGTTATCAGTCATGGAACTGAACATTTCATGAGTGATGCCATAAGTAAGGTCATAAGCATTCCATGATGTGAGTGTGACATATAGTTATATACGGTGATCTTCAGTGCTTCTAAAGTTTCGTTTTGCAACCATTCCTAGCTCGTTATTGCAAAATCTGAAAACTTTCAGTGGTACACATGACCACAAGCAGCGATACAGTTACTGTAAGGCGCTCCTACAGACGTAAACGCATTATTTAAATCTTTCCTCATACACTTTCCGGTCCTTTCTAGACACTGTGGGTGTTTGCTTTTGACAAGTTATTCAGACTACAAATTCCTGTGAATCTTAGGGACACGCCCCATATCCCAAGTTAATTGCCTGAGGTCTGTGGAAATGGACCGCACTTTGTCTCATCTGCTTCCATCACATCGTAGGGAGAAAACAGAAACATTAGGCAGCGCAGTGACTACATTAGTTCCGCTCCAGCGGGTTTACGAGGGCAGTTTCTGAATTGTTTTGTATACTTGGATCTCGTTCCTAATTTCTGAAATTAGCGAGCATGTGCTAGATCGTTCACTGGTGATGGATGGTTCCAGGCACTGCAGCTGGCAGAGTCTGGATACATTTGTAGGCTCCAGCTCTCACAGCAAGATGTTTTGATGGGGGTGGGGCAATGGACAGGGCGCAAACTTAAAAACAACACAGTGGATGTATGTGGTTCGAATAATGTGTTTCGTAAAAAAATGATTTAGAGATATACAATTTGAAGTCGAAATTTTTAAGAAACCGTTTTCCTTTAAATGTAGTTGATTATACTTATCATGCACATAAATCATTTTTTTTTTAAAGTGTTTTTTTAAGAGGACAGTCTCTTTTGCTCTATGTCACCAAGCTTCTGCTCCCTCGTCTTCCCCATTTGTATGCGGCCCTCTCAGTGGGTTGAAACTCTGCATTTTACCTCTGTACTGCAACACTGTCAGAAACTGGGTGAGTAACATAGAAGAGAACACCCTCTGGTTAGGTCACAGCAGAGTTCATTGTGCATCTCTGCTTGGCCAGTGGGCGCTCTGGGACAAATCTGCAGAGCAGTATGTGCTAAGTTCAAGCAATACCAAACAATATCAATGTTATAAACAAACCACTAAACAGATCTGAAAACAATTGAGATGTAAACTAAATAATTTAATAAGAACGATGTAAGAAGTTGGGTTATTGGTCAAGCGGGGTGGAAGCTCTGCTCAGGCGACAACCATAATCATTGTCAGGGTGAACCACACAAGTCACTAAATTAACCTGTGCTTAACCCTATGGTAGCTTGCCACAAAAGCACAACACAAGGAAAATCCCAAACCATTTTAAAATGATACAAGCACAACAAAAATCCAATCAGTAGAACCAGAGTAGAACCAGAGATATCCAGTGTTAAGATGTTAGGTAGATATAGAGCCTGAAAACACTGGAAACTCCCCTCATGGTTATGTTATGTTATGTTAATTTTATTTATATAGCGCATTAATGCCCTGAGGCGTCTAAGCACTGTTTGTTTCAGCGAATGTAGCTAAAAAACTGCTGGATGAGTTACCCTTATTTAAACAACCAGGGGGCAGATTTATGAGGTCCTTGCGCCACTTTTGCGTCACTTTTAACATGGGAAAAGTGACGCAAAAGTGGCGCAAGGGGCTCATAAATCTGCCCCCAGGTCTTTACAGCCTTTCTGAAAGATAGAAGACAAGGTTCATTCTTTACCCCCAGAGGAAGTGTATTCCATATTTTAGTTGCTTACATCAGAATGCTCCTCCCGCCCCATCGTGTTTTTTTAAAACTGGGCTGTATCAACAGAATTGCAGTAGCTGATCAAAGTTTCCTAGCTGGAACATACTGCTTGAAACTGTCACTCAGAAAGGCCGGGCCCAGATTATGGAATTCTTTGTAGGTTAGGCAGAGTACCTTAAAAGTTATTCTTTGTTTAATGGAGAGCTAGTGTAATTCTTTCAGATTTTGAGTCACTGAGCAACATTTGGGGATTTTCAATAGGAGTTTTGCCGCAGCGTTTTGTAAAACCTGAAGTTTATTTAGATTATATTTAGGAGTAGTCAGAAGCAAACTGTTACAGTAATCTATTTTTGATAGAATTAATGCTGTAACTAGAGTTTTTTGCAGGTTAGCCGGTATAAAAGGCAGGACCTTTTTAATTATTCTGAGAGTGTTGAATGTGGAGGAGGTAAGTGTATTTACATGATCTGTAAAATTAAGTTTGGTATCGATAATTACTCCTAAATTTCGTGCTTTATCCACTGGGGTGGGGATTTGACCCATAGTAGTTGGCCATGTGGCAGGGCCCCAGAAATGTAGCTCAGGGCCGAACAGTAGTACCTTGGGTTTTTCTGAGTTTAATTTAAGGTCATTTTTATCCATCCAATTTTGGACAGCTCTCATGTAGTTTAGAAATCTGCTTCCAGTGCAACCAACATTTTTCTCTATGGAGACGACAATTTGGGTGTCTTCAGCATAGAACGTAAGTGGGAAACCAAACTTTCTTATCAGGGCTGCTAATGGGGAAACATAAATGTTAAAAAGAGTAGGGCTAAACGACGAACCCTGTGGGACTTCACAAGGCAGGGAGAACGAGTGAGAGGAGAAGTTCTCTAACTTCACAACTTGTTCCTGATCTGCTAGGTAAGATTTCAGCAAGTTCCACGCCTGAACTGTGATTTCACATGTCATTAGGCGGTTTAAAAGTAGTTTGTGGTCAACAGTGTCAAAAGCCGCCGAGAGATCAAGCAGGATCAGGGCAGCCCCTTTTCCCTGATCTAGTTTTTGCCCGATCTCTTCCGTTACCTTGAGCAGTGCTGTCTCCATGCTGTGGTTGGATCGGAAACCGAATTGTGTACTTTCCAAAAGTTTATTTGTTTCAATAAAGGAAACCACTTGATTGTTCAAAAGATTATCTGCTATTTTCGCTGGTAATGGTAGGTGGGAGATTGGTTGATAGTTGCACGGTTCTTTATGATCAAGAGTAGCTTTTTTCAGAATAAAGATCACAACCGCTTTTTTCAGATCTTAGGAAACATTCCTGTTTCACACATAGTTTGAAAAATAGGCGTTAATCTAGATGCAGTGATTTCTGCTACTAGTTTTGTTATGTTTGGTAGGCATGGGTCCTCTGGTGATACCGACGTGGTAGTGTTTAGTAGTTTTATGATATATTCTGTTGATGACGGGCTAAATTCATTCAAAGTTTTGATTGCATTAGGGTAATAATCTCACTCTGTTCCTGGAGTTGGCATCATGCATGTTTGATCATCTAAGAAGTTTTTATAAATTGTGTCTACTTTCTCTAAAAAAAGATCTGCTAGCACGTTACAAAAGGGCTGATTGGCATTCATGGATTTGGTATTGTGATTGGTTGGTTCTTCAGTCACTGTGCAAAAGAGTTCTTTGGTTGAGTTTTTTGCGCCCTCGATCTTATTTGTGAAATATGTTACTTTGGCTTTCATAATACTGTCTTTGTATACTGCTATTAGCTGTTAATACACCCAGGCAAAAAGGGGAAATCTCTTTGTGACTTTCGTAGATCTCAGCTCTGCATTCGACTGCGTTGATCATGAGCTTCTCTGGGAATCTCTTGCAGAGATTGGCCTAGAGCCCCCTATCCTCTCATTTATCAAAGAACTTTACAGGGGAGCTTCAGCCCGCGTTAGATATGGCAGATGTGGAGAATGTTCTGACAAGTTTTATATTAGGAGAGGTGTAAGACAGGGATGTATATTAGCCCCCTTACTTTTTACACTCTATATAAACTCTGTTGGTCACCATCTCAATAGAACTTACCACGACTACCCCACTATAAACGGGAAACCAATACCGATACTTCTTTACGTGGACGACGCAGCAATAATGTCACAGACTCGTATGGGGCTACAAAGGGCAGTAGGAGAATTCACCGACTTTATGTCACAAAGAGGATTAACTGTCAACGCCTCCAAAACCTTCACCATGTCCTGTCGCTTGGGGATCGGAAAGAAACAATGCTCCATTCTTTTAAACGGTAGAAAGTTGGAAAGCACTGATAGGTTCCCATATCTGGGAATTATCTTCGATAAGAGGGGCTCCTGGCGGGCTGCTGCCCAAGCTAGGGGAATCGCGTTCTCTAAAGCTATAGGTGCGTTGACTAACTTCTCAAAAAAGTTAGGGGGACGTCCGATTAACCCCTTATTACAGATCTACAAGGCCAAATGCACTTCGACTGGCACTTATAGATCTAGAATTTGGGGAATTGAGCCCATTGACCATATACAACGCTCTGAGAACTCTTTTTTACGCTACCTCTTGGCTGTCCCACGTGGTACATCTACATTCGTGGTACATAATGAACTCGGTCTTACACATATCACGGACACCATAAATTCTTCCCCCATTATCCATTGGCATAAAGTCTGGACCAACCAAGAGACCAACCTAAACAGGGAAATCATTACAGACTGCCTTAGGCTGAATGAGGCTGACAACATCAAGTGGCTGAAATATGTAAGAAACCTGTCATCTGACCTAGGGCATCCTGAATTTATTTCAGATCCTTCAACTCTGAATAAAATCCCTAGAGTTACACTAAAACGACTAGTCTTAAGCCATCTGACTAGCCGACGCTGGTTATCTGAAAAACATAAGAGCACGGTAGTTGACCACCAACATTCTACCATAACACAAGGGACCCAGCAGTATCTACTGTTAATACCATCTCCTTTTACCCGTATGCTCGTAACTCGTTTTCGTACTGATACTTTCTTCAGACTACTAACATTCCCCAATCAAAATTGTTGGTCCAGAGATCTGGAGAAATGCCCTTGCGATGGTCTGTCAACACAATCTAACATCCATTGCATTTTGTTTTGTAGGTTTTACCAAATGCCGAGGGTAACCTATTTGAAACCCTTACTTAAATCATGGGGACTACGATCGTGTAGGGCGGCCTATTACAAATTAAAAACATTGGACAATCCCCCAGCCATCGCTGTTGTTTCCTCTTATTTAAAAGTGCTCGTGAGAGTGAGGGCTTCAATGCAACCTTAGATGATATAAGATCCAACGTTTGTTGTGTACTTCTTACTTAAATGAATGCATGATGGCTGTTAAATAACTGTAATTATGCCTACTGTACTCTTTCGAATATGTTTTTAACGTTTTTACGTGCCATAGCAGCATTTTATAATTCTATTTTATTTCCTTTTAATATATGTGTACTTTTGTGATATTGTTTTTACATATCGAATAAAGTTTATAATTGAATTGAATTGAATATTAGCTGTTAATATTTTTCTTTTTCTACCTCCTTATATGAGCCTCTCCATTTCTTTCCTGTTTCATGCAATTTTGCTTACATTTACTGAGCTCTAGGGAGAACCATGGAGCTGATGGATTTTGCCACTTTAATTTTATCATTTTAACAGGTGGTACCTGGTTTGATGCTGTTTCCAGCCATTTATTATATGTTTCGGCTGCTGTGTCCACATCATTTCCTGTCTCTTTTTTAACATTTTGTAAAATATTATTAAAATGGGCTGCTTTCACATTTCGCTTGTTTCGTGACAGTTGACAGGCCCCAGAGTTCCCTGTGTTCCTATCGGGTTTCTGAAGCAGCAAATCAAAAAAGATTGCTTTATGATTGGTCCAGGCTTATTGAGTAGTCATGTGGTCATTCTAAACCAGGAGAAAGTCACAGGTTCAGGTCAATTGTGATGTAGTGCGGGCCGGATACAGGGACCAGGTTAGTCCTGCTGAAAAAGGTATCGTGTCAAAGTCCATCACAAGGAGTTCCATTTGCTGTGGAGGACACCGCGAGGAGCAGGGAGAGTATTGCAGTTGGTTGTCGCTGTAGTGCGAAGATCAGGCCTGGCGGCTCGGACAATCACTGCTGTAGCACAAAGATCAATCTGGGCATCACAGATGATTGCTGCTAAAGATTCGCACTGGAGTTCACCACCGGCTGTTGTCGCTGCAGCACAAAGTGCAGATCTTGCACTGCCGGTCATCGCTGGTGATCACTGTAGCGCAGAGTCGGGGTCACTGGAGCTTCACGGTGGTGATTGTCACAGGCGGCAGAGTCTCGGCACCAACTGGTACATTTGGTGCTGTGAAGAACTGAAGACTTTAGGATTTTACCTTTCTTCACAAGAGGGGCTCAACTAATGCCAGCCAAGGGTCCAGGACCTGTGGAGGCACCTTGTAGGGATCAGGAGTCATTCCAGCAGAGACAAGCAGTGCTCGGACAGGTTGAGTTACAGGCCCTGGCAATTACAGTGCTGCAGGTCCGCAGGGTAATTGCATGGAGCCCGCTGGAGCTTGTTGTGTCCGTGAAGCTCAGACAGGGGGTCAGCCAACTGACCCTTGAAGTCATTCAGGTAGCCTGGGATGAAGGAGCAGGTCAACTCTTCCTTCTCCGATAGCAGGGTAGTCCTCAAGCAGCAGCATAGTCCTCTGGTACCAGCAGGAAGTCCTGTGGGGAAAAAGGAAGGCCCCAAGCAGCAGTGCAGCCCTCTGGGGGCAATCCTTCTGTAGTGTCCACAGGTCCAAGAGTGTACTGATGAGTGGCTCTGGAGGTCCAATATTTATACCTGATGATAGCTTTTGAAATGGGGGTATTCCCTATACTACACCCACATCTGGATATGGAAAATGTGTCACTTCCCCTGTCAAGGTTCCCAGAAGTCTGTGGTAAGAAAAGACTAGTGTTAGGTTCCTTTTTGTGTGCTGGAGGCAAGTCCTCTGAAATGTAAGTGTGGCTTCCAGCTTTCTTGACAAGATGGCTCATCCTGTTCACACCTAATCCCCTTTTTGTCACTGTCTGGAAGTAGTACACAAACCCCAACAGCAGAGACATTCACAGTCATATGACACAGGACACTTGCAGAAGTCATAAATGGCTAGGACAAGAAAATGCCAACTTTCTAAAAGTAGGAAAACAGTGGGAAACCCAATCTACCCTTGGAGGCTTGGGAAATATAACTATTGATAGGTAACTGTGCCTACAAGAGATTTCATCAAAAAAACTCAGTTAAACTATTTGCACAAATAACTGAATTGTGTTGTTAAGCCCCAATTGCTAGCTAACACATGAACAATCTTAACATCAATTTGATCATTCATATCAATATAAATCTGCAGTAAACAGTTTCAAACACAGGTGTGAATTTCTCAAATTATAGACTTATTTAATGTGAACAAACAAGAGAAAGGGGTACAAAAGGTGATAACGAAACTAAGGGTGGGCGTAGTTCGCGAAGTAGCACTTCGCGAAGCTACGCAAAGTGAAGTTCGCACTACGCGAGCTACGCGTAGCACTTCGCGAACTGCGTAGTAACATGTTTGCACTGTGCAAGATGTTGTTTTCAATGATTGCACAGTGCGGACAAGCAACCGGCACTGTGCAATCATTGAAAATGGCATCTTGCACAGTGCGAGCTGTAGTTTTCTGCTGCTCGAGTAGATTTTTACTCGAGCTTCAGCTTTCTCAACGCGAATTGGTAGTTTCTCATCGCGAGCGGTCGCGAGCATACGCAACCACTCGCAATGAGAAACCTGACCTCCTCGCGTTGGGAATCTCGCCGGGAGGTTTATTTTCCATGCTCGCGATCGCCAACTTGCAGTTGCTGATCGCGAACAAGGAAAAAGTCTCGCCGGGATGTCATTTTGCTTGCTCGCGGTCGCCAACTTGACGTTGAGGACCGCGAGCAAGCAAAAAATGACCGCAGCACTACGCAACACTACGCTACGCGTGTTCGCACTGTGCTACGTGCAGTTCGCGTAGTGCGAAGTAGCGCGAACTTCGCAAACTACGCGAGCGTAGCGTAGTGCTTCGCCCAGGCCTAAACGAAACACAATGGCAGAGGTTGATGAATCATATACAGAAATTGAAACCTTCAAATTATTTGTGTAAACATCTATTCCAAAACAATATCATAACGGAAAATGAATCTAAAGAAAACAGAAAACAATTCCTAGAAAAATAAATCACTGGGGAAATAGATGAGCTTGTCGACGTTTTGGTCTTGATGGCATATATGGCCGTTAGACCATCTTCATGACGATGAAAGTAGAGTTATAATTGACCCCTGCATGGACATAATATGTTGTTATTGAACAAGCACTTAATGATTCGACTGAAGAAAAAAGACACACCCGTGTGTAAAAGAGGAAGTGACCTATGTTCGGCCTCTTTGAAAATAGGACCAGTGCACTTAATGAAACTGGAACCACAACTGTGAGTCAAAGAAGGAAAAAACTAAGTATCTGGGATGAGTTCAGCTATTTTAAAGTAGGTCGCCCCACAGGTGTCGAAAAATAAATGAAAAAAACTAAAACGACCATGGGGGCCAGGGCTTATGTATGACATATAAAAGTCTTAAGTCAGTGGAGCACAATCAAAAGCCAATGAAAGAAAAAAGGGGGGAAGTTCTCCTATTTTCACTTAAATAGTGACTGTCTCCTGTTTGTTGAGAAGGCTCTGTCACTATAATATTTAAACTATGAAAACAGCAAACTGATTTCCCAAGTGCTTCAATACACATTCAAAGATGGCTGCAGTCTTTCTTTTGCAAGTGTGCCGGTAGTCGATAGTCAGTTTTTTCTGTCTTTTACATCGACTACAGCTTTAAATAGAACTGTTTTCCATTCAATACCGTGCATGCCGTCTGTTAATACAGTGGTACCCTTGAGGAGCTGTGCCCCACACGTGCTACTTGGTAAATGTTAGTTCGGCTAAGTTTTTGCGATCTGCTCCACATTTCTGTGGGTACATGTTGGCATTACCCGCGTTTCTCTTTTCCTGTAGACGGAAGCGAGTGCCTTTTAAAGCAAATCCCTTCAGATTGCTTTTTTAAGATTGTTTTGCTCGTTAAGCTCATTTTATGCAGTTTGGGCTGTCATTCACATTTTTAACATGCAACAGCAATAACGTGTTCATGACTTTTTTCAATGTGTCATTTTTTATGCATATGACTGTTAGGTTATTACGACATTAGAGGCCACATATAAATTAAAGCAAAACCCTTAGGAAAGCTTTGATACAGATTGTTCGATTTAATCTGTCATTTGGGCTGTCATTCACATTTTTTAACTTCCAACGGTAATAACGTGTTCGGGACTCTTTTTAGTATCATGTCTTTTTTTTATACATATGACTGTTCAACCATTACAACACCTACGGCCACATGTAAATTCACTTTATATTATCTCTCCAAGTTTGAAATCCACGATTGTTTGGGAGAGACTCACAGGAACCATTAATCAATAGGGATTCTCTGTGTTTCAATCTTTCGTACTCTATACATTACATTTATAGGGTGAACGACGTTTACAACGCGGTCGTTACACCGCAATACTTTTACATTGTGGTCATTACAATGCAAGTCATTACAACAACTTGCGCTGGATGGCGCTATACACTAAGGAATAGTATGATTTACTATTCCAACACCTTCCCTACTGTTACGTAGGCTGGAGTTTGAATAGTAAATCATACTATTCCTAAGTTCAGCGCCTCTAGCGGAAGTCGTTGTAACGACTTGCATTGTAATAACTGCGATGTAACGTACCGCGATGTAACTGATCGCGTTGTAACGTCACATATTCCATTTATAGAGTCCTTCCAATTTACATGTGACAGTGTGAGTGGTAGAACTGCATTTTGAGCGAACCACAAGAATCATCAATGTACTTGGGTTTGCTGTTTTCAGTTTTCGTAGTTTAAATATTATAGTGACAGAGCCTTCCCAACAAACAGGAGACAGTCACTATTTAAGTGAAAATAGAAGAACTTTCCCCCTTTTTTAGGTCTCGCCTTGGCAGCACATCCGTTTCATGCGCTGTCTCAGCGAGACCTAAAGTAATCTGTATGTTGGCTTAAACTTCATGTAATCTGTTTTTCCGCTTCCTATTGGCTTACTTGTGGTCTTGTTGTTGTTATCGCTCTTTCTGTTGGCTGTTTGTCATTTGGTAACTACCGTGTAGTCCCGATTCAGCGGCGCCTAACTACTGTTTTAGTCGGCTCTGTTTGCCTGTTTGCACTTCTTTTAATGTAAGTGCAGTGTGCCATCTGTGTTTCACGCTGTAGCCTACATCTGTAACTGGAGACTCTACTGTTGCCACCGCTCTCCCTGCAGTCATAAATCACTCTGGCTCCGGTATGTGACTTCTTACATCTTCACAGCGCTTTCCCTTTAGCAACACCAGGCATTGTTTCAGCGCCCTTTAACCCCGCAATGATGTTAGCGCTATAGTATATACATATACAATAAGTGCATACCAGATAGGGGGAAACAGATAGAGGCCACATATGCCCGGTCGTTTCCGGTAACATCTGCAATGTTTGAGAGGCAGCAATGTAGAGAGGTGTGTTTTTGTGTGCGCATGATATGTTATGGAACATGTGTGCATGTGCGACAGAAAATAGCTAAAGAGCAGGAAAGCTTGTGTTGCCACCGCTCTCCCTGCAGTCATAAATCACTTTGACTCCTGTATGTGACTTCTTACATCTTCACGATGCTTTCACTTTAACAACACCTGGCATTGTTTCAGCGCCCTTTAACCCCACAATGATGTTAGCGCTATAGTATATACATATACAATAACTACATACCAGGTAGGGGGAAACAGATAGAGGCCACATCTGCCCGGTCGTTTCCGGTCGCTTCTGCAATGTTTAGAGGCAGCAATGTCGAGAGGTGTGTTTTTGTGTGCGCGTGATATGTTATGTAACATGTGTGCGTGCGTGACAAAAAACAGCTAAAGAGCAGGAAAGCTTGTGTGTACCCATTACAATGTTTTAGAGGCAGGGGTTTGTTTTTTCCACCGTGGCAATGGAAGCTAGGAATAGTTGATGGCTGTGCTTATTGACAATGCAGCACTGAAATAAGTAACATGCTTACTTGGCATTGAAAGACTTTCAGAAGCTCGTCGCGGCGCTTCATTCTCCGGTATGCGAGTTCTTACATCTTCACGGCGCTTTCACTTTAACAACACCACACAACAAAAGGAGGGACGGGAAGAAGCCTTGGCCGGCCACTGCCCTGTTGTTACACACAATTGGATCATGAAAACACTTTTATGAGCAAATATTAAAATGCGACATGTGGTGGCAGGGATCCTGGCCAGCTGACTGCGAGGCAGGGACCACCGGCTGTAATGTTCCAGAGACGCAATGTTATTTCTTAAGGAGCACAACAAATTTTAATGTTTGCTAATGCCTCAGCACAACCATTTCCAGGGTTTCCGGAGTTGCCATGGTGCAAACCTTTTACACTTGGCATGTCGCCAGGGCTTAAAAATAAAGTGAGGGAGGAGGGGACAGGGCTGAAATGTTCTGAGGAGGTGTTGACAATGCACCATTTCTGTCCTCTGCAGTAGGTAGTGATTGAAGAATTTCCTCTACCTAATCCAAGCAATATCCCCAAGAATATCTACTCTCCTTCTTCAACAGGCCAGGTTGCCCCCCACCTGCTAGCATGACCTGCTGGTGCTGCCTCTGTTCCTTGTGCCGCTGCTGCCGCCGGTTCGATCCCCGGTGGTCCAGAGACCGTAAGCCTTGCCCCCTTGTGCCTTTACCCACTGTACTGCTGCTGCATTGTTTTTACTGTTATTTAGCCCTGTTGTGCTGATTTTTGTCTTCTGTATTTCCCCCTTTGCTTTCTGTACCCTTTCTGTTTGTTTCCCTGCCCCGACGTTGCCCCTTCGTTTCCCCGCCGCTACATCCTCTGCGGCCCCGCCCCCTGACCCGATTGGCCCTCGCTCCTCCCTCCCAGCTGCTCCTCCCTCCCTCGACCCTACATAATGCAGGCCGCTGCGCGGCCGCACCGCTGCCGCACCGAAGGCGCGCCTAAGACAAGCCCGTCTGCGCCCGTCCGCGCCTGGTCCGCGCCCAGCGCCATAACCCCTGGCCCCCACTGGAGCCAAGCCACCTGTCTGAGATACGATGCGGCCGCCCTCATCGCACTCAACACAGGACGAATGACCGCCTGCTACCAAGCCACCCAGAAGCGAACTCACGGACCCTTCACCTGTCAAACCTGCAAATACACCTGCATCCAAACCGGCAGACCACCCACAGGACCTTGCAACAACAACAACCACCTCAAGTGCATCCTCCTCAACACCCGCTCCGTCCACAAGCACGCCATCGAACTGTGGGACCTCCTCGATACAACAGCACCGGACGTCGCCTTTCTCACGGAAACTTGAATGAACACCTCCTCGGCCCCCGACATCGCCATAGCCATACCGGACGGCTACAAAATCACCCGAAAGGATCGCACCAACAAAGCAGGAGGAGGAATCGCCATCATCTACAGGAACACCATCAACGTCATGACCAACACCGAAGAGACACTCTCCACTGCCGAACACCTACACTTCCAGATCCGCACTGACCCCAAGACCACTCTTAGAGGTACGCTCATCTACAGACCCCCGGGCCCATGCATGCAATTCACGGAAACCATCGTCGACTTCATCTGCCCGCACGCCCTAGCCTCACCAGATTACATCCTTCTCGGGGACCTGAACTTCCACCTGGAGAAAAACAGCGACAACAACACCACCACCCTACTCGACAACCTCAACAACCTTGGACTCAAGCAACTGGTGAACACTCCCACCCACATCGCAGGCCACACGCTCGACCCCATCTTCTGCACCAGCAACCACGTCTCCTTCAGCCACACCTCCGCACTACACTGGAAATACCACAGATGCATCCACTTCACCTTCAAAAAGAACACATCCCACCACCACACGCTACAAATCCCCCGAATACGCTGGAGCAAGATCACCACAGACCAGCTCCTCACATCACTGAGCCAGAACCCGCCAGCCAACACCGAAGACACCAACAAGGCAGCCCACAGCCTCACACAGTGGATCACCAACTGCGCCGACAACCTCGCACCACTGAAGAACCCTCCAGGCACGACCAACAGCAGGAAAACCCCATGGTTCACAGACGCCCTCAAAGAATCAAAGAAAACCTGCCGAACACTCGAAAAAACCTGGCGCCACGAACGAACCACAGAAAACATGACCGCCCTCAAGAATGCAACCCGTAAACACCACCAGCTGATCCGCACAACCAAAAGGACATCATTCAAACAACGACTAGACACCAACACCCACAACAGCAAGGAACTCTTCAACATCGTCAAAGAGCTCTCTAAACCCAACGCCAGCAACAACGACATCATACCGTCACAAGAACTCTGCAACTCCCTCGTGACGTTCTTCCACCGAAAAATCACAGACATACATGATAGCTTCGGACCCCCGACTCCGCCTCCAGCCACGGAACCAGCAACTGCCACCCCCACCCTTGACGCCTGGACCCCCATCAGCACGGAAGACACCACCTACGTGATGAACTCCATCCACTCCGGTTCCTCCTCGGACCCATGCCCTCACCAGATCTTCAACAAAGCCAACACCATCATCGCACCCCACCTCCGGAATGTCATAAACAGCTCCTTCACGTCAGCCACCTTCCTGGAGAGCTGGAAGCACGCAGAAATCAACGCCCTACTAAAGAAGCCCACAGCGGACCCCAAAGAGCTCAAGAACTTCCGCCCGATTTCTCTGCTTCCCTTCCCTGCCAAAGTCATCGAGAAGACCGTCAACAAACAGCTGACAGCATTCCTCGAGGCAAATAACTCACTCGACCCGTCCCAGTCCGGATTCCGAGCCAACCACAGCACCGAGACCGCCCTGATCGCAGCCACCGATGACATCAGGACCATGATGGACAACGGTGAGACTAACGGCCTCATCCTCCTGGACCTCTCGGCAGCCTTCGACACCGTATGCCACCGCACCTTAATAACTAGCCTCCTCAACACAGGCATCCAAGGAAAAGCCCTGGACTGGATCACCTCATTCCTCTCCAACAGAACCCAGAGAGTCCGTCTCCCCCCCTTCCGCTCAGAGGCTACCAATATCATCTGCGGCGTACCACAAGGCTCCTCGCTCAGCCCACCCCTCTTCAACATCTACATGAGCCCCCTCGCCACCATCGCACGCAAACACAACATCAACATCAACATCATCTCCTATGCCGACAACACCCAGCTTATACTTTCCCTCACCAAAGACCCCGCCACCTCAAAAACCAACCTCCAGGAAGGAATGAAAGACGTCGCAGAATGGATGAAGCTAAGCCGCCTGAAGCTGAACTCAGACAAGATGGTGATCCTCATCCTCTGACGTACGCCATCCGCCTGGGACGACTCCTGGTGGCCCACTGCACTGGGCCCCACGCCGACACCCTCTGACCACGCACGCAACCTGGGATTCATCCTGGACTCCTCCCTTACAATGACCAAGCAAGTCAACACCGTCTCGTCCTCCTGCTTCAACACCCTGCGCATGCTCCGAAAAATCTTCAGATGGATCCCTACCGAAACAAGAAAAACTGTCACCCAGGCCCTCGTCACCAGCCGACTAGACTACGGAAATGCCCTGTACGCAGGAACCACCGCCAAACTTCAGAAATGACTGCAACGCATACAGAACGCCTCCGCACGACTCGTCCTCGACATCCCTCGCCATCACCACATATCCGCCCACCTGAGAAACCTGCATTGGCTCCCCGTCAGCAAGAGGATCACGTTCAGGCTCCTCACCCACGCACACAAAGCTCTCCACAACAAGGGCCCCGAATACCTCAACAACCGTCTCTCGTTTCACGCCCCCACCCGCCAGCTCCGATCCGCCAGCCTCGCCCTCGCCTCTGTCCCACGGATTCGCAGAACCACCGCCGGTGGAAGATCGTTCTCCCACCTGGCAGCCGTTACCTCAAACTCCCTCCCCGCACACCTGCGAATCACCCAGGACCATCTCACCTTCAGGAAACACCTCAAGACCTGGCTCTTCGAACAGTAGCAGCACCCCCCCCCTTTCTTCCCTTCCAGCGCCTTGAGACCCCCACGGGTGAGTAGCGCGCTCTATAAATGCTTGATTAATTGAACACTTCCTCTTTTACCTTACAGAATGTGAATCTTTGCAGAGTCCCTCATTCAAAGTGACATTAGCCAACTTCCTTGTGCAGGACCTTGGTGTCAACCCCCGGTACACCCTTATAGAAATGAGGAAACAGCCCCTCTCTCTATTCTGGGAATTAATAGTTTCTATGCCCACAACTCTCTATACAGGCCAAAAAGCAGAAGAAACAGTGGGCACATGTTACTCGTCCTCTTGCCTATTCGCATCGCTCCTGAGTCCTGAACATTGATCTGAACTCTTGCAGTCAGTGCTGCATACTGGGCCCATTTTATGTTCAGAAATATTGCTACAAAGCCCTGCAAAGTCAGAGTTTCCCTATGGAACCCTCATTTCACTCTTTCAAACTATTTTGGGGGGTTAAGGGATAAGAACACCACATCATTCTTAAGTCAAGGGGCTGCATCTATTGAATAATTTACATTAGTTGTCATTTACTCACCTGCTTTCCGCAAAACCCGATTGGTCCAAGTCTAAAAGCTGCAGCAGGACCTTTTTTGACCCTATTTGTCAATTGGATTTTATTATCATGTTGAGGAGTGGGATTGGATTATATGACCCACATTCCTCCCTGATAGTAATTATGGCTTCCATCATAGAAGGGGTTACATTGGCTTGGTCGGCAAACAAGTTGAAGAGCTAGGTCATCAGGTCCAGGGTTTTGGGTCATTAGACTTTGTAAAACATTGGGCCATATTCTCAAGGAGCTATCGCCGAGTTATCGGCAGTTTATCGCTTCCAAAGTCGTGATAAATTCATCGCCCCATTCACAAGCTGGTGCAAACAGCCTTTATCACCAGTTTTCCGGCAATAGCATCCTAAAAAAACATCACCACAAAAGACCCCGGCAACTATCGCTACTGAGTTGCACAGTAGGCGTTCCCGAGCAAAAAGCCTTGACAACACCACTCCACACCATTCTCAACGACCAGCCCCATCGGCGATAAGATCACAATCAGGCGATAAGGCACAGTAGCACCAGGAAACTAACACCTGCTTTGACCTGGTGTAAAGTCGGACGACAACTGGCACCAGACAAGGGAGCCCAGCTGAAAGCCAAACATGAAGAACAACAGATGAACCCGGGCAACTGAACATGCAGCCCGGAGCCCCAATAGGGCAACAACACCCCCCTCCACCACACCCAGGACCCCCCCTGGAACCCTCCTGCCCAGACCACCACAGTGGCAGCATGGACAAAGACAGCAGACCCACAGGAAACCCACCAGCCTCACAGACTCATCACCAGAGGATGCCATTCCCCACTACAGGCTCAAAATGACAACCATCTGGCTGTGATTCACCTGTTGGCCTCCGGTACAGGGGTACCAGAGGCCAACAGGTGCATCTGGCACTAGGGTACCAGGCTGATGATGGCATCCAGGACAGGAGTCCTGGATGCCATCATCAGCCTGGTACCCCAGTATCTATACGTCCACCAAAATGCACAGGATCTGCTGTAGACCAAGCAAGGACCATACACCATAGCCGGATGCACGCACGTGTTGGGGCAATCCACAGCACACATGTCTGACTTGTGCCCCCTGGTGACACAGCACACAATCACCGCAACAGAAAGCACACACATTCCATCAATGTGCAGTCAATAGTGGACCACCAGTGACTCTTCACCAATGTCATCGCCAACTACCCAGCCAGTGTGCATGATTCCTTCATCTTCCGATAGTCCATCATCAACCAGAACTACCAGGATGGCACCAAGTGAAATGCACAGCCCCTTGGCAAGTTCCAAATGAATACCCCACACACCTCAACTCCACAACCATGCAACTCACAACTCTGGCAATACACACGTCACAAAATCACATACAACATGCAAAACAACATGCCCACCCACCAGACACGACAGAACTACTTACAATGTTAACCTGGGGAAGCCTTGAGCATGAGCCATCAACAGCATGGCACCCCAGCCACACAATAGCGGAATGTGGGGAGAGGTGGGAACCAGGCATGTGTGAAGGAGGCAGGAGAACCATGAATGGAAAAGTACACAATGCCAAGGGTGGCAGGCATGTGCTGGACAGGCCACAGTATGCAGAACACACCCATATCCATGGTGACATACACCGCTGGTGTATGGAGTGTAGTGGACAGTGGACGCAACCATGTCACCCCAGCCAGTGGGGGAGTATGCGGAAATGTTGCCTGTTACGTCCACTCCGTAAGCGTGAGCATAGTGGGATGGCCCGACGTATACCAGGCTGGCATAGGGGTGTGAATTAAAAACACGCAGTCCTGGGAGTGGTCCTCTTCCGGAATGCCCAACTTCTCTGCCAGGGCGGCGCCACTCACCCCGCCACAAGGCTGACACTGTCCTCCTGAGCGGAGTTGCCTGAGATCATGTGCGCCGGCCGTACCCGGGCCCGCTGGACCCCGAACCCGTCAGGTCCGCACCCGTGCAGCCAGGCCACACTGATCACCTGCCGACACCGGCGTGTTGCAAGGAGAGCCCACCACATGCCAGCACAAGCTCCAAGCCCGAGGCCCATGACCCTGGAAGCCTCTCAGACGATCACGGCCTCCACGACACAGACCCGCTTTACTCCTTTCTCATTGACGTACTCTACTGCTGCACCCGGCCTACACTACGGTCAAGTAGGTCACACATTTGGAACTGAGTCTTGATCACACAATGGCAGTGAACATTATTTAAGGCAGAGTTAATGTCACTATACTCCCTTCAATGTAGTGCCACCAAGTCTGTGCATAGCATTACAACCGCACGTGTTTGTGGGCCTACACGGACTACTGCCCTTGGCCTACGCTGCGCATGAGTAGGTCACAGAATTGGAACTGAACATCGATCATTCAAAGGCAGAATAAATATCATTGCACGCAAGGAGAGGCTGAAGGGGATGATGCGTTGCAGTTTGGAGGGAATAGGATCATCGTTATAGAGGTGATCGAACACTACTGACAACTGCCCTGGTGTCACTAACTCTGTGCATCGCGAGCCAACGACACGTGGCCGTGGGCCACTGCTGACTGCTGCCTCTGACCTACACTGCAGTCCAGTAGGTCACAGAGTCTTGATTTAGCAATGGCAGAGTTCATATCAGTGTACCGGCATCATCACAGACTGCATCCCCCCTCAGCCCCGGTGCTACTAAGTCTATTCCCCGACATTCATGGACACTCTCTGGTCGTACATTGGTGGCGTCTGAGCCTATGGACTAGGGGGGATTTTTCATCCTAATGTAGCTGAAAACGAGGCTGTTGCTTTCCACTCCCCCATTTTCTGCTTCCGGATAACATCAGACCTTCCACATCATGCCCTAGAGGACACCTTCCTCTGTCCCACCAAGCCTCCACCACATTCACCGTCAACATCAATGAGGACCTGTTCACTGTGCCAGGCCCTACCCCAGTGCACCGCAAGTCACCGTCCCGTGGCAGGGTGCCTGTGCCGGCTGCTGTGCATCCGGGGCCACTAACTCTGTGCTGGTCAGGTCTGGGACCTCTTCTTCTGAGATATTAGATGGCCTTGTGTCTGTGGCCCTGTGCTGTTCGCTGCCTCTGGACTCAACTGCGTCCCACCAGGGCACACACATCAAATCGAGTCCTGACCGGCCCGGACGTCGCATCACCGCAGGAGGCACATGCCACCACCAGAAGGACTACCTCCAACCACCATCTGCCAGAGTTGAAACGGTGGTCCTGACAGACTTACGGAGTTGCTCACACCTGTCGTGGATGCCATCATCGGCCTGATACCCTGCTCAGCACTCCAGGTGCCACTAACTCAGTGCACAGCAAACCATCGTCTGTTACTGATTGAGTTTTGTGCTGTGGAGAGGTTGCGCAGCAATGTCAACTCAAGCAGTGTGGGAGACCTGGGATGATGATGAGGAAGATGGTGCAGGTCTAACACACCCCACTGCATCTGCATCAGGAATATCTCGAAAGACACAATCCAAGACTTTTTCTTCACATGAGTGCGCTCATCTCTATTGCCTAAAATGCAGTGCACTGCATCTCACGGACACTTCTGTTTGCATATCGGGTGTCCTCTGGACTTTCTCCGGCTCCCTCCATGTTGCTCAGCAGTTGACTCTGTTATGCAGGTGTTTTCAATTTCCATTGCACTGGTGTCCACTGTTCAAGTGGTTGCCAGCACCAAGCATTCCGTGCGTGCTGGCTTGCACTCACCCCATACACATCCAGCACAGGCGTCACTGGACATGTGGCCCTGCCAATAAAGGGGCCGGGCGCACATGGACGTAGACAGTTCAACATGATATATGCGTGTGTCCCTGTGGTCTTGTTGTATGCATGAGGGCCCTGGGCCCTACAACATTGCATTGGGCTGTGTACAGCGGACGCAGACATGTCACCGCAGGCAGAGGGTTAGAGCTTGGATATGTAGCTTTGACATCACCCACTCAATTCGTAAGGGGAGTGGCCTGTGCCATCGTACGCAGAGCCAACGTGGTATGTGACTGCTATTTGCATGCCCCTGGGTGTGGTTCTGTACTGTGAATGTGCATTTGCATGTGTCTATGGCAGTGTGGGTCTCCTTTGTGGGGTGTAGGTGGTCCCTGAAGGATAATAGACACCAACGTATGTGATCTAGTTTGCCTTCAATGGGTTCAGACCCCACCCACACCTGTTCGGCCACCTCCTTTTGGCGTGCTGACACATGGCATTGGGGTGGCATGGGTGGGAGGGTGAAGTGTCGTGAGCCAGCTGTGCTTGCGGGTGCTTCCTGCTGTGAGGTCTGTTGCAGGCTCTGTGTTCTCCTCTGAGTAGCTTGGCTGCCCTGGTCCTGGTGGTGGGTTGCGTGGGATGTCTATGGGCTGTTGTAGGGCATCAGAGTCAAAGGTGTGGTGATCCTCTCTGGCATCACAGATGTTTTGTCTGTGCTCTGCTGGAGGTGTTGTGTGCCCCTCTGCAATGTGAAAGGGAGATGCATGTTGGCATTGTGTTGACATGTATGTTGGCGCATTGTTCTGGTTTACATGCAGTCTGTTTTGGAGGTGCTGAGTACTGCTGCGGGACAGTGTACATTTGGACTTAATGACAGATATGAGGTTGTACGCGTACTTTTCCATTGCACAGTTTCCTGCTCTGTCAGATGTAGTAGGCATGTTTCTGTGCGTGTGCGGAGCCAGTTGTGTCCTCTGTTCTGCAGTTTCGGCTTTGCGCATTGTATCACTTTGTCGTTAATGTGGGTGTGCTGTTCTTGCTATGTGTGTGTGCTGCAGTGTGCCCAGGGGATCAGGGACATGATTGTAATTGTGGGTGTGCAGTGTGCTACACCTCGTTGGGCATGTGTGCCATTGTGCCCATCTTTCCCCGTCCGCCCAGTCCCTGGCCGTTACTCATCCTGTTGATGTTGTGTCCGGTCCTCTCGGGCTGTGTCCGTACTCCTTACTCCTTGCACCATCTCCACACTGATGACTGTGGCCTAGCTTTCCTCCAACTCCTCCTATGGCGCAGGACTGCCACCTCCTGTTGCCGTTGCAGCCTTCCTATTAACGGCAGGTTTGTGCCTGATTTAGGTTGTCACATCATGCCAGCGCCTCTTGGCCTCTTCGGCACTCCGACTGCATTCCAGGTGGTCTACTTGTGGGTCGGTTGATGGTAGTGTTCTGTCACCTCCGTGACGCTGATCTGGTTTTGCTGCGGACTGCATCCATTCTTCCTCTCCCTCTTCTCCTCGGCCATATCCGTCCCTGGTGTTCCTTGCTAGTGGTCTCTGGGGGTTGTGGGGTTCACGTTGGCCTCTGCGCTGGGTCAGGGTGCATCCATGTTGCTGTGCACTTTGGACTGTTTCTGGTGTGTTTTTCTTGTTCTGCTTTTATAGTGCATTTTCCCACCAGACGTGTGGGATTTGCAGGCCAGTGGCTGGTTTTCGCAGCTTTTTGTATCACGCTTGGCCTCATCACAGCTTTTTAGGCATTCGCGTTTCACATTTTTGCGGTGTGGCGTTGATTTTGAGGTGGCCATTTGGTGCTTTGTCTGGTGACTATCGCATGGTACCGCCGTGTTGTCAATACTTGGTTAACACGGTGTAATTTTCACGCGATAGACTGCAATGTTGTAGGTGGCGTTAGGTAACTTTTGCAATGGTTATAACACGTTCTTGAAAATATGCCCCATTAATCTAAACCTGTATGGGCCTGCTGCTTTGTGGGTCTAAGAGCCTTAACTTTATTTATTACTTCTTCTTTCAGAATGAACCGGCCCATCTCTCTGCTCAGAGGTTAGTTTGCTTAACCCACTGGTCTTTACATATTAAGTAATCTGGACCTGTGCGGGGCTCTCAACTTCATATAGCTTTTGGTAAAAATTTCAGAATGTATCTAAAATTTCCCAGATGTCTGTTGAAAGTAGTAACGAACTGAGCTGATGAAGTATGCGGACTATGCATGACAGCGTGTTGAGTGCCGATAGGAGGGCGTGGCCTGTGTGCGAGCCGCTAGGTGTAAGGCAGCGGATGGTGGTGTTGGCTCTTTGTAGTCTCCGAATGTCAAGAGACTCTGCTTGCAAACGACCTACGAACACATGGACACAAGGCCACAGGCTTTTGCCTTAGGAAGCCAGGTACCAACAGCCCAGCAAACCCTGAAGAGCTGTGCCCTGGAAGCGGCCCAGGTGCACGTGCTGCAGCCAGCACAGTGTCCTCGCCTCCCTCGCCTTCCCTAGCAGTATGTGCAGCCCCAAACTGTGCTCCCCTTACACCCAGGCTTGTTGGTGGTACACTCTTCTCTCATCATGTAGGTGAGGTGATTTGGGGGTGTCCTTACAGTGTGGGGGAGACAGGGTACATCGAGATGAGCTGGGTGGGCTAGCAGTCATTTTGCTTGGCCCGACTTGGCTGTGGGCAGCACCCTGCTGTGGAAAGGGGATGGGTTCAGCCGCGGCTGGTTGGCTGGTGGCCTGGGTGCAGCTTGTGGGCAGGGAGTATACACCCATTTGGGAGGGAGCCCGGTCACCGGGATATATGAATGTGACAAAGTGGGTGCATAAGTGCTCAGGAGATTGTGGCTCAATTGTGTCAGTACACAGTGGCAGTATGGGAGTAGCCTTACAAGCAGGGAGTCTTTGGAGGCCCCACAAGCTGGGAGAGCTTTTGGAGGTCATACCTAGGGAGCCTCTGCACCAGCCCATTTATGTATAAGGGCTGAACGTGCCCTTTTGATTTTTGTCTCCCCACGGTTGGAGCAGTCTTGGTTAGTAAAGTTGTTAGTTCAGTTTTTTTTTCCCCAGGATCGCCCCCTCCAGGAAGAGGATGCTTAAGATCCCCCTGAGTAGTTTGCTCCCCCGGCTCACCCCAACCTTACCTTTTTGGAGTCCAAAGGAACAGACCTTGTCCTCTGGTGCCCATAACAGAAGTAAAGATGATGGCTAAAAGCATTGAGATCAGGTCGTACACTGACTACCTGACTGCCAAAAGAGTAAAGCAGAATAGAGCTCCCCATTTAGGTATACTTTAAGATGGTGGTAAAATACCAGCTTTCTTTCAAAAACTACCTGATGGAGGCGCGCGGCAGCGGCGGCGCAAGATGGCCGCCACTTGAAGAGCTCCGATGCATTGAGCTCCGCTTGCCAACGGAAGGACCGTCTAAACGCAGCGCCCCCTCACCGCAACTGCTGCATATTCTGTCGGAGGCATTTGGGAGCATGCGGGCAAGTTTTCCGACCCTGTAAGGGTCTATTTGTCTTTTTATCGGCCCTGTTTGTCACCGCCTCATAGCGGCCGCCATTTTGCGCTCCGCCCAGCAGCAATATACTCGCAACAATGTTGCTTTTCCCTCAAGGGCCATTCTACTTCCTTTTTTTTTCTTTTCTCTTCATACATGACCAGGCTGTGCTCAGTGTTAGCAGGTTTCTGAACTTTTGACCCATTTATTGTCATGTGGAGCAAATGAAATTTTAAAATAGGTTAATGCTCCTTCCTTATCACAGTATTTCTGACTAGGCATTTATATAAACTGGGTGGCACCATCCCTCCTATTTAGTGACGCTGCGCCTCGAGATTAAGCGCTCACTTTTTTTTCAGTGAGTTTGGATTGTACATTATCACTGCACCCAGTTTGACATTTATCTCTTTTAAATCAGCACTACTTCACTGCTCTTTTCTTTCACCACTCCTCATCTTACCACCAACGGTGCTTTTTTTGGCTGTTATTTTTGCTGTTTGCATAACTGACGGCTCCTCACACTCCTGCTCTTTTCTCAATATGGATTCCCATCATCCAAATAAACTTCAGGGGGCTTCCTTTGGTGGTCGTAAAGACGCAGCTGCTGGTCCTGGTAAACGCTCCAAGAAGGACCCCCCTTCACCTTTCAAAATCACCGCTCCCTTTCACACTGGAGGACATAATGTAGGAATTACGTCTCATTCGTCCCTTCATGACCGACACTGCGGCTACCCTTCAAAGGTTAGACGAAAAGTGGTCTGGCCTTGATTCAAGACTTTCTGATGTGGAACAAAAAGTCAGTGATGCTCAAGATGTTATCGCCAAAGTGGATAGTCTTACTAAAGAAGTCAGTTTGCTCAAAAAATATACAGACGACTTGGAAAATCGAAATAGGCGTAATAATCTACGCATTTATGGTATTCCGGAAGGTTCTGAGGAATCCGATATGATTACATTTTTGAAAACTCAAGTCCTTCAGATTGTTGGTCTGCCTAAACCCTTGGACTTCAATATTCAAAGAGCCCATCGACTTGAACCACAGAGTGCCTCCTCCTCAACAAAACCCAGAGGTATTATTGCCTATTTTCTTCTCTACTCGGACCTCATGGCGATTCTTAAAGCTGCCAAGCAACACAAGAAAATACTTTGGTCTGGCCATAGAGTTTTCTTCAGTCAAGATGTCTCCAAGCCAACAGCTAATCGGCGGAAAGAGTTCCTTGACCTTCGGCCTGCCTTGAGATCCATGAATGCCCGCTGTGGTTTAATACACCCTTGCTTCTTCAAAGTAACCTATAAAGACAGAACTTTGAGTTTTGAAGATCCTGCTGACCTCCGGAAGTTCATTCATGCTCACAAAGGAGAGCTTATGGAACTGAGCAAACCTTAATTGTTTCATGTTGTCTTTTTGATCTGTTTTATTATGTTTTACTAGGTAGTCTAAACTTTAACAATGTTTTAATTGTTATCTCCCTTATTTCTCAGGCCTCCCTCTCTTGGTATCGCTGTTGATGTTCCTCACTTTTGTTGCTTTTCAGTCAGTACATGTGCAACCCATCCCGCTTCAATCTCTTCCTACTGTTTGGTTAGTTCCCTTCCTTTTGTTTCATTAATTTGCTTTCTTGTCTTTAGACTTTCTCCCGTTTCTGTAGGCACTAGTAGAAGGCAACCTTGTTCTTTTCTCGGTGTCTCTTCTCTGGGTGGTTGTCTTGTTCCTAGCCGCCCCCCCTCACACGTCAATGTTCATCTTTATATTGTTCTTCATGACTGAAGCCTTCAGGCTTTCTGTCATCTTCTTGTTGTTATTCCTTCTTGGGAGATTATGCTCCCCACCCTTGCCTTCTTTCTTTTCCCCTTTCTCCTCTTTGCTAATTTCCTTCTTTTTTCCACCTCCTATTTGGCATTTATGCTTACATTTCCATCTTTCTCTCTTTTATCTTTCTCTTCTCCTTCTTCGCTTCTTTCTTGGGTCTTTTTTTGAAATGGGTTTCTGGTCCTTTTTTTATCATTTTGTAACGACTTTTTTATCTTCATCTCCCTGTCCACTTTCTTTGCTACACCAAGCATTGTTATATACTTCTCTTCTTTTTTGCTACTCTCCTTTTCATACTCCCATTCTTCATATCTTTAATATTATCTTTTCTTCACTTATATTCTTTAATGATTGTTTATCTTTTTATGAATTCTACCTATGAAAGGTCTCCGTGTTATCTCATGGAATGTAAAAGGTATGCACAATCCTGTTAAGAAGCAGAGAGTGTTGTCCCACCTTGCTAAATTGAAATGTCATATTGCTTTGTTTCAAGAATCAAACCTCAGGTTACAGGATTTGCAGTCATTACGTAAACAATGGGTTGGTGAAATTTTTATTCCCCAGCTGTAAGCAATAAGAATGGTGTTGTTATTTTATTCCACAAATCATTGACTGTTCATATACAAAATGAATCTAAAGACACTAATGGTAGATGACTCCTCTTAGATGTTACAGTTAATAATACCCCAATGTCTTTTTGCAATGTATACGGTCCAAATGGAACTGATTCTTCCTTTTGGTTTAATTTTCCACTCTTCTCTCCTCACATGCATGCTGCTGCCAACTTGATTGTGGGTGGTGATTGTAACCAACTCATGGATCCCTTCCTTGATCGAAAGTCTCAAACCAAATATATTCCCAACAAAATGCAAAAAACGTTCCATAAGGCAATTACTGCAAGAGGATTGGTTGATGCATGGAAAATGTTTCACCCAGATTTTTTAGAATTTTCCTTTTTCTCTCCTGCACATAGATCTCACTCCCGTATAGATTATATTTTCCTCACACAACATACCCTGCAATTCATGAATAATATTGAGATTGGTTCCATTCTCATCTCCGATCATGCTCCTGTAATTTTGGACATCGATTACCCTTCCCCTACACCATCATATTGGCGCTGGCGTTTTAACAACTTTCTTCTCTTGGACCCTCAATTTTCAGAACAGTTTTTGCTCTTTGCTCAAGAATTCTTCCTCCATAATCTCTCTTCCGTTTCTCAATTTTATTTAATCTGGGACGCCTTCAAGGCCTCTGCAAGAGGTTTTATAATTGACTTTGTATCCCAGAAAAAGAAAAAGGCCCTTTAGAAGTCTACATCTCTTCTTAAACAAATTAAAATGTTGGAACATCAATATTTTTCTACTAATTGCACTGATACACTATCCTCTCTTATTAAAGTTAAAATGCAGTATAACAAGCAGTCTTGCGATTCTGCTTGCAATAATCTTCTTAGATTCAATGCAAAAATGCATGGTGTACGAAATAAAGCCGGTAGATCCTTGGCCAATTACCTCAAGATTAAAGAACAAAAATCTAAAATTGCTGCTATCAAGGATCCCTTTGGTGTTCTACATCTCTCAGACACTAAAATTCTCGACTGCTTTACAGATTTCTATACCTCTCTTTATACCCCAGAATCCTCCCCCTCAAGTGATCTTATTGATTCCTTTTTTCAAAATATCCCTAAATCTCCGGAGAATCAGGTTGACCTCTCTTCATTGAATGCGCCCATCACTGAACAATAAATCATTAATGCGCTCTCCCTTTTACCCAAAGATAAGACACCGGGTCCTGATGGCTTTACCGTCTGATTTTTCCTTTACTTCAAAGCACTATTGACCCCTCACCTCCTATCTTTAATTCACCACTTCCTTACCACTGGTTCATCACATGGTTCCTTTACGCAAGCTATGCTCTGCCTGATACCTAAAAAAGATAAAGATCCATCCTTTTTTAAAAATTGTGGGCCTATCTCTTTGATTAATACAGACTGTAAAATATTTGCCAAACTGCTCGCCCTACGTATTAATAATGTTATCCCAGACCTTGTTAATATATACCAATCCGGATTTGTCAAAGGTCGTTCTATCACAGACAATTCACGCGCCTTTCTTAATATCATCCATTTGGCTTCTAAATTAGACTCTCCTTTAGCCGCCATAACATTAGATGCTGAAAAAGCATTTGATAGGGTCAACTGGGAGTTCATTTTTGGTGCCCTTAAATGGCATGGTTTTGGCCCCCCTATCCTTCAATATATTCAATTATTATACTCATCTCCGACCACTTCCGTCTGGGCAAATGGTTGTTAGTCGCGTTATTTCCCTCTTCTTAGAGGGACTAGACAGGGATGCCCTCTTTCTCCCCTTCTCTTTATCCTTGCTTTGGAACCCTTCCTAGAAACAATCAGACGTTCTTCTCATTACACGGGTTTTCAATTCCGTTCACTTGATATTAAGTTCACCGCATATGTGGACGACATTCTCTTATATATCTCCAACCCATCCACCTCTTTGCCAGCTTTTTTTTCACTTTTACATGAATATTTGAAAGTCTCTGGCTATAAATTAAATGTAGATAAATCTAAAATTCTACCGCTTAATAAATTCTGTCTCCCTTCCATGTTTGCAAATACAGGTTTTGAATGGACCTCTAAACATATCAAATGTCTCAGTATCCTCTATGCAAACACTATCAAAGACACTATCGAAATCAATCTTGCAGAAATCCTTAAGAAAATGTCCGCTCTGATTGATGGATGGTCTCCGTTATTTCTTTCATGGTGGGGCAGATTGGCTACCATTAAAATGATGCTTCTTCCTATTATAAATTTCTATTCTGCCATGCTTCCTATTACTCTTCCCCATTCCTTTTTTTGTGTTATCAACAGTTCTCTTTCCAAGTTTCTTTGGAATAATTGTAAACCTAAAATTTCAATGGCTCGCCTTCAGTTGTCCAAGGAAGCGGGTGGTGTCAATTTCCCTAATATTAGAAATTATCATTCTGCCTTCACCCTAAAACAAATCTGGACCTCTTTATCTGCGACCTCACATCCATCTTTAACAGCATGGAGCTCACTGGAACAAGCTCAGTATTCACCTTTTTCTTTTATCTCTGTTGCCTGCCTGTCTCATCCCCCGAATCGTTTCTCCTCTCCTATTTTTAATCACTCAAGAGCAATAACTGTCTCTCTGCTTGAATCTCACTTACCCTCTGTTGATCCCTTTTTACGCACCCCAATTTGGTATCATAAATTCATTAAGATTAATAAATGTTCGTTATTTTGGAAAGAATGGATTGATAAAGGTATTATTACACCGCAACATTTAATGAAAGATGGTTCTTTTATGGACTTTACAGATCTCCAAACTTCCTACAATATCTCTTCTTCCCATGCCCTTCATTATCCTCTACTCATAGAATCTCTCACTCGTCTCTCCCTCCAGGATTCTCCCACAAATAGTACTGATCAATCTCCCTCTACTCTCATTGACTTCTCTACTCAATTTAAAGCTTCTACCATTACAAAATATTATCCCACTCTTTGAAACCAAGGACCAAATCCACCTTAGAGCTTGTATGGGAAAGAGATTTAGCCCTTGCACTCCCCCTACACATCTGGGACTCCCTATGGGCAACAATTCACACTTCTTCTCGCTCCGCTAGCACCACTCAGACCTTATACTATTTTTATAACAGACTCTTTCTCACTCCTTGTGACTTGTTTAAATTTAAGTTATTAGACTCCCTGAAGTGTTGGTCTTGCCCTCATACTAACAGTGATTTCTTACATATGCTTTTTCATTGTCCTCTAGTTAAATCTCTTTGGTCGCATGTTTGGTTAAAACTGAATAATATTTTATCGACTGATGTTCCTTTTGAGATTTCTCATGTATTTTTGGGTAGCTGCTCTTCAGTTTGGGATGTCCATAGTACTGTGGGTAAGTTTATCGATCTTTTTTTTGCTATTACTCTTCAAGTTATTACTACAAACTGGAAGGACACTTCAAAAAGTTCATTTCAAGCTTGGTGGAATTTACTTTGTCATCATCACAGACTGGATCCAGCTTTTGCTAACTCTACTAATTTGTTGATCAAAAAAGACTTGCTGTGGCTGCTTTAACTTCCTTTCTTTCTAGGTCAAAAAATTAAGCTTGTATATGCATTTTAATGTATTTTTTCTTGTTATTCTCCTTGCTCCTTGTTTCACCCAACATTATACAACTGTTTTTCTTCTAGTTTCTGACTCTTCTCTTTCTCTCTCTATCTTCTCACTCTTTTTCCCTCTTTTTCTTTTTTTCTCTCACTTCCCTCCTTCTCGTCAAAATCTTAAAAATGCATTTGATTTTGTATAGTTCTTTCAACTGAGGTGTGATTTATCTTTTACCTTATTGTTAAATTTATTTCACCAAACGCCACTCCTCTTTCTATATTATGTACTGTTGTTTTACTCTGTTTATCACCTTAATAAAGCTTTCTGAACAGAAAAACTACCTGATGATAAATCCATTGTGAAAGAAGCTGTACAGTCTAATCCATTGGGGTTTTTGAAAGGGAAGGTACAGATGGCACAGGTGGTTGCTCAGTTGGCTGCTTCCATCTTGCCACACTCTCAATCTCAAGTGTCACCATCATTGGAGCGGACCTCATTATGTTCATTGTTAAAAGGAAATGGTATTGAGGTATCATCCTTCCCCCGGTCTCTCAGGCCTCACTAAGGGGCTTATTTACATGCCCATTGCACCACGAGTGCGTCACTTTTATTAATGCACCAGCAGCGCAATGGGCTTCCCCATATTTACAAGGCCACATAAAGTCACACTGCGTGATAATGTTATTGCCCGTTCTTGATAATATGGCCCTGTAACTAGTACAGTGAGAGAGAGAATTATTTGTTTATTAGTCAATCAATAGATTCTTTATTCGGTTTAAACATTTTAAACCATAAAAGTACAAGATTAAAATATGAGAAATAAACAATACAATATCCATTGTAAATTTTTAAGATCAGGGCCACCATTGCCATAAAAAAAGTGAATATAGTGAAAATTCATACTAAGCATAGAATAGCCATTTTAAAATACAGATATAAACTCGAAAGACCAGTTAGAATTCTAGTGCAGACATTGATTGGCGTGACAGCACTGTGACTTTTAAAAACGAAGTGACACAATTTATGAAGACCTCATTATCCTACCCGAGTAATACATTGTTGGCTTCTCTTAAATTACTAATGTGTAGCTTCTTGATCATGAGAACCAAGATGGTTTTGGTGTATATAAAATAGAAACCACAGAAAAATAAAATGTGCTGCATTGATTGACCTGATTTCCCATCACAGGGACAAGGACGGGTATCTAGACCACCCTGAAAGCCTAATGGAAAGTTCAATGAATATTTTATAGTACCTTTCCTAAAATGGAAAAGTAAACTATGCTCCCAGTGGTTTGTGATGCCGATCAAGTAACTATGGGGTGAACCAGTCCGCCACTGAATTTTCTGCTTAAATAGCTCGATACTCTCGGTTTTGCTGACTCCCTCTTTATTCTCTCCGCCTGCATATGTTGGTACCAACATGCCAGCAACTGTTTCTTGATGATAGGGCATGGTCCCTCAGGGTTTTCAAATAGCTGTTTGAGACCAATCATGCACAGACAGGTTTCAATATATTTTAACCAAGGGATTTTCCTGCCATTATCGCATGCAAGGCAATCTTTCAGATATCTTTTGTGAGTGCTCCCGCTGTGTGTTGCCAGATTGCATGGCAAAAGTGCAGCGGGCGGGCGCTAATATAACTTCAACAAAGGTAAGACCCAACTCATTGTGGCAGATGAAACTAGAGCTAGAGATTGGGACTCTCAGCATCTTTCTACAGAATCTGTTTTCCTCTGGTTGCAGTGAATGGCAACTCTCGGTTCCCCAAACCTCAGCCCCATAAGTCGCGAGTGGTAGACACTGTGATCTATACATCTTTAGTGAGGAATTAGGACATTTCCTTTCTGAGGGCGTGGCAGGCTGAGTAATGAATCTACAGCTCTTGACAATCTGTTCCGACTGTTAACTATATGTGTTTTCCAAGAGCCACTGTTGTTAAAAGTCATGCCTAAATAAGTGAAAGTGTTTGTGCTGAATAGCCTATGTTCACCTAACTTCAGGGATGGTGTGTTGTATTTCTTAGGGCCACAGGACATAATAAAAGATTTATAAAAATGTGTTTGTAAATCTAATGATGCCATAATCTTGACAAAACCGTTCACTAGAGAAGAAAGGGCCTTCGGTGTATGGGCTATCAGCACAGGGTCATCTGCACACAACAAGGCAGGTATCGGCGAGCTTTGAATCAGAGGAACGTCGGTATTAACTGTAGTTAAAAAAGAGTGAAGATCATTAATATATGAAATAAATAAAAGCGGGGCTAGAACACACACCTGTCTCACACCTCTCATAATGTTGACATCGTTTGTGACCTCACCACTGATGTTAATCCTTACTCTAGCTTTCATTCCTCTCTGCAGACACGCTAGGAAATGTACTAATGCTTCTTCTAAGCCAAGAGAAATTAAACAGGGCCATAACTTAGATCGATTAACACTGTCAAACGCAGTTGATTGGTCCATAACACCTAGGTACATGGGGGAACGTCTTGCTAGTTTGTATTTTCCTATAATTAATTTAAGGTTTAGGCACTGCTCTATAGTACCCACTTTGGGTCTAAAGCCGTATTGGCTAAGATGCAATATTGCTTTTTCTTGTGCCCAGTCGTTTATACGTTTGTATAGAACTCTGCTCAATATTTTTAAAGTGGTGTCTATTAAAGAGATCGGTCTATAGCAACTAGGCTGAGTGCGGTCTCCTTTTTTAAAAATTGGCACTATGGTCGAAGTCGACCATGATTCGGGGACAGGAGCAGTGGCGAGGCTATTAAGGCTATTACATTTTTTTAATAATAAGGGTGCCCAGAATGTCGGGTTGTATTTTAAAAGATCTATTGGCACTCCGGAAGGACCGGGTGCCTTGCCCCTAACGCTCTGTTGTAAGGCCTCCTCTACCTCTTCCAGGGTCAGTTGAATTAAATTAAAATCGGGATCCGGCAGTTTGTCTATATTTAGGTTAGCCTAGCTATACATTTTGGAGTAATGATTCTCACAGTCCTGACTTGAGATATTACAACCAATCTTTAGATCTGTACAATTGGGTTGTTTCATCTTTTTTTTTTTTTTTTTTTTAATTTCTTTATTGAATAGAGACCACGGGTACAAACAAGAAGAAACATGACCCAACATTCAATTAATTATGCAAGGCAGGATCGATTCGCAAAGTTTGAATTACAATAGTATTCGGCAGATTTCAAACTGTGAGACAGCTTATACAACTAATACAAAAAAATAATTCTATTATATCGTTCATTACGAAAAAGAAGAAAACAGATAAATAGTAGGTACACTAGATGCTTAAGATCATCTTACATGTCCATATATGCGCTGACAGCGCCCCATATTAGCTGCCCAAATGCCTTTTTCCGCCTCCCCTTAACAGTATACAGATTATATTCCATATTGTACGTGAACAAAAAACGAGTTCTCCACATATCAATTGGGGGGGGCATCAGTTTGTAACCACACTGAGGCAATGCACATCCTAAGCACTGCTGCTGCCATAAATATCAGATACCTAACTTCATTACTAGGGTCTGTGCGCACTCCACCTGCATCTATACCCAGCAAAATCTCACTAATTGACAATTGTATAGAAGCACCGAGAATCTCAGATAAGAACCTGTTTATATGTCTGAGCAATTCTGATAATTTAACACAGGTGGCAAAAATATGTACTACATCAGCATGCAAAGTATTACATCTGAAACACTTTCCATCTGAATCTCCTCCCCACTTTGCAATCTTATCAGGCGTGCGATAAAGATAAAACAGAGTCTTATAATGTTGTGCCTTAAGATTGGCAGACATAAATAAACGGCAAGCCAATTCAATCGAGAGCTCCAACGGTATTTCAGAGCACCCCAGTCTTTCTTCCCATCTCGTACGATGAGTTTCCAAGTCGTTGGACATTGTCTCGATGATTATATTATATAATACTCCTATACGAGAACACTTTTTATTTGCCTCAATAAGAGGATTAGACACATTCACAATATTCAATTTAGCAAAATACTCACGCATCTGCAAGTACTTAAAAAAGTGCGAAGTAGGTAGCAGATATTGTTTCTTCAGTTGAGAGAAAGATTTTAACCCGTCTGATGTATATACATCTCCCACTGTTATTAAACCTCTTAAACGCCAGTTAACAACTATGTGATCCCAGCATATATTGGGGTGCAATACCGGTGCAATTAGAGGGGTATAAATAGACACGTTTCGAATATTATATTGCTTCCTTATTACCTTCCAAACCTTATACGCAGCGGCTATCACCTTGAACCTAGTGCGCTTATAGTAGTTCCAATCTATATCAATAAAAAGGCGGTTCCTAGCTTCGGTCCCTAAAAGCAAAGAATATATAGAAGGTTGTAGTGCTGGCTCCACGGGTCCCTGACCGGTTAATAAAACATTCATTCGCTGCAACATACATACATAGTAGTACAAAAGATAATCGGGGACTGCCCAACCACCCACTGCCCTAGGCAACATCATATACTTCTTAGCCCGCCGCTCTTTCCCCTGGGACCACATGAACCTCATACATATTGCTTGCAATTGTGAGATACGTGTACAAGTAATCTCTAATGGTAGACAACGATAAAGATACAGCACCTTAGGTAATACCATCATTTTCAAGATGTTGCATCTGCCGACCAGTGTCAAATGTAAACATTCTAGCTGATCCAGCTGTTTACGGACCCCGTGTATCAGCTTCTGCCAATTAACCTCTACCGTAGTCGAAGCTCCAGCACAAATCTGCACTCCCAGATAAGTAACCTCGTCTAAGACTCGTGAATCAACATAAGACTTAATATTCATACAGAGTATTTGGGTCTTAGCAGTATTTAATTTGTATCCCGATACCGATCCATATATCCTTGCAAGATTTTCGATTTCGGGCATAGCCATAGACGGTCTTGGTGAGAGCACAACGGCATCATCAGCGTATGCCAATACACGGTACTGCTGTGATTGTATCCTGACTGAAGGTACCCTACTGCTCCGCTCAATCATTTTTAAAAAGGGATCTATATACAAAGCGAACAGCAGTGGAGAGCATGGACATCCCTGCCTAGTCCCTCGTTGTATTGGTACCACTGCGGATTGAAGACCCATTACATTAATCCGTGCACTAGGTTGTTGATAGAGCACCTGTATTGATTTGATAAAATTTGGCCCAAATCCCTGTAATTTCAACAGATCCCATAAGAAGGCCCACGATACTTGATCGAAGGCCTTCTCTGCATCCAGTAATATAAGGCTCAGTGGGTTCCCCGGCACATTTGCGTGATCAATTAAAGTAATCACCTGGTTAACATGATCGGTTGTGCCGCGCTTTGGGATAAACCCGTGCTGATAGATAGAAACCAGAGGGGTTATCACTTCTGATAATCTGGTAGCTAAGATCTTAGAATATACTTTCCCATCTGTGTTTAATAATGAGATAGGCCGATATGAGCCTGGTAAATCCGCCAGTTTTTCCTTTTTCTAAACACTACTATACTTGCTTCGCCTCATGTTATAGGATACTCCCCTTGCAGAGCCATTCGGAATGTAGCTAGCATATCCCGTTTTAGAGCTTGAATTTTTTTTTAATATATTTCAAGCGGGAGCTTATCAGGACCCGAAGCCTTTCCTGCTGGCAATGCTTTAAGAGCCGCTTCCAATTCAAACATCTCTATAGGGGCCTCCAATATATCTGCCAGTCCTTGATCTATTTTTGGCCCAACATTTTGCCCGAGAAAGGACAAAGCTCTAATACTATCATATTCTTCTGCTGCATATAGACAGGCGTAAAAACTTCTGAAGACTTCTAACATTCCACTCTCGGTTTCTTCATATTGCCCAGCCTCATTTTTCATACTTTTGATTCGTTGAGCAGTTTCCCTGTTCCTCATTCTCTGGGCTAGACACCTCCCACTTGCATCCCCATATTCGTACAACACCTGTCTCTTAGTCTCAAACGTCTTTGCTGCTTACTTACTCCAGTAGTTATTGACCTTGGCCTTAGATCGCGTCACCTCAGCTGATGTATTATAGGTATCCCTATTATGAGCAATGTCTTGAGTCAGCAGCTCCTCGACCTTACCTAGATCCTGATAAAGCTCCTGTAACTTTTTTCGCAACTGTTTTTGAGCATACAATCCATAGCTGAACACCTCACCCCTAAAAGCTGCTTTGAACGTATCCCAGACTATTCCAACTCCTGCGCTTCCCCTATTTGAATTAAAAAACTCACAAATCCACTCACTCATATATTCTAGAAATGTAACATCCAGCAGTAACTTGCGATCAAAAGAAAATTCACGGGGTTTGCAGGGTGGATATAGACACCCGAATGGACAACACTACTGGCCCGTGATCAGACGTCACTCGGGGATAAACCTGTATTTGTGCGTCATGAAGCAATTTATGTGTAGGAAGTAATCTAGGCGAAATAATTTTTGGTGAGGGATCGAGAAAAAAGTATATCCGGGATCAGTCTTCCTGAGATAGGCCCAAGCATCAGTTAGCCCATGTGCTTTCACCAAGGAACTTAACGCCCTGTATACCTTTGGTTTCCTACCTACATACCTGTATTGATCACTGCCTAATGTTCCAGAATGGAGATTAATGTTCAAATCACCACAGAAAATTACGGGAGCGGCCCAGGTTGCCAATTCAACATTCAGGTATTCCAAGACTGCTGCTTCATCAAAATTAGATCCATAGATGGAGCAGACAGTACATTTAAAAGTTCCTACATTACATTCCGTAATTGCCCACCTTCCAGCACTATCCTCTAAGACTCGTCCGCCATCAATCAGATTTCTCTTTGCTAGTATGGCGACCCCCTGCGTTGCAGTAGACTGCTTAGTACACACCAGCACACTATACCCAAGATCGCTTAAGTACTTTCGATAAGACCATGCTAGATGTGTCTCTTGAAGTGCAATAATATCGCAATTAAGCCACTGCAATTCCCGAGTGACGCGTTGCCTTTTATTTAAAGCATTCAAGCCTCTCACATTTAGAGTACCTATTCTTAACATTCTAGCTGCCATCTGCCCTGGCTCTAAAAAAAAATAGAAACACTCTGCCCCCTGTCCTGCATTATTTTCATATAATCAATAAAAATTATACCCGTGATCCCTGTTTTTCCCTTTTTAGCCATCCCCCTCTGACCCCCCTCTGGCCCCGTACCGAGGTCACCCTCCCTTCCCCCCTCCCCCTCCCCACTTCGGCCACCCCTTGTGAGCAAAAGGACATAGTCCTTAGTGATGCGAGTGTGCGAGATCCACCTCGACAGAGGATCTGCCAGGCTGTTACCCTCTCCTTACATTTATCTGTAGTCTGTTTTTACTAAAGCAACATATTTCTAAGCATATTATCTGACCTTCAATATGAACATCCCACAGAGCGACACCTTATCCATTGCTCCTTAAATACTATTAATTACATAATCACCCTCGAGTATCAATTTTTTATACAGTCCAGCTTTTCTGCCTTTTCTGCCTCGGTGAAGAGAAAAAAAAAATATCCAATACAAAAAGACAGGAAAAGAAACGAACCACGGATATTCAAGCAGCATTGGGAAGCCATAGATGTCCTATTGGTGCGAACTGGTGCTACCACTCCTCCCTCCATTATTTAATTCACCTCTAATAAACAATACACCCAATACACCCCAAAGTGAAGTAATATTATAACTAACTAACTTTTTTTTGTTTTTGTTTTTTTCCTCCACACTTCCACACAGTTTACTTCCCACCATATTTTTTTTTTCTTTCTTTTCCCCTCCTCCCCTTCTCTTTCCTTCCACCTTCAGGGTGGACCACCTTTAGTGTCGATAGACTTCAAATATGCTTGCGCTTGAGATTCCGAGGTAAAATATTTAACCTGACTCTTATAAATCACCTTGAGTTTAGCAGCATTCAGGAGGAACACCTGCGCGCCCTTAGCTTGAAATGGCTGAAATAATTGTCGAAATTGCCATCTTAAGGTCACAGTTGCTGAACAATAATCCGGCCTAACAAAAAAGTCACATCCGGAACCCTTGCGTCGTTTATCAGGGCGAGCCAGATCGTATAATGCTTCCCTCAGAACAAAATTATTTACGCAAATTAGTATCGCTCGTGGAAAAGCTTTCGGGCCTGCCGAGGCATTTGATTCCCAGTGAGTCTTGCGCAATACAAATGGATATCTATGCGCCCTGGTGATCTCCTTCTCCCACTGCCATTCGGCTAGCTCTGGGAATGCTTCTGTGAAAGTCTCGATTATGAACTTTCGAACATCTTTCCCTTCTTTCATCTCTGGAATTCCAAGGACACGCAGATTATTGCGCCGTGCGCGTTTTTCCAGATCCGTCATCTTCCACTCGATATCCTCTCGAGTGGCCTGTAAAGTCCCTATCACGGTTTGCTGCTTAGTAACTATATCTTCAGTACTCGATATTCGTTCCTCTGTGTCTGTCACCCGCTTGGTAAGTTCGTTAACAGACTTAACCATCCGCCGCATAGTATTCTGTAGTTTCCGAACTGCACCCTGAGTTCGATTGCTTTCAGCCTTAGTCTCAGCCCGATGGGCCATAATGCTCTTATATATTAAATCCAAAGTTACTCCATTAACGCCTTGATCAGGATCCTGCAGTTGGGACTTCTCTCCCCCCGTGTCCCAGCTGGGTTGTGAAAGAGGAGTCTTTTCCTGTAAGGCCCCTTCAGTTTCGGGATTTCGCCGGACCGTGTCTTGTTGATCCTCCAGTCCCCTCGTCAGTGTGGGTGAATGTGTCATATCACCGTATTCCTCCATCAGGTCTTCATCGTCTGTGAGTGCCACCTCATCACCCCACTCACTTTGGAGGCTGTTACCATCATCCTCCGATACCGCGGATAAATCTGGCATTGAATAAAATTTGCCATCGGACAATGCAGAATCTGTGTCTACCTGGTCCACTGTGGCTGTAGATTGCCCATTCATGCTACCTTCTCCTTCTCCTTTCCTAATACTGCGCTCAGGAGGGGCCGAGCCGTTGAAATCAACCCCATCACCACATGCCGCTCCTACAATGGATCTTGAGCTTATAGCAGCACCTTTTTTTTCATAAAAATTGCATGTAGCATAGGTACTTTTGCAGCATCCAAATTCATAGGCATTGTAGAAGTAATATGCATGTTGTTACTAACAGTCTGCACACCATTATCGCTATTGCCGCTGGTCAAGCTGGCCCCAGCTCCAGTCGATGCTGTGATCTTCATATCAGTTAATTTGGAGGAGAGAGCCGCGCTCCCAGATGCATTTACATTGCTACTAGTACTGTTGCTGATAGTAACATTATTGCTGGCGCTGGTTGTATTATTTATATTGGCGCTGCCTGCATTGTTAGCACTAGTGTTATTCACATTCACAGCAGCAGTTTTTCGTGTGCCTCTGCCTTTCGGCGCCATACCTGCTTTCTTGGCGTTTTGAAGGTTATTCGCTTTTACTGCAAAAAAAAATCCTTCTCACGTTTTTCTGGAGGCACCGGGCACTTCTCAGCCTCTCATCCTCTCAGCCTCTCAGCCCCGTCTTAAAGTTTGCTGAAGGAAATCTCTCTGCAACTTGTAACACTATGGCTAAAGAAAAGATCTCCACAGTCCGGTGAAACAGAGTCGCAGCTGCAACAGTTGCAATGTAATCCTTCCTCAGATCATTCACGCTCGTTTTCAGCGTCTCAAGAGCAGAGCAGACGTCTCCTCCACTTAGCTCTCGCTGAGGCTCCAGCTATCTGCAATCCGGTACTAGATTGAGACTTTGCTCGTCTCGACCTCCACCTCCACCTCCAGGGGCCGAATCCGCTGCCTGCCGGCTGCCGATTCACCGGATTTACTGGAGCCTCGATCACGGCGGGAAATATAACACAGCGAGAGCCCTCAGAAATGGGCTAGAAAGCAGGCGACACTATTCCCCCATCAGCGGCCAGCCACACCTCCCTCGAACACAGTAATCCTGGCGTTTCTCCTCCGCCGAGGTGCGGAGCTGCTCACTCGAACGGCCGTGCGGCCGCCATCTTGCTCACTTGTTTCATCTTTTTGACTGAAGCCCAGAAGAGATTACTATTCTTCCCGTTTGCAGCTAGAGTAAGTGATTCCCATTGTTGAGTCACCAATTCAGCTTTTCTTATTCGTAGTGCCCGTTTATATACTTTGCGAGCTTCAGCTACAGCTATAGGATTCTTTGGTGTACTTTTAAGGGTGCATCTGAGATGACTATTAGAACGCGAACAGTCCTGATTAAACCACTGTGATCTGCTAGTACATTTAGTGTTTGGGACCATGAGCTCCTTTTTTATCGCATCACAGTGATGTACAAAAGAAACTACTGCAACATTGGCACTATCAGTCTCAGTGAGGCATGCCTGTATTAAAGAGTAGTTACCCGCTATAACCTTCTGGAATAGGCGCTCAGGTGCTACCAATCTCCATTTCAATCTTAGACCATCTGTTTAGGGATCAAGATGTTGCGCCTCAATCTACTTAGAGTACTTTGGGCTAGGGGCCAACATTAAGTATGCTTCTATAGGATTATGATAACTGAAGCTGGAGGGGATCACTTTGCCATGTGATAGAGTGTCTATAAGAAAAGATGATATAAAAATGTAATCAATGGTGGAGCTGTGACCTCGTCCAGGAAAAGTAGGGGGGATATCTATATCGGTACATGTGAGATCCATAACATTGACTAGATCATGGGCAGTCCCCTGCCATCAAGATTATTGTTGGTGGCAATATCCTTTAAAATTATGATGCAGATTTCTTATACGTGAGTTGTGGGTAGAAGCCGAGTGGAGTCTTATATTAAAGTCTCCTCCTATACATATTCCCCCTGTTTGCCCGCTGTCCAAAATATTATGTTGGAGAAAAGAAATGTGATCGGATAATTAGGTGAGATTAATGTTTCGACATTAGTAAAATCGTTGTTATAACAGTTGATTAGATATAGAGTGCCTCCCCATTTCATATCTTATCGTTAGAAGGTTGGTATTATCTCTTTTAACGACCTTAGTGCTTCCAGCTGCTTTGATATTAACCTAGGTTGCCAGACCCCCACTCACACAAGCAGAACGTGATGGAGATGCTAAGTTATGAAAGCCAATAAAGCTAGCAATGTATGATTCCTTTGTAGACCAGGTTTCTTGGAGCATTATGATGTCATACTGGGAAATGAATAAGTTCCACTCGGGGCATAACAATTTGAAGTGCAATCCTGCTATATTCTAGCTCAAACTTTTCAATGTGTTATTTTATTAGACTATCTGTAGTACAAGGCCTAGGCACATTTGGGGGAGGGGGTTCTGTAGCAGACACATGTGTAGTTAGAGCAGCTCTGTCTATAAGACGAGATTTCAGTCAGTCTAATCCGTCCAAACCCTCTAATATGGCAAATCTGTTTTCCAATGAGATAAGGGGGGTGGGTGAGAGAGTCAGTCTTACCATCATAGGCTTATAGAAAAAGCTGAATGGGAAGCAGCAAATGTTGGTAAGGAGGCCCAGGTGTCTTCCAGGTGGGATAACAAATGGCGAGCAAGAGATGGTCTGCGTAAATTAATCACAATACAGTCCCCCTCAATGCTTTTTTCTGATCGCCCTACCCAGCCCACCCTCTGGACCATTAATACATTATTGATATCAGTGGGCCAAAGGCCTCTATTTTTGATTAGCCAATCAGCACTTTTATCTCGCAAGTCTTCCCAAGATTCTTTCTGATTAGCCCTTAGTGGAGGTACTCCTGCCAAAACCACTACGTAAGGACATGCTGCCGGCGGGAGATCCAAAATGTCTGTACATAACTTGGGTGCTTGCGGTGCTGGAGAATTTATGGTGTTATCACCTTTTTTCCTATAAGAAGTACAGTTGGAATTATTAGTAGTGTCCTTCTCCCGATGACTGGTAGTAAGTAGCCTACTTCTGCCTTCTAGGGGTAAACTATGAAGTCCATACAGTCGGGTGGATCCCTGAAGGTCCTGAGGGTTAGTATCACACTGGGCTATGTTGGGCAAAGTGTGTGCTACTGTATGTGTTACTGAGCCTCTAGATTGAGGTATACCGCAGGGTGCATTTCTAAGATAACACTCAGTACTTTTGTCAGCATTTTGTGGCTTGTCGAAACAAATTGTGGGTCCAATTCTTGTCTCAAGAACTATCAGTCTCTCCAGCAGTGGTTTTAATTTAATATCCAGAATGTTGCTGATTTTGTCTCATAGAGTGTCACAAAAGGAAGAGTCCTCTTAGGAAGGAATTACCGTGGCATTGTCATTAATCGATATTTTATTAGATGGCGGTACATCTGGTTGTTGCGAGGCTGGTTGCGATAAAAATTGTGTTATGTTTAGGGTTTTCTCTTGTTGGACAGATTGAGCCCAAGTAAGAAAATGATTGCTAGTAGCTGCTGTTCTTGGCGGTTGTTTTCTCTTGTTTCCTGTCTGTTTATTAGCTGTCCTTTTCCTTTTAACTACTGCATTCTGTGCAATTTTCGCCGATGATTGCGTGGTTGTGTACGCATTATCTTTACTAGGTGAGATGTACTGAATAACGGGGCTTTTGGGCGTCGTAATCTTCTCAACATTACGTGATTGAGTGCGTGGGGAACCTAGCGGTGTCGAACTTTTCCTATTTCCGGCAACCAACCTGGAATTGGGAGATACACCTCCTCCACAATACTTTCAGCAGACAGCGATTGAGGAGGCACCCCATAGTCGATGGACAAGTGCCGCTCTGTGAGATCAATTTTATTAGAAACTATGCCTACCACTTTCTCAAGCACAGAGCCAAGAGTCACTGTAGAGTGTGTAAACCTCCACTCAGGCCTCCTTCAAGTCTCAGCTTAGACATCACAGTTACTCTGCTCAGCGCTCACCTACTTTTTGATGGTGATGTGGTTTCTGGTTGTCTCCGTCATAAAAATCAGGAGATGTGGCCCAGCCTCTGTCGGCTGCTGACGGGTGCAGACGGGCCTGGGCTTTGCCCGAATAGCCCCACTCTCATCCTGCCGTGTGGGAGCCCTGAGCCGACTTTAAGCACCTCTGGGCGCGAAGAAACGACATTGGCGCCTCCTGGTGCAAGCGCTGATGGGGAATGGAGTCCCCAAGTGTGGAGTGCAGCAGATTTTGGCAATGAAGGCCGACTTTAAGCGCCTCTGGGCGTAAAGAAATGACGTTGGTGTCTCTTGGAGTTTATTAGTCAATTAAAATCATAAACAAAATCACACCATTCATAATGTTTAAAAATACATACAAAATGAATTAAAAGGAGATTTATCATACAGCTAAGTACAGTGGATATGAGTGCCCAGTTGGGTGATCCTAGGGTTCTTCCGTATAGTCAGGAACAAGATATGATCAATCATTGGCCCTAAGTGATCTCTAAGCATAAGGGCTGAAAGTGTCCTTTTGATTTGTGTCTCTCTCATAGAGGAAGAACTGTCTGGCTTTGAGGCTACAAATAATAGGCGAGTCTCTCGGGCCCCATCCAAGATTCAGGTGCATCAGGTGAAGTCTTTCCCATTTTTAAAAAAAGTCAATAGTATTAAGCAGGAAGTCATTACCCAAGAGTCAGGCCATCATTCCGAAAGGGCAATTTCTTATAATAAAAAAAATTAAAATAAAAAGGTAAAAAGGAAAGTGAGAAGAATAACCAAGAGAAGACCAAGAAAGGTTACATTTCTGGCTTGGTCTATTACACCCGGGAAGTCTACCGGGTCGCACACTTATATAACTGAAACTGTCTCTGTTTCCCTGCGTCCAGCTTCTCTTGCTGTGGCAGTAATCCCATCCAAGCATGTGGGGTCAGATACAAGGGTGGTTACGAAATTCAAGCAGGCTGATCATGTGGTTCTTTGGGCTCCCCAGGTAGAGGGGGGCCCAACTGTGGGAGCAAGAGTGGGGAATGCTAGTTTGGAGGAGCATGCATGGTGTGGGTTAAAACTCACTGCAAATTCCTATCATGGCACCATTTGGGTTCTCCAATTTCTGGATTTTTTGTAACGACTCAGAGAGGCCGACATGATGCTCAATAGAACACGTATATTATCTCTTCTTCAATCGATCCCACAGGTGGTGAATTCCTCCTCTAGAGATATTACCTCGGTTGCCCAGCCGAATACTAGTGTGTCATCTGCGGCCTGGACTCACATATGGATTCACTTCAACTCCAGGATACTGGCATAAGAAGTCCTGAAATCAGTGGACGATCTTAGATGGTCAGACTTTGATGTGTATGCCATAGCAATCCATCAGCAGGATATCAAGTCAAATCATCCATTGACCATTAAGAGTCATCGAGTCAGGCCAGAGTCTCATCCCTACTTATACAATTTTGTGCATGTACCTTCTGTTGTGGGAGGCCGATGGGGATTAGGGGTGGATCAGAAGCTTTTAGTGAAGATGGATCAGGGCAGACACCTTTTAAATAACCATGTGGAGCCTCCAGAAAAGAGCAAATTTATATGAAATTTGATTGAGGAGGCAATCAATTCAGAAAGGGAGTCTTCAAAACTCTTTTTCCAAGATCCTGCTGCCCCTGGGGTCAATCTTTTGTCCTGGAACATAGCTGGACTGAATAGGAACTTTGAGTTGCTTGAGCTGGTCATTAAGGATAATTAAGTAGTGATTGCTGCCTTGCAAAAAACCTGGCAAACAGAGGACTGGGCGTTGCCTGACTATGTTGTATTCAGCCTAAAGTCAGTGAAGGGGAAATTTGGGAGACTGGCGGGGGGGGGGAAGCTAGCATTTCTGTTAGTAGCTGAGCATGATATAGTGGTGTCTTTCCTATTTAGGGATTTCACAATTTTTCTTGTATTATCGGTATCCGGTCTCCCTTCAATCATCATACTTAGGGGGGCCATAAGGGGTGTTCTGATGTGAAATTAATTAATAAATACCTCTCACCAAAACTTTGCAAAGATAATTAACTTAAGGAGTTGGCACTTCTACTAGATAAGAATCATTTGGTGTTTTTATATGAGCCTATTCTTTTGATTAGTGACTTAAATATAAAAATCTCTTCTAGGCAGCTGAGGAATGTTATCCAAAATGACAAAGAAAGTCCACTGAACATTCCCTGTGAGGTCATGGGGAGTCAGAGAGGGGAGGGGGTAGTAAATAACTAGGGATGCTTCTTAACAGCCTTGATATGACTGTAATAAGGGTAGGTGTCCAGGGGATCAGCCGGCTCACCACCATTTGATAATGGGAGGGTAACATCCCTGATCGATTATGCAATTATCTCATCAGAGCATTTTCAGATAGTCAAGGATTTATTGGTAGGCGATCTTGCTGGTATTGACTATAAGACTCTTATTCTTTCACTGTCCAGGGCCGTTAAGCTAAGAGCTCAATAGCCCAAAGTCTGCCCCTGTACTGTAAAAATGATTAAAGAATAGTGCATGAAGGGGTTGCTAAAGGCTCAATCCAACTTATCATCATACCCCACAGTTCAGGCTTTTGAAAAATGTATTTCTTCCATAAGGGATATGGCGGCTGTGGGGCTAGAAGGGATAGGGCCAGAAAGGACCCCCGAGTTTAGAAAAATCATGGGCTAAAGAAACGCTTAATAAGAAAAAAAGAGAGGCGTTTAGAGTAGGTGAGAAACAATGGGACAGTCTGATAAAACAGCATAGCAAAGCCTTTAGGAAAGTCATGCAGCAAATTAAGTATAGGGAAAGAGAGGACCTATGAACAAAAGCAATCTTTTCCCTGCACACTGGCAAATGATGTCAGATCCAAATAAAATTTAACTTTGTTCACTTTCGCTAGGTTCAAGTTGAGTTTTCAAATCCCTAACACTGCACCACCCACTTCTCTTATACTCTGCCTGGATTTCAACCCATCTGCCTCTGCAGTGTGACAGTGGGTCACAAGACCAGTGTTTATGGCGGTTCCATATCAACCCAAAGAATAGCAGTACAAGCAAGTACTTTTTACTGAAGTTTATTAGCATCCCAACAATTAGTTCTTTTGGCGCTTCATGTTGCGTCATTGCAAAGGGCTGTATATAATAAGGGGAACATTTACTATCAAATCACACAATGCAGAGCAGCAAAGGAAGTTTCTGCATTGAGTAAAAGGGAGAGCAGAAATACTCCATATTTACAAATATATGGAGCATTTCTGCTCTCTCCCTGCACTGGAGCACTGTGTGTCTAGCCACACCTGCCTTCCCAAAAACATTCCTTAGAGGTATATTTCACTTTCTGTGTGCTGCAGAATGCAGCACACATGGAAAGCGGATGCAATGAGGAGAAATAAAGATATTTCCCCTTATTACGCTTCTGTCGGGTAGGCTCAACATTTTGGCGGAAACTCATGTTTACACGTCTTTGTAAATCTGTGTTTGTGTCAAAATACATGGGTGGAGCACCCATGCTCCACCCATGTAACGCCTACCGAATGCACACTAACACAAGGCATCTCGATGCACTACGCTGCATTTCTTTCTATTTTTTAAACATTGCAAAGTAAATGGCAAATCTGACACAACCCAGATTCAAAATAATGGTAGATCTGGGCCTTAATGCGTTTATAAATTGGGACACATGGTTAACACAATTGCTGGACTCACAGTTGAAAGTACGACCTTAGAACTGGAAAGTACATTTCAATAACAGGTCATACATCATTTGGAGATGGCCCACTACTTTTCTTTATATTATGAACTCCTCTTAGAACCAAAACAGGCCGAAGTCATAGTGTCATATCAGAGAAATCATACTTCTTGGTACAGAAACTTCTATTACTTAAGTGCACATTATACAACCTTCTATCACTCTGCTGTATCAAGATTCTTCTTAATAGAATTCATTAAAAGTGCTTACCTATAACATAAGATTTGTCGTGCTTTGCTGCCCAACAGGTATATGTACTTACCCTTCAATGACACTAGAACATTTTTACACATCGGCATGTACATAAGGGAAGCAGCACTAAACACAACACCATCATGGTAGTTTACTCACATCCATCCACTTATACACACATGCAAATTCACACACAAGACCCATCCATCTGTACAAACATCCACACACATATCACAGGCATACACACATACCACATACACCATTAATCTACCCATACACACAAACTAAACATCAAACATCCTTGCAAAAATCCCCACTAATCCACAAACATTATCCTGTCACATGCATTCTGCATTCATCCCCTCATCCAGCTGTACACACAAATTCAACATTCATCAAAACAAACTCACGAAAAATTTATCATCTCCCTCATCCAATTGACCACCTCCTAACGCATCATACACTTCTTCATCTATTTGCCATTTGTCATCAGTGATGGCATCAGTGATGTCATTTGAAATGTCATCAGTGATGTCAACAGTGATGTCACTGACCATGTCATGAATTATGTGATATGTGACATCATCAACAGTTCATTGCGGGGCGCGAGTTATAGTTGGCTCAACTAACTATAACAGACAAATTTCTCTGGTTTTTTACGAGTGAAATGTCCAACTAACAATAACTCCCTGAAACCTGTGGTTTTTTTCAGTGAATTTCTATGGTTTTTTAAATCCTAATTTCTAACTATAATGTCACTGAAACCTATGGTTTTTTCAGTGAATTTAAATGCTAATTTCTAAATATAACATCCCTGAAACCTATGGTTTTTTCAGTGAATGTCAAAGGTTTTTTTAAATGCTAATTTCTAACTATAACATAGCAGTCGTGTTTGCAGAGTGGTGGAGAAAGGTAAGCGTGGCCTCCAAACACCTATAAGCTATCCCACTGTGTGGGATTTATTGGAGGTAACAGGAGGAGTAGTTAGCCCCTAACGTCAACCTTGGGGGCCAGCTACCCCTTTTATTACCTCCAGTAAGCCCCACACAGCAGGATTGCTAACTTGTTATATCAGGCCCTGCCATCTCCCTGCACCACTGTGCAAACGCGCCCCCTGGCGTGTTGTAAGTTGGGGAATTAAGTCCCCTTAAATCCTGAAGGTCCCTGGGGGCCAACTAGCCCACCAGGTACCTCCAGTAAGCGCCACAGAGCTGCGTTGCAGAGAGGTGTTCCATGGCCACGCCCCTTTTTACACCACGCTGCAAACATGTCTGCTGGCACACATATATATATCCACTTCCAATCCCGCTTCCCAAATCAATTTATGATGGATGGAGGGTTTGGACAAAATATAAGTTATGTGATTCCATAGGCACATGCCAGTACAATAACTGTCGTGAATTACAGATGTGCTATTTTTCAGGAAAAGGTAATGCTCAGACACTTGTCTAAAAATAATTGTGTATTTTGTAGTTAATATTGTATCCTTACTGTGCTTGGGAAATCAATATCCCTTTAGTAACAATGACTCTAGACTGAGTTGTACCATTATCAGCACGATGCCTAACTATAGCATAAAATGCCTGAGACAATTATAAATAGCGCAGTTTAGTCACGAAAGACCAAACCTCTCTATACATTTACAAGTGATTATTTAACGTCTTAGGACAAAAGCGTTAAAATTTACAGAAATGTAAGCAGCGTGAAACGTTATGCGAGTCTGTCCTCGTTGCCACTCGAGCACATGATGTGAAAGGGCCACTGACATTGATGGGTGACGTGCTTGAACTAAGTAAAGAATTAAGAATCGCATTTGAAGTTGGTTCCGTTTGTCTATTAAGATATGTAAAGCGTTCGAATGTTATATGCGGGACGGCTGTTCCCGCGAGCCAACCACCCACTGCTGGACCAGAAGCCCAGCAAAGAAAAAGACTCACCGTGCATCTGCGCTAAAGTCGAAAAGAAGTGGAAAGCTACTGCAGGCCCACCGTGCAGGAAAATTAAGCTTGTAATCAGACGGAAGTTCTGAATGCGAGGAAATGGATCAGACGACTAACCTCACATAGTAAAGTCCCCATGTGAGCAGCTGAGCACGGGTGTGAGGGCGAACATAAGCTGCCATAGAGTTCAATCGCATTTGACAGCTTGTTGAACTTTAATGTTGTCAGCCGCAGCAGTGCGCGAACGAGAGGAAGAAGCTGAACAAATGAACTAAACATACAAGGAGCAAAACGGGGTATACAAAACAAAGATACTTACCCCAAGATACGGACATTCAGCAAATACTAAGGTCATTTGAAAAAATACACTGTAAGAAAATGACAAATTGGTGGGAAGGGAAATCACTTTCTAAATATTTGGATGTTGACCGTATACCACCGGGTCTGCGGATTCTCATTGCAACCAGCTTTGAGAACCCGTATCCCGATATGCTTGAGGAGTGGGCTACCAGCAATTTAGAGGCCTTACGCAGACAAAGATAGAGAAAAAATTCTCCAGGAAATTGAAACTCTGGATTCCACGCTTGCGATGAGGCCCAAGAGTGAGATAATCTCCAAATTCAAAACAGAGATGCAAGTAAGGCTTAGAAATCAGAAGAACGTAATCAAACGGGGGCAAGTAACAAAATTCACACGTGATAAAATAGACTATAAGCAAGATCAAATTTTTACATTTGCGAATCGTTTCAAACGAATTAGGCAACAAAGGCAAAAGCAGGAAAGCAGAACCAGTGGCCCTAGCCTGATAAATGACTCTGAAACAGAATTAAGTTCAGAAGTAGGAACGAGTAATGAAGATCTGAGCGGAGGACCAGGGCAAGGCGCCACTGCAGCGGTTAAAAGGAAAATCACTATCTCTGACGAGTTGGATTTGTTTTACGTCTAGACCGCAGAGCAACACTAAGAATCCGAAACCCAAGGGCTCCAAAACCGCCCGGAGGAGGGAACGCCGAAGGAGACAACGAAAAAGAGACCAGAAAACAAAATAAAAACAGAAGCGCAAATACAGAACTAACATGGAAACACACGTAAATGGAAACAGAGAAGAACTAGAAAAGTTGATTATCAACCTTACAGAACTCACGTTATCAAAAGCTGACAAAGACATCTTAATGCTGGGACTCTCATTTTGCCCTGAAAATACCATGAATTACCCCCAAGCACGAATTGACACATTCAAATACATCAGGAAATTGAAACTACAAAAAATTCATATATCCAAGAACACACAAGGAAGTACCAGGGAACAGTTATATCAACCACCAGCCACCATTACCAGTACCACCATTGCAAATTTATCAGTCCTTTGGATAATGTAGGAACTAGAACTAGAGAATGAAACCCAGGATGCTACGATATCCATACAGGACATCATTGTAAAGCAAAACCTGCAATAAAAGACACCGTAGTGACACCATTCAAACCACGGTCAAGAGCAACTCCAACCACTATAGAGGGTAATATCGATAAATTCCACAAATTAATTATTGATGGTCTTAACGCAATCAATAAGGAAATTAACGCAAAAGAGATGAAACTCTCCACCAAAGAATGGCAGTATCATGAATTAGTGGCAAAACTCAAAAAAATAAACAGGTTGTACTGTGCAACTCAGACAAAGGTGGCAATGTGGTGCTCTGGCCCATGAAAATGTATCTGCAAGAGGCCTGCAATCAACTCAATCAAAAATATTGCTACAGAAAATGCAAGCAGGAAATAATGACCAAAGCACAAGCTGATTTTATCATGGACCTGGTCAATGGTTTGGAAATAGCCTGCTCTCTCATGATGAATACAAATTTTTGCGGAATGAAAACTCAAGAACCCCTGTGTTGTATTTAATCCCGAAGGTGCACAAAACATATCCTGCCCACCTGGTGGCCCAATCATCCCGGCCAATGGAAGCATGATGGAGAACTGTTAAAAAATATAGACTTTTTCCTCAAGCCCCATGTTTGGAAACTTCCATCATCAGTTAGAGATAGCAGTGACTTTCTCAAAATGATATATGACACACCAATGGAGCAGGACTATGTTCTAATTGCATTAGATATTGCTACCCTTTACACAAGCATCGCCCACAATGATGGTCTCAGGGCTATGGAATTTTACCTTAGTGACAGACCAGTGAGCCTGTGGAGACATACTCAGATGTTGTTGAGCATGGCCAAAAGATGCTTGGAGGACAATTTCTTTCTGTTTGATGGAACTTTATATCAACAGAAGAGTGGAACTGCGATGGGCACTTGCTTTGCCCCCAGCTATGCGTGCTTGCATGTAGGCTGGTGGGAGGAGCAAGTGCTCCGAAAAGAATATGCACATAACTGGGAAAAGAATATCATATTGTGGACCAGGTTTATTGATGATTTATTTGTAATATGGAAAGGTACAACAGAATCTGCAGAACTCTTTATTAATCGTCTAAGTTGCAATGATTTTAACCTGAAGTTTAGACACACAGTAAGCACACAGCAAGTGACATTCCTGGATGTAGAGAAATATGTAGAGGCGGGCAAACTGGAAACCAGATTGTTTAGGAAGTCAACAGCGGGCAACACAACACTGCACACCTCTGGCTTTTATCCCACCCACACCAAGCAGAGTATCCCTTACAGTGAAATGCTACAAGCCAAGAGGAACTGCAGCACACTTAAGGAGTTATCGAGATGTCAACATGAAATGAGCAAAAGTTTCCATGAGAGAGGTTATAGTGAAGCAACCATTGAGTCAGCGAGAGATGTGGTGAACAAAAAAAACACGAGTACCTTCTATTTATTAAAAGAAACACTATAGAAGAGAAGGTAGAGCCTCAGATGTGTTTTCAAACCACATTTAGTTGCCAGAATAAGGAATTCAGAGATTTGCTTAACAAAAACTGGCATATTCTTAAGACAGACCCAGTGATTGGTCAGTTGATTCCCAATTATCCACCACTCACATATCGCAGGGCACCCTCACTGAGAGATGCCATGGTCAAGGCGAGCCCAGAAAGTGATAAGGACCTTCGTTGGGTAAGACCTTCCCCTGGAACCAATAACTGTAGCAAATGCAGAGCCTGTAGCATAGGCATAAACACAACAACAAACTCCACCCCCTTTAGTAGCAGGAAGATGAAGATCAGAGGCACATATAACTGCAAGACAGAATTTGCAGTGTATGTCTTAACCTGCACCTGTAATCTTCAGTACGTAGGTAGCACTACGCACCAAGTACACAAGAGGATCTTACAACACATGAGAGCTATATCAAACATGGATAGACCATATCCCATAGCCCGCCATTGTGAAATTGCACATCAGAAAGATCCCACACAAGTCAACTATTTTGTAATAGATGCGATTGCACCAAACAGAAGAGGGGGAGTAATAATGACACTAGTGTGAGTTGTAACAGTATCAGTATAATGTCTAACTATAGCAGAAAATGCCTGAGACAATTAAAAATAGCGCAGTGTTCTTACAGTTTAGTCACGAAAGACCAAACCTCTCTATACATTTACGAGTGATTATTTAACTTGTTAGGACAAAAGTGTTAAAATTTACGGAAATGTAAGCAGTGTGAAAAGTTATGCGAAGTCTGTCCTCGTTGCCACTCGAGGACATGATATGAAAGGGCCACTGACATTAATGCTGCAAAACTGTGTGAACAAGGCCACTGTGATAGCTGAAACACGTCATGGCTGACGTGTTTAAAATAAAGTGAAGAATGAAGAATCGCATTTGAAGTTGGCGCCGTTTGTCTATTGAGATATGCCAAGCGTTTGACTGGTTGATATATATATATATATATATATATATATATATATCCCCCACACACACACATTCACCCCTTGGAACATCTTGGTGCTAAAATAATGGATGTTTCTAATCAACCATCTATACATAACTGTTTTACGTGCTCAACTATCCTTGCCCTTACCTATCCATACAACCATTCTGAAATAAACACATCAATAGGGAAGGGTGATTGCACTGCTGCTGAAGACTGAAATGTACCCCTTATTTGAGAGATGAGACTTCACTGATACTTCCTGTGTTTTACTTGCTCTGTGACAGTAGGAAGCTTGTACTGCTGCTCAAGTGTCAAGTTACTCTACTATTATCATGCACTACTATTCCTTGAATGAAGGAAGCTAGCACTTCTGCTCATGTTTTAACTGTTCCATGGGGAATGTTAGCCTACACTTCTGATGCTCAGCTGTACATGTTATGCGAGGGATACTGTGGGGTTATTCCTCTTTGATGATGAGAAATTTTTCAAGTAATGCATGGTTTATCTCTTTCGTTAGAGAGGGAAACTTGCATTCCAAATTCCGTTCAGTGCCTGTTCTGTGAGTGACACTTGCATTTCTGATTGTGTGCTATACCTATTCTGTGAGAGAGAAGCTTGTTCTCTCATACTTTAGAAGCACGAATCACACACACTGTTGTGTACCTATTTTTTGGCATCATAAGAGTGCTTCTAGTTGTGGGTTCGAACCATACCTATGAGCATCCAGTAGGTGTCCCTGTCTTCTTTCAATATCTGCAGGAAGGATTGCCACCTATCTCAGAGAAGAATGCAAAACATTTGAATATATGCCGAGGTTATGAAAGGGCCAGAAGATGGTACTAAAATAGAATAGAGGTACTAAATGTGTAAAACGTTGTATTCCTTTTCTTTAGTGCAGCAATTTTACCTCTGTTTGCATTAAAAATAGTTAGGAAAAATCTAGAGAGCTTTAAAAAACAGTTGAAGTGTTTTTATCACCTAGGTGCTGCTTTATGTTACATTTCAATGGAGAAATTACTGGATTGAGATGATCTTCCGGACTTTTTTATCTGTCTTGACATGAAAATACTGGGCAAGCAAAGTCAAAGTTTCAGTCTCCTTAAAATAGATTGGATGGTTGAAGTACCAGCACCAGAGCATTGCATGTAATGTGTTATCTTACATGTGTTGTATAATTAAGATAGGTTAGCGGGGGTAAATCTTTTGTATGCTTTGACCCCCCCCTGTTCCCTTCCCTTTTTTTCTATTTTTGTCCTAATTTCCTGAAAAAGATTCAAGGATTTACACGGGATCACATAAGCACTCTTGCTGAGTAAAGTTCTAACTTTTTTGCCAATTTGATGTAATTCCATCCAGTCATTTCTCTGGTTTGGAGAGGAGGTGTCCTATGACAATTAACATGGGAAATTGCACTTTTGAGAGCCCCCCCCTTTTCTTGGACAAAATTTTGCTTTTGAAGGTTTTTTGTGCAGATTAATCCAATGTGGCACTACCTTTTCTGGACCTTTGGATCAGAGCAGAAAATTGAGGTTTAGCGAGTAGTGTTTTTCATAAACCTACTGATAGAAACAATCTGCTATCCTTTCAGAGTTTCCATCCTCGCTCATTGAAAGAAAATTTGCCATATGGACAGTTCCTGCGTCTTCGTAGGAACTGTTCCTCTATTGGGGATTACAAAAAAGAGGCTAGTGTCCTCAGTGAGAAATTGAAACACAGAGATTATCCAGAGAAAGTAATTACTAAGGCACAAAAGAGAGCAAGAAATTGCAACAGGGAATCCCTCCTACAAACACAAGAAAAAGAAAGAGTTGAGAGTAGTATTTGTGTTACGACGTTTAACACAGCATCTAACCACATGAAAAAGATAATACAAAAGAACTGGATGATTTTGAATTCCAATGGGTTAGAACAACCTCTCCCACTATTTTCTTTCAAAAAAAGTGCAAGTATAAAAGACACTGTTGTCAATACACGCCCGAGATCACCGATGGTTGGCAACAGTGTATGTCACCAGGAACATTTTTTGCCTCCTGTTATGGGACATTATGCTTGCGGCTTTTGTAGGGCATGCCCACTGTCTTTGAATGGAAAAAAGGTGGATATTGGGACTAACCACCCATGGGAGCAGAAAAAACATACCACATGTAACACTGAGAATGTTATTTATTTTGTACGGTGTCCGTGTAGCTTATTGTATGTCGGAATGACCACACGCCGAGTAAAAACTCGCATCTTGGAACACCTGAGCACAATACGATGCGGAAAAACAAACACAAAACTAACAGCTCATTTCCAGGAAAAAAAACATAATGAACAAGATCTAAGGTGGACAGTGTTAGATAAACCTTTTATACCACCCAATACAGTAGATATTGCCAGCTTCCTGTTTATCAGAGACCAGCGTTGGGTAAACAGACTTAAAAGCAGTACGAGGGGTTTAAATGACTCTATCCCATGGTTCCATCTGTATGGGTTAGGTAAAAAATGATGTTAAATGGAAGAATACAGCGTGACGTTAAATATCTCTAACTCTGCTAAGTTTTAAGATCATGTATAGTAATGCTGTTAGAAGATGGATTTGAATCGGCAAGAAGACAGGATTTGGTTGACCGTCATGGCATTGATCCGTTGAGGGATCAGATGGTCCTGCGAAAGTCACTGCTTTTTTCATTGATCTCCCCACCCGACGCGAGTGAATATAGGAGTAAGTGGCAAACTCTTAATTGTCTTAGGTGCGGTGTGGGGGACCAAAAGTTTGATCGTGTTTCTAGACTCAAAACAACAGAATGGAGACGGAGAAATAAGGAGTTTTTTATTTTCTGAATAAGGACCCTAACGGAGATTCCTTGAGAATCGTTGGGGATTCGGTACTTCCAATATGTCTGCGGGTATGTTCCCTACGGGGAGAACAGTGTCCGTTAGATGTCCATCTTCGCTTTTGCCTATTTTGGGTGGCCGGAAGTACGAAACAACAGAATGGTTGGGGAGTCAATACCGGAAGAGGCAGTTCACGCGCTACCTTTAAAGGGAAGGTAATTTGGTCCCGTCAGTATCGACGGAGGACTGATGTGAGGATTATTAGTGCCGCGAGTCTTTGGAGTAGTAAGTAACGATAGTGTATGGAGCATGACAGTAAATTAATTGCGGCGAACTGTGAAAGAATGAGAAGTTGAATTGATATAATGATGGCTCTGCATATTCCTTCCTGTTCGTTTGAAAAATAGAGTGTGACAATAGGACCACGGTCCCTCAACGGTCCCGGGTTTGGAGAATTTCCAATAAACCCTTGTAAGTCTATCTCCTTTTTCACACTAAGGGTATTAACGTGTGCTATGTTTTGCAAACAAATAGTAGCATGGCGCTTTACTACCACGATTTTGCTTTTGGGTGTGTTTAAGTGGAGTTAGATGGGTGAAAAACAACTTTCGTTTCTTACCTCACGGGTGCAATGGATACCGGCCTTTTTGCCTGTGTCATAGTCACGTAGGTGTGGAGAGTGGCGTGTAATCCTGAGTGACATGGTATTTTATGGTATAACAGTCTAGAGGAAATTCTTTTTCAAGAAAGGTATAGGAGAGAAGTAGAACGATAAAGTATATGTTCTACTCTCTCTTTCAGAAACTTGTTCGCTCTCGAAAATTATCCAGAGTACAGGACGTAAGCAGTATTGGCTGTTTGTCGATAGAAGGTAAAGAATCCCCAAATAGGGGGTAGACCAGAGAATTAAGGGACCAACACCCTGATGAATGCCAGTACGACTCACATGAGCGTTTGATGGTGGCATAAACATGTTGGTCAACGCAGCAGGGATCTAGGGGTCTTTACCTCCCCTAACTATCCCGATTGATTACTTTTAATCCTGCCAGGGGGTGACAGGAATAAAATTGAAGACAGTCCCCTCTTAGGCAGTTTTAAGTGTTTATGTCTGCACTTTTGTGGTCCCTTCTTTAGGGAAAAATTCTCCTTGTTTTTGTTTTCACTATTTGTGTTCTCTGTTGACACTGTCCATCTTTCTGCAACCTCACCACTATATACTTCATTCTAAAAAACATTGCACTCCGCCCTCTGTGTTGGTCTGCACGGGGGCGTTCGACGTGGCCCAATGATGAAGCATGACACTGCAAAGTGTGTGAGGGCAGTATTAAAAGAATAATGTTTTTTCCTTCTGACAATACCTCTGGGTTCTAGATAGCGAGGGATACAACTGTTTCCTTGTCACTATCATATTACCCTGTAACTAATAACTTTTTGTAGTTCTTCTCTGTGTAGTGAGTTGTACCGTATGTTAGGGGAGTCAGAGAAAGCTCTTGTTCTCCCTAGTCTCTCTCCTTTGTGATATTATTACAGATTCATCCAATGGCATAAACATTATTAGTAAAACAAAAAACAGCACCTCCTATTGAAACTTGGACTAATTATGTGACAAACTCTACTTTATATATGTATACACACATATATATAGGAAAACAAAATTATTTGAACTCAGTAGTGTTTATAGACTAGATTCATTTTTAAATTGCATAAAAGTAAACATACACACACACATATTAACCAGTGGCGGTCACCACTGGGTAGTTATAGTTAGGATCGTGTTTCCATAGGAAATTAATTTTTTGTGTTGCTAATAACTTTGGTGCCGTTTGACAAATCTACACTATACTTTCCCACAAAAGTGCTACTTTTTGACTAGTTTCTGCAAGTAAAGTTTTGGGCTGAGAAAAAGAGGGGAGTCCCAAAATGTGTTTTTCCATTCATTTCCAAGTAGGAACTTTAGGCACAGCTGCAGCCTAAACTCTGAATGGATTGACACCAAATTTGGCAGAAAGCGAGATCTTGGCCCAGAAAGTGTTTTGGTGCAAATCTGTTTAGTAGTTTTTGAGCAATTAATGCTCACAAACTTTGCATATCTAGGGATGGGGAGCCTACGCAGGTTTCGAAAGATCTCGAGTTGAGATCTGATTGACTGGCACCACTTCATCCAAGAGGTCCAGATTCATAATGTAAGAAAAGAAAAAGACATAAGGGGGGCAGAGTGGTGGGGACCCAGAGGGACTCCGTCTGGGGCCAAAAATGTTTTTGGGGGAAATTTTGTTCTGAATTAGCAGGGGATCCACAGCAAAATTAGAAAATATAACAAACTAACTATTGTTTTTTCAAAACACCCTAGGGTGGGCCAGGACCATGGAGTGGTGAAGAAGAGTATATTTTTGGGGGGAATGGGGCATGTGTGGGCTCCTCCCCAGGACTATTTCACAGCTGAGGCCCCCATCCACCAGGGCCTGACATTTTATTTATGTGAGAGGGGGCATGTGGCCTCCTGGGCTGATTTCAGCCCTGGGGATCCCATTCCTCTGGGCCTGATGTCTTTTGAGGGGGTGGGGGCAAGCAGCCCCAAATCCTGGGTCACATTCAGCCCTGGAGCTCCATCCCCCAGTGCCCAGCATAGTTTTTAAGGGGAGGGTGGACAGCTGGCCCCCTTCCTAAGCCTCCAAATGAACCACAACCCCTACCCCAGGGCACCAACACCAAGTAAAAGGGAGGGGGATCATGTGGGCCTCATCTCTGAGCCGTTAATGGCCCCAGGGATACTATCCTCTTGGGACGGCTCATGCTGTGTCCCGGGGAGCCCACCCCCGGGACACAGCGTTTTCCTTGTCCACACCAGCCCAGGCAGGGAAACCTGTGATTACTTCCATTGGCAGGAGCCTTTTCAAAACTTCTGACACACTGTAACAAACACAAAGTCTGCTCTCAGCCAGTGGGAGCTCCGAAAATGCTCCTGGTGGCTGGGAACAGAAATTTGAGCTGTTTCCCTGCCCAACCTGATGCAGGTAGGGAAGCAGATCAAAATATTGCTCCCTCCCAGAGGGAGCAACATTAGTAGCTGCATGCAGAGAGCTGGCTGGGGCCTTGGGGGCCTAGGGCTCCCCCCAGGGCTCCCAACTAGTATATGGTGGGTGCGCTGGGTGGGCACCCACCTTTAAGAAGTGCAGGCCACAGGGGATGGGGTCCCTGGGGCTCATAACGGCTAGGAACAGTGGCTCCACAGCCCTCCTCCACTTAATTTTTAGTAATGGTCCTGGGTGATGGGGTTCCCAGGGCCTTATAGGGTCCTGACATGAGGAATGATGTGGGCCCACTTGCCGTTTATTAAAATATATGGCCCTTGGGGATGGGGTCCCCAGGGCCTAACACGTTCCAAATTTCCTTAGGGCACGAGTTATAGTTGCTTGATATAACTATACCTGGTGACATTAATGAACATTTCTCCTAACTATAACATTATTTTAGTTTTTTCATATATTACCTTCTGGCGGTCGCCAGTAGGTAGTTATAGTTAGGACCTAGTTTCCACAGGAAACTCGTTTTTTGTTTTCCCAATAAGATTGGCACCCGTTGACGAATCTTCGCGAACTTTTCAAAACTTATGGCCGGTTATGGTCAGCTCGTATCTTGAAAGTTTCGGGGTGATTCGGCATGTGGGGGCCAAGAAAAAGGGGGGTCCCAAAATGAGTTTTCTCCATGTTATTTCCGATAGGAAACTTTAGACACGGCTACAGCCTGAACTGCTGAACGTAATTACACCAAATTTGGCAAAAAGGTAGTGCTTGGTTCATAAAGTGCCCTTTTTTTTAAATGGTGTAAATCCATTCAGTAGTTGCGGAAAGAATAAAAAAATATAGGTCAAAAAATCAATTTCCCATAGGAAACTTTAGACACAGTTACAGCCAAAACAGCTGAACAGAATTACCCCAAATTTAGCAAAAAGCTAGTGCTTGGTTCAGAAAGCGCCCTTTTTTAAAATGGTGTAAATCCATCCAGTAGTTGCTGAGAAAATCAAAAGATAAAAGTTTTGATATATAGAGGCGCGGTGGATCCGCGCACCCTGCCGATCACGAGCTGCATTCTAATTGGATGTCAACACTTCAAACCAAGAAGTGTTGGCAGGCATCTTGTGCCTCGGTTCTACCGAGGCACAAGATGCCTGCCAACACTTCCTGGAAAAAGAAAAAGAAGAAAGAGAAAGAAAGAGAAAAAGAAATGCGCAAAACAAGAAAAGGGGGCAGGGTAGAAACACCCTGACCCCCTAGGCCTGCTCAGGGGGTCCCACAAGGACCCCCAGGGCCTAAAAATGATTATTATTTTTTTTAAATCGGCGAAATTCGCGCTGGGTGTGCGAATCCGTCCGAGAAAACAAAAAAAACCTAAGCACGGACTCCCACGCTTTGTTATTATTTAGCCCCCGGGTGGGTAAATGAAAATGTAATAGCAGGGGCCCAGGGTGTCCCCCACAGCCCAGATGTGTTCCCACCTGCAACAGAGAGGTTATGCATCAGAAACACTGCAACACACTCACAGAAAAGTTATCCAGAAAACAAGAGAAGATACTCTATTTGTAGAGAAGCAAAGCGATAAGGAAGAGGTTGAGCAGAAAGATGTAAGGTTTATAACCACATATAATGAGAAGCATGGGCTACTCAGGAAGGCATTGGCCAAACATTGGCACCTCATCACCAATGATCCGATAATAGGTGAAGATTTTGCAAAACTACCACAAGTCACCTACAGGAAGGCAAAATCAATGAGGGACTTTTTAGACAAGAGTGAGGTTGTCACAACGGTGCCAACGTGGCTTAAACCACAACCAGGCTTTAAAAAGTGCAGTAAATGCAAAGCCTGTGAAAATGGTAAGAACCTGACCACTCTAGAAACACAATTAGGGAAGAAATTATCGATCAAGCAAAACATTAACTGTAAAACTGAGTTTGCAGTTTATGCTTTGAGCTGCCCCTGTTCTAAAAAGTATATTGGTAGCACTATCCTTCCATTTCATAGACATATACTCCAACATTTGAGAGCCATTAAAAATAACAATGCAAGCTATCCAGTTGCACGTCATATCCAGCAAAAACATGGTGGTAATCACAAATTGTTAACGTACAGTGTGATAAACAGTGTACTGAAAAAGAAAAGAGATGGGGACCGGGAAAAGGAACCCAGGAGACTTGAGTCCTTATATATCCTGGAAATGGACAGCAAAGAGCCACAGGGCTTAAATATCGATGAACAGCCTTCTCTGAACTTAGTACAAATGTTTTTAGAATTATTTTTAGAGTATGTATTGTTGTTTTTAAAGAGATCATTTTTCATTTATAGGACTACCTCTTTTTATACATTCTGTCCAGGGTGCGTAGAAGCAGTACGCGAAGAAGATTTCTATTCTTCATTGAAAATCGGTTGTGAGCCCACTGGGGCATAAAGTGGAATGTAAAGAAATATTGTTATTTATATTTTGAGGACACCGATGTGATAAATTTGCCCACTGTGGCGAAATTTATTAATAATGAATGCTGAAAAGCGATCTTTGCGTACTATTGCTGTAATTGGAATAGGCCACAAATCATTAATAATGATTTTCCACTGTGATTGCCAAATTCTTAATGTAAATGACAGTGACCCTTTATTATTGAAAAAATTACTTGTTTATGGACTAGTAGCTGAAACAAGAATTTGGGTGCGTTATCAAACATGTTAAAAGATGGCCGCCAAGCTTATGAGGTAGTCCTATTTTTGTTGTTATGAACTTTATGCAATTACTAGTACGAACAAAGTGTATAAAAAAATGCACGTTGCTAGAAAGGAACGCCGTGACAAAGGTGCTTTCAGGCACCGAAACGCGTTGGTGTTTTATTGACTCTGCTGGCCAAATACACATGATTTGTTGACAACAGCAAATCCGGAGTGCCGTGGTTTCTTACGATTTAGTGAATATATATATATATATATTCAAAGAAAAAACCATAGGTTTCAGGGACATTATAGTTAGGAATTATCATTTAAAAACCTTTGAAATTCACTGAAAAAACATAGGTTTCAGGGATGTTATAGTTAGTTGGACATTTCACTCATAGAAAACCATTGAAATTCCCCTGTTATAGTTAGTTGAGCTAACTATAACTCACGCCCCCGCAATGCACTTCTGATGATGTCACATATTACATCATTCATGACATGGTCAGTGACATCACTGATGACATTTCACATGACATCACTGATGACATCACTGATGACATCATCCAGTGAAGGTGTGTTTCTATAAAATGTAAATATGTTTTATATATATATGCCAAGGTGTATTGAAGAATAAATGGGTGTATAAGAGTCAGGATGGATGATTAAGTAGGTGTGTGACTGACTGTATAAGTGAGTGATTAATTATGTCTTGCTTAATTCGTGTGTTAGTGACTGATACAGACATTCACACAGTTTAGGTTGTCATTTGGTGTGTAAGCAGTTCCATGGTTTGGTTAGCAACTAAATGAGGATCTATATGACCTATTGATTGCTTGTCTGAGTACCTGTATGGGTTCCTGAGTGTCTGTGTAGGTGAGTGGGGGGTGTGACTCTATGCATAGTTGTGTGAGTGGATAATTCACTGGGTATATGTGTTCAAGTCTGTATCTGTGAAGGGCTGTATGGCTTGGTGAGTGTGTGTATGAGTGTCTTGGTGAGTAAATGGATGCCTCAGTGGTACATGTGTGAGTAACTCCATTTGTGAAAGGCAGTATATATGAGTGTTGGACTGTATAAATGACTATATGTGAGAGTGAGTGATTGTGAGAGTGTCCGTATGGATCAGTGTGTGCTTGTATTAGTTATTGTATTAGAGTGTAAGTATGTGTTAGTATATGTTTAAATAAGTGACGTGGTATGTGTATAACTGTACAGGTGAGTAAATGAAAGTGTGATTGATTATTTCTAGGTGTGGGCGGAATTTGCGAAATTCACTTTCGCATATTATCGCGAAAATGTTAAAAATCTACGCAAACAATCGGAAATATCGCGAAGATACGGAAGTTTTTTTCCCGCCCGTTCGTGGTATTTTATGCGTGGTCGCGGTTCGCCAACTTACCCATGCGGTTGCTCGCGGGTGGGGCCATCTTGTTTTCACTTGTCTCGCGGTGCATGATCGCGAGAAGAAAGACGTGATCGCGCGATGAATTACGTTTCATGCGGGCGCGAACTGTCGCGAGACAGCTCAAATGGCTACCAACAATCCAACATCTCGTGGAGAACGCGACCGGATCGGGAAAACTGGTCGGCGAACGCGGGGATTCAGGTAAGGCGATCGCGCGCATGCGAGAATGTATATATTTTACTGCGTGAGCAAGCAAAAAACTTCCGGTAAAATGCGGATTGCGGAAATTTTGACATGTTCGCGCTCTCCGCGGAACGCAAAAATGTCAAATTATCGCAATTTCCGCGAGCGGAACGGAATTTTTAGCCCAGGCCTAATTATTTCCATTAATGACTAGGTGTGTGAATAACTCTATGAATGAGAGGCGGTTTGTGAGTGTCTGTATAGATATGTGACTCGATATGATAATGCTGTATTGATGGCTGGCTGTATGTATGAGTGACTGTATGGGTGAATGAATGGATGTGTGTAGACCTTCAAATTAGAGAGTGGATATGCACTAACTGCTATTGGTGTGTTCATGGTTTCAAAAATTATAGTCTGTATTTTAGAGTGGGTGTATCAAGTGTTATATTAGGGTCTGATAAGGTGCATCAGATTTTGACTTGGATGATATCATCAGTGATGTCATCAGTGATGTCATTTGAGACTTCATCAGTGATGTCATCAGTGATCTCACTGACCATGTCATGAATGATGTAATATGTGACGTCATCAGCAGTGCATTGCGGGGGCGCGAGTTATAGTTAGCTCAACTAACTATAATAGGGGAATTTCTATGGTTTTCTATGAGTGAAATGTTTAACTAACTATAACATCCCTGAAAACTATGGTTTTTTCACTGAATTTCAAAGGTTTTTTAAATGCTAATTCCTAACTATAACATCCCTGAAACCTACGTTTTTTTCTGTGACTTTCTAAGGTTTTTTAAATGCTAATTTCTAACTATAACGTGCTTGAAACCTATGTTTTTTTCTGTGAATTTCTCAGGTTTTTTAAATGCTAATTTCTAACTATAACGTGCCTGAAACCTATGGTTTTTTCTGTGAATTTCAAAGGCTTTTTAAATGCTAATTTCTAATTAGAATCTTCATTAAACCTCTCTTTTTTTCTGTGTTTTTTAATTATCAACCTATTCTCAACTTGGTGAAAACTGCAAATCATACCACTCTTTCATCGATACCTTATGCCAACAAAATCGTCACAAATGAGAGCCACAACAAACGCTAATGAAATGCAAAGTAGGCGTTCCCGTGCAAAAAAAACCATGAAAACACCACTTCCCCATATTTTCAACGACCAGCCAAATCTGCAATGCGATCCAAAAAGCAGGCGATAAGCCGAGTTAGCAGTAACAAATTAACATCAACCTTTAACTGGTGTAAGGAGGTCGACTATCTACTTTATGAATTGAACCCAACCCACAGCCACATCAAAAGACCAACACGTGATAGAGCTACTGATCATGCAGCTCCGACATGCAACAAGACCACAACACCCAGCGCCGCCACCACCCGAACCTCCCCCCGCACCACCCCCCCTACTACCACCAAGGCAGCGCAAAACAAGACAACAGACCTTCCCAAAACACCATGCCCCTCAGCCACACAATAGCTGAATGTTGGGAGATGTGGTAACCAACTAGATATGAAGGAGGCAAGTCACCTTTCAACAATAAAGCACACAATGCCAAGTGTAACGCTGATGTGCTGCACAGACCTCACTATGCAAAGCACAAACCTCTCCATGTGGAGATATACTGTTGATACTTGTAGTGTAGTGCACAGTGGATGCAACCATGTTACGTCAGGCAGTGGGGAAGATCTCGGTCATGCAGCTGTGTTGTCCCGCCCTGGAAGCGGAAGCAGAGTGGGCTGCTCCAACGTACACCACTCCAGCGTAGCAGTATGAATAAATAGGCCAGGCCCTAGGTGTGGTTCACTTGAGGGAAGACCAACAAGTCTGTCACAGTGGCAGCCCTCACCCTGGCAAGTGGCTGCCGCAATAACCGCGGGCCTCCTCAACACAGGCCCCCTGTGAACCCAGCGGCACAGCACGGCCGACTTATGTCTGTACCAACTACTGTCTTCAATCTACACTGCAGACAGCAGCGCTCACATTTCAGATGCGTTGGCGATTGCAGATGTCGCAGTCCAGTTTGCAAGACACTTTGCTTCCAGTATGGCCCACCCAGACCACGCATCATCGCACGGTGCGCACACGCTGTGTGCTTCAGGTGCTACTAACTCACTGCACCATAAATCATCGCCACGTAGCTCTGCACCCATCCTGACCGCTGACTCCGCCCTACACTGGGGTTACACGGTTCACAATTCAAGATTATTAGCGACGCAAATTGTGTAAAACAGTATAATGGGTTAAGAAGACCACATGCTCCCAATCTGTGCAGCTCACGTCAACGTCACCTGCCTGTGGGCCTTTGCTGAATGCTGCCTTCGGCCTACACTGTGGAAGACCGGCAACACGTGGTGCCAACTAACCCTGTTCAATACAAGCCGATCCCACATGTGTAACTGTGTCCTGAGTCCTCAATGGCAGCGACCACAGCACCACACTCCCTTCGATCACCGAGGGGTATTTCCACATGGAAGACCGGCGACACGTGGTGCCACTGAACCTGTACTACGCAAGGTTTGTTTGCGTCATCAAGGTACGCATGTGGCTGTGGACCCTAGCTCACCGCTACCTCTGCCCTACACTGTCAGCGACTGGCGACAAATGGTACCACTAACCGTCTTCAACACAAGCCGATCCCACATGTGTAAGTGTGTCCTGAATTGCACGTAACTGTGTCCTGAGTCCTCAATTGCAGCGACCACAGCACCACACTCCCTTCGATCAGTGAGGGGTATTTCCATATGGAAGGCCGGCGACACGTGGTGCCACTGAACCTGCACTACGCAGGCCAGTGGGGCCACCAACATATGCATGTGGCTGTGGGCCCTTGCTCACCGCTACCTCTGGCATTCACTGTGGAAGACCGGCGACAAATGGTGCCACTAACCGCCTTCAACACAAGCCGATCCCACATGTGGAACTGTGTCCTAAGTCCTGAATGGTAGTGACCCTAACTCTGTGAGACAACCACAGCACCAGACTCCCTTCGATCAGTGAGGCATATTTCCATATGCAACGGCAGCGACACGTGATGCCAATAACTGTTTAACACAAGCCGAACAATCCCACATGTGGAACTGTGTCCTGAATGGCAGTGACCCCAAGTCCATGGCAGTGACCACAGCAGCATACTCCCTCTGATTAGTTAGGCATATTTCCATATGAAACGGCGGCGACACATGGTGCCAATAACTCTGTTCAACACAAGCCGAACAATCTCACATGCGGAACTGTGTCCTGAGTCCTGAATGGCAGTGACCCCAAGTCCATGGCAGCAACCACACCATCATACTCCCTCTAATTAGTTAGGCATTTTTCCATATGCAACAGCGGCGACACATGGTGCCAATAACTCTGTTCAACACAAGCCGATCCCACATGTGTAACTGTGTCCTGAGTCACCCCAAGTCCATGGCAGCGACCACAGCACCACTCTCCTTTCTATCAGTGAGGCATATTTCGATATGCAAGGCCGGCAACAGGTAGTCCCACTAACCCTCTTTAACACAAGCCGATCCGACATGTGTAACTGTGTCCTAAGTCCTGAATAGCAGTCACCCCAAGTCTGTGGCAGCGACCACAGCACCACACTCTCTTTCATCAATGAGGGGTATTTCCATATGCAACTACAGACTCCAGTAGGCAACTAACTATCACAGTCCTACACCCTACATATTAACCTTTTAATATCCTTGCTTCAAGACTTTTTCTTTTATATCAGTTATAGATTTGCTACAATGACCAAATTAATCTTCAAATGCAAACTAATATGGAATAGCAATCTACACTACAGGCAGTACAGCTCGCAATTCCAATTTTAAATGATAATTTCTAGCAAGATTGTACTCAGAAAATACAACACTTCGTCAATGTATTCTATACTTATTTCATCTTTTCATCATACGCCTACACTGCACTCAGTAGGGCTCCCAATGAAAATGATTTCTTCATTCATTAACTACAGAGTCCACTAGGCAAGCAACTATTACAGGCCTCAAATCTACATAATGTCCTTTTAGTATCCTTTCTTCTTGAACATTTTTATATCAGTTATAGCTTTAGTACAATGACCAAATTAATTTTCAAGTACAAATGAACACTCAGCCGTCTACACTGTGGGCAGCAGACCTCACAATTTGAATTTTGGATACGTGGTGCCAACTAACACTGTCCAACACAAGCCGATCCCATATGTGTAACTGTGTCCATGGCAGCCACCACAGTAGCAAACTCTCTCTGATCAGTTACACATTTTTCCATATACAGTGACCCAAAACTTCATGACAGCAACCACACCACCACACTCCCTTCGATTAGTGAGGAGTATTTTCATATTGAAGGCTGGCGACAAGTGGTGCCACTGAACCTGCACTACTCAGGCCGGTGACGCCACCAACGTATGCACGTGGCTGTGGGCCCTTGCTCACCGCTACCTCTGGCCTACACTACAATCAGCAGGCCTCACAATTCAGATAGAGTCGTGATTCCTCATGACGCAGTCCTATAGCCAAAACACATTGCTCGGGGTGCGGCCCATCCACACCAAGCATCATCACAGGCTTATACACTCTCAATACTTCTGGTGCCACTAACCCTCTTTAACAGAAGCCGATCCCACATGTGTAACTGTGTCCTGAGTCCTGAATGGCAGTGACCCCAAGTCCGTGGCAGCGACCACAGCACAAGACTCCTTTCGATCAGTGAGGCATTTTTCGAAATGCAAGGCCGGCGACACATAGTCCCACTAACCCTCTTTAACACAAGCCGATCCCACATGTGTAACTGTGTCCTGAGTCCTGAATGTCAGTGAACCCAAGTCCGTGGCAGCGACCACAGCAGCATACTCTTTGATCAGTTAGACATATTTCCATATGCAAGGCCGGCGACACGTAGTCCCACTAACCCTCTTTAACACTAGGCCTGGGCGAAGCACTACGCTACGCTCGCGTAGTTTGCGAAGTTCGCGCTACTTCGCACTACGCGAACTGCACGTAGCACAGTGCGAACACGTGTAGCGTAGTGTTGCGTAGTGCTGCGGTAATTTTTTGCTTGCTCGCGGTCCTCAACGTCAAGTTGGCGACCGCGAGCAAGCAAAATGACATCCCGGCGAGACTTTTTCCTTGTTCGCGATCGCGAGCATGGAAAATAAACCTCCCGGCGAGATTCCCAACGCGAGGAGGTCAGGTTTCTCATTGCGAGGGCTCGCGTATGCTCGCGACCGCTCGCGATGAGAAACTACCAGTTCGCGTTGAGAAAGCTGCCGCTCGAGTAAAAATCTACTCGAGCAGCAGAAAACTACAGCTCGCACTGTGCAAGATGCCATTTTCAATGATTGCACAGTGCCGGTTGCTTGTCCGCACTGTGCAATCATTGAAAACAACATCTTGCACAGTGCGAACATGTTACTACGCAGTTCGCGAAGTGCTACGCGTAGCTCGCGTAGTGCGAACTTCACTTTGCGTAGCTTCGCGAAGTGCTACTTCGCGAACTACGCCCACCCTTATTTAACACAAGCCAATCCCACATGTGTAACTGTGTCCTGAGTCCTGAATGGCAGTGACCCCAAGTCCATGGCAGTGACCACAGCACCAGACTCCCTCTCATCAGTGAGGCATACTTCCATATGCAAGGACAACAGCACGTGGTGCCACTAACCCTGTTCAACACAAACCGATCCCACATGTGTAACTGTGTCCTGAGTCCTGAATGTCAGTGACCAGAACTTTGCAACAGCGACCACAGCACCACACTCCCTTCGATTAGTGAGGGGTATTTGCATATGGAAGGCCGGCGAAACGTGGTACCACTGAACCTCCACTACGCAGGCCAGTGGGGCTGCAAACGTATGCATGTGGCTGTGGGCCCTTGCTCACTGCTACCTCTGGCTTACACTACAGTCAGCACGCCTCACAATTCAGATAGAGGCCTGATTCCACATGACGCAGTCCAATAGCCAAGACACATTGCTCCCAGTGCTGCCCGTCCACACCAAGCATCACCACAGGCTCATACACTCTCAATACTTCTGCTGCCACTAACCCTCTTTAACACAAGCCGATCCCACATGTGTAACTGTGTCCTGAGTCCTGAATGGCAGTGACCCCAAGTCCGTGGCACCGACCACAGCACCACACTCCCTTCGATCAGTGACGCATATTTTGATATGCAAGGCCGGCGACACGTAGTCCCACTAACCCTCTTTAACACAAGCCGATCCCACATGTGTAACTGTGTCTTGAGTCCTGAATGGCAGTGACCCCAACTTCGTGGCAGCGGCCAAAGCACCAGACTCCCTTCAGTCTTATTTGTTGTTCTTTTCTTTACATATTTTTTTTATATGTAAATCTATACATGACTAAGATTGTTCTTTGTCCAACCGCACAGGGACACTTCCAGGCCCAAGAAGGTTGTTGGAGGTATGATGGTAATGTGGGAAGAGGGTGCGTTACCTGCTGATGTGGGGAGAGGCAGCGCCAAAGGGGTATCTATCACAGAAAGAACTCCAATATGTTTTCACAAATGCCTCGGACAAATGCCAGCTGACGGACTGAATGAGAAAATGGTTTTTCAATGCTTATGTAGTGTGAGTTATAAACAGTTCGCACCCAGGCTCACAGAGGGCCAGCTGCGGCCCATCCACTCGACTCACAGATGCAGTACTATGAGTCGTCCGCGTTATCATAGCTATCCCTGCCATGTTCTGTCGTACGCCACGCCACTGCGATTACGTTCCGACGTTGGCCCCACATAGCTACCTGTCGCAGGCGTACTCGCTGTTGGTGTAGAGGTCAGTGGTCTAGTTCTCAACATCTCACGGCCACTCCCTCAGGGCGGGTTTGCACACACACCACACCCATCCGGCACGTGCGTCACAGGCCATGTGACCACGCAAATATAATAGATCGACAATGTCACATCCTTTATTGCCGGTGCTGACTAGGTGGCGGACGCTCCACGTGTCTCAACCATAATGAGTCTTTGAAAAGTTGTGCAGAAGGTTAGTCGCACCCTGATATGTATAGCCATCAGGGCCTACCATCCCCTTGGCACGGACTTCAGATGCACAGGGTTAGTGCCACCCGAAGCTCATATGGCCATCAGGGGCCTACCACCACATGGCACAAATTTAACTTCCACAGGCTTAGCGGCCCCAAAAGTTGATGTGGTCTCCACCATTGATGACTCAGCGACATGTGTGAGATCTGCTGGGCCATGGAGAAGATGATGTGGTCTCCGCCATTCATGACTCAGGACTCAGGACTCAGCGACATCTGTGTGATCTGCCAAGCACCTGATGTGGTCTCCGCCATTCATTACACAGGACTCAGAGACATATCTGGCATGACTTTTGACGGGTACGTTGAGTGCCCACTGCTGCACACTCCGGTGGCACCAGGTAATTATTTGCTCATGGATGCGCAGAGGCAGCTGTGTCTATCTCTCTCTCTCTCTGTCTCTCTCTCTTCCTTCTTTTCCTTCTATCTCTCTAACTCTCTCTCTTCCTTCTCCCTTTCTCATTCCCTTTCTTCCCCTCTCTTTTTCTCTCTGGCTTTTTTTTCCTTCTCTGTTTCTCTGTGCCTCTCTCCTTTGATATGCCCATTACACACGTCCTTATTTTGTGCTTTATTTTCCAGGCTCTGTCGTCGACATCCATGGTCCCCACAGGAGTGTTCCGCCTTCTTGTTTTCTATTATTTTTGTTACATTTTGTTTATTAGTTTATCATTTATACATATGTTAATAAAAAACATAACTTTTGCAAATAGTTTTTCATTTATCGTTATATATATATTTATAAAAAAATAAAGTTACAAAAAAACAATTAATAACGTTTTTGGTTGTTCTCTTCACTGCTGTGTGACTCTTTCTTGTTCTAATTACTGTTATTTGATGGAGTCCACCATGGTGTTAAATTTTGGGGCACTTATCGTGGGAATACTGGTGATGTCTGCAGTTTACACCAACTTCTGAATAATGTGTTGGATTTATCCCAACTTTACCTCCATTAAAGTGCTGATAATTAAATGCAGACTAGCCATTCCCGTACAAAAAGAAACGAGGTGCACCTTTGCGATTTATTCTAAATACTAAAATCCTGTATTGAATTGCACTGAGGTAGTGGCTCCACTTACAGTGTACACACAAAATCAATTAAAACTCTCATTGTATTTATATTGATTGGGAATAGTGCGTAAAGTGCTGGATCTTGATGAGATACACTGCTCAGTTTGTATATTGTTCTGCTCACAAAAAAAATCACATCACAACTTTCACACCAACTGCAATGCGAAACAAATTCCGGCAATAAGCCATGTTAGCACCAAGTATTTTACACCTGCTTTCTGCTGGTGTTAAGCACGACGACTACCTGCACCGTGAAATGGAACACAGCCAAGAGCCACACCAGAACACCCACAGGTGCCATAGAATCAATGAGCATGATGCAGGGATACCCATGAGGGCTACAAGACTCATCCCAACAACTCCAGGACTGCCAACGCCCCCCAAACCCGCATCTGAGCAAGTGTGTCCCTGTGGTCATTGTCTTAGCATGATAGACACGAGCCCTGCAACATCACAGTGTGCTGTCACCTCAGCGTTGGCAGTGAGCCTGGACATGTAGCTTCGCACGCATCCTCCTGCATGCACAACCGGCATGTGCTGGTCCGGAGTACACAGGTCAGCGCAGGGGTATGCCTATCCGGCAAGGGGAACAGGATGTCTCGGAGTTGTCCGTGTACAGGAAGTGCGGTAAGTGTGTCTGTGTTCTGGTGTGGCCTGCCACAAAGGCCGCAGCACTCGATGTTGTAAAGTGCCATGCACCACCTCCAAACAGCACTGTGATGGTGTAGTTTGAATGTAGCAGGACATGAGCGAATAGGGATTACAATGGTGTGCCGTACGAGTGCACGAGATACAACAGCATACCGTAGAATAGTGTGGGAGCTCGTGGGAGGGAGAAGCAGTTGTTTGGCAATGTAACACACAGTGAACTCACCCATGTGCCACGTGTTGGGCATCTCATCCAAGATAACCACGGTCGCAGACATCCCACAACACCAACGACCGGCCTTTGTACACATCTTGTATGAATGCAGCATGGTTTTCACTTCTATGCTCGTTCAGTGGTGTGATGTTGGCAGGTTGTGTGACTTGTACTCCTTGTTAGTGTGTTTCATTTTGGCCAGTGTTTGTCTATACTTGTGCTGTACTTAATTGTACATGTGTGCCATTTTGCCCATCTCCCCCATCCCCCCAATCCCTGCTTCTTCCTCTTCCTGGTGCTGTTGTGTCTATAATTTTGTTGCTCCACACATAAACACATGTAAAGAACAAATTTGAATAGTTCCTTGATCCTTTTAAGTTTCAAAACTTCTCTCTATTGGTATCTTTTTAATTTTCCATATAGACCATTTTTTTAATATTCAACAATACATAGAAGTCAGAAGTCCAACATATTCTATCAACACACTTTCGAGAACATTCTACAACACGTGCAGGTTAAAATGTCATCATTTTTTTGAAACTTAAAGATTTTTTTTGCAACATTTTCTCAAACATTTAACGGCACGTACAAGTTAAAAGTTCATGGTTGTTTTAAGTTCCAACAGTGCCTTCCAAATGCAAGTAGCAGCTGTGTTTCAGTTGAGAAAATTGTATCCTATGATATGTACTCCACGTTGAAACTGCTTTTTCTTAACCAATCACAAAGATGCTTTTCCACAAAACGAATGTGCACCCTACTTTTAAAAAAGAATACTTTTCAACTCCCAATCACGTATCATTTTGTATGGCAAAAAAAAGTACTTCCCCATCTTTTAACATATCTCTTATTCTACCAAGGAACTTCATGAGCTACAGACATCTTTTCATACCTTCCAACCATACCTTCAAAATGCTAGTGTGGATCGTAGGACATAGGTATATTTTCAGGTGCAAGAGGTATGCAGAACACAGACGCATTGACTTAGACCTAGGTTTACAAAATGTGGACATTAAATGGTTTACACAGAGAAGATTGAAGTTGCACAAATTTCTACCTTTAGTTAAAACCTCTTTGCATCTTCCACACCCTGACCTCATGATTGTGCATTGTGGTGGAAATGACCTAGGCACATTGACTGGGGTAGGTTTGGAAATGCTCATAAAGAACACCTTTGCACACCTCAGCTCAGCACCATGTGACTCTGGGCAATGGCTCACTTAATAGCTCACATAATTTCCAAGCCGGCCTCGAGGGCCTTCAAACCGATAGGGTTGAGTAGTTTGTGCTTTACAAATACCGTATTGATTTGATACGCGCACATTTACATTCCCACTCCCTGTATAACACCCCCTAAGCACCATACACAAGTTACAATGTTCAAAACAAAAGTTCCTCCGTGTAGGTATAACTACATGCTGACACTCCTCGACAGATGTGGCACAGTGGCCAGAGCACATGACTTCACAGCATATGACACACAGTTTGGACTCACGCTTTCATCCCGACTCCGGCAGCACCTCAGCTTAGCACCATGAGACTCTAGACAATACCTCACATATTTTCCCTACCCCAGGACTTTCAAACCAGTAGGAGTCAGTAGTTCATCCTCGTAGGTATAAACACATGCTGACACTACTTCCACAGGTGTGCTGCAGCGGCCAGGGCACATGAATTCACACCATAAGACACACAGTTTAGGCTCGCGCTTTCATCCCCGACTCCTGCAGCAGCTCACCCTCTCAGCATCTGACTACGCAATACCTCACTTAATTTCCATACCCAGCCCTTTCAGACCGTTAGGTATGAGTAGTTCGCTTCGCACCCCCTCTATAGCACACCCTAAACATCCACAGAGGTTACAGTGCTCCTACCCTCCTCTTTCCCACATTTTTTGCCCTTTTTCCCCCTTACTCACTTCAATGGAATCACAAAGTGGCAGTCAACACTTCCTAGTTGCAAATTTTCGCAGCGCTTGCAGCCAATCAGCAGCAAGCGCGTGCTCGTAACACCTCCGCCAATCAGATGGCAGAATTCCCAAATATGGATATCTGTAAATTGCGATATTTCTCAAAAACTACTGAACGGATTTACACCAAATAAACAAAAGCGTGCTTTCTAGACCAAGACCCTTCTCCCTGCCACATTTGGGGTAATTCCGTTCACCCGTTCGACTTGTAGCCTTGTCTAAAGTTTCCTATGGAAATGAACATTGAAAATGTTTTGGGAACCCCCTTTTTTCTTGGCCCCCCCTTGACGAATCACCCCCAAACTTTCAACACTAAGAGCTTATCTCAACAAAGAATGCGGTTTGAAAATTTCACAACGATTCATCAATCAGCGCCAAAGTTATTGCGAATAGAATGTTGCCATTTTCCTATAGTAGCTAGTTCCTAACTATAACTACCTACTGGTGACTGCTAGTATATATATATATATATATATATATATATATATATATATATATATATATATATATATATGTTACCATGTAGTTTGCCCTGCATTGAGGACGCACTCCACTGCAGATGATAATGAAATCCTTTATTGATGAACTGGCATTTCGTCCGGATGTTTAACTCTGCCTGACGCGTTTCGGGGTTCCAAACCCCTTATTCATAGGCGCACATCGAAATTCACAGTCAAACAGATTCCCTGCATGCTCACTAATTTATGCACGTGGGTGTGCCTCTCAGGTGAGTTCCATTCTGCAATGCATGCTGGAATCCGTAGTGCACTTGCGTGCCGATTCAACCCTTCAGTGGGTCCTGTGTAATTAAAATGCCATGTCCTGATTCAGCAGTGAAGGAAATGTAATCTGGTTGTTTCATTCCTGAGGCCCACTGGAGGGTTTTCAAAAATGAATCAGGACATGGCATTTTAATTACACAGGACCCACTGAAGGGTTGAATCGGCACGCAAGTGCACTACGGATTCCAGCATGCATTGCAGAATGGAACTCACCTGAGAGGCACACCCACGTGCATAAATTAGTGAGCATGCAGGGAATCTGTTTGACTGTGAATTTCGATGTGCGCCTATGAATAAGGGGTTTGGAACCCCGAAACGCGTCAGGCAGAGTTAAACATCAGGATGAAATGCCAGTTCATCAATAAAGGATTTCATTATCATCTGCAGCGGAGTGAGTCCTCAATGCAGGACAAACTACATGGTAACATAATTTATGGCAGGTCCAGCCGTAGAGGACTGCACCACTTCAAAGCGTCATCGAAGGCTGCTGGGTTTGGAAACATCCTAATCACAAGCGGCGCAGCAGTGAAGGAAATGTAAACTGGTCGTTTCATTCCTGAGGCCCACTGGAGGGTTTTCAAAAATGAATCAAGACATGGCATTTTAATTACACAGGACCCACTGAAGGGTTGAATCGGCACGCAAGTGCACTACGGATTCCAGCATGCATTGCAGAATGGAACTCACCTGAGAGGCACACCCACGTGCATAAATTAGTGAGCATGCAGGGAATCTGTTTGACTGTGAATTTCGATGTGCGCCTATGAATAAGGAGTTTGGAACCCCGAAACGCGTCAGGCAGAGTTAAACATCAGGATGAAATGCCAGTTCATCAATAAAGGATTTCATTATCATCTGCAGCGGAGTGAGTCCTCAATGCAAGACAAACTACATGGTAACATAATTTACGGCAGGTCCAGCCGTAGAGGACTGCACCACTTCAAAGCGTCATCGAAGGCTGCTGGGTTTGGAAACATCCTAATCACAAGCGGCGCAGCAGTGAAGGAAATGTAAACTGGTCGTTTCATTCCTGAGGCCCACTGGAGGGTTTTCAAAAATGAATCAGGACATGGCATTTTAATTACACAGGACCCACTGAAGGGTTGAATCGGCACGCAAGTGCACTACGGATTCCAGCATGCATTGCAGAATGGAACTCACCTGAGAGGCACACCCACGTGCATAAATTAGTGAGCATGCAGGGAATCTGTTTGACTGTGAATTTCGATGTGCGCCTATGAATAAGGGGTTTGGAACCCCGAAACGCGTCAGGCAGAGTTAAACATCAGGATGAAATGCCAGTTCATCAATAAAGGATTTCATTATCATCTGCAGCGGAGTGCGTCCTCAATGCAGGGCAAACTACATGGTAACATAATTTACGGCAGGTCCAGCCGTAGAGGACTGCACCACTTCAAAGCGTCATCGAAGGCTGCTGGGTTTGGAAACATCCTAATCACAAGCGGCGCAGCAGTGAAGGAAATGTAAACTGGTTGTTTCATTCCTGAGGCCCACTGGATGGTTCTCAAAAATGAATCAGGACATGGCATTTTAATTACACAGGACCCACTGAAGGGTTGAATCGGCACGCAAGTGCACTACGGATTCCAGCATGCATTGCAGAATGGAACTCACCTGAGAGGCACACCCACGTGCATAAATTAGTGAGCATGCAGGGAATCTGTTTGACTGTGAATTTCGATGTGCGCCTATGAATAAGGAGTTTGGAACCCCGAAACGCGTCAGGCAGAGTTAAACATCAGGATGAAATGCCAGTTCATCAATAAAGGATTTCATTATCATCTGCAGCGGAGTGCGTCCTCAATGCAGGGCAAACTACATGGTAACATAATTTACGGCAGGTCCAGTCGTAGAGGACTGCACCACTTCAAAGCGTCATCGAAGGCTGCTGGGTTTGGAAACATCCTAATCGCAAGTGGCGCAGCAGTGAAGGAAATGTAAACTGGTCGTTTCATTCCTGAGGCCCACTGGAGGGTTTTCAAAAATGAATCAGGACATGGCATTTTAATTACACAGGACCCACTGAAGGGTTGAATCGGCACGCAAGTGCACTACGGATTCCAGCATGCATTGCAGAATGGAACTCACTTGAGAGGCACACCCAGGTGCATAAATTAGTGAGCATGCAGGGAATCTGTTTGACTGTGAATTTCGATGTGCGCCTATGAATAAGGGGTTTGGAACCCCGAAACGCGTCAGGCAGAGTTAAACATCAGGATGAAATGCCAGTTCATCAATAAAGGATTTCATTATCATCTGCAGCGGAGTGCGTCCTCAATGCAGGGCAAACTACATGGTAATATATATATATATATATATATATATATATATATATATATATATATATATAATGTATATATTATCTACTGGCGATCGCCAGTAGATAGTTATAGTTAGGACTGAGTTCCCATAGGAAATCTGAACATTCTATTTTGAATAACTTTGGCGCCGGTTGATTTATCTTCGTGAAATTTTCAAAACTAATGGGGCGCTCCGCTCAGCTCCTACCCTGAAAGTCTCGGGGTGATTCGTCAAGCGGGGGCTGAGAAAAAAGGGGGGTCCCAAAACACGTTTTCCCCATGCATTTTCCCATAGGACCTTTAGTCAAAGGTACAGCCCGAACGGCTGAACAGAATTACTTGAAATTTGGCAAAGAGGTAGTCCTCAGGTCAGGCATGTGCCATTTGCTTAAATGGTGTAATTCCGTTCAGTAGTTCCTGAGAAAATCAAAAGTAAAATCACATATATATCTGGGCGGAGCCTAACCACACATCTCATCGTGAGATCTGATTGGCTGTCAGCACTTCATCCAAGAAGTGTTGGCAGCCATCTTGGAACCAATATACATGATACCACCTCATTAAAAAGCATTGCAGTTAATAGAAGGTTTTAAGACTTTAGTTACATTATAAATCATTTGTTGATGGTACCATACTCATTTTAGGAATTGTGGTGTGTTCTAAGGTGATTTTACCATGTGAAAAAGCCTTCTGCTGTGATATTATGAATCATGTTTGAGAGAAAACTATTTTCTCATGCTTTTCCCACAGAGGTTTGGAAGGTGATCTATAAGCTAACTGAGAGCATATTTTCTGTAAATTCACATTATCTTTCTCAGTCATGTGAGAATGAAGTCTGACATTCTCAGTAAAACATGTACATCCAACAAGGGCAGAGACTGTCAGTTGATTCCTTTGTGTTCTACTGCAGCTTCCCAGAGTGTTCTAAAGAACAACTAGAGCGCTAACAGTCCTGCTTATGACAAACGTATGGCACACCTGAAGCCATCTTGGTTGGAATAAAGTGGTAATTCTTAAAACATTTAATTTAAAAAGGAACAAAATGAGGGGGTTCATTTTGCCACAGAAAGTATGATTAGTGCTGCAGAAAGAAAAATTAGGGCACATTTTGAGTGACTTCTCAAATCCTCTTCTATTTCATTAAAATATTCTGACATGCAGACTGAAACATGCATTTTCAATACCAGCAGCAGACTTCCCTGGTGAGCAGTAGCTTTACTACAGTGATCTAATAAGCAACTAGAGTGCTAACATTCTGAATTTATGGCAAATTTGTGACACATCTGAATGCCTTCTTGATGGAATCAAAGTGAAAAACTGAAAGTATTTCCTACTGAGGAGACTGTAGTAAATGAGGAAATTAGGAAACATCATAACAAATAAGTCTCCCAAAATGGCCACCAGAGACAAAAGAGCCCAAATGTAGCCCAAATATCACCCAGATGTAGCCCAAGTATAGCCCAATGACAGAATGTCCCAGAGTGTTCTAACAAACAACTAGAGCGCTAACAGTCTTACTTATGACAAAAGTATGGCACACCTGAAGCCATCTTGAATGGAATAAAGTGGTAACACTTAAAACATTTAATTTACAAAGGAACACAATGAGGGGATTCATTTTGCCATAGAAATTATGATTAGTGCTGCAGAAAGAAAAATTAGGGCACATTTTGACTTCTCAAATCCTCTTCTATGTCATAAAAATATTTTGACATGCAGACTGAAACATGCACTTTGAATACCAGCAGCAGACTTCCCTGGTGAGCATTAGCTTTACTACAGTGATCTAATGAGCAACTAGAGTGCTAACATTCAGAATTTATGGCAAATGTGTGACACATCTGAATGCCTTCTTGATGGAACCAAGTAAAAAACTGAAAGTATTTTCTACTGAGGAGACTGCAGTAAATGAGGAAATTAGGAAACTTCATAACAAATAAATCTCCCAAGATGGCCACCAGAGACAAAAGAGCCCAAATGTAGCCCAAATATCACCCAGATGTAGCCCAAGTATAGCCTAATGACAGAATGTCCCAGAGTGTCCTTAAGAACAACTAGAGCGCTAACAGTCTTACTTATGACAAAAGTTTGGCACACCTGAAGCCATCTTGATTGGAATAAACTGGTAACACTTAAAACATTTAATTTAAAAAGGAACACAATGAGGGGGTTCATTTTGCCATAGAAATTATGATTAGTGCTGAAGAAAGAAAAATTAGGGCACATTTTGAGTGACTTCTCAAATCCTCTTCTATTTCATTAAAAAATTCTGATATGCATACTGAAACATGCACTTTTATACCAGCAGCAGACTTCCGTGGTGAGCAGTAGCTTTACTAGAGTGATATAATGAGCAACTAGAGTGCTAACATTCAGAATTTATGGCAAATGTGTGACATATCTGAATACCTTCTTGATGGAATCAAAGTAAAAAACTGAAAGCATTTCCTACTGAGGAGACTGCAGTAAATGAGGAAATTAGGAAACTTCATAACAAATAAATCTCCCAAGATGGCCACCAGACACAAAAGAGCCTAAATGCAGCACAAATATCACCCAGATGTAGCCCACATGTAGCCCAATGACAGAAGGGTGCAAAACACTTATTTTTTGTGTATTTGCAGTTTTATATGGTGCAGACTTGTCAGGTATTGGAATGCTTTACATGAGCATTGGTTACATCACACAAGATCAAATTCATTTTGATTGTAGACATGGGGAGATTAAGTGATTTGACCACAATCACAGAATGTTGAGCTGAAGCAGAAACTCCAACCTGGTTCCCCAGTTGCAAAGTCTGCAGCTCTGGAAGTAACACCACATCCTCTCGCCAAGGTGCAACATTTAATCAAGTGGTCAACTGGATAAAAAAACATAAAGATTACAAATAATTTAAAAGTTCTTTGTCGCTATTTGAAAACTCAGAAAATATGTCCTCATTTTAGTTTTTTAGAGCACTAACCATAATTTTGATGCAAATAAGACCCTCTCATATAAGTAATTTCTAAAGGAAATACTCTAGGTATTACAGTTTTGATTACATCACGATGGGCGTCAGGCGTTCCACACTTTTGTAATAATATAGAATGTTAGCAATTTAGTTGTTCATTGGGATACTGTTGAGAGGCAGAGGCCAGGGGCACGGACTCTGAAAATTGAAGGCAGGTAGGAGAGTGCAGAGGCAACAATTTGACCACACTGGGCAGGCAGGAAGGGCAGTGGCAGCACAACAGACTATGGAGGGCAGTGGAAAGGGGGGCAGGGGCAACAAACCAACAATACAGGACTGGCAAGAGAGGCTGTGGCAATATAATAGACCATTGTGGGCAGAAGGAAGAGGCAGTGGTAGTACAACCATACATGCCAACAGACCCGTTTCAGCCAGGAAACGTCCAATGTTTTTAAGCTCAAATGGGCTTTATTTGATCTGTCTCCTGTCTACAATCTCCTCTTTTTCAATGTAACTCAAAGGGGAAAATCAATACCCCCGTTTTTTTCAAAATCTCCCTCTTACCAAGTTCAAAGATTTCGCAAGTATGGTACATTGAATCATGGTAGGCAGGAGGAATTGGGGTAGGGACATGGACTCGGATAACAGAGGACAGGAGGGACATGGAGAGGTACACCAAACTGACCCTACAGGGCAGGCATCAGGGTTTGCAGCAGCACAATACACCACACAGCGCATGCGGGACGGGAGTGCAGCACAAAAATCCATAGAAAGCAATAGGGAGGGGACAGGACCATGCACATGGACAACAGAGAACAGATGGGAAATAGGCAATGGTAGCTAGCTGACCATAATGGACAGACAGGAGAGAAAGCTGCAGCATAACAGACCATAAAGGGCAGGAGGGATGGATCAGGGGCATTACAATGCAACAGAGAAGCCAGGAGGGAGGGAATAGGGGGTCTGCACATGGAAACAGAGGGCTGGGGGCAAGGTGGCAGGGCAGGAGCAGCAAGATGACCATGGAGGTCAGGCAGGATGGGCACTAGAAACAAGACACACCATGGAGAGCAACAATGAGACTATGGTGGCATACACACAGACCATGGAGGGAAGATGGAAGGGGGTCAGGAGCAGCTAGCTGACCACACAGAGAAGGTGGGAGGGGCCATGGCAGCACAGAAGACCATGCATGGCAAGCGGGAGGGTTAGTGGCAGCACAATGGCTATGATGGGCAAGAAGGAGGGTGCAGGGGCATGCACAAAGGACCATGGACCATGAAGGATAGAAGGGAGGGTCAGGACCTGGGCACAGACAAGAGAGTTCAGGGGAAGGGACCTCACAACAGACCGCGCGGGGCAGGCAGGAGGAGCAGTTGCAGCACAACAGATCAGGGAAGGCAGAAGGGTGTGGCAGTAAAATGGACCATGGAGGACAGGAGGAAGGGGATAGGGGCATGGCATGTGGACAGGCAGGGTGGAGGTGGCAGGGACAGGTTACAGTCATCTGACAATGCTAGGCAGGTGGGAGGGGAGTGGCAGCTTAACAGAACACTCAGAGTAGATAGGAGTGGCAGGTCCATGGAACATAGTGGGCAAAAAGGATGGAGCAGGGGCATGCACAAAGACATGGGAGGACAAGGGGAAGGAGAATAGGGGCAGCAAGCTAAGCACAGAGGCTAAGCAGGAGGTCAATGATGGGCCATAGAGTTGGGCAATGGAGGGCAGGAGGAGTGGACTGGTACATCATGCTAAATGGAGGGCAGTGGCAGCACATCAGACCATGCATGGCAGGAGGGAGGAGGCTAGTCCATGGATTCAGACAACAGAGGATAGGGAGGAGGTGGATGGGGCAGCAAGCTAACTGTTCAGAGAAGGTGGGTATTAGGAACTTTATTGTTTTTAAAATGTGTGTCTGTGCGAACTACTTAAAATATGAACAAGTATGCAGCATAATCTCACTTTTATTCAGGAAGAAGAGGATGTTTGTGAAAGTGACTCCGGGCTCACTTGGCAGAAACACCCCCTGACCCTCCACCCCCATCGCAAAATGTAATACCTGTGAAAAGGGTAGGTGGACGCAGTGTTATATAGAACATAGTCGTGAGAGCACGATTGAAAATGAAAACTAGATGTAATATATGGTATAAACTATGCACCAAAAAGTGTGATATAAGATGAACCGGGGCGTGAAATATAATATGCAATACATTGTGCGCAATGACAGATTCATTGGAGAGCGTGAGATAGCACAGGCACTAGCGCGTGCTATGCGATATGCGCCTTGGAGTGTAATATGCACAGGGCAGTGTTGTGTAACATAACTAGTCTCTAAAGTTGTAATATAAAATATGTGCTGGGGAGTGTAACATTGCATATGCACTGTGACAAAGATATGGATCCCAGATTGTAATATGTATGGCATAGCGCTGTGCGTTATAACATACACATCGAGGAAGGCACGTTAGATGGGGCAATATAACCCGTGCGAAGGCAAGTGTGGCATGACATATTCACGGGGTGGTGTTACAGTGCACATGGGCTAGAGAGTGTCATAGCATACGCACTAGCTGGTGGAATACAACACAGAGGTGTGAGGCAATCGGCGGGTGTAACACAGCATTGGGCTCATCCAGGAGCACGCTGTGACTCTCAAGTGAGGTTTGTCTCCTTTCCAGAGAGTAAAATAAAAAGTATTACACATCCGGCGGTGGATGTGTTTTTTATTAACCGTGAGGGGGGTTTCTTGCATAGTTTGGTCGAATTTTTGTCGAATCCCCTTTGAATGGCTTGGTGTGCGTGTATATTAAATGTGCCCGTCAATAGCTACCCGTGTTTGTATAAATAAACGACAAGGGTGTCTACTTGGAGAGTACCCACCGGCAGGGGCGCCGGGATTAGGCATGGTAGGGCGTCAGACACGTCAGAGCTTCACTAGCGGTGTAAATATATTCCATGTGGATTCATTCTATGCATAGTCGCCTTTTAATGAATATCACGCAAATCGTCATGGTGATAGGTACATAGGTGTGTCCAGCATGTCCGAGGTGTTTCTATAAATATATATATTTTTAAAATAATAAAAAACAAAGGCCAGCCCCGGGGGATGGTGTCCCCGGAGCCATTAGTGGCCTGAGGAGGGGGGCAACGCAGCCCCCTCCTAAAGAATTTAAATTAAAAAAAGGCCATGACCCGGGGTTTGGGGTCCCCGGGGCTGATTAAGGCCTTGGGAGGGCCAAATTTATTTTTTTCAACAAAAAAAATTAGGTTGCAGGCCCTGGGGGATGGGGTCCCCAGGGCCAGTAAATTAGAAAAATAAGGGGGGCCACACAGCCCTCCTTCTTAAAAAAATAAAATAAATAAAAGACCGGCATCACACTGGAGGCCACGCCCCCTCCTTGCAGCACTCTGCAAACGCGCCCCCTGGCCAGTTGTAAGTTGGGGAATTAATTCCCCTTCAATACTGAGGGTCCCTGAGGGCCAACTAGCCCAACAGGTATCTTTTTACACCTCTCTGCAACGCAGCTCTGTGGCGCATACTGGAGGTACCTAGTGGGCTAGTTGGACCCTAGGGACCCTCAGGATTCAAACTAACTTAATCTCCCAACTAAAAACGGCCACAGGGCGTGTTTACACAGTGGTGAAGGGAGGGGACGGGCCTGAGTTAATGTGTGCAAACAAGTCCTGTGGCGCATTTTAAGTTGGGGAAATAATTCCCCTTCAATCCTGAGGGCCCCTGGGGGCTAACTAGCCCACCAGGTGCTTCCAGTAAGCGCAACTGAGCTGCGTTGCAGAGAGATGGTCCAGGCCGTGCCACTTTTTACACCTCTCTGCAACGCAGCTCTGTGGCGCATACTGGAGGTACCTAGTGGGCTAGTTGGACCCTAGGGACCCTCAGGATTCAAATGAACTTAATCTCCCAACTAAAAACGGCCACAGGGTGTGTTTACACAGTGGTGAAGGGAGGGGACGGGGCCTGAGTTAACGTGTGCAAACAAGCCCTGTGGCGCGTTTTAAGTTGGGGAAATAATTCCCCTTCAATCCTGAGGGACCCTGGGGGCCAACTAGCCCACCAGGTGCTTCCAGTAAGCACCACTCCGCTGCGTTGCAGAGAGGTGGTCTAGGCCGTGCCCCTTTTTACATCGCTCTGCGGCGCTTACTGGAGATACCTAGTGGGCTAGTTGGACCCTAGGGACCCTTAGGATTCAAATGAACTTAATCTCCCAACTTAAAACGGCCACAGGGCTTGTTTACACAGTGGGGAAGTGAGGGTACGGGGCCTGAGGTGACGTGTGCAAACACACCCTGTGGCGCGTATTAAGAGGTAGTTTTAATCCCCTGCCCTATTATATACTAGGTGCTTACAGAGGAGGTCATGCTGATCACAGGGGGACCCCAACGCATAGTGTTCCCTAGTGTATGTAGGTGTTTTCAATGTATTCTGAGCGTCTTTTAACATAGCACTGGCTCTAGGACTGGTTAGTCAGACTCAGTTACCACCAGTATCCGTCTGAAAAAGTTGAGGGTACAGGATGATTTTGCAACAAGGCTTCTTTCTGCTCTTCTGTTTGTTCTTTCTGCACGTTATCCTTCTTCCTGCACTTTTCTTCGTCTTTGAGGACTTCTGTTGCTTCTTTCTGCATTTCTTTTTTTCTTTATGTGCGTTTTTACTTCTTTCTTCACATGTCCTATCTCTGTAGGCATAGTTAGAAATTAGCATTTAAAAAACCTTTGAAATTCACTGAAAAAACCATAGGTTTCAGGCACGTTATAGTTAGGAATTAGGATTTAAAAAACCTTAGAAATTCACTGAAAACACCATAGGTTTCAGGGGTATATAGTTAGCTGGACTTTTCACGCGTACAAAACCATTGAAATTCCCCCGTTATAGTTAGTTCAGATAACTATAACTTGCGCGCCCGCAATGCACTGCTGATGACGTCACATATTACATCACTCATGACATGGTCAGTGACATCACTCATGACATCACTGATGACATCTCAAATGACATCACTAATGACATCACTGATGACATCATCCTTGTGATAGAGTGGCAGACCTCCTCTTCCCCTAATATAACCTTTGATACACACATTCAAAAATAGAAACTACAATGTTCAAAACAATGGACATACCAATACCAGTTACAACAACCTATTCAGTAATTCTAAGATCCACATACACATCCACTCATTCACCAACAGTCCTATACAGTCACTCATACATGTACTCACTCATCATATGTACTCACACACCTATACATCCTGTTACACAACACCACTGATCCATAAAGTTACTCACACACATAGTCACTCATGCTAATAAAGAATCAAACATCCATTTACTTGCATATACAGTTATACACACACCACCACACTTACTTCTACAGAAACTTACACATACTTAGTCTTTTAAACAATCACTTATAGAAACACATACTTATTCATACAGGAACTCTTTCAATCTCTCACTCTCACATATACTCACTTATATACACCAATAGTCACATATACTAGTTTAAAACATATGTAGTTACTCATAAAGATACTATTGAGACAGTCTATCACTCACTAACACACCAATGCACACACTCATCCACCCATACAGTCCTGCACACATGCTGTCTTCAACACATATAAACAGTGAGTCACTCATTCATGCACCTATGCACTACGTAATACCCTCCACCGAACCATACAGACACTCAGACACTCATACTGATACTCCAAAAACCAACTAATAACCTATATAGACACTCATGTAGCTACTCACCAACCCATGCAGCCACTTATACACAAAGTGAGAGACCGATACAGATATTTACACATTTAAACATTACTCACTAAGCCATGTATTCACTAAGATACACTTAATCAGTCAGTTATACAATCAATTTTTCAAAAATAAATCATCCATTTAGACACTTATATACCCATTTATTCTTCCATCGACCTTGAGATATACATATATAAAGCATATGTAATTTTCAGAAAAACACACATTCACTGGATGATGTCATCAGTGATGTAATTTGTGATGTCATCAGTGATGTCATGAGTGATGTCACTGACCATGTCATGAGTGATGTAATATGTGACGTCATCAGCAGTGCATTGCGGGCGCGCGAGTTATAGTTAGCTGAACTAACTATAACGGGGGAATTTCAATGGTTTTGTACGAGTGAAAAGTCCAGCTAACTATAAAGCCCCTGAAACCTATGTTTTTTTCAGTGAATATATATATATATATTTATTGCACCGTTCACAAACTATTTGTGCAGCATCCAATATTCTGTTTTTTTAGGGTTATCGGTATTATTTATTAGGCATTTACGCCATAATTACCTGATATGGTTTTACCATGAAGGGTGACAATTATATTTGAAATGGATTGTATGCTTTTATTTGACTTATTTATCTATTTATTGTCTTAAACTGAAATATTATGAACAACAGCGACATTTTGCACAATTCAAATAACTTATTCCTGTTTTATATTGGGATCAAGTCGTTTTTTGCATATTGCACAACACTAAATGAATGAAGTAGTGTTTTCTCTATGTTGATGAAATCAAAGGTCACATGCTTTCAAACCTAGCACTTTGAACTCTGTATTCAGGCTATTTATTGGTTCTTGAAATGTACTGACGTTGTCATGTGATCAAGGCTCTGCTGAGCCGAAACGTTATGATGACAGCCTTACGAATTAAATAAGCACTTTAACGAAGGTCCGTGTCCGCAAGTGTTTTTGGAGCAACTGATGCCAATCACGCCTTCTATGCACCAGCGGTAATTTGATATATATATATGTATGTATGTATGTGTATATATATATTGTCTCCTTACGGTCACTAGTAGGTAGTTATAGTTAGAGCATAGTTAACAATAATGAAAGCATTTTGTGTTTTGCTCTTAACTTTGGAGCCATTAGACGGATATTCACAACATTTTCAAAACTAGTTTGCCAGTCAATACAGCTGCTGTCCGGAACATTTTGAGGTGATCCAATAGACAGGGGCTGACAAAAACAGAGAGGTGGGTCCCAAGATGCGATCTTCCCATGCTATTCCCCATAGGGATTTTACGCACAACTACAGCCTGAACTGCTGAATGGAATTATACCAAATTTGATAGAAAGCTAGACCTTGGTCCGGAAAGAAATTTTATTTTAATTTTGTGTAAATCATGTATGTATATCTAGAGACTTGGATCTAGGTGGATTCACAGATCCACATGCGAACAGCAATGCTGGGATTGGCTGGCCGCAAGCTGAGAAAAGTTGTGGCTGCCATTTTGCCCATTGTGACACAGTTCCTATGAGGAAAATATAAAGTAAAAGTGATAGAAGGGGTCTGTGAGAGACCCCTCATGGGCAACAAATTGTACACATTATTTTGAACAAAAGGACCTCTGTGGATCCACCCAGATCCACTCAGATCCTCACGGATTCAGGCGGATTCAGGTGGATTCACAGAGACAGACCCCAATAAAATAAAACACATACACCAACACTCCTAATCACGCACTCACTCACACACTCACACAGCCACTCAACCACTCACACACCTACTCACACACCCATACAGCCCCTTACACACTGACAAAACCACTCACATACCTACTCACTGACCCACACCACCACTAACACACCCACTCAAACACCCATACAGCCACTCACACTGCCACTCACAGACCCACAAAACCATTCACACACATCCTCACACACCCGCACAGCCACTCCCCCACCCACAGTCAGACCCACACAGCCACTCACACACCCAATCACATACCCATATTGCCACACACACAGTCACTCACACAGGCACTCACGCACCCACACACAGGCAGTGATATACTTAAAGAAACTGCAATAGCATATTTTTGTATTAAATGTGTTGTTGTCCGAGGATTCACAACAGATCCACGGATCCATAAGATAAATTAAAAAAATATAAAGATTTGATACATTGCATTTATAGAAAGACTGCAAAAGTTACCTTACCTTCATTTCTACATTTTTTGTTTTTATATATATATTAAGAATCAATGTGTGATTAAAATGCATTTATAAACTTGTGAATTTGAATATTAGTAAATGTAACTTATTGGTCAAATCATAGTATAATTTGTATTTAAAAACACTGTGAAATTCACACAAAAAAATCAAAGGTTACAGGGACATTAGAGTTAAGAAATAGCATTAAAAAACTTAGAAATTCACTGAAAAAAACAAAGGTTAAACAGTCATTATAGCAAGGAAATAAAATGTAAAAACACTGTAGAAATTCACTGAAAAACCAAAGTTTACAGTGACATTATAGTTCAGATTTTACACACAAAAACCATAGAAATTAGCAGTTATAGTTATCTTAAGTAATTATAACTGGTGCCCTAAGGTAACTATAACTCGTGCCCCTGACATGCATTGCTAATTACCTCAATCCTACATCACTCGAACCCTTGTTGGAGCAGGCGTAGTGCCTCTACATGAAGTTCCACGGAGTTGGAAAGCAACTCCATGGAACTTCGCAACGCTCCGCTCCATGGCCTTCCCCCTCCCAAAATAATACAAATTACTTAAAAGGCACTTTCCTGCCCCGTGGCTGCCTCCTCCTGAAGATCGCTGCTCTTCTGTCTCTTCCTCACCATCCTGCTTCACTAACGAACCCACGTTGAACGTATTGCAATCATCATAGGGTCATTAGTCAAGCAGGACGGTGAGGAGGAGGCAGGAGAGCGGCGATCTTCAGGAGGAGACAGCCACGGGGAAAGTAAGTGCCTTTTAAGTAATTTTCATTCATTTGGGATGGTGGAGGGGCCGGCTAACTACGCTCCGCCACGGAGTCGTAGTTTTGCCTGAACTACGCGTTCGCAATGGAAAGCAGAGTAGGCAAAACTACATAAACTCCGCTGGCACTCATGACATCTTCTGTGACATTATTGATCATATCTCTGCAACATTCCCAGTGAAATTATTGATGAGAAAACTGTGAATGGTAGGGACAGGAGTAAAAGTTCCCTTATGGCACAGGTAATAGTTTTGAAATATATTTAACTATACCTGCTGAATTTCTACAGTTTTTCATGTGTAAAATCTGAACCTGAATATAACATCTGTGTTTTTTCAGTGAATTTTGACGTTTTTTTAATTCTATTTCCTGACTATAACATCTGCAACCTTTGTTTTTTCAGTACATTTATACTGTTTTTAATGTTATTTCCTAACTATCGTCCCTGTAAACTTTGGGTTTTTAGTATATATATATAGTGACATTGATAAAGATATATGATTGTTGAAACGCGTCTGCCTGCTCACAAACTTGGGACCAATAAATTGTATTTGTGTCAACCCGTGAGTGCTCCTTGTTCTTTGGAACTTTTTTGGTAAAGATTATGACGTGCAGTCACTAGCACGTATGGATGCACCTGCTCTGAAAAGAGTTCAGCTGCCAACTAGTGATGTTTGGTTGATCAATTAAAGGAATGCAGCTAGAACCGTCATGAGCCAAGAAGTAGCGGCACAGAAGTCGATACTAATCATCGTTTACCAAAAACAAAGACTGCAAGTTACTAAACGAGCGTCTACATTTGTGCCTGTTCCTGACGTGGCAATAATGGCTGAGCATGGGGAAAAGAACACAAATAGAGTGGCATCGTTTACTGTGGAATCAAGTATCAACTAAAATCAGGATGTACTTCAACCAGTGAAGTGTATTATGGGACTTGTATGGAATACACCTACTACAGGACAATCAACCAATGGGAGTGGTTGATGGATATATATAAAGGCCAATGATGGTAACAGACTCACTTGAAGTTTGAAGTGGCATTGATAAAGACATATGATTGTCGAAATGCGTCTGCCGACACACAAACTTGGGGTCAATAAATTGGATTTGTGTCAACCCGTGAGTGCTACTTGTTCTTTGGAACTTTGTTGGCAAAGATTATGATGTGCAGTCCCTAGCAGGTATAGATGCACCCGTTCTGAAAAGAGTTCAGCTGTCAACAAGTGACGTTTGGTGGATCAATATATATATATATTATCTACTGGCGGTCGCCAGTAGAAAGTTATAGTTAGGACCATGTTTCCTTAGGAAATCCGCAACATTCTATTTGGAATAACTTTGGCGCCGGTTGACGAATCCTCGCGAAATTTTCAAAATAGGTGGGGCGCTCCGCTCCGCTCCTACCCTGAAAGTCTCGGGGGGATTCGTCAAGCGGGGGCTGAGAAAAAAGTGGGGTCCCAAAACGCGTTTTCCCCATGCAATTTTCCATAGGGACCTTTAGTCCAAGGTACAGCCCGAACGGCTGAACAGAATTACTTGAAACTTGGCAGAGAGGTAGTCCTCAGGTCAAGGATGTGCCTTCTGGTGTCAATCTGTTCAGTAGTTCCTAAGAAAATCAAAAGAAAAATCATATATATATGTGGGCGGAGCCTAAACACACATCTCATCCTGAGATCTGATTGGCTGTCAGCACTTCATCCAAGAAGTGTTGGCAGCCATTTTGGGACCAATATACATGATAGCACCTCATTAAAAAGCATTGCAGTTAATAGAAGGTTTTAAGACTTTAGTTACGTTATAAATCATTTGTTGATGGTACCATACTCATTTTAGGAATTGTGGTATGTTCTAAGGTGATTTCACCATGTGAAAAAGCCTTCTGCTAGGATATCATGATTGAGAGAAAAATATTTTCTCATGCTTTTCCCACAGAGGTTTGGAAGGTGATCTATAAGCTAAACTGAGAGCTTATTTTCTGTAAATTCACATTATCTTTCTCAGTCATGTGAGAATGAAGTCTGACATTCTCAGTAAAACATGTACATCCAACAAGGGCAGAGACTGTCAGTTGATTCCTTTGTGTTCTACTGCAGCTTCCCAGAGTGTTCCAAAGAACAACTAGAGCGCTAACAGTCCTACTTATGATAAATGTATGGCACACCTGAAGCCATCTTGCTTGGATTAAAGTGGTAACTCTTAAAACATTTAATTTAAAAAGGAACAAAATGAGGGGGTTCATTTTTCCATAAAAAGTATGATTAGTGCTGCAGAAAGAAAAATTAGGGCACCTTTTGAGTGACTTCTCAAATCCTCTTCTATTTCATTAAAAAATTCTGACATGCAGACTGAAACATGCACTTTCAATACCAGCAGCAGTTTTCCCTGGTGAGCAGTAGCTTTACTACAGTGATCTAATGAGCAAAAAGAGTGCTAACATTCTGAATTTATTGCAAATGTGTGACACATCTGAATGCCTTTGGAATCAAAGTAAAAAACTGAAAGTATTTCCTACTGAGGAGACTGCAGTAAATGAGGAAATTAGGAAACTGCATAACAAATAAGTCTGCCAAGATGGCCACCAGAGACAAAAGAGCCCAAATGTAGCCCAAATATCACCCAGATGTAGCCCAAGTATAGCCCAATGACAGAATGTCCCAGAGTGTTCTTAAAAACAACTAGAGCGCTTACTGTCTTCATTTTGACAAAAATATGGCACACCTGAAGCCATCTTGATTGGAATCAACTGGTAACACTTAAAACATTTAATTTAAAAAGGAACACAATGAGGGGGTTCATTTTGCCATAGAAATTATGATTAATGCTGAAGAAAGAAAATGAGGGCACATTTTGAGTGACTTCTCAAATCCTCTTCTATTTCATTAAATAATTCTGACATGCAGACTGAAACATGCACTTTTAATACCAGGAGCAGACTTCCATGGTGAACAGTAGTTTTACTACAGTGATCTAATGAGCAACTAGAGTGCTAACATTCAGAATTTAGGGCAAATGTGTGACATATCTGAATACATTCATGATGGAATCAAAGTAAAAAACTGAAAGCATTTCCTACTGAGGAGACTGGAGTACATGAGGAAATTAGGAAACTTCATAACAAATAAATCTCCCAAGATGGCCACCGGAGACAAAAGAGCCCAAATGTAGCCCAAAATCACCCAGATGTAGCCCAAATATAGCCCAATGACAGAAGTGTGCAAAACACTTATTATTTTGTGTTTTTGCAGTGTTATATAGTGCAAACTTGTCAGGTATTGGAGTGCTTTACATGAGCATTGGTTACATCACACAAGAACAAATTCATTTTGGTTGCAGACATGGGGAGACTAAGTGATTTGACCAGAATCACAGAATGTCGAGCTGAAGCAGAAACTCCAACCTGGTTCCCCAGTTGCAAAGTCTGCAGCTCTGGAAGTAACACCACATCCTCTCGCCAAGGTGCAACATTTAATCAAGTGGTCAACTGGATAAAAAAACATAAAGATTACAAATAATTTAAAAGTTCTTTGTCGCTATTTGAAAACTCAGAAAATATGTCCTTATTTTAGTCTTTTAGAGCACTAACCATAATTTTGATGCCAATAAGACCCTCTCATATATGTAATTTCTAAAAGAAATGCTCTAGGTATTACAGTTTTGATTACATTAAGATGACGTCAGGTGTTCCACACTTTTGTAATAAATATAGAATGTTAGCAATCTAGTTGTTCATTAGGATACTGTTGAGAGGCAGAGGCCAGGGGCACGGACTCTGAAAATTGAAGGCAGGTAGGAGGGTGCAAAGGCAACAATTTAACCACACTTATTTAACGATTTGTAAAGCGCCTGGTGACACGAAGGCATCCCCGCGCTGTAAAAGACTAGTAATGATCAGGGGGGGAGAGGAGGTACTATTTGGGGAAAAGGAAGGTTTTCAGTTCTTTGCGGAACCGAAGGTGGCAGGGTTCCAGACGCAAGCGGCGTGGAAGTAAGTTCCATCCAGAGGACGCCTTTACTGCGAAGCGTCGACCACCAGTGCGCACCTTCCTGAATCTCGGAACGTTGGCCAGACGCTCATTGTCAGAGCGCAGGAGTCTGGGAGCCTTATAGGGAGTGACCATGTCTCTCAGGATCGAAGGGCCTTGGCCGTTGAGGAGTTTGTGGGTGGTACACATGGCCTTAAATTCAATCCTCTGATGGATCGGGAGCCAGTGTAGGGCCTTGAGTGCTGGTCTGGCAGAGGCTCTGATGGGAAGATTCATTAGGAGCCGGGCGGCTGCATTTTGAGCGCGCTGGAGTTTTGCCAGAGTGGATTTGGGGGCTCCTAGATAAACGGCGTTGCTATAGTCGAGGCGAGCAAGGATCAGGCCTTGGACAAGGAGTTTCCTTGATAGGGGAGGGAGTAGCGGGAGGATCTTTCGGATAGAGCGCATGAGTCCGAAGCAAGTGCCTGCTGTTTTGGCTGCCTGGGTCTTCATGGATAGATCAGGTTCAAGCCAGACTCCCAAGGTCTTAATTTCCTTCTTCGGAGTGGGCGCTTCGCCAAAAACGTCAGGCCAGACCGATGAAGGAATAGTAGCCCATTTCTTGCCCATGAGCATGACCTCCGTTTTGGATCCATTGAGCTTGAGTGATGAATCGCACATCCAGTGGTGGATTTCCTGGAGGCAGTTCAACAGATTGTCTGGGCGGTGGTCAGGATGTGAGAGAGAGACGACCAATTGCGTGTCGTCCGCATAGCTCACTATCTTGATACCGAATGGGGCTACTACATCCTCCAGGGGGGCCATATAGGCGTTAAACAGAGTGGGACTTAGCGAAGACCCTTGGGGGACTCCGCTAGAAAGAGGGAATGAGGCTGAGCGGGAATTGCCGTCCCAGACCTGAAACGAGCGGCCCAATAAAAAGGACTCTATCCAGGCAAACGCGGTACCCCCAAGACCTGCCCTGGCCAACCGATGGAGCAAGACACGGTGGTTCACCGTGTCAAAGGCTGCACTAAGGTCCAGGAGGATCACTGCCACTGACCCTCCTGAATCCAAGATGCACCTTGCCTCCTCGATGACTGTGAGGAGGGCGGTGTCCGTGCCGTGGCCAGGGCGAAACCCTGTTTGGGATTGACGCAGAAGGTTGTTGGATTCGAGAAACAGGGACAGTTGGGCATTGACCAGTTTTTCGGCAATTTTGCTAATGCCCGGGAGGAGCGAGATCGGCCTGTAATTTGCCAGATCGGAGGGGTCCAGTTGAGGTTTTTTAAGGAGGGCCTTGACTACTGCACCCTTCCAGCTCGGAGGGACAGAGCCTTGGGACAGCGAGATATTGATCAGCTCCGTAATAGGGGCTATGATGGCCGGGGCAACTGTTTTCAGGAATCTCATGGGGGCGGGATCGAAGGGAGATCCGCTTTTCATCTTGGCCAAAGTTTTTCCCACTTCGTCCAGGGATACAGCCCTAAACGCAGTCAGCTGTGGGTGGGAGATGTTTTCAGTGTGGGTAATAGACACATCGGTGTTGCTATGGGTTGGCTGACTGGGGGGTGGGAGAGAGGCCAAGATGCGGGAGATTTTGGAATCGAAGTAGGTTGCCAGTTCATCGCTTCTGCCCAGAGGGGAGCTGTTGGAGGAGGGGGGTGTAGGTATTTTCAGAAGCTCTTTGGCGATAAGGTACGACTCTCTCACCGAATTAGTGGCATTTTTTATTATAGCATCGTAATATGAGGCTTTAGTGAGTTTCAGGGTGGATTTGTAGGTTCTCACTGACTTACAGTAGGCGTCTTTACTGGAGTGGAGCCAGTCCTTTCCCCACAGTCGCTCTGCTTTTTTGCATTCTTTGCGGAGGATTCTAAGCTCCTGGCTGAACCAGGGGGCTGATCCTGTCTTTCCGTTTTTGTCCTCATGAGTTTTAATGGGGAGGATCGAATCCAGGGAAGTGGAAATCCACTCTCTGAAATTTCTGGCCGCTGTGACAGGGTCCTCTGACGGAGTGAGGGTCATCGAGTTGAGAGTTCTAGCCCAGTCCTCTGTGGAGAGCCTAGACCACTGAGCAGGCAGGAAGGGCCGTGGCAGCACAACAGACTATGGAGGGCAGTGGAAAGGGGGGCAGGGGCAAAAAACCAACAATACAGGACTTGCAAGAGAGGCTGTGGCAATGTAATAGACCATTGTGGGCAGAAGGAAGAGGCAACGGTAGTACAACCATACATGCCAACAGACCCGATTCAGCCAGGAAACGTCCACTGTTTTCAAGCTCAAATGGGCTTTATTTTATCTGTCTCCTGTCTACAATCTCCTCTTTTTCAATGTAACTCAAAGGGGAAAATCAATACCCCAGTTTTTTTTCAAAATCTCCCTCTTACCAAGTTCAAAATGTTCGCAAGTATGGTACATTGGATCATGGAAGGAAATGGGGTAGGGACATGGACTTGGATAACAGAGGACAGGAGGGACATGGAGAGGTGCACCAAACTGACCCTGCGGGGCAGGCATCAGGGTTTGCAGCAGCACAATACACCACACAGGGCATGCGGGACGGGAGTGCAGCACAACAATCCATAGAAAGCAAGAGGGAGGGGACAGGACCATGCACATGGACAACAGAGAACAGAGGGGCAGGAGGCAGGACCATAATGGACAGACAGGAGGGAAAGCTGCAGCATAACAGACCATAAAGGGCAGGAGGGATGGATCAGGGGCATTACAATGGAACAGACAAGCCAGGAGGGAGGGAGTAGGGGTCTGCACATGTAAACAGAGGGCTGTGGGCAAGGGGGCAGGGCAGGAGCAGCAAGATAGCCATGGAGGTCAGGCAGGATGGGCACTAGAAGAAAGACACACCATGAAGAGCAACAGTGAGACTGTGATGGCATACACACAGACCATGGAGGGAAGGTGGGAGGGGTTCAGGGGCAGCTAACTGACCACACAGGGAATGTGGGAGGGGCCACGGCAGCACAGAAGACCATGCATGGCAAGTGGGAGGGTTAGTGGTAGCACAATGGCTATGATGGGCAAGAAGGAGGGTGCAGGGGCATGCACAAAGGTCGATGGAGGATAGAAGGGAGGGTCAGGACCTGTGCACAGACAAGAAAGTTCAAGGGAAGGGGCCTCACAACAGACCGCACGGGGCAGGCAGGAGGAGCAGTTGCAGCACAACAGACCAGGGAGGGCAGAAGGGTGTGGCAGTACAATGGACCATGTAGGACAGGAGGAAGAGGATAGGGGCATGGCATGTGGACAGGCAGGGTTGAGGTGGCAGGGACAGGTTACAGTCATCTGACAATGCTAGGCAGGTGGGATGAGAGTGGCAGCTCAACAGAACACTCAGAGTAGATAGGAGTGGCAGGTCCATGGAACATGGTGGGCAAAAAGGATGGAGCAGGGGCATACACAAAGACATCGGAGGGCAGGGGGAAGGAGAATAGGGGCAGCAAGCTAAGCACAGAGTTTAAGCAGGAGGTCAATGATGGGGCATAGAATTGGGCAATGGAGGGCAGGAGGAGTGGACTGGTACATCATACTAAATTGAGGGCAGTGGCAGCACATCAGACCATGCATGGCAGGAGGGAGGAGGCTAGTCCATGGATTCGCACAACAGAGGATAGGGAGGAGGGGGATGGGGCAGCAAGCTAACTGTTCAGAGAAGGCGGGTATTAGGAACTTTATTGTTTTTAAAACGTGTGTCTGTGCGAACTACTTAAAATATGAACAAGTATGCAGCATAATCTCACTTTTATTCAGGAAGAAGAGGACGTTTGTGAATGTGACTCCGGGCTCACTTGGCAGAAACACCCCCTGCCCCTCCACCCCCTATCGCAAAATGTAATGCCCGTGAAAAGGGTAGGTGAACACAGTGTTATATAGAACATAGTCCTGAGAGCACGATTGAAAATGAAAACTAGATATAGTGTATGGTATAAACTATGCACCAAAAAGTGTGATATAAGATGAACCGGGCGTGAAATATAATATGCAATACATTGTGCGCAATGACAGATTCATTGGAGAGCGCGAGATAGCACAGGCACTAGCGCGTGCTATGCGATATGCGCCTTGGAGTGTAATATGCACAGGGCAGTGTTGTGTAACCTAACTAGTCTCTAAAGTTGGAATATAAAATATGTGCTGGGGAGTGTAACGTTGCATATGCACTGTGACAAAGATATGGATCCCAGATTGTAATATGTATGGCATAGCACTGTGCGTTATAACATAGACATCGAGGAAGGCACGTTAGATGGGGCAATATAACCCGTGCGAAGACAAGTGTGGCATGACATATTCACGGGGTGGTGTTACAGTGCACATGGGCTAGAGAGTGTCATAGCATATGCATTAGCTAGTGGAATACAACACAGAGGTGTGTGGCACTCAGCAGGCAATGGTGGGTGTAACACAGCATTGGGCTCTGCCAGGAGCGCGCTGTGACTCTCAAGTGATGTTCGTCCCCTTTCCAGAGAGTAAAATAAAAAGTATTACACATCCGGCAGTGGATGTGTGTTTTATTAACCGTGAGGGGGGTTTCTTGCATAGTTTTGGTCGAATTTTTGTTGAATCCCCTTTGAATGGCTTGGTGTGCATGTGTATTAAATGTGCCCGTCAATAGCTACCCATGTTTGTATAAATAAACAACAAGGGTGTCTACCGGGATTAGGCACGGTAGGGCATCAGACATGTCAGAGCTTCACTAGTGGTGTAAATACATTCCATGTGGATTCATTGTATGCATAGTCGCCTTTTAATGAATATCACGCAAATCGTCATGGTGATAGGTACGTACGGTTTGTCCAGCATGTCCTAGGTGTGTCTAGAAATATATATTTTTTAAAAATAATAAAAAACAGTGTCCGGCCCTGGGGATTGGGGTCAAAATAATATAATTAGGAGACAGGCCCTGGGGGATGGGGTCATCAGGGCCAATAAATTAGAATAAGAAGGGGAACCACACAGACCCCCTTCTGAAAAAATTAAAATAAATAAAAGACTGGCATCGTGCCGGAGGCCACGTCCCCTCCTTGCAGCACTCTGCAAACGCGCCCCCTGGCGAGTTGTAAGTTGGGGAATTAATTCCTCTTCAATACTGAGGGTCCCTGAGGGCCAACTAGCCCAACAGGCATCTCCAGTATGCACCAGGGAGCTGCGCTGCAGACAGGTGTTCTGAGGCCAAGCCCCTTTTTACACCTCTCTGCAACGCAGCTCTGTGGCGCTTACTGGAGGTACCTAGTGGTCTAGTTTGACCCTAGGGACCCTTAGGATTCAAGGGGACTTAATCTCTCAACTTAGAACAGCCACAGGGCGCGTTTACACAGTGATGAAGGGAGGGGACGGGGCCTGAGGTGACGTGTGCAAACACGCACTATGGCACGTTTTAAATTGGGGATATAATTTTCCTTCAATACTGAGGGCCCCTGGGGGCTAACTAGCCCACCAAGTGCTTCCAGTAAGCGCCACTGAGCTGCATTGCAGAGAGGTGGTCCAGGCCGTGCCACTTTTTACACCTCTCTGCAACGCAGCTCTGTGGCACTTACTGGAGGTACCTAGTGGGCTAGTTGGACCCTAGGGACCCTCAGGATTCAAATGAACTTAATCTCCCAACTAAAAACGGACACAGGGCGTGTTTACACAGTGGTGAAGGGAGGGGACGGGGCCTGAGTTAACGTGTGCAAAAACGCCCTGTGGCCTGTTTTAAGAGGTAGTTTTAATCCCCCTGCCCTATTATATACTAGGGGCTTACAGAGGAGGTCATGCTAATCACAGGGGGACCCCAACGCATAATGTTCCCTAGTGTATGTAGGTGTTTTCACTGTATTCTAAGTGTCTGTTAACATAGCACTGGCTCTAGGACTGGTTAGTCAGACTCAGTTACCACCAGTATCCGTCTGAAAAAGTTGAGGGTACAGGATGATTTTGCAACAAGGCTTCTTTCTGCTCTTCTTTTTCTTCTTTCTGCACGTTATCCTTCTTCCTGCACTTTTCTTCGTCTTTGAGGACTTCTGTTGCTTCTTTCTGCACTTCTTTTTTTCTTTCTGTGCATTTTTTCTTCTTTCTTCACATGTCCTATCTCTGTAGGCATAGTTAGAAATTAGCATTTAAAAAACCTTTGAAATTCACAGAAAAAACCATAGGTTTCAGGCACGTTATAGTTAGGAATTAGCATTTAAAAAACCTCAGAAATTCACTGAAAAAACCATAGGTTTCAGGGGTGTTATAGTTAGCTGGACTTTTCACTTGTACAAAACCATTGAAATTCCCCCGTTATAGTTAGTTCAGCTAACTATAACTCGCGCGCCCGCAATGCACTGCTGATGACGTCACATATTACATCACTCATGACATGGTCAGTGACATCACTCATGACATCACTGATGACATCTCAAATGACATCACTGATGACATCATCCTTGTGATAGAGTGGCAGACCTCCTCTCACCCTAATATAACCTTTGGTACACACATTCAAAAATAGAGACTAAACTTTTCAAAACAATGGACATACCAATACCAGTTACAACAACCTCTTCAGTAATTCTAAGATCCACATACACATCCACTCATTCACCAACAGTCCTATACAGTCACTCATACATGTATTCACTCATCATATGTACTCATACACCTATACATCCTGTTACACAATGCCACTCATCCATAGAGTTACTCACACACATAGTCACTCATGCTAATAAAGAATCAAACATACATTTATTTGCATATACAGGTATACACACACCACCACACTTACTTCTACGGAAACTTACACATACTTAGTCTTTTAAACAATCACTTATAGAAACACATACTTATTCATACAGGGACTCTTTCAATCTCTCACTCTCACATATACTCACTTATATACACCAATAGTCACATATACTAGTTTAAAACATATGTAGTTACTCATAAAGACACTATTGAGACAGTCATTCACTCACTAACACACCCATACACACACTCATCCACCCATACAGTCCTGCACACATGCTGTCTTCAACAGATACAAAGAGTGAGTCACTCATTCATGCACCTATGCACTACGTAATACCCCCCACTGAACCATGCAGACACTCAGACTGATACTCAAAAAACCAACTAATAACCTATATAGACACCCATGTAGCTACTCACCAACCCATGCAGCCACTTATACACAAAGTGAGAGACTGATACAGATATTTACATATTTAAACATTACTCACTAAGCCATGTATTCACTATGATACACTTAATCAGTCAGTTACACAATCAATTTTTCAAAAACAAATCATCCATTTAGACACTTATATACCCATTTATTCTTCCATCGACCTTGAGATATACATATATAAAACATATTTAATTTTCAGAAAAACAAACATTCACTGCATGATGTCATCAGTGATGTCATTTGAGATGTCATCAGTGATGTCATGAGTGATGTCACTGACCATGTCATGAGTGATGTAATATGTGACGTCATCAGCAGTGCATTGCGGGCGCGCGAGTTATAGTTAGCTGAACTAACTATAACGGGGGAATTTCAATGGTTTTGTAGAAGTGAAAAGTCCAGCTAACTATAACACCCCTGAAACCTATGGTTTTTTCAGTGAATTTCTGAGGTTTTTTAAATGCTAATTCCTAACTATAACGTGCCTGAAACCTATGGTTTTTTCTGTGAATATATATATATATATAGATATATATATATATATATATATACACACACACACACACACACACACACATATATATATATTTGACTTATCTTTAACGATGCGAAGCAAAGATACTCCCAATGCATTTACTGTGATGTAATGACTATCAGTGTAAAGGACCATAGACTAACGGTTTACATGCATTTTGTTTCTGCTCTAGGTCCACAGAACTGAAGAGAAAGCAACTGGACAGAACCATAAAAAGGCCAACATTTTGTTAACACTGAAAAATCACATTGTTACTCCTCTGTAATCAATTTGAGGAAGTCGCAAAGTGGTAGGCGTAATCAGCGAGTCATAGAAAAATATTCAGTAGATCACTCAAAATATTTATAAGACTCACCAGATGAGACAACTTCAAGAGATTGGTAGAAACGCACTAGATATTTTGGGGCCTGATTTGTAGTTTGGTAGACGGGTTACTCCATCATGTGATGGATATCCCTTCTGCCTTATTTCAAGTACATTGCATCCCATGACCCTTGTAACTAGGCGAACAAGATATCCGTCAAAATGTGACAGAGAAACCCACCAGTCAAATTCTAAATCAGGCCCTCTGTGTTCTACCACTGCATGAAGTTGCTAAAATATCATATCCAGAATATCAGCTACCACAATATCAAGAATGTAATTCTGATTCTTAAATCCAAATCTATGTGCCTTGACTAAATATAGATATAGATGTAGATATAGATACCTTTATGGATCATGCTGTTCCACAAAAAGATAAGGCAGCAATGACTGCAAACCTTATATACTACTTAACACTACTAGAAGATATTTTTGGGATTCTGGGCATAGAGGCACTATACAGAGAATTATGGGGCTGCAGGAGCCTTGCAAAGACCTTGTCTGTCCTGTCTCTGTGAAGCAACTTTACCCTTATTTTCTTTATCTTCTTAGACAGCTGCTATATTAATACTATTTTGGAATGAATTTTTCTGTGAGAAAAAAACAGAAGTGTTTGTGATTCAGCAATGAATTCTGAATATGCAGGTAATGTATAAAAGATTGTGGGCCTGCAAATGTTCCACTAAAGCCATGCCTGCACTGCCTTTCCATACAAGAACATTGCCTAAGCTTAGTTGCTTGCAAACCAATTAATTGGTCTTCATTAAGATTTTTTATAACTGCAAATAAAGTATTTAATGAAATGGCCTATTCTGTTCCTCCTTTTGTGTTGTTTTACATGAGGAATTCATATTCAACAGGGATGTCTAGTAGGAGTCTGTAGTGTTGCACCCCTGTGCTGACTCGAGAGAGATTTACTAAAGTCCTGTGCAACTGCACCCTTATGCTGATGACTGATCAGTAACATTGAGTACCAGCCTGTATGATTGCTCTCCTGTGTAGCTCACTTAATAACTTCACAATTATTTCAAATGGGGCATAATTCACTGTAATATCCAAAAGCACTGTCAACAAGATCATTACCAAATTCAAGCCTGTTGCCTCCCCTCTCGTCCTTGTAACACTAAAACCATTAAGCTCTGACAATTTGCTCCATGTTCAAGAGTGAATATTTTTTAAAGCAACAACATTCCTAGTTGGTCTTTCCATTGTCATTTTCTCAATTTAAGTGCCACCCATCTTAGTGATTGCGAGGGTCTATTATGCCAGAAATCAAAATGGTTCTGCCTAATGGTTTGATTTCACTTGGGCATTTTGTTTCAGTGATTCTCACCTCAACAGACTTGATAGACGTCTTAATCAATGGAGTTATGAATACGCTCGGCTTCTAGTTTTTCAGTTTTTAGAAAGAGCAGATTTAGGCAATGTTCCAACATGAGAGTTCCTCAAAGCTGCAACTTCTCAAATCTTTTGCCTCTGTCACTATTGTGCTGTAGACCACCTTCATGTTTCTCTCTGTGATGCTCTTGCTTGTCTACTTGTCCATGTGACCCCACCTTCACCTTTCCACCTCAAGACGCTGTCAAGCCCAATTTCCAGCTGCAGCCTCACCCCCAAAGATCCCTGGTTCCTATGCTCACTTCATGTCAAAGGCTTCCGTCTGGAAGTGCTAGTGTAGGTATTGTTCTAGTAGTGGTGTGCCCAAAATCATTGTTGTAGGCATCCATAGCCTTAGACTTTGATTTGGGCCTACTATCTTCATCTTCACTCTCCCTGCAAATTCCTAAACCCCTCCTAATCCTCCTACATCATAGCCCATTGGCAACCTCTTATGTTCCTGACCCCACCACCCCTTTACCAATCCTTAGCATTCTATATATGCACCTCCTCTTGACAATCGAGGCCTGCATCATAGTTTCACTTAATCTGATGCCTCTGGGAGTGCGCAGTAAACTGTAGCTTCAAAGACCTTGGTTAAAGATTTTCCCACTGAAATGCGATGTTTGGAAGAAGGTGGAAAGAGAGAAGGTATATTGTTGGACAACAGAGAAGGGTGAACATTTTATTAAGGCTTCCCTGCTTTCATTGTAAACACACACATGATTGTACTGCATTGCGGAGATGCACTTAAATTAAATGTACCTACCTAAACCTACTTTTGTAATTAAAGCGTGCATCATAAATGTGTCACATACATATTTCTGTTATTTAATAAGTTTCTTTTTTAGAATGTTATGCCTAACAATTGTGTTACTCAACCACTAATTTACAATATTGACACATGCTTATAGATTACGTATGTAGGGTCTAAGGACTTCCTTCAGTTATGTTGTAGGTACAAATTTTAGAGTCATCAAAATAGAGTTTCAAAACACCCTGTCACGTTTAATGTCTAGTTTTAAATCTCATGTTGTAATGTATGTCTCATTTTATTTCAGTTTTCCATTCCTGGTGAGATGTACGACGATAGCTCTGCTATGTCGAAGGGCTTGACGTAGAGCTTGCCTCCTGTTGGAAGTCTCATGGAAATCAAAGACTCCAACATCTTCTGAGTTCCGGCTTCTGGAACTTGATGTTTCAGCTGCCACATAGGAAAAAAGTAAACCAGTGCCATCAAAGATGCCTCTGCCAGCTCCGAGACCTGAAGGCGTCGCAGAGGGCACCGCCGCACTTCGCACCCCAACCCTGGTCTCACCAAAGACACTGTCGAACGCCGCCACCAAGCTGCTGCCTGAACCATGACCTAAGGGCACTGCATGTTGCACCGCTCCACTTCACACTGCAGCCCCAAAGGCTGCCAGCGCACCTAACTTCAAACCAGTGGCGGCTGGTGACATTCGAAAGTGTTGTGGCGTAAAAATGGGCCTACTGCAATGTTGCGAGCGAGCGGAGAAAGCGGCCGCGAACCACCTACGAGGGGGTTCAGGGGTTCCTGTGAAACTTTTGAAAAAAGAGTGGGCAAATGGTGCATTTTCAAGCAAATTTGAGTTAGCAGGAAGGTTAATAAACCAATTGTGAATCTGTTCTAAAAAAAAGACAGTGAATGGCTCAGCTCTGGTCGAGCTCTTCCTTTTATTTGTTAACTAGCCCACATATAGGGCCTCATGTAGGTAGCGAAATACCGGTCGGTAACGGCCGATTTTCGGTAAATATGCCGTTACCGACCGGTATTCAGACAAGTGAGATGTAGGAGTCCAAAAACCACTTTTCGGTAAATATGAGGCGGTAAATACCGATTCATAGTTACCGAATTCCAAAATACCGATTCATGTTTACCGAATACATAATTAACGAATCGGTAAATATGAAGTGGTAAATATGAAGTGGTAAAAATTTAAAATGACATGTAGGAGCAGGCGGTAATTAAGAAATCCAGGAAAATCGGTAAATAAGAGTCGGTAATTAACACGGATTGAAAGCAGGTGGTAACCATCAACAATGCACATAAGCAATCCCAAAATGCAACAGCGTGGACAACATGGCCGCCATGTACGTCATTGCAAGGCGCCTACGTCTACAGGCAGCAGGACTGAGGGTGTGGCGACGGGAGGAACAAATCTACAGACAGCGCATCACACTATTACAGCTGACTGATGCAGAGATACATGAGAGGTACAGGCTACACCCCGAAACCATCATGGACCTGATAAGGGACCTGCACCCACTCCTGGACCAGCCAACAAGAAGGGCGCACGCCATACCACCACATGTGCAGGTGCTCTGCAGCCTACATCTACTGGCATCCGGCAGTTATCAGGTGGTGATAGCTGCGGTGGGTGGGGTATCCCAGAGTTGCCTGTCCCGTTTCTTCAGGAAGTTCCTGGATGCCATGATGCAGAGAATGCACCACTACATAAGCTTCCCAAACACACAGGCTGCACTGCAGAAAACAAAAACAGACTTTTATCACATGGCACAGTTCCCCCATGTCATCGGCTGTATTGATGGTACACACATCCCAATCTGTCCACCAGCTGATACAGAGCACATCTACAGGAACAGGAAGTCCACCCACTCCATCAATGTGCAGGTGATCTGTGATGCAGGGAACATCATCACAGATATTGTTGCAAAGTTTCCTGGGAGCACCCACGACTCTTACATCTTCCAGAATAGTGGGATCTACACACGACTGAGTGCCGGCGAATTCGGAGAGGGATACCTGCTGGGTAAGTAACAGTGACGCCCCTTGAAACCTGCAAATCAGAGTGTATAGAGGCATGTAACTGATGGTTCCCTCTTACTCATCCAGGCGACAGTGCATATGCATGCCGTTCATTCATCCTCACTCCCTACCTACACCCAGCAACCCAGAGTGAGAGACGATACAACGTGGCCCACAAAACAACACGCAATGTGGTGGAGCGCACGTTTGGACTACTGAAGAGCAGGTTCCGCTGCCTCCACAAGAGCGGAGGCGCACGCCAGTACAAACCCATCACCTGCTGCAAGATTATTGCCACTTGTGCAATGCTGCACAACCTTGCCACGAAAAAAGGTACAGATGTGGAACTAACATATTTTGAGGACAACGAGGATGAGTCAGGCCAGCCAGAGGGCAGCGCAGCTAGAGTGCCAACTGCAATCGATGGGAGAGAGAGACGGGCAGAGATCACATGCAACTATTTCTGAGTAAGTGAGGGGACACAGCGAGTTGTGAGAAGTCATGACGTAGTTTAATGTGGCACCACGCCATGAACACATGAACAGGCCAATCTGGCAATATACCATCTATACAAGGAGTATGTCCAGGGTTACGTCACCCAATGGGAAGTGGCTAAGCAGGGCCACATCAATGTTTGCGCATACGCGCTGCAGTGGTGGATTGCACGGCCTGTGCATCCTCACTAGAGCCAACCCCAAGCCGCCTGCTGCTCCTGCGTGCTTCTGGGACGGGGGGTGTGATGCTGCTGCTGGTGTCGATGCGCTCCGCAGCATCCCCTGCAGCAGTTGTCGACGCCTGACTAGTCAATAGCACCCCTAGTGCACTTGTCACCTGCACCATCCCCCGAGACAGGTCGCTGCAGCACTGTGTTAGGCCCTCCTGCATCGTCACAGAGCGCCGGCAAAGTAGGGAAGTCGCAGTTGCCAGACGGTTGAGTGCCCTGCTGGTAGTGTCCCTTCTCTGGCGTTCCCGGCGCCGTGCTTCGATGTCAGCATCTAATTTGCTGCACAACTGCTGGATTGACTGGGACATGTCCCGAATGCCCGCAGCCATGCCGCCAATGTTTGTGTCCATGTTGACTAAGCTTGTCTTCATCACCCGCATGTGCCTCTGGACTGACATAACTGCCTTTGATTGCAGGCGCTGTTGCTTCAACATTTGGCCCTCGAGCCCCAAGAAGACACCATGGCCGTCAGTGGGTGCTGGTGGACTCTGGACACGCGACCTGCGGCGCCCTCTTGCTCCCGTCTGTGCTGCCTGTGAGGTGTGGGGCACAGTGGGATGGCTCCCTTCCTGGTGCCCGGTGCGGTCTTCTGGGCCCATGCTGTCGTCTGACGAGGTGTCGAAGGCTCGTAGCCTGGCTGCTGGACGCCTCCTCATTCTCACACCTGCAAGCGGAGATGTGGCCGGTGATTCGAACATGAGTGGCGATGCTGGCTGTGGTTGTGGTGATGCTGGCTCTCGGTGAGGTGATGCTGGCTCTGTGTGCGGCGAGGCTGGCTGTGTTGGTGGTGCGGCTGCCAGTGGGCCTGCTCCCTGGTCTGAACTCGTGCTGGCTAGAGGTGATTTTTGTGGCAGGTGTGCCGTCTCCCCTGCAGCATGCCCTGTACTGCATGATGTCACATCTGTGGACAGAAAAACAACATTGGCTCAGTGTCCCCGAAGGGCTGCATTGCAAGCGTCACAATAAATCATTTCACATTCCAATCTGTCCTCTGTCTCCTTGTGCCTCGAGTGCGTGACATGCCCTGTTGCCCTGTGACATTTACGTCATGGTTAGTGTTGCCCTGACTACATCTCCCGGAATGCATTGCCTGTCTGCACTGACACGTGTGGACTGCAGTGTGATTCTCGTTTCACAATGGGGGATGTGGGATAGGGGTAGGGGGGGCTACATTGCTGTGTTTTCGTCTTACCTTGGTGTGTTGCGGCTCTGGCAGAGCTGTCGGCGTCCCCAAGACCCACGACGCTCTCTTGCTCGATTGTGGCCGCCACCAGCTCCTCCAGTTCGGTGAGGGCAGGTGCCCTGTTGGTTCCACCTCCGGTCTGGCTGGCCTCCTTCTGGATGTCGCCCATCTTCCTCTTGGTCACAATCCTCAGGTCATACCAGCGCTTTTTGAGGACCTCAATGTCCCTGTGGGTCACTCCCACAGCATTGACCTGCGCCTGGATGGCCAGCCATATGTTGCGCTTTTCGGCCTCAGGCACTTGCAGGGATTGCCTCCCAAACAGCTTCTGGTGCTGCTTCACCACCTCCTCCACCAGCACCTGGAGTTCCTTGGGGCTGAATTTGAGCTTCCTCCTCCTTTCCCCTCCGTCTTTCTGTGTTCTCTGGCTGGACATGCTGTTCGTTTCCCGCTCGCACATGCAACTGCTCCCTGCCTCTCCTCTGCACTCCAAGCCTCTCCAGGGTCGGCTAATTATGTACACCTGCCTGGGTGTGGCCACGTCGGCTAATTGTGTACACCTGCCTGGGTGTGGGCAGTTCCTGGTTGGGTGGGCTGTCGTTGCACAGGATTAGCTGTTTCGTCAAGTCATGTGCTGTTATTTACCGAATCCGTACATACCGATTCGGTATTTTCCGATTCGGTGGATACCACCTCGGTCTTTTCCGAATCGGTAGATACCACCTCGGTATTTTCCGATTCGGTAATTATCACCTCGGTATTTACCGATTCGGTGAATTCCGATTCGTATTTACCGAATGTTACCGAATCGGTAACTGTTACCGAATTTTTACCTACATATAACTTACCGATTCTAATTTACCGATTCGGTACGGCTCGGTATTTAAGAACCGGTAAAATTTATTTACCTACATGAGGCCCATAGTGTCATAAATTCCCAGTACCATCACTATCTTTTGTCTTCATCTATTCACCTTTCTTGCCATCTGTCCATCCATCTTTCTCTCCCATCACCCATCCATCTCTTGATCTCTCCTTTTCTCCCGTCCTTCCTTCTATCTCTCCTTTTCTCCCAGATCTCTGCTTCGGACCCTTGTACCTGCCTGGTTATGCTGTCAACTATGTAAAATAAATATTTTGAACCGGAGACCCGCTAGGACACAACAACACAGCGACTGCCCAAAATGCACAACATGCCAGACTGGGTGTCAAGTTGTTGAAATTAGTTGTTCCTTATGTGAGGTTCCAGTGCTCAAGTGCAGGTACAATTTAACTCCTACACAGCAGTTTCTTTTTGGGGGTCTGGGTAAGAATGGTGCCGGTGTGTGTGTGCACAGACGTGTAGACCTATGCGTTATTACAATGCAGTGTAGAGCCCAGCAAGTCTTCATTAACAAACCACTTTTCCAGACGCTTGAATAATAATAAAAAGAAATCTTTCTCAGTCACTTTTTTCTTTTCTTTTCATCCCACAAGCACAACTAATTAACCCACTCATTGCCAGGGAAGTACAAGTTTGCCATATGCGATCTCTTTGTGTTTTATGTGTCTGGCTACGCTTTCATCTCAGGGATTCCCTTTATGGCAAAAGAAATCCTTACAACCCCCCCTCGCTAATTTGCTGATCCCACTACAAGGGAATGGTTATCCGTCAGCTTCCTCCCTGCTCCACACCCAGCAAACACCCTCACACCCAGAGAAGAGAGGCTTATGGGAAAATCACGTTTTAATCACTTATGTTTAGGGTGACAATATTTTTCTCTTCAGAGCTGTCTTTCATGTTTACCAGCGTAACCGCTGCATGCCAACCACTAAAACAGAAGGCCAACTCACACATGGTTACTGAAATCATAGTTCAGCGCACGCCCACTTCCCTAGACTGTCCTTATGTAGAAGTTGGCTTCCCTTTTATTATATTTTTTGACCCATCAGACATTTTTCTTAACAAATCATCAACGCACCCCGAAGTCTCATACCGACTTCGTTTATTGATTTTTAGTGGCTTGTTTTCAATGGACAACACCTTTTTTTCGTTTAATGCATTTAATATTCAGATTTAATTTCTATCCCAGACACCTGATTTCTGCCTATCCGAATCCACCAGTGTCCCACAGGCTTACCGTATATTTTAGACCACAGGACCAGGCCACGTTTTTTATGTGTTGCAGGTGGGCCTAAACGAATTCCAGCCGTGTTAAGCCACCTCCGTCCCCACAGCTAGAAGGGTCCGTCCGTACATTCTGTTACCAGGGCCTATCTGCGCGAACAGATTTGGATATCACTATGGACGAGGTCACTAGGTCTCGCAATCGGGGCCGGCATGACGGGCAGGGGGAGTGTAAATGGGGTCGTCACAGGGGGTAAGGGGAGGGGTTTAATTAAGAAAAAATATTAAATAAAACTTACCATCCCGCGCGGCAGCGCCACCTCAGATGGGTCCCTAAACCTGCATTTTCCAATTTGATTTCCTCCAGCACCAGGTCTCATCGTCATCACAGGCAGCCTCCCTCCCTCCCCTCCCTCCCTCCGCCAATCACAACTGGTGAGGCGCAGCGCAGCGCGCCCCACCTGGGCCATTTTCTCTATGTAGGCTGCCTACATAGAGAATAAGGGAGAGTGGGAGGTCCTGCTCGAGGGCAGGGGGGAGTGGCTTGCCCACTGTTGAGGGTATTGACTGTTTGGTCGGCCCCAGGGCTGACCAAACAGTCAGTATGCACAACAGTGGGCAAGTCACTTACCCCTAGCCTCAGCAGGACAGCCCACCCACCCGCCCCAACCAGGCACTTCTGCTCTCTCGCACTGCGAGAAGCAGAAACATAAAATGGTTGTTTTTACCATTTATGTTTCTGCCTTCTCGCACTGCGAGAAAGCAGTGGGGCGACGCCCCCACACTCCAATGGGGGAGCCGCCACTGCTTCAAACTCAAGGAGTTAGACCTGCAACGTGTGTGACTTTAAGGACCCGACGACTCCTGCACCAATTACCAGAACCGACGCCTGCTGACTCTGTTCCTCTGGAACTCACCGCAAGGTCCGACACCCTGTATCTCCAAAGACACTGTTTTATGGGTCTCCCTGACATTGTACCAGGCCAGTGATGCCATGGTCAGCCAGAACTGTTGGATTTGTTTGCTCAAGACGCCGTGAGAGCCTCAGACAGAGCTATCGACTTTGAGGAACTGTTTATAAAGTCTATTTTTGCTTTATTTGTATTTGGATCACTGTATGTTGGATTTTTATCATTTTGCGTCCTGTTTTGCACAGATAAATAGTGGATATGTTTCTAAAACTGATGTGGTGTCCTTTTGTAGTGTTTGCACTGTATTACTGTTTCTTACATGCAAATGCTTTACACATAGCCTCTGAGATAAGCCTGACTGCTTGTGCCAAGCTACCAAGGGGACTGCAGCACACTTAGAAAGAGTAAAATGCCTCTTGTGATAGTTCTTGTGCAGGAAGGTGTCCCTACCTGCTCAAAAATAATCATGCCGACAACACAGACACCCTTGCACTATGGTGCAAGGGTGCATGCATTGGTGCATGGCTGATAATGGTGCACCGGCTGAAAGGACAGGTGTTCACTGTATCTTGTAAATATGTTGCATTCCTGACCTTTCAAATTGAAATACGGCAGCACTCTCTCTCTTAGTCTCCGAAATGGAAGTCCAAAATCTTCAGCGGGGCAAGGCAGCAAACTGTGGCTGAGAAGGGTACAAATGACATTGGATAGCATCAAACCATCTCCTAATGAAGCTCTTGACGTTTGGAGAAAAAGCTCTGAGTGTGAGAAATTTGAACTTCGCACCCAAAGAAAGTCCGCCTCTGGCCAGATACTTATGGAGAACCTTCACCCGGTGAAGATTTCTACATTCGAACTGAGGGGCCTATTTATAAGCCCCATGGTAGAGGGCAGCGCAGCAAGTGACCTTGAGGTGCTTCCCTGCACCACAGGGAAAGGGCAGAAATGCTCTGTATCTTCAAGGTTCAGTGCATTCAGTCCTCTCCCCTGTGCTGTTGCAAAATGGGGTGCCTAGTGCCAATGCAGGCACCATTGCACCATGGTGCTAGGATGCCTGTGTCGCAGACAAAATTGTTTCTGTGCAGGAAGAGACACATTCCTTCAGAAAATAATCCATGGAGGTTTTTTCATCTTTCTATGTGTACTGGAGAGTGCAGCACACATAGAAAGATGAAAAAACGAGGAGAAATAAATACTTTCTCCTCGTTGTGCCACCCTTGGGGAAGGTGTAAGATTTTGAAGTATTCCCATGTTTACAGATTCTTGTAAATCTGGGAATATGTCAAAATGCCATGGGTGTTACTTGGGAACATCCACCATAATACCCATGGCACACCTCCCCATTGCAGTGTGAGGCAAAGCAGGGATTTGCGTTGCCTCACTCCTTTTATATAAGGCAATGAAAAGCCATGCAGGGTGGCTTTACGTGGTCTTGTAGATGTGGCTATGCCCTGTGTGCTACCAGAATGCCACAAAAAGTGACATTCCTGCAGCGCACAGGGCTTCTAAGTAAGCCCCTTAGTTCATTTTGTGGAGCTCTGATTCTTCCAGCAGGGTCTGGCTGCAGGCAGTGGCCAAAGAGAGCTTCACTAGGCCGGATGCCCCATCTGCAAGGTCCTGATGAATTAAATTCACTGCTGAGGAATACTCTCAGAGTAAGTAAACCCTGAACTGTTAGTCCAACGGCAATGCATCTTTGGTGGATCAGCTTGACAGGCCTGTCCTGGTCCTCGAAGGTCTTTAGTGTGAAAAGTGTCTAAGTCCCAGCTTTCTCTGGATATTAGTAGGAGTACATTTTAACTCAGACCAGTGTTTCAGAACCAAAAGAACGATACCTGAGGGTCAATACTCACTCCAGCAGAAACCACCAGCAAGGTTCAGGGCATGTCCAGTTGTAGATGGTCAGCTGAGCAATTGCAGGTACAGAAACACCTGGCTACACGCAAGCATTTGTCTCATGCTCAGGAAGCAGTTTTCACACCTCTTTTAGGGTAAAGCACACGGAGGGCCGCAGCCGGAAGCTAATTCAAATTATCCTCCAGAGGCTCTAGGTAGGGAAAAGATAAGTTTCTAAAAGCACCTTTTCCTTAAGATTATGAAAAATCCAACTTCAACCACTGAATTGGGCTTTTATTAAACATTACAATGAGTCCATCAGTGAAATTTCTAGGTGTTTCCTAGCCGGAGATAGCATTAATAAAGGTAATATTGCATCTGTGGGTTTTCCTGTGGAACAGCCTGCTTTGATACTGTGAAGATAGCTTTTGGGACTTTTTCACTTTAAGAGCATGCGTAATAATACCTTTCTACAGTTCTGACTTCTAAATTACATGCACCCTGCCTTAAGACCAGTAAGGTCTACTTATGGGTGGTGTATTAATATTTAAAAGGAAGGTTCAGACATGTCAAAATGGTTTATTTTGACAGGTTGAATTGCAGTTAAGAAACTGCCTTAATCAGGCTACAATGGTAGACCTGAAGCCAGGATTTACACTTATAGTGATGGATAGCCCAATGGGTGCTGCTTTTAGTGACATTTAACTCACAGGCCCTGTGTACATTTTGTGCTATATACTAGGGACTTGTAGGTAAGTTAAATATGCCAATTAGGGGTATACCACCTTCATCATGTCGAAAAGAGGAGCACGTGCACTTTCCAACTGGTTAGCAAGGGGTAAAGTGCACAGGGTTCTACAGCCAGCAAAAACAGATAAGGCACATATCTGGGGGTACACCATGCAAAAGATGTTCATTACCTACAGCCCTACAGCAGAGTTGTATGTAGCCCTGTCATTACCCACTATGGTACCAAACTGAGCACTAATCCATTTGAAAGAACTCTCCTGGTGGAGACTTCATCTGCTTTCACTAGATGGAACCTCATATTAAAACATCACAGATCTGTGGAGTTACTGCACATCTTGTAATCCTGATGAGGCTGGTAACTCCTGTTATTGGTTATAATGGAACTGAAGGGACACTTCTACTCCGTTCCTAAGCCCCAAGCTAAAATGTTTGACTGGTGAATCCTGCAAGGCTCACTTGACAACTGCTCTATCACAGCCCATTTGAAATCACAGCTTTGTCCAGTTCAGCTGGGAGCAGTGACTTGAATTGGGTTTAGTGTGTTGTTTCTTGACTTTAATGTTGTTTTAATATTTCTTTAACTTAACATAAATTACTTTAGGGAATTATTACCAGGGCTTGCAGACTTTTCTTAGTGAAACATGTAATTTAACAACAATGTATCGTATTAAGTTGGTAGGGCATCCCCACCATCAATTATTAATACTTTTCCATTGCCCAAAATGATAGTCACTTCGAAATAAAATTGACATGTATTATCTGTAAAACCACTGCAAAATCAGTAGCATTATACTGCTAATGTTCTGGTTGCTGAAAACTACACAAAACCACATGTTTAGACCAAATATTCCAAGTGAAACATCACAAGCTCAGGAATGCTGTACATTACAATCACATAAACAGAACCTAAAGAAATAGAAACCAATCAATAGAAACACATCTTTATATATGTTTTAGAAAATAACTCTTTTTTCAAGGTCAGTCCCAGTTTTTGCTGACTGGCATTGCTTATTTATGTGCTTTGCATGCTGAGGCACTGCTGACCAGTCCCCAGTGTGTAGGCTCTTACTCATAAAACATGGTAAAATTGGTGATCCACAATTTCCATATACAACTTGCCAGTAATTACATAGTATGTAGTGCAGAAAATGTATCAATTGCATGAAAAGTTAAATGCCACCTGTTGACCAAAGCCCACATTGTGCCATCCTGTAAGCTGACAAGGAAATCATGGATTTAGGCCTAATTATGTAGCCTTCCTCTTGCAGCTTTTAAACCTGCAGATGAACCAGTCACAAGAACTTGTTTTGATAAGAAGGAACCCAACTTTTAAATATTAAATAGGTCTTAAGTCATAATTGGGCTTTGTAGCCCACAAGTTAGGCTGCTTAGTACTTAGAAGTGGACCAAGGAAGAAATACAGTTTAGAACCTTCCTACACTCACTAGCCCCAAAAAGCTATTTTCACTCTCTAGAGCTGTAGTTCTTTCAATGAGAAATACTAAAATACACATAGAATACTATTTTCGGTAAAGGTAACTTTAATTTGGAATAATCTACAGAGTCCATACAACCAATGTTTTTAATATTTATTTAAAACCTAGTTCCATACAAAGTTGAATGCTTGATAAATATATAAATATAAAGTAATCTTGAAAAGTTAGACTTAACCTCCC